>NC_082688.1:66593929-67196742 GCF_949987515.2 Delphinus delphis
TTTTGTACATGCTTACAAGCCTTGCGAGAGCAAGGCCTCAAAAAATTGGGGAAAGACTCAGAATTGTTCCTCTCCAGGGAAATCTTTAGTAAAAGGTGAAAGATTTATATGATCTGAAGAGAAACCAGAGTATATTTCTTACTTTTTTGTAGCATCAATAATCAGTGTTCGAGGAGTCTTCTGGCGTTTCTCCTGACTGCCCACTTTTATTTTTTACAAACATTGAAATCTTAAATTTTTAATTAAAAAGTATGAATGAGTAAATTCTCTGATTGTGTGGTGTAATTAATCTCACCTAACTTTTGCCTTTATTATCACCCACATGGTACATGCTTATAAGTAGTTAATAATTGAGTCACTTCTTTCTGAATATTAACAAATGAGTCTATATGAATTTCATACACCAACTTAAATACAAAATGCCTTGATGACAGGTCTGGTTGAGAAATGTATCTCAACAATCCGTGAGATGAAAGAGTTGTTAACTTCTCATAAACTTTCAAATCATGTAGATGAGAGTTTTTTTAAAAATTGACTGTAATGAAAAGGTAGGTTTTAGGTAATATCTTTTAACACCTGAGATCAGTATTCTCTTCATATTTTCTCTCAGCACTACCTTCCTGAGGTAATTCTGCGTTCTTCCTCTCTTTGCCGGAGGATTTCTGCTACCTACGAAGACCCTTTCCAAATGTATTTTCTGGGATTTTCTCTCTCCCACAGTCAAAACTTATATGTCTTTTCCTGATTTTTCTTTAAGCGCTCTGGCCTCCATTGTTTTTGATGAGAAGTCAGCTGTTAATTTTATGTTCCACAGTGGAACAAGTTGTTTTCCTCTGGTTGATTTCAACAATATATCTTTGGCTTTCAACATTTTGATGAGTTTGGGTGTGGTTCTCTTTGAATTCATCCTACTTGGAGTTCATAGAGCTTCTTAGAAATATAGATTAGTATGTTTTTTAAAAATCAAATTTGGAACATTCTCAGCCATTATTTCTTTGAATATATTTCTGTTCCATTCTCTCTCCTTTCCTTCTGATACTTTCAGTGTGCGTATGTTCTACAGTTAATGGTGTCCAACCTTTCTGAAGCTCTTTTTATTTTTTTCTTCTTTTTTCTTTCTTTTCTTTGGATTATATAGTCTCTATTCATCTGTTAATAAGTTTCCAGTTCAAACCTGCAGAGCCACTGTACTGAATTCTTCATTTCAGTTACTGTACTTTTTAACTCCAGAGTTTCCATGTGGTTCTTTGTTGTATTTTCTATCATTTTGTTGATATTCTCTGTTTGATAAGACATTGTCATCATACCTTCCTTCACTTCTGTAAGCTTGGCTTCCTTTTGTTCTCTGAATATACTTAAAATGGCTGCTTTCAAGTCTTGTTAACTTCTGGGCACCTGTAAGTTTCTATTGCCTGTTTTTTTGCCTGTGTATGGGTCAAACTTTTCTGAGTTTTGTTTTTTTCTGTTTTTTGGGTGTTTCATAATTTTTTTGTTGAAAACTGCACATTTTAGGTAAAATATGGTAGCACCTCTGAATATTGACACTCCTTTCCCCTTCCTTTTTGGAGGAAGTTTGTTGAAGTTGGTGTTAGGTCATTTATTTATCTGTTTAGTGACTTGGCTGGACTAATTCTGTAGTCTGTTTTTCCCCACGTTATGTCCTCTGTGACTTTCTTGCTTAGGATTTTTTTTCTTGTTTTTATTTTTGGCCTGAATTCTGAAGGGTTTTCTGTGGGTCTTTATCAACCATTTATTGATCACAGTTTGTGCTTAAGCCGCCCTAGCTACTTAGATGTGTGTGTGTGGTTTGCAGACTGCTTTCACACGTCAGGGAGTTTACAGTTTCTACCCATTTTTAGCCAGGGTCCAGTAGTTCAGAGGTCTTCTCTCCAATCTCTCCAGGGAGGGTTCAGCACTGGCTAGGCACAACGTCTTCCAGACCGCAAGGGATAAATATGATTTTATTTTTAAGCCCAACTTCCTGACTTCCTTCTAGGTTAGAGTGGCTTATTGTTTAGCCAGTGTTTTGGTCAAAGGTTTTGCTTAAACCTTTTAAGTCAGTAAGGCTTCCACATTTTGCTGATGGATCTATGTATGGCTTGGGGAGTTTTCATGACTGCCCCAAGTCCCACTCTGGTTACTCCTGAGTGGGTACAGCCTAGGATATGTTCTCCCTCTTTAGGACCCTCAGGGATGAGTGTGATCCCAGGAGCACTCTTCTTGGATGTCTCTTAGGCTTTGTTAAATTTATGGCTGGTCCATCATTTTGTAATACGTGTGATACATCATGATACTTACATCATGAAGCTACTAGGCGCATGTAATTATTTGCTTACCACCGGAATCTCCATTGTTTTTGACAGTGTCCTTAGGCATGAACTTCTCCCTGCTGTGTCCCCCCAAAAAACAGTCGATTCAGGCAGCATCCTAGAGCTCTCTGTCATTAGGGCTTCCCTCTTCTCCTGGGCAGAACCTCTGTGCCATTACATCAGCTCTTTGGGCGGGAACAGTAGCCCCCTTCTCCCTGAGTGACAGCCCCTCTCTACAAGCAGGCACTGCATGGTTTTTTAGCTTGCTTCTCTCAGTGTGGAATCTTTGCCTGATGCGTGAGCTAGGATTGCTCACTTGGTGATTGGAGCCCTAATGTTCTCAGCCTGTTGCTCCTGGGGCCAAGCCCTGCCCTGCAAGTAGAAAAGGAGTCGGGGAAGAGGATGTAGTCCTCTCAGCAGCACCTGCCCAGATTTGTGCTTCTGCATTGGAGGGTTAGGAGTGGAGGAATGGGAGACACTGGCAGCCTAGCCTGCCTCTCTCAGATGAAACCATAGCCCTAGACTAGGAGCTGGGGAGAGATAGAACCCTGTTCTTGGCTGTCCTGTCTGTTCTTGGCTAATCTACCCAGATTAGAGCTTCCATCACCTCCCCTTTTCCTGATTTTTTTCAAGGCTTTGCTGTAGGCTAAGTGATATTTTACTCATCTGGCGATTAATCCCTTGTAGTTGAATGTGCTTCTTAGGTTGTGGTTTCTTACATCTTTATGTCTCTCTCTGTTGCTAGTACCATTAACGTCATAGGAAGTACTCAGTAAATGTCCCTGGATGAATGAGTGGATGAATACCATATTTTTCAAGTGATGTGTTTATTTTTACTCAGAGTGGGTGATGTATACAATGGGGCTTTTGAGTACTTGTGAGCTCTGCTGGGTGTGGAAGTAGGTCTACACTCTGCTGACCTAGGCCAGTCATAGCCAGTCAGAACTTTCAAAATAAAAGGAGGATAAAGAACTACCACGTGGCACGTGAGTAAGAAAAGACAACCCAATAGCAGAGCAAACATCACTAGCAACCAAAAAAACAAAAAAATAGGCACATGTTATGCACAGGCAGCCCATAGAATAGGTATCCCAGTAGATCAGTTAGTGTGAAAGGATGTTCACCTTCCCTAGTAATCAGGAATATGGAAATTGAAAGCAGTATTGTAATATACATCCATAACTATCAGATTTGCAAAAATTAAGAAGTCTGACAAAACTAAATATTGAGGAAGATGTGGAGAAATGGGAATTTTGGTACAGTGAAGGGGGGCTATAAATTGGTACAACTTTTTGGGAGAGTAATGTGGCAGTAATGAAATAAACTGAAGATTCATGTATCATGTGTACCTTATGACACAGTAATTTCACTTCAGGGCACATATCCTAGAGAAAACTCCTACTCATGCAGCAGGAGACACTCACAGAGGGATGCTTATTGCTGTACTGTTTGTAATAGTGAAAAGCATAAAACGACCCAAGTATACATCACTAAAAAAATAAATTTTATGTAGTCTTACAGAGGAACACTGTACAGCAGTTCAAGTGAATCGTCTGCCTCTACCTACAGCGACATCTGTAGGTTTGATGTGTGACAAGTTATGGAAGGATGGGTGCAGTATGATACCATTTATATATGCTAAAAACAGAAAATAAACCTTTACACTGTTTACAGATTTTATAGCACAGGTTTCAGCATACCATGATCTGTGGGCCAAATCTGACCCATGGCCTATGTTAGAACAACTCACTAGCTAAGAATGATGTTCATATTTTCAAATGATTGTAAAAACAAACAAAAAGCAAGCAAGCTATGGCTTTTCTCCGTAGCAGGTCAGATAGACACTCCAAGGGAAGCTTGGAGCGCTGAAAGAAAGTTTACTGTATAATAGGGAGAGTGTGCTTTAATTTAAAAAAAAAGTATGAGGCATAGAATGTATCTGATTATCTTATAAGCCTGCTGTAACAAAATACCATAGACTGAGTAATTTATAAACAACAGAAATTTATTTATCATAGTTCTGGAGGCTGGCAGTCTAAGATTTGGTGTCTGTTGAGGATCCTCTTCCTAGTTCATAGATTATCATCTTCTCACTGTTTCCCCACATGGCAGAAGGTGCTGTCTGGGGTCTCTTTTATAAGGGCACTAATCTTATTCATGAGGACTCCTCCCTTATGATCTATTCACCTACCAAGGGCCCCACCTCCTAATACTATAACACTGGAAGTTAAAATTTCAACATATGAATTTTGGGAGGATGAAAACACTGTCTATAGCACTGACCGTCAAGTCCTAACCTAGTTCTGCTTGCCACTTTACTAAAAATTTGCTACCCCCTGGTAAACATATGCTCTGTGTGTCTAGAGTCATATTCCCTCAGCATAGCCTGGTGGATAGTTCCAGCATCCTTCCTCCAGCCTTTCTGCCCCAGGAGTTTCTTCTATGTCTTGGAATTTTAGCTTTTTCTGGGTATTGCCTGACCTATCTGGAGGCAGCCTTCAACCAGTGGAAACATGAATCAGATGACTGCCCCAGCTTCATCCAAGGAACAGTACTGAGGTGTGTTCCACATGGTTCCTCACTGGGACCACTGCAGGAGCAAGCCACATTACCCAATTCTGGAGTGTGGTAACCAGCTCCAGAACACACTTTTCTGGGCTTTGCCTTTCTCTGCCCCACTCTTCCTGCTCCCTCATTCTGCTTGCTGGGACCACCATGCAAATAAACTGCTGCCACTTCATGCATGACCCAGACTCTGTTTGGGGAAGCTCCAAACTAAGACAGACACATAGACAGTAAAAGAACAAAACTGCCGTTGGGAAGGAGAGTGGTACTGTGGGGGTGGTGGAAGCAGAGGGGAGCACAGGGAGCATGAAAGGAGCTTTAATTATATTTTTACATTTTACTTATTCATAAGTATCCACAACAAATAGGGCAGAAGGTGAGCTTTTTAAAAGCTGAGTTGTGTACAGATGGGTATTTACATTTTAGAGTTTGAAATCATGTGCCAGATTTCTATGTGAAAATAGTCTTCCTCTTAAGTTTTCTTCAGGAACCTGTTTCTCATGGTGCTTAAAATCCAGCTTCTGCCTTGACATGTTGATCATACCTTTTTGAGTGAAAGTAATTCATTATGAGAATAAAAGAAAGGCACCCATATTTAAATAGTAGAGAAAATGCACCAGAGTAATTCAATTGAAAGAGACTTCCCCTTCATTTTTTAAAAAGATACTTCACAGGATAACTTTCTCCTCTAGTAGTAGTGATGTCGAAAACCTTCTGCTGTGTTCAAGATATGCTCCTGAGCTCTAAATGACAGGTTGAGCATGCTCTGCGTTAGGAAGTATTATGTAAGAGCAGAAGGTAATTCACTCCAGAAAAACACAGTTTACAGGAACTATAAAATAACTCATTGGGAACATTTCTTTTAGATTCCAGAAAATTAAGTCCCACTGTGGGTTTTCATGCAGAGTGTAGAAAAGGGAAACAAAACCAAAACAAAAGGACAACAACAACAAAATTGTGTTCTCTAAGCCCCCTTAGAGAGCAGGATGTTTTTATTAGCATATTTGGGATTTGATGCAGGCAAGACTTCTTTCAGAAAGAAGCCATATGTTCTCTTGTGCCTGCCAGATTTGTGACAATCACGATTCTGTGGTCTTGCAAATGAAAGCAAAATGTTGTGTAGCCCTCCCAGCAGGGATGAAACCTTTTCCTAAAGCAGCATCCTTTTGTGATGCCCAGCTCTCATTTGACTGAGCTGCTTTGCGCTAAGTATATCTAGCAAAAGGTTTTAAAATTATAAATCCTCTCCTTTTACGCTCATTGCTCTTAGGATGAAGACCTTCATTTGGCCCAAAAAGGCCTGCAGTGTCTGACTCCTGCCAGCATCTCCAACATCATCTTGGGTGCCTTTTCCTTCCCTCTCTAATCTTCATTCATGCTGGGCTCTTGGAGGAGCCATGCTTACCCCGGGACCTTTGCACATCCTCCTCCTGGTCTCTTCCTTGCCTGACAAATAAAAAGCATTCAGGGCTTCCCTGGTGGCGCAGTGGTTGAGAGTCCGCCTGCCGATGCGAGGGACGTGGGTTCGTGCCCCGGTCTGGGAGGATCCCATGTGCCGCGGAGCGGCTGGGCCCGTGAGCCATGGCTGCTGAGCCTGTGCGTCTGGAGCCTGTGCTCCGCAACGGGAGAGGCCGCAGCAGTGAGAGGCCCGCGTACCGCAAAAAACAAAAAACATTCAGTAAATACTTTCCAAATGAATGATAGAGGTTAGAAAGTAGCAGAATCTTACATGGTGGTGGTGGTGGAGATGCTGTGGCAGGCAACAAGCATATAAAAAAGGCACCACTTCTGTCTAATCACCAGTGTTTTAAATGGGTATGGAATAGGCCAACTCTTCCTTTTACTCTCCTTTCTTATTTTCATCGTAGTCTTATCAGCAGTCATGCCACCATATTATCTTAATAATAATTTTTTAAAAGCTGTTTAGGTTACTGTTGGAGAATGTGTCCAGAGCTGCTGCTGATTATCCTGTATCCATATCCACTTCTTGCCATCAGACTTTGCCACCAGTAGAGGGGTATTTTGAGGGAAGGAAGAAGAGATAAGTACAATGATTGTTCAGGGGAATGATACCAAATAGAACTGAAATAGGAAAAAAATAAGCAGACCCAATTAGTGCATAGGTTGGTGTACTGACATACACTGCAGGCCAACCCTGTGCCAGGGCAGTGCTGAGCACTAGGAAACAGAGATGAACAAGACCAAGATCGCTGCCCTCTAGGAACTCTAAAACGTTGGAGAGGCATTCAGGTAGATGATGATAGTACAAAATACAACCTAACAAGTGCTGAATAGAGTTTGACCCAGTGTTACCGAACCAAACTTGGGTCCACTCGCCTGATGTGCAGCAAAGCCGAGCTGCTGACGCCAGGTTGTGGTGAAGGACATACAGTGTTTATTGCCGGGCCAGCTAAGGAGACTGGGCAGCTTATGCTCAAAAGACCTGAATTCCCCAATGGCTTTCAGGGAACGGTTTTTAAAGACAGAGTGAGGGAGTGGATCGTGGGGCACCTGATCAGCTCGTGCACTGTTCTCTGATTGGTGGATGGTGAGGTAATCCTGTGTGATCAGCTCGTGCACAATTCTCTGATTGGTGGGTGGTGAGGTAATCCTGTGAGGTCACAGGGATCAGCATTAATCAGTCCTCAGGCTCCAGCTGGTCTGGGGGCTACATGCTCATGGTCATCATGTAGTTAGCTTCTTCCACCTGGTGGAGGTTTTAGTATCTGCAAAACAATTCAAGGACATGGCTAAGGACATTATCTGTAGCCCCTGAGGAAGAACTAAAGGTTCTTGACTAACCTATTCTTATTTTGTCTTGCTTGACTGTTTTCCTTTGTTTCTGCATTTTCTCACTTTTCTGATGAAATGTGTTCTTTGGAACTCGGGGAAAGCCTAGGAGACTAAAGCTTTTCTACAAACAAGAGGCAGGTGGGGGATATGAGGGGTGGGGAGTCTGTCCTTGGGAAGGCCCTACAGTGTCTTGCTCAGTGTCACCAGGGCTGTGGGAGCACAGAGGAATTTGGACATCTTTACAGGGGAAGGTACAGGTGACCTAGTGACGATTTGATCACAGTAGGTACATAGGCACAGGAAGAGAGTTACAGATTTATTATTGAAGGACAGTAAAACCTAACTGATATTAATCAAGTCTTGTTAGTTACCAAGAAAACGCTTAGCAATGATTTTTAGCAATATAGACAGTTACGGAAAGCAAGGTAAATTTTTTAAAGAACTTTCGTACATTAAACTATCCTCTGATGTTGCAGATTGGTATCTATTGATTACCGCTAACCCAAGTAGACTCTCTCCTGGAAAACAGGATTTTTCCTTTTTTTTTTTTTTTTTTTTTTTTTTGTGGTACGCGGGCCTCTCACTGTCGTGGCCTCTCCCGTTGCAGAGCACAGGCTCCGGACGCGCAGGCTCAGCGGCCATGGCTCACGGGCCCAGCCGCTCCGCGGCATGTGGGATCTTCCCAGACTGGGGCACGAACCCATGTCCCCTACATCGGCATGCGGACTCTCAACCACTGTGCCACCAGGGAAGCCTGGAAAACAGGATTTTTATTGAGTATGGGAATCAAGGGACCTGGGTTTCAGTCCTATCTCTGGTATGACCTGGCTGTCTGACCATAACGAATCTGTTTATCTCAACCCCACGTCGTCCTCAGTGCTCCCCACCCCTGCTCCTCTCCCTACCCTCCAGCACACGCAGGTACCCATGGGATGATGTAGTCCCAACAAAAACACAGTTTTACTCCTGCAGTGCTTCTATTCTGAGGGGTGACCAGACTCCCTCCTTCCTGCAACGTCACCTCCAATTAGAATTGGAATCCCTTATTTTGCCAGAAAAACCCCAACCCCCCCCAAAGGAAAAAACATACTGCATGCCCTCATGAATGTATTCACGTTCCTCTCACATTCTCCTGCTTAACCTCTACTTGCTAACTCCATGAACTGCTATAACACAGAACTCTGGCTACGTGAGTTGATTTGATGAGAAAACTTAAGAGGTCACTTCTGAAAAATGGGTTCTCAGTATAGCATTGCATTCTGAAATGTAAGTCTCCAGCTCCTCTTTAACGGGTAACGGGTGCCCGCAGGAACACCATTTTGCTCTTTAAAGTTCCTCATCTGGGTCGATGCCGTATGTATTAATGGCCTTCAAGCCTTTATTTGGCCTGGATTTTGGGACGTGTCTGTGTCTTCCTTCTACCACAAGTTAGTCCTGGGTAGACATAGTTTGGAAGTCTCAACCTTACAGTCGCCACGTCTGTGATGTCACTGTGTTACTGTTAGGTAACAGAGTCACGTGGTGGTTCTTAGAGAGTAACGACACTAATCCTTTGCATTGGTGAAGTGCTTTACAGTCAACAAAGCACCTACTCAGTCATCTTATATAATCTTCATAACTGTCCTGTGACAGTTATGAATTATGTCATGAATTATGAATTATGACAGCTTTGAATTATCCACATGTCAGAAAACTTGAGAGGTAAAATGATTTGCCCAAGGTTATCAACCTAGAAAATAACACAGAATGTCCATCACCTTATGGATGGACACAGAAAATAGGGTATATTCATCCAATGAAATATTATGCAACCATAAAAGGAAGGAGGTACTAATACCTGCCACACAGGGATGAACCTTGAAAACGTGATGCTAACTGAAAGAAGCCAGAAACAAAAGACCACGTCCTTATATAATTCCATTTCTATGAAATATCCAAAACAGATATTTCCATAGAGACAGAAAGTAGATTAGTGGCTGCCAGGGGGTGGGGCCTTGAATGGAGTTGAGGCTGACTGCTAATGTGTACCAGATTTCTTTTTGGTGTGATGAAACTGTTCAAAAATTAGATTATGGTGATGATCACACAGCTCTGTAAATATACTAACAGTCATTGAATTGTATATTTTAAATGAGTGAATTTTGTGGCATGCAAATTATATCACACTAAAGTTGTTAAAATTTTTAATTCAGTTTTCTTTTCCCTACACCCCAGAGCTTTAGGGAAGTGACTTTAGGAAGTGTCTTCTTGATACATATTTGGCTTCACATTTCCCTGTCATGAAAAGAGATGCCCAGCCTCTTCTTAAGTCAGTCCCTTCCAAATATTCCTCCATCTCTTCTCTCGTGTCCCAATTGAACAAATAAGAGGACAGCCTTCTCAGGGTCCCTGTGTCCACCACTCCCTAGCTGACATTAGCACATCAGTAAGCCTGAGAAGAATTAAAAAGACAGTATTCTTTCTTGTGTCCTTTCCATAGTTTATTTTTTGGCATATTTTTATCAGAGCTTTGCAATCAGTCAACTCATTCAAGAGCAAGTCTCCCACATGGTTGGTTGAAAAGCACTGGGCAGAAACTTGAAAGGAAAGGAAGCCAGTAGTGCCAGTTTGGAGTGCTGGAATTGTATTTAGACCCTGTCCCCAATTTAATGTATAACTTTGAGCAACTCTAAGCCTGGAGGAATGCCAAATACTTCCTACGTATATGTTTGTGTTTATATAAGTGTTTGTGTGTGTGTGAGAAATATAACTATTGGTACAGAATTGACTGAGGCAATAGGAAATGGGACAGTGAAGTGAGTAGTTTCTTTCCACACCTTAAAAGCGTATTGGGAAAGAAGGGGTCAAATTAACTCTTAGATGATGTGGGATGCAGTGACATTACTCTGAACACATGCTCTAGCTGTTGCAGCAGGCTTGCCTGTGAAATATACCCTGCAGGGGCAGAGGACACTCAAAGTTCTAATAGTAGAAATAACGGGTAAAAAGCAAACCAGGAATTTGTATGATTGTCGGGGAGGGGAGCTTCCTCCACATCTCCTTCTCCAACTTCAGCATGAGCCTACCAGGTGTGAATCTCCACAGTCGGCTGCAGTGCAGGCAGCAGACCTTGAAGCTTGAGGTAGAAGCAGAGTGGTGCACCCGTCAGGGCTTAGTCTTCTTAGGTGGTGACAAGATGCTTAGCATTCAGGAAATTCTGCCCAGATTATAAATGAAATCTGTATCTGTATCTGCCTTGTCACTAAGGTGCTTTTAACATTTTTGGTTCAGATGATGGAATTTCTGTAGGTATGAGTTATCAAACTTGATATCTCAGACAGGGATCCATCTTTCTGAGTTTTGTGTTGTTATTCTGTGTTCCCAATTGAATCCCTCTATTAGCACGTCAGTGATTTTTCTGTATAAGGTGGTGGATCTGGTGTCTCTTTATTGAATGCCAAGTGGTTGTCCGTCCACTTTCATGACTATCTCTGAGGTCTCTTCATATCTTCTCTTTATTGTTATTTAAGGTAAAGCTTACTACAGCTAAGAGCATGGTGCTAGCTTTCTTTGGCTTAGGAAGAAAGGAGGATTTTTCTCAGGATAGAGCTTGGCTGCCACATTTGGTGATGTAAAATGCTATATAGAGAGCTGAGTGTGGATGCGTGAAATACTTGCAGGAAGTCTCTCAAGTGTCTTCAAATACCCATTGGCTTGCAGTTTGTCCTTGATGTTTGCTTTCTGCAAAGGTGAGGTATCTACCTTGAATGGATGGATGGAGGCTGTCCAAGCGTTAGTGATAGAAATGGAGCATATTCTGAGCTGCCTGCCCTGCAGCTGAGACCCAGCAACTGTCAGTTACTCTACTTTTTATGGGCATCTCCTACTAAAGATGATTTATTGTCTTTTTTTTTTTTTAATTTTAGAAGGAGATTTGCATCAAAATAACTCTAATCTGAGAATCTGGGGGTGGGAAGGGGGAGAGTTCCATAGCATTTTCTCTTCAAACACTTTGCATGGCATTTTCTCTTCTCCTTCCTTTCCTAATTGTTATCTACCTTTGATGTACTATAAACAGCACTCCAGCAGGTAGAAATTGCATCAGTTAGGGTTCTTCAGAGAAACAGAAACAGTAGGATACGGGGGCAGAATTTCTTCTTCCTCCAGGGAACCTCACTTTTGTTCTTAAGGCCTTTCAGTTGGTTGGATGCAACCCACCCACATTTTCAAGGATAATCTTATTTAGTTAAACTCAACTGATTGTGGAATTAACACATCTACAGAATATCTTCATAGCAACAGCTAGATCAGTGTTTGATTGAATAACCGGGTACTATAGCCTAGCTAAATTGACTCATCAAATTAACCATTATACAAATAGACATCAAATTTTAAATTGGAAGACATCTTAGAACTCTCCTGGTTATCTAACCACACCCTACCCCTGCCCCATTTAGTGGATGAGGAAACAGAGGTCCAGGGAAGTTTGTGATTTCAGTTCACACACACACAAAAGGGCTTCCCAGCAGTTTCTCTTAACAATTGAAGGTCTGGTACTACTTCCCCTTGCCTTATCAGCTGAGTCATCAGGCATTAGGTTCTAGACTATTCATTAACCAGGACTGAAATCCCAAATGGACTACTGGTACTTTTTTTTCTCTTTTTGAGTTCTCCTTTTTTCTCAAGGGATTTTATGACTGAGCTTTAAATAGAATTTAAAAAAAAAAATACTGTGTGACATAATTCTAGCCCCAAGTCTTCGTGTCTATTTTTAGCAGACACTGTCTTTTTATGTTTTGTTCAGTTTGGGTGGCTTATTGCAGTAGACTATGAAAATGTGTATTTTTTTCCCCTATTGCCAGGGATGGGAAACTTTATGGAAATACTCTCCCGCTCTGTGAATCCCCCTTGCTAAATTACCCCTTATCTGATGAGGAACTAGATTATTCGGGGGAGTTGAAAAATACAGAAGTGGTTATTGGTTTTTTATTCTGCACATTTTATATACTTAAAACTTTTTTTTTTCTTTCTGAAGGACAGAAATAGGATCACTTGTGAATGAAACTGTAGGTGATAGTATAAACTATGTTTCCAGGGAGGGACTGAAACTTGCATGATACCTCTCCTACCAACTCCCTTTGAGGGGTGTGTGTAAGTAATTAGCCACGTAGTCCATGGGAGGTTCTCACTTTAGGGAAACAGGGCTTAGAAAGTTACTGCTTTTAAGTCCAGTGAACCACACCAGAAGCTCAGAGAACATCATGTAAATTAATTTCTGCATTTTCTATATAGTATTTGACAAGAAGCAAGATAGGCTGAAAGCTAGGGGAAAGGCCAAAAGCTTAGCTCACCTAAACTCACTTTAAAGTTTGTGGCTCCAGACATTCAAAGAAAATCATTCGCCATTCTATTGAATTCTTGGGGCGGGGGGGGGGGGATCACTAGTTTTTAGGTTTTTAGGAACCTTTCTATTTTTCTTCAATATAGTGAGAAATAGCACAGTTAGCTCAATTAACTCAATTTAGATAGATGAAAATGCCTTTACTCATTTTCTAAGAAAGAATACAACGTTTCTTGACGGGAAAAATAAATATATATTTTTTGAAATTCACTTTCAAAATATCATGGCATTTAAGCATTCCAATTTAATGACAGCTAAGAAAAACTAGTGTGAAACCTATATCCCATAAAGTGTTATCCACCCTGCCTTTCATACATGGAAATACCACCATCTGGAAAAACAAGATCTACTTGTATTTAGCCAGATACCAAGAAAATACTGCTGTAATTTTGACTTTTCTGTTTCCTTCTGAATATTGGGTATGTCATCAAGTATTACCGTTTAATTTTTAGGACCTAACCAATGAATAATAATTAAAGAACTTTCATTAAGATTCAGAGTATGGGCTTCTTTTATTGATCATCATAGGTGATGCCTTTCTACAAATATTGGGAAAACAATATTTTGAATTTTCTATTTTTTTGCCTGTTGACAGCGAAGAAGATATGACACTTTACAGGGGAGGTAAGAGTCTCAGAAAGAAGACTGAGAACCAGTGCTCACTCATAGTGAAGGGTCCTCCTTCAATTTATTTTTGTCTTAGAATAATTCACTGAGATACATTTTTTTTTCAACTGATAATTGTCTGCTCTGCAAACACTGTGTTAGGTGCTGCAGTCTCAGATGTTTTCAGATAAAGAAGCATGTGACATGATTCCCACCTTTTGCATCCTACAATAAGACGAGCAGAAGTTCTCAGCAATTTTACTCATCAAGTAGCTTGTTCCAGGGAGTCCAGCAGATGATGTGTTTCATTAAGAGTTCACAGGAAATCTAGTAACTTCCATCTAGGGCAATCAAGATGAAGATGGAGAAGGTGAAATCTGGGTGAACAACTTAGAGAATTGGTAGGATTTGAAAATAAGAAAAGAGAAATAGGTCCAGATACAAGGCAGAAGGAATTAACACAGCATATTTGGTGGATGCTAAGGAAACCTGGCTTTGTATAATGAATGATGAGACAAAGCTAAACAAAAACAGGGACATTAGGCAGTAAATAACATTGCAGTAAATAACTTTGCAGGGACATTAGGCAGTGACGTATGAATCAATTTGGTCTTAAGTCTATTGAATTTCACTGATGTGATTTTCAAGGAGGCCTTTATAAAAAGTAGCTGGAGATATGGTAGTTGGATCTTCAGGGTTTGATTGAAATGCAATGCGGGGAAGAATCAGAGCTGCCACTAGAGAATGGAGTGTCTTTTGCCTAGAGTTGACAGTTAATGTGGGAGAGGATGAGTCATTGTTGGAAAGCGGGAGGCATCCTTTGGGCTGGGAACAGTGGTCATTTATTTAAGCTGTCTCCTGCTGCTGGTTCCCTTGACATTTTTCTTATTTGGCATATAGAAAAAAATAGCATGAGACAACACTACTGCAGACTCAGAATTAAGACTTAATTTAAAACGTGAGTTGATTATATTATTTATTTTCTTTTTTTGAAGAGAAAAACTATCCCTGAGTGAGGTAATCAGTCTTCTTTGCCTTACTCTATGCCTCCTTTCAGTCATCTTAACATTAACATTTACAAAACTACCCTGTAGTTCAGTCCACAAATCTTTCCTGAGTATGTGTTGTGAGGAATACAATGAAGAATAAGAAGAAGGTGAGATTTTCGGTTTGGTTGGAATACAGAATATATGGAGAGTGTAATAGAAAATAAGATTAAAAGTATAAGCTCTCAGGCCTTCCCTGGTGGTGCAGTGGTTGAGAGTCCGCCTGCCGATGCAGGGGACACGGGTTCGTGCCCCGGTCCAGGAAGATCCCACATGCCGTGGAGCGGCTGGGCCCCGTGAGCCATGGCCGTTGAGCTTGCGCGTCCGGAGCCTGTGCTCCGCAACGGGAGAGGCCACAACAGTGAGAGGCGTACCGCAAAAAAAAAAAAAAAAAGAGTATAAGCTCTCAGTGTTGTGCTGCATGGGTACAATTGAAGATTTTGAACAGAAGAGTTGTTTTTAGACAGTACAGGTGGGCATATCGACTCATTTATACTGTTTTGTTTGATTCACATAACTTTTGCTGGTATTTATTTAAATAGGGGATCAATTTCTCAAAAAGCAAGCATATTAGCTAAAGTGTACTAAACAGCATCGGAAATCATTCAATTCTATGAAATCTTGGTTTTAGGAACCACCTCACTGGGAAATAGTAGGGCAAAACTATTCTTAAATAAATGGTGCTAGGTGAGGAAAACAAAACTCATCGTTGGCCAAATGAGCTCAGAGAGCCTGTCTTCCTCACCGTGACTCTTACACACAAAGGCAATAGAAGTTTTAGTAATGTTATGTAAAGAACAGGAGGAGAAAATGTTTGGCATACTCCTTAGGAGCGAGAAGATTGTTATTTAACACATTGTTTAATGCAATGCCTTGATATGTTTAGATCCTTTGTGACTTGGGGAAAAAAATAGCCCAGAGAACAATGTGGATGTCGTTTTGAATACTCTTCTTTTTCCGTGAATCTAATTAGATAAGAAAATTTATATCAACCAAATAATCAGACCAGGACCAGTATCTACCTGTTAGCTTCATTCAGTATATTTGGTGAACTGTTTCTCTCAGAGCAGCTCAAATGTCAGCTTTTGTGGAGAATAGATTCATATTTTCTCTCTCTCCCTTCCTCTCTGTCTTCCTGCCTTCCCCTGCCTCCCCCTCAGTACTTAAGCCAAATAGTTAAAGCCAGTGGACTGATGAGTTGTCCTCCATGTGAGTTACCAGGACTAGTTCTAAATTACTAATGGCCAGTGTGATCCCATTTGTTATAGAGCCAGCAATTGTGGTGCTAACCTGTTGATGGATGCAAAATGGGAGGAAATTAAAATTACTCTCAGTTGAGCAATATGGGATTGAAAGTATTATATAAGCCCTTGTGCTTTTGATGAAGGTCATATTTTATGGCTGAGAGATGGCCAAAATGTGATTAACCCAAGGTTACCAGGATTCTCTAATGTTACTGTAAATGGAGACATTTCTCAGCTGCTTGGTTTTTGTGACAGTTTTGCAAATGAAAATTAAATATCTCATTCACGGGTCATGGGAGGGGTATATCTATAATGATCCTCTTCAACTAAAATGGGGCCTTGTGATATAGTGAGTTCCGTGACATCGAAAACAGACAGGTAGAACTGAGACAGTTGAGTCGGGGTTGTGTAGCTTATATTTCTTTATTGTGCAGGAGTTCACCAAGATTAGAGTTTCCCAACCCAAATTTAACAGAAAACCACATACTTCAAGAATAAGACACAAGAGGGGCTTAAGTATGAGCTAAAACTGCCATCACTGAGCAAAGTGAAAGGGAGGGAATCAGTGTAAAACTCATAGTAAAATTAGTTTGGTGATAGGGAAAATTCGGTATTAATAACCTTTAAGTCCCCTTCTATCCCTTTTTCTATAACTTAAACCTCAACATGCAGGTTAAGTTACTGGCACTTGGAATTCCACTAGGAGGTTCTAAACTGAATCCTAAGGCCTTCCCAT
This sequence comes from Delphinus delphis, assembly GCF_949987515.2. NCBI lineage: Eukaryota > Metazoa > Chordata > Mammalia > Artiodactyla > Delphinidae > Delphinus > Delphinus delphis. Next base: position 66,610,609 of record NC_082688.1, read on the forward strand.
CCCCATTTCTGGGTTGGTAAACATCTTTAAGAGTAGGTAAAGAAGCTGACTTCTGGGCCAGATCACAGTTGATACAGGCTTTTTAGATTTGGTGATAGTGATGCTACACAAAACCTGGATCTGTGCAGACTGTTGAAATAGTTGATAGCCATCATCACCTAGGATACAGATTAAGTGAGAGTGCTGATGTCAAGGACCGAAGGTTAAAGCAGTGAATCTAACTCTGGCCATCTGGCCCTTTGAATCTAAAGGAACTTCAGGCAGAAGTGGCCAGCACCACGGACAGCTCTTTAGTGCTGTGGTGCAAATGCAAAGCCACCTAGGGTTTACTTGGGAAAATTGCCTTCCAGGTCCTGGTTCCGCCTCTTCCTAGCTAAAGATCCCTACCATGGACAGGCAGTTTAATTTACTCAAGCCTCAGTTTTCTCATCTGCAACATAGGAATAATGTCTGCTCTACATAGTTCTTACGGTATGCATACTGGATGATAAATTACAAGTGAAAGTACCAGTTATACAAATTAAAAATGTGAATATTGTTTTTACTAACATTTCATTTTTAATCATTGACCTTTATCTGCCTAACATTGTATTATGTTAATGAAAATTGCTAGATTCTTCTCAGAGTATGAAACAACAGTTAAATAAACGGATGGGAAAGACCAGGGTATTTAATCAGATATACAGTTTACTGGTAAGAGAACAGAACTAGGATATATTGGATGTCTTGTAGGTTCACGCACCGGTTTTTATATTTACTATGCCATTTATTTTCATAACAACTCTGTGTACCATGGCAGTCCATTCCATGCCCTTCCATCATAGCATATTCCTCCTGTTAGTGCTGCTGAGGTGAAATCTGGGCCAGAGTGGTGATAGAATTCAGACTCTTGGTTTTCCCAAGAGTGATCTCTTCTAAAGGTTTTCCTGATGGCAGAATGCAGGAGTTAAAGAAAGAGCGTGTAAGGACTATACCTCAGCCCCCTATAAGGGGATACCAGAGCTCCCACGGCCAGAAAGATGGAGCCACGTATCCCAGGACCCTTTTAGAAGGAGGTAACCCAAGCTCACTTGGATGACCCAAGTTGTTACTGAGGTTGCTGCAGGTCTGGCCATGATGGGGATCCTCTGCAAAGACCCTCAACACAGTGGCTATTAAAGGAAATGGAAAATTATACTTCAGTATCTGTGTATGATAACTTTATGTAGCACAGTGACATCTTAGTAAAAAGCATCTAACTACCTTTACAGTTATTTTAAGAGGAATGAAATTCTGGTGTCATTAGCATTTAATATTTCCTGTCTTTGATGAAATTAAAGTATCTTCCTTGGGATCCCTTCATAATTTTTATTAGACTTAATTTGAGTCTTTATTTCAAAACAGAATAGAATATCTAATCTTTTAATGAACATGAATTCTACATGTGGAAAATGACCATTGGCATATGTAAATTGATGAAAATAAAATGTATGATAATGGGAATTGATTGGGTAGCAAAGAAGTACCCTCAGCATCTTTCCACATAGTTTATCTTATGTATATAAGGATGTAGACAGCTACAGGGAGATTTATAAGATCTGAAGATCAGCTAGGCTGATATTTTTCATACCAGTTTGATAGATGCTTGTGATTATCTGTTCAACAGCCCATTGAGGAATAGGTTGAAGATGTAGCAATTTTCTACCTAGGTAGCATTTTAGATCCATTATCAGAGGGAAATGATTATTGTATGATGCTCTTTTCCCTAGGAACTTTCAAAATGAACACGTTAGTGATTTGATAGTTGTGTGATGATTTATATACTAGAAAGAGCACTAGGGTTGAAATCAGAAGATATAAGTTTGAATTCTTGCTTCAGTACCTACCAGATGCATGGATTTTGGTAAGTTGTTCATATCCGCTGAGCCAAAGCTGTCTCCTATGAAAATGGGACAGCCCACCTACATCAGAGAATAGTTATGAGATTGTATTAGATGATGTTTGTCAAAGTGCTTAAAACTTGTGACACATGTTTAAAAGAAATTTTATTTATAATTCCTTTTTTGGGTTATTTTCTACAGAAAGTGAGTGAGAAAGTTGGAGGAGCTGAAGGAACCAAGCTAGATGATGACTTCAAAGAGATGGAAAGGGTGAGTCTTCATCACTCAGAGTTCCCTTGACATAAAATTGCCCAGCATACTAAGTGGAGAAGAGAGAAAGGAAAGGGGAAACCGTTCTCCACTGGTACCTGAGAATACATTTTGTTATTCTTAAAAGTACTCTCCTTTTAGTGTATATTTTAAAACAGAAAATGTAAAGTATCTGGGTTTTTTTTTTACTATCCTAAGAACAAAGCTTCCATGAAGGTGAAATGTCATAATGGATTTTATCATTACTTTTCCAAATAGGGGCAACATGGAGCTGGTGTTTGAATTGTGCTGGCGTGGGACGAAAAGAGGATAAGGTGGGGAATGATGTACCAAATGTTTTGGGGAGAGTTTGAGTCACTTTCTAGCTTTCGAGAACTTTCCTGAGGGGACTGTGCCAGCCAGAGGCAGCATGTGTAGTGAACACAGTGGTGAGCCGGTCTGACCTTGGCCTGAGCTCCACTTCTACTGCCTGTTGCACAAGTCAGCATATTGCTCTGAGCTTCTCTATTTTCATAAATGTAAAAGGAGAATACACATTCGTTCTTCGGAGACTTTTATTAAGGATTAAAAATAATGTAAATCATTTAACATTCTTCCTTAAAAGATAGCAGGTTCTCAACAAGTGAGAGTGGAGGTGGTGAACAAAATAAGCCTTTTTATTTTTCTTGTGACAGATGCCGTATTTTCTCTTTTACTTTTCTTTCACTTTGAGACTGTCCATGGAAAGAGATACATAGGCTTATGATGGAGGGTGGGTATTGCATTGTGCAATTAATTATTTTAGATTTTAAATTGTGGATGAGTAAAGGATCTGGGAATACAAACCCTGCACTTGAACAGAGAGGATGGCGAAAGCCTGTGATACCCAGAAACCACATTTTTACTTTCTGCCCTGTCTTTTTCAGTTTTTCTTCTGAAGAGTTCATTGATGAATACAACAAATTTTTGTTCTGTACCTCCTCTGAGACAGGCATGTAGGATATAGTAGTGAACAGGATAGATAAGATTTCTGACTGCATTAAATTCATAATCTAGTGGGGAAGACAGACATTGGACAAATACTGACCAGTGTGGCAAGGGTAACGAAACATGGCACTAGAGAAGCTTGGAACAGAGGAAACTCACCCACATAGGGTGGTCAGGGAAGACTTTCCTGATATTTAAGTGAGGATATAAAGGATGAGTAAGAGTTAGCAGAGCCTAGTGCGTTTCTAGTAAAGGAAACAGCAAGCAAGAGACAACCGGACAGGGACTTCTGTGGTGGTCCAGTGGCTAAGACTCCGTGCTCCCAGTGCAGGGGGCCCAGGTTCAATCCGTGGTCAGGGAACTAGATCCCATGTGCCGCAGCTAAAGATCCCGATGCCGCAACTAAAAGATGCTGCAAGCTACAACTAAAGATCCCACATGCTGCAACAAAGACCCAGTGCAGCCAAATAAATAAATAAATATTAAAAAAAAAAGAGAGAGAGAGAACTGGACACATTTGAGTTCCTGAATAAAAGATGAGTTGCTGAGAGACAGGAGTCTCTTACAAACATTTTACTTCAGGCAGAGACCCGCAGATGTCCCTCTGAGTCTGTTGGTAAGGTTTATTTCTCCTGTTTCCTAGAAAATAATGAGTTTCTGAAGCTTTTATTTCAAAATCTAGATATTACCGTAATAAGGTTTTGCTGGTTGAAGAACACACTTGTGGTCTTGTATTTGGGTTTATAACTAAGTAGACTGAGAGATTTAGGTTTTAGTGAGGTGTGGAAATTGTTTATTCCGCTTCATCCCACACATCTTTTGCCTTATCTCTACTCATGTTAAATTCACATTAAAGGTAGAGGTTTCTGTGGTAATTGGAAAGCACATGCTTTAGATTTAGACTCCAAATCTGTTCTGTTTATATGTTTATTACACACACAAACATTTTAGCTCTGCAGGTTTTCCCAAACCTGCAGAAGAATCACCTTTCCATGGTCAATTTCCTGTTCATCAAGCATTTAGAGCAGAGAGACCTTTGTTCACTGTGTTCTCAGAGGTGCAGTGAGACAACAAAATGAGATAAATTAGAGGTTTGCATCACACAGCACTACTGGGAGAGAGAAGTGGGTATTCCTAGAGGTTGCTTCCGTAATCAGCCACCACATCCACTCTCCTGCTGAGATACAGTAAAGTCACCACGTGCATCTCTTAGCCCTTGTAGCCTTCCCGTCCTGGAGCTGACTGGGTGGACTCCTTCGGCTGTGTTGTGGCTGCAGGAACCCTGCGTGTAACCATTTCTGTCCTCCTCCTAAGTGCCTGCATGGAATTGTTTCTTTGTTCATTTTAAGTGGTATTTGTTGCTTACAAGCTTCCTCACAGCCGAAATTTCTTACCGTGGTACAGACATTGTGTGGATTTTTTTTCTTTGAAAAGATGCAGATTTTTTTATCAAGAGGAAGCACTAGAATTTGAGGGATCTGGTTTCTTCGAAATTTACATCAGTTGCTGCAGTGATTGTGTGTGTGTGTGTGTGTGTGTGTGGGTGTGTGGGTGTGTGTGTGTGGGTGGTGTGTGGGTATGTTCATTAATTCACATGGAATATCTGTAAATGCGTCCATGTGGCAGGCATCCTGCTAGGCACCAGGAATATAAAGATGATTAAGGTACAGTTCCTGCCTACAGGAGCTTCCAGTTTTGATGGAAGAAATAAGACACATAGATTAGTGTCTTATGGGACAATGGTGCTTGATGCCTTGGGGAGTATTTTCATGGAAGACCTAACTCAGGTTGGGTAGACGAGTGGAGGCTTCCTAGAAGAAAGGGCACCTGAGCTAAATCCTGAAATGTTCTCTTGTTTCTGTGTATATGAGTGATGTAGAAAGAAGTCCAAGCCAAGGGGTACCGTGTCTCTTTTAGGAGCCTGAAAAGTATCATGGGAAATCCCTGCTGTTGAAACCAGGAGTCCTCAAGCGGAAAGCATGGCTGTAGACCATTTTAATGAGAATGGAATTTTTCTGAAGGGGCAGCCTCAAGTTTTAAGGCAAGCAGATGTTGAGAAAGAATGGAAAGATCGTCATTCCTTATACGAGTGAGGGAATGTATTGTTTGCAGAGCAGCCTGTGGGGGAAGCGCTATAGGAGAATGTCCATGGTCATTATCTCCATATACTTAACTAGTCATTGGGTGGAGAGGAGCTAGATCCTTCTGTTTAAGCCCAAGTGGTAGGCTAGAATCAACGAGTAGAAGCTACGGGGAGATAGATTCAGACTCAACATAAAAAAGAAGTTTTTGTTGTCGGAACTTTTTAAATAAAAAAGAGCCTTGGGGATTACTGAATTCCCCATCACTGCCCACGTTTAAAGAGAGGGTAAACCCACGGTTCCCACATTCTGTGTGAAGCACAATAGTTGTCATCTCCTTCGAGTTTTGTGGCAAGTAATCTGTTACTAATGTCATTTTTCATAATGTCAGTCTCACTTGGATTCTAGTGATCTATCCCAAATGGGAGAGAAAGGAGTAAAGTCCCAGCCAGCACGCTCAGAGTTTCACATATCCCCGAGTGCACCGTGAGCACCTGTCATATACGTGAATGTCTTCTTCATGGGTGTGGTGGTAAAAGAGAAGCTGTGGATTACGGTACTGAGACACTCACTTGCTGGTGTGGAACTGTAGGATGGGTGGGAGCCCCAAACAAGATGAGCTTTAAAGACATTTTTCTGCTGATCCTGAAATTTAGTGAAGACTAGCTTCTTCTCAGTTACGTGTTTGCAATGTGTTTCCAAGCCAATGTTCATTGAAGGTAAATGCCTAAGAAGATTAACAAAAAAAATACATTGGGGCAGTCTCAGCCTAATGTGTTGTTTATTTTTGTTTTCAACACACAGTTCATTAATCAGGCTTTCCAAATACATAAGGTAACTGCTGAAAAGCAGAGCAGTCTGGGGACAGGTACATTAATTCTTCCATATCAGTAGGGGACTATGAAAACATCCCCTTATTGGACCAGCCTGTATCTCACTGCCAGACAGACTTTCCCAGGATACTGTTTTCATCGTGTCTCTGTGATTTGTTTAGTTAGGTGTTCTCCTTTAGCTCCTGTCCTTTAAGTGGGTGTGCATTCATTCTTTTTTTTTTTTTTTTTTTTTAACATCTTTATTGGAGTAAAATTGCTTTACAATGGTGTGTTAGTTTCTGCTTTATAACAAAGTGAATCAGCTATAAATATACATATATCCACATATCTCTTCCCTCTTGCATCTCCCTCCCTCCCACCCTCCCTATCCCACCCTTCTAAGTGGTCACAAAGCACTGAGCTGATATCCCTGAGCTATGTGGCTGCTTCCCACTAGCTGTCAATTTTACATTTTGTAGTGTATATATGTCCATGCCACTCTCTCACTTTGTCCCACCTTACCCTTCCCAATCCCCATGTCCTCAAGTCCATTCTCTAGTAGGTCTGCATCTTTATTCCCCTCCTCCCCCTATGTTCTTCATAACTTTTTTTTTTTTTTTAGATTCCATATATATGTGTTAGCATACGGTGCTTGTTTTTCTCTTTCTGACTTACTTCACTCTGTATGACAGACTCCAGGTCGCATTCATTCTTAATAGGTACATTTTCTTAATTTCAGTGACAGAAAAATTAAGAATTTGAAAGATTTTCATGTTTCATATGACATTTTAACATCTCTTTTGCGTAACCACTGTAAGTTAGCCTATATTTAAGTGGGTGCTTAATTCATCTATTTAGTATTGATCACTAAACCCACAAACGGTGCTCCGTTTTAAGATGTCCATTTTATTTTTCTTAAACTCTGCTACTGTGTACCTGTGACAGCATCAGGTATAATGCAGTGTCTGATGTTGTGAAGTCATATCTTTCAGTCCTTTTGTTAGTCCACAAAGAATGCTGTGTTTTTCACCTGTGCTGCCTCCTGTGTTCAGGAAACAGTGACTGCTCCTTTTCCAATGGGGAAGGGTAATGTTCAGATGCCTCAAAACAATAGCCCCATTCTAGTCAATCTGGTGCCTTTCAGTTCTCTTGTATCTTGTCTCTAAAGACCGAGACAGCTGGTGAAATGATGGGCATCCGTAGATTCAGCGTGGCATGCCTTTATGAAAGTAGAACCTTAGCGCAGGGAGCAGCAAACTTTTTCTGTAAATATATTAGGCTTTGTGGGCCAGAGGGCGTCTGTGGTCTGTGTTGCAGCTCCTCACCTCTGCTATCGAAGAGCAAAAGCAAGCATCAGTGGTATTTGAATGAAGGAGCATGGCTGTGTTCCAATAAAATTTACCCAAGGACACTGAAATTTGCATTTTGTATAGTTATTATGTGCAACAAAATAGTCTTCTTCTTTTGAATTGTTCCAGCTATTTAAAAATCTAACAACGGGGGCTTCCCTGGTAGCACAGTGGTTAAGAATCCGCCTGCCAATGCAGGGGACACGGGTTCGAGCCCTGGTCCAGGAAGATCCCACATGTGGCGGAGCAACTAAGCCCGTGCACCACAACTACTGAGCCTGTGCTCTAGAGCCCGTGAGCCACAACTATTGAGCCCAGGTGCTGCAACTACTGAAGCCTTGCACCTAGAGCCCGTGCTGCACAACAAGAGAAGCCACTGCCACAAAGAGTAGCCCCGCTCGCGGCAACTAGAGAAAACCCGTGCAGCAACGAAGACCCAGCGCAGCCAAAAATAAATAAATATTTTTTTTAAAAAAGGAAAAAATCTAACAACAGGCAGTGGCCCAGATTTGGCCCACCGGCCATGGTTTGCCAACCCTTGACTTAGCATGAAGAAGGGAAATGTTATAGTGAGTAAAGCGGGTTGAGAGAGCCGTTTCTCTCCCTACTCATAGTTGTAAATTACAAGACTGGATAGTGGAGGAAGAACCTGCTAATGTATTGAGTTGCTAAAATCTTGCTAATGAGAAAATTGAAGTAAAAAGACCAGAGGAATATGTGCGTATTCTTTGAGGAAAAAAACCCAGAACTTATTTCGTACAGATAAGTTTTTATTTCCTGCAAACATGCCTGTATCTTATATAGTTAGCTTCACCTCCACTAAACAGCCTTCCCTAATGACTCCGTGCCCCAATCCAGACAAGGGTGGTTGAAGAAACAGAGGCTCAGGTGCTCACAAAAATGGAAGTTGCCGTTTGGGACACATCAAAACTTGTTTTCAAGCAGTAGGAAAATTTGGGCATTAAGGAAATCATTAGGTACAATGTCATAAGTTCAGAATTAAGCTGTGCTGTTCTCAAACGGGAGTAAGCTCTTGCCAGTTATAATAAATTATTTAAGTGGAAATCTTCTTAGTTCATGGTAGTTACACTAGGCCTGTTAATAAGAGGGTTTATGGTTGGACATTGACAGTTGCGGTGTATAAATAGTGTTCCTAGCAAGAGCCTGACAAGGAGCGTTTAAGGTTCTCACCGGGTGATGGCCTCACCTTGTCCATGGCTGACACAGTATAGTTTTGTTTAGCAAAAAGAGTTCTGGACAAAAAGAGGACAGAGATGGAGAGAAGTTGGACGGTGGTCAGCCTCCTACTGGCTGATGTCATCGGGCGATCCGGTTCCTCCAGCATTCTTCCTTGGAAACCGTGTCTGATCCATGACCTTTGGAACTACATTTCTTCCCATGATAGCTGCTTGGGTTGTGTGGCCTCAGAGAATTCATTTCCCTTCTCCAGGTTCAGACTGGCATATTTAAAAAATCAAGGCTTTGGACTGGATGCTCTACTGGCCTTGTTCTCTTATGTTTATTAAGTCTGTCAAGTGTAAAATCAGGAGTAAGATCCTAGTAAATGAATTTGCTAGTAGCTCTTGCCTGTTTGGTGTATGTCCTGAAAATGCATTCCGCAAATTATTATATTGGATAAAGTTGTTTTCAGAGGTGGATTGCAAGTGAAGGTTATTTTATGCTCTGATCAAAAGGGTTTAGCTAGAAATTTCTCTAGATTGATATCTAGATCAGGTACCTGAAAGTGTTGAAGGAATCTGCCTCAGTGGGCACAAGATCTGGGGTTGTATGGGCTCTTCCCTGGGAGACTTTGGCCAAACCATGGGGGACACTGAGTAGTTTTTATTCTCATTCTTCTTCTAAGGTTGAATCCCACTTTGGGGACCAAATGCAATGCTCTAATATTGTTGTCTCCAGCGTCTCTGTGCCTCCCCCAAGACCACTGGCTTTTGCCAAGCTGATAGCTTCTATGTATAGAGCCTGAGTACTTGGGCGGTCTATTTACAGAACCCAGAAGGGAAAGGGGGTTTCATTTCGCAAATGAGAACCACTTTTCATGCTTTCCTTGCTGACTTGCCCATGGACCACTCCAGATATACACTACTAGCACCCAGCCTCTGTAGAGAAGCCAGTGTAACTGAGGCCATGCGGTCAAACAACTTAGCCTGGGACAGCCTCCCTTTTGCAGAGGCCCAGGGTAGAATAGTTCTCGTGAATGAGTTTCTGTAGACTTTCAGGACTTTCAGAACAAAACCAGAAGGTGAGCTGGAAGGTGCTTTCCTCCTGGTCCTGTGTGGTTGGCCTCTGCCAGGTCTCCAGCTCCATCTAGGAGATGGTACAGAGAGCTTTGCAGCTCTGACTTGGTGTCTCTCTTCAGGTCAGGAGATGTCCCTGTTGCCTTTTCGTGCTTTCAAGAAGTATTGGGTGGTAGTTAACAACACATATGCTGGAGCCGGAATTGGGCAAGTTTCTTAACCTCTGTGTATCTGTTTCATAAGGCTTCTGAGGATTTAGTATGTAAAGATATTTAAAGCCCTTGGAACAATTTCTGACAAATATGAAGCAGTTTATGATGATGGTGATCATGATTATTACTGAGGGTAGAGATGGGGGGAAAGTTAGAAATTGGTTCGCTTCCTCACATCAGATGAGTTCAGAATACCAAGTGGTCACTGGCCAATGCAGTCCCTCTGGCACTCTCCCTTAGAAACTTTGACCTTTGGAACTACTTTGCTTCCAGTCATAGCCACATAGGACATTTGGATACATTTGACATTGAATGCTTTAAGCCCTGTCATATAGTCAGCAGAAGATCTGTGTTTTTGTCCTATCACACATGTAACCTGGACTTTCAGCCTGTTTTTTTCTGCACACACCCTTTGACTTCATTTACATTGAGTGCATAGTGGTTGGTTGGCATGTTGGTAATGCTTCCAGGACCTCCGTGTATGGCCACACAAGTTCTGCACTGTAAAACTCTGGGGGACCACTATTCATTGCAGAACTAAATACTACTTAGCCACATACTCAAATCTAAGATGTATTGAAAACTGAAGTTAACCAAAAGAATGTGGTACAGGGTTCACATGTGGGCAGGCATCTCTTATAAATAGGAATGCTTTTTAAGGTAATTTTATACCATGATGACCTCATAAGAAAAAATGTTTCCTCTATTAATCACAGGAGTAGCAAGCTCCTTACACACACAGTAATCTGACTGCCATGGAAGGGGAACTGATTAAGTATTGAAAAACAAAGCTGAAAGATAAAATCTTCTGGTTATGGTTTGGTTTCTGATTATGAAAGAGAAGAAGGCTTACACAGAGGTAGAAAACAAATATATGGATACCAAGGGGGAAAGGGGTGGGGTGGGAGGAACTGGGAACTGGGATTGACACATATATAGTACTGATACTATGTATAAAATAGACAACTGATGGGCACATACTGAATAGCACAGGGAACTCTACCTAATGCACTGTGGTAACCTAAGTGGGAGGCAAGTCCAAAAGGGAGAGGATACCTATATGTGTATGGCTGATTCTTTTGTTGTGCAGTGGAGGCTAACACGACATTGTAAAGCAACCATATTCCAATAAAAATTAATAAAAAAAAGGAAGAGAAGGAGGCTTGCCCCATCCATAAAAGGTTGATTTTGTATGTAGGTGCAGTAGGTTACAGAAAAATTGGAATTGAGGGAGGAGCCCTTGAACTCTAAAGAAAACAACGAAGTCTCCTTGAACTTAATTGAGATCTGATATTCCGCCATCAAAAATTAATTCCCTTCATTCATACTTACGTATTCCATGTACATATCTTGGATAGGAGGATGCACTAATTTTCAGTAGTCATTTACCCTGCAGAGTGAATGAATGGACCACACGTGTTGATAAGGAAAGGATTTCATGGGGGAATGTAGAGAGGACCTCATTGCACGGCCTCTTCATGTGGTAAAAAGGGTGCAACAGAGAGAGGACATGGTGACCTGCTGAGTGCAAATACTGACCATTCAGAATTTTGCAAGGATAGACTCTAGGACCGTGATTTTAATTTAGAGTTAACCAAAAGTTCAAGAACTGATTAGAAGTGTTTGCTCAAGATTTTTATGTACTCGGGATGTTCTCAGAAGTTAAATAAAAACTTTCCCTCTCTTACTTGAACAAACAGAGTCGATGTGGCATGCGAGACCACATCAGGCAACTTCCAGTGAGAGGAAGCTATATCCACATTATTTTACCAGGAGATAAGGAAGTATATTTTGAAACACATTTTAGGAAATTAGTAGGTTCCTTTCTGGGTAAATGGGCTTTCCAAGTCTTGATGGAACACAGCTGAATGCAAAGCCAGTGGTAATTCTGGCAGCTCTGTGAGCCCCTCACCTTCCACCACAGGATTTCGTGCTCGGTTGTACCACCAGTGGTTGTATATATGCTCAAGCAAAAACTCCGTTTCTAAAGCTAATAATTTGCATCATTTAGAATATTTATTTTCTCATTTCAGAAAGTGGATGTCACCAGCAGGGCTGTGATGGAAATAATGACTAAAACAATTGAGTACCTTCAACCCAATCCAGGTAAGGGCTCGTTTTATACTTGCAGGGGTATCCCTCCAGGTAACTTTTCGTTTCTCTTTGGTAGACAGGCTAGGTTTGGTGTGCTTCTGCTTGCTCTGTCCTCCCTTCTGGAAGTTCAGTGGCTTCGGTTGGAGCATTTCGACCGGGAAGGGAGGACTTTTTAGGTTCACACTGAAGTAACTGGAGGCTTCTGTGATATTTTATCTGACTGTAGTGTAATTAACAAACAGCACTGTGTGGACAGCGTGGGTGGCACATGATGTCAGGGTAGCTGCAAGCTGTTATGAACTGAACACTCATTTGAAAGGGATTGTAAGAAAGTAAATTGGGAGAATTTTCAGATAAAACATAGTAATTCACCAAAGGTGTGAAAAAGTAGGAAGTTGAATGGTTTTTGTGAAATACAGAGGGTTTCTGTCCATACGCATCTCTGAAGTCTTTGGAGGGTTGTTCTTTGTTCTGATTTTTCTCCAAGCACATCACAGATCAGCACTTTTCTTGCTAACCTGTTACGCTCTTAAGAGAAGGGAGTTACAATAGAGATAATGGAGCTGTACCTTGAAAAGAGAATCAGGCAGAAGTGGGGTGATCTCAAAGAGCACAAGGTGTAACAGCAAAGCAGCTGATACTCTAGACCTCCTCAGCACTCTTCCTGAATAGCAGTTCCTAATTGCAGAGTGTAGAAACTTGAAGCAAGTTTGAATATATTTAAGTAAAACGTATGAATATTGGGAAAACTGCGTATCTTGAGACCAGTTTCTTTGGGAGTTTCAGGTTGAGATTCCTGTGTCTTTGGTGGTCCTAGGGGAGATGGTTCAGGCACTGTGTCAGCCCCACTGTGTTTGGATTCTGAGCGTTAATGGGTGAGAGATAAGAAAAGGAAATACGTGGGGTAAGAGGAGGCAGACAAGCACAGTCAGTGCTGACCAGCTCCCTACTGCCTTCTGCTGCTGCTGGCTGCAGCTTTCGCTCAGCCCAAACTGTGGGAATAACATTCTCAGTTTTTTTAAAAACTGCATCAGAGATGGGATTATGTGAGGAAGGAAAATATTGAAGTAAGTGATAAGCCATAGGAACCAGGCCTTTAACTGATAGTAGACCAAATTGCTGGCAAATTAGGCAACGAATAGCAAAAATGAAGTTTCCAATTTTTGCTTGCAGCCTTCTTCATGACCTCTGTATTCCACAGAGATTCAAGGATCTCTTATCTAAGAGATCTTCACCCGTTCCTAAGTATTTAAACAACTGTGATAGGTCAGTTTTGAAAAGAGAACTGCTCACCCCAAGTCTCACGGTAAGGAGTCATTGTTTAGGGAAGGATGTTTTTGTCTTTGTCTTTGAGTAGAATCTTGAAGTGCTCCCTCATTTCCTGGGATTTACGCATGGATGGTGCTAGGATTACTTAGCCCTGCTGTTGTAGGGCTAATATATATTTTTTAACATCTTTATTGGAGTATAATTTCTTTACGATGTTGTGTTAGTTTCTGCTGTATAACAAAGTGAATCAGCTATACAAATACATATATCCCTATATCCCTTCCCTCTTGCGTCTCCCTCCCACCCTCCCTATCCCACCCCTCTAGGTGGTCACAAACTCCCTGTGCTATGCAGCTGCTTCCCACTAGCTGTCTGTTTTACATTTGGTAGTGTATATATGTCCATGCCACTCTCTCACTTTGTCACAGCTTACCCTTCCCCCTCCCTGTGTCCTCAAGTCCATTCTCTATGTCTGTGTCTTTATTCCTGTCCTGCCCTTAGGTTCATCAGAACCATTTTTTTTTTAGATTCCATATATATACGTGTTATCATGCAGTATTTGTTTTTCTCTTTCTGACTTACTTCACTCTGTATGAAAGACTCTAGGTCCATCCACCTCACTACAAATAACTCAATTTCGTTTCTTTTTCTGGCTGATTAATATTCCATTGTACATACGTGCCACATCTTTTTTATCCATTCACCTGTCGATGGACACTTAGATTGCTTCCATGTTGTAGGACTAATATTAAGTGTATGGAAGGAGAGGGAAAATATAGTAGTTACTGAGCACTAATGCATTTTCATTATGTCGCTAGTTATACACACTGTCTTCTCTCTAAAAGTAGCTGTTTTTTTCCTGATTATAAAAAGAAAACGCAGTTGAAAAATTCATAGTATAGCAAAGAAACTAAAAATCCATGAACACAGATCTTTGGTGGGGACCCATCTGTGTTCCTGAGTATAATGGAATTCAGGTGTATGGAGGTATGCTGTGTTGAATAGGATGTCCCTCAAAATCCAGGGCTACCCAGAACCTCCAAATGTAACTTTATTTGGAAATAACATCTTTTGAGATGTAATCCATTAATGATCTTGAGATGAACTCATTCTGGAGTTAGAGTGGGCCCTAAATCCAACAACTGGTGTCCTTATAAGAAGAAGAGAAAACACAGAGAGACACAGGGCAGAAGGCCACCTGAAGACAGAGGCCAAGATTAGAGTGATGCTGCCACAAACCAAGGAATGCCGGGAGCCACCAGAGCTGGAAGAGGCGAGGAAGGATTCTCCCAGAGAGCCTCAGAAAGAACCAACCCTACTGACATCTTGATTTCAAGTGTCTTGAACTGTGAGAGAGTAAATTTCTGTTGTTCTAAGCCACACAATCTGTGGCAATTTGTTATGGCAGACCTAGAAAACTGATACAGTAGGCTAGCCTAATTTTCCTCGGGAAAAAACAAGGGCCAGAGAATTTAAGAAACTTTCCCAAAGTTACACACCTAGGAAGGGACGAAACCAGGATGGGAACCCAGGTCTGATGCCCCCGGGCCCAGGAACTTTCCATTGCACAGTCCTGCTTCTGAGAAGAATGGGTTCTTCATTTAGGTGCAAAGGGTATTTTACTTTCAGAGTGGATATGACAGAAATCCAGAAAGGGAACAAATTGTGGGGTTGAGCCTTATTTTTATTTTAATAAAAAAGATAGCAGGAGGAGGTAATTGGGGGAGATTTGAAGTTTTAGAAATGACGTATTTTTAACAGAATCCTGACTGTGCTTATTAGCTACCAACATATTGGTTTTCTGGCTATTTAAAAATTGAATGAACATCTGCCACCACGGAGAACCATTAAGGCTGTCACCAGGCGATCACAAGTTGGTTTCAGAAAAGCAGTTATATGTGGGCAGGGCACATATTTATACAAATAAGTGTCATCTACAAGGGTCCAGAGTAAAACAAAATTTCATATGCTCACTCTTCAGAATTTAGATAATTTGTGTTTAATTGGCTTATAATAGATATGACTTAGTTCCTCCATGAATTTCTTGCCCTGAGAGCAGACACTGGCTAGAGCTCCTGAAAGGTGGCTGATCCAGTACCCTTGTTCAGAATGCAAGTGTCCTTGAGAAGAGGACACAAGATTCTAGCCAACACCCAGAGGCTCCCAGTCCTTGGGCACAAAAGAGCAGAATATTCCCAAACTCATGCTGTTTGATAAATGCTTTGACCACTCAGCCTCTCTGTGACCCCAGAAACGGGGTCAACCAATATGGATCACTGGTTTCTGGTCCCGAATAAGCAAGATCTGGCCAGGGTCAGGATAGGGACTTATGCAAAGTAACAAATTTACCTGGACAGGCCAGTAGGATCTGTGGAAACGAATGTTTTGAGGGTACTTTGAGAGTATCTTGTATTTGATTCATACTCTAGGATGCATTCTGGCTTTCACATCTTGTGGTTATGGAGCATACACATCTGTATAGTCTTGAAACTCAATTCCTATTGAAATGATGACCAAAGAGAGTTGGATTACTTTTCTTGAATCTGTAGCTGTGCTCTGTGTAGGCACCCCCATCTGCTCTTGCCCACCTCCGGAGTGATATTTTAAAAGGCAGACCTGATCATGTCATCATCTTGCACAAAACCCTTCAATGGATTTTCACTGCTTTTAGGATTAAGTTTTACCATTTTTAACAAGGCTCGAAGGGCCCTCCCTACATGATCAGCCTGCCCTTATCCCTCTACCTTGCCAGACAAACAGTCTCCTCAGGTCCAGCATCAAGGTCATTTAGAAAGAAGCCTTCCTGAAGCCCTGACTGCATTAGGTTCCACCGTCAATGACCCTCTCATGGACTTCCCTGGTGGTGCAGTGGTTGAGAGTCCGCCTGCCGATGCAGAGGACACGGGTTTGTGCCCCGGTCAAGGAAGATCCCACATGCCGCGGAGCGGCTGGGCCCGTGAGCCATGGCCGCTGAGCCTGCGCGTCTGGAGCCTGTGCTCCGCAACGGGAGAGGCCACAGCAGTGAGAGGCCCGCGTACCACAAAAAAAAAAAAAAAAAAAATTACCCTCTCATGATCCCAGATGCTTTTCCCTGGTGGCACATGCCACACTTACTGTAATTGCATGGTGTGTGTGCTTCGGTTTGTCCTCCCCTGTAAGGACAGGGCTCTGCCTGTCTTATTCCCCACCATCCCCCCATATGCCCCCAGGCCCCAGCTCAGTTCCAGGCAGCCCATGACATTTGGATATTTGAAAAAGTGGATTATGAAGCACAGTTGATACTCAGTGGCTAATGTGATAAAACTGCTATAATGTAAAAGAGAGAAGGAGAAACTCTTCCTTTCCCCTAACCCATCAGCTCTACCCATGTAACCAACATTTATCAAATGCATTTACTTTTATACAAGGACCTATGCAATTCTATATATAGTGGGGGTAGATACAGAACCAAGATTGGGCCCCTGCCCCTTGGGACCTCACAGTCTTAACAGCATAAAGTATGTATACTCTGAGGAGAGCTGTACAGAGGCCTTCATGGCTAATTCCTTCTGGAAATTCCAGCTAACTGATGAAGTGAGGAGGGGTGAGTGGGGTCACAGGCCTGCAGGTGTGGCCTGCAAAGGCAGGGCTTTCGAGGACATAGAGCAGAGAGCTGTATAAAGTCTTTCAGCTTGGACTGTGAAATGATTCTGACAGGAACAACATAAACCAGTACAGATTTCCAAGCTGCTTAGATAAGAAACAATTTGAATGTGAGAAGTCCTGTGTACTTCTACTGATTGTGAGCCCCTATTCTCATGGTATCTAAGAGCAAAGATCATCAGAGAAGATATAAATCAGTTTTCTTTTTTTTTTTAAATGAATTTTAAAATTTTATTTATTTATTTTTGGCTGCATTGGGTCTTCCTTGCTGTGTGCAGGCTTTCTCTGGTTGTAACGAGCAGGGACTACTCTTCACGTTGCGGTGCGTGGGCTTCTCATTGCAGTGGCTTCTCTTGTTGTGGAGCATGGGCTCATGGCACACGGGCTTCAGTAGTTGTGGCACGTGGGCTCAGTAGTTGTGGCTCGCTGGCTCTAGGACGTGGGCTCAGTAGTTGTGGTGCACGGGCTTAGTTGCTCTGTGGCATGTGGGATCTTCCTGGACCAGGGCTCAAACCCGTGTCCCCTGCATTGGCAGGCAGATTCTTAACCACTGTGCCACCAGGGAAACCCCGGATCAGTCTTCTTATATGAGTATTCTGATGCTTGTGGGGGGAAAATAAATCAGCAAATAAATCAGCAGTGTACAATAGAAATAAGATGCAAGGCACATGTGTAATTTTGAATTTTCTAGTAGCTATATTAACGAAAGTAAAAAAGAAAGGTAGAGAAGAAGCAAGAAGAACTACAATCCTGCAGCCTGTGGAACAAAAACCACATTCACAGAAAGATAGACAAGATGAAAAGGCAGAGGGCTATGTACCACATGAAGGAACAAGATAAAACCCCAGAAAAACAACTAAGTGAAGTGGAGATGGGCAACCTTCCAGAAACAGAATTCAGAATAATGATAGTGAAGATGATCCACAACCTCAGAAAAAGAAAGGAGGCAAAGATCGAGAAGATGCAAGAAATGTTTAACAAAGACCTAGAAGAATTAAAGAAAAAACAAACAGAGATGAACAATACAATAACTAAAATGAAAACTACACTAGAAGGAACCAATAGCAGAATAATTGAGGCAGAAGAACGGATAAGTGACCTAGAAGAGAGAATGGGGGAATTCACTGCTGCAGAACAGAATAACGAAAAAAGAATGAAAAGAAATGAAGACAGCCTAAGAGACCTCTGGGACAACATTAAACACACCAACATTCGAATTATAGGGGTCCCAGAAGAAGAAGAGAATAAGGAAGGGACTGAGAAAATATTTGAAGAGATTATAGTTGAAAACTTCCCTAATATGGGAAAGGAAATAGATAATCATGTCCAGGAAGCACAGAGAGTCCCATACAGGATAAATCCAAGGACAAACACGCAAGACACATATTAATCAAACTATCAAAAATCAAATACAAAGAACAAATATTAAAAGCAGCAAGGGAAAAACAGCAAGTAACACATAAGGAAATCCCCATAAGGTTAACAGCTGATCTTTCAGCACAAACTCTGTAAGCCAGAAGGGAGTGGCAGGACATATTTAGAGTGATGAAGGAGAAAAACCTACAACCAAGATTACTCTACCCAGCAAGGATCTCATTCAGATTTGACGGAGACATTAAAAGCTTTACAGACAAGCAAAACCTAGGAGAATTCAGAACCAACAAACCAGTTTTACAACAAATGCTAAAGGAACTTATCTAGGCAGGAAACACAAGAGAAGGAAAAGACCTACAATAATAATCCCAAAACAATTAAGAAAATGGTAATAGGAACATACATATCGATAATTACCTTAAATGTAAATGGATTAAATGCTCCAACCAAAAGACATAGACTGGCTGAATGGATACAAAAACAAGACCCATATAAATGCTGTCTATAAGAGACCCACTTCAGACCTAGGGACACATACAGACTGAAAGGGAGGGGATGGAAAAAGATATTCCATGCAAATGGAAATCAAAAGAAAGCTGGAGTAGCAATTCTAATATCAGACAAAACAGACTTTAAAACAAAGACTATTACTAGAGACAAAGAAGGACACTACATAATGATCAAGGGATCAATCCAAGAAGAAGAGATAACAATTGTAAATATTTATGCACCCAGCATAGGAGCACCTTAATACATAAGGCAAATACTAACAGCCATAAAAGGGGAAATCGACAGTAACACAATCATAGCCAGGGACTTTAATACACCACTTTCACCAATGGACAGATCATCCAAGATAAAAATCAATAAGGAAACACAAGCTTTAAATGATACATTAAACGAGATGGACTTAATTGATATATATAGGACAGTCCATCCAAAAACAACAGAATACACTTTCTTCTCAAGTGCTCATGGAACATTCTCCAGGATAGATCATATCTTGGGTCACAAATCAAGCATTGGTAAACTTAAGGAAATTGAAGTTGTATCAAGTATCTTTTCTGACAACAACGCTATGAGACCAGCTATCAATTACAGGAAAATATATGTAAGAAATACAAACACATGGAGGCTAAACAACACACTACTTAATAACCAAGAGATCACTGAAGAAATCAAAGAGGAAATCAAAAAATACCAAGAAATAAGTGACAATGAAAACACAATGACCCCAAACCTATGGGATGCAGCAAAAGCAGTTCTAAGAGGGAAGTTTATAGCTATACAAGCCCACCTTAAGAAACAAGAAACATCTCAAACAACCTAACTTTACACCTAAAGCAATTAGAGAAAGAAGAACAAAAAAACCCCAAAGATAGCAGAAGGAAAGAAATCATAAAGATCAGATGAGAAATAAATGAAAAAGAAATGAAGGAAACAGTAGCAAAGATCAATAAAACTAAAATCTGGTTCTCTGAGAAGATAAACAAAATTGATAAACCATTAGCCAGATTAATCAAGAAAAAAAGGGAGAAGACTCAGATCAATAGAATTAGAAATGAAAAAGGAGAAGTTACAGCTGACACTGCAGAAATACAAAGGATCATGAGAGATTACTACAAGCAACTATATGCCAATAAATTGGATACCCACAAAAAAATGGACAAATTCTTAGAAAAGCACAACCTTCCGAGACTGAACCAGGAAGAAATAGAAAATATAAACAGACCAGTCACAAGCAGTGAAATTGAAACTGTGATTAGAAATCTTCCAACAAACAAAAGCCCAGGACCAGATGGCTTCACAGGCAAGTTCTATCCATCATTTAGAGAAGAGCTAACACCTATCCTTCGCAAACTCTTCCAAAATATAGCAGAAGGAGGAACACTCCCAAACTCATTCTACAAGGCCACCATCACGCTGATACCAAAACCAGACAAAGATGTCACAAAGAAAGAAAACTACAGGCCAATATCACTGATGAACATAGATGCAAAAATCCTCAACAAAATACTAGCGAACAGAATCCAACAGCACATTAAAAGGATCATACACCATGATCAAGTGGGGTTTATCCCAGGAATGCAAGGATTCTTCAATATACCAAGATCAATCAACATGATACACCATATTAACAAATTGAAGCGGAAAAACCATATGATCATCTCAATAGATGCAGAGAAAGCTTTTGACAAAATTCAACACCAATTTATGATAAAAACCCTCCAGAAAGTAGGCATAGAGGGAACTTTTCTCAACATAATAAAGGCCATATATGACAAACCCACAGCCAACATCGTCCTCAGTGGTGAAAAACTGAAACCATTTCCTCTAAGATCAGCAAGAAGACAAGGTTGCCCACTCTCACCACTCTTATTCAACATAGTTTGGAAGTTTTAGCCACAGCAATCAGAGAAGAAAAAGAAATAAAAGGAATCCAAATCAGAAGAGAAGTAAAGCTGTCACTGTTTGCAGATGACATGATACTATACATACAGATTCCTAAAGATGCTACCAGAAAGCTACTAGAGCTAATCAATGCATTCAGTAAAGTAGCAGGATACAAAATTAAGGTACAGAAATCTCTTGCATTCCTATACACTAATGATGAAAAATCTGAAAGTGAAATTAAGAAAACTCTCCGATTTACCACTGCAAAAAAAAGAATAAAATATCTAGGAATAAACCTACCTAAGGAGACAAAAGACCTGTACACAGAAAACTATAAGACATTGATGAAAGAAAGTAAAGGTGATACAAATAGATGGAGAGATATACCATGTTCTTGGATTGGAAGAATCAACATTGTGAAAATGACTTTACTACCCAAAGCAATCTACAGATTCAATGCAATCCCTATCAAACTACCACTGACATTTTTCACAGAACTAGAACAAAAAATTTCACAATTTGTATGGAGACACAAAAGACCCCGAATAGCCAAGGCATTCTTGAGAAAGCAAAACGGAGCTGGAGGAATCAAGCTCCCTGACTTCAGACTCTACTACAGAGCTACAGTAATCAAGACAGTATTGTACTGGTACAAAAACAGAAATATAGATTAATGGAACAGGATAGAAAGCCCAGAGATAAACCCACGCACATATGGTCACCTTATCTTTGATAAAGGAGGCAAGAATATACAGTGGAGAAAAGACAGCCCCTTCAGTAAGTGGTGCTGGGAAAACTGGACAGCTACATGTAAAATAATGAAATTAGAACATTTCCTAACACCATACACAAAAATAAACTCAAAATGGATTAAAGACCTAAATGCAAGGCACGACACCATCAAACTCTTAGAGGAAAACAGGCAGAACACTCTATGATATAAATCACAGCAAGATCCTTTTTGACCCACCTCCTAGAGAAATGGAAATAAAAACAAAATTAAAGAAATAGGACCTAATGAAACTTAAAAACTTTTGCACAGCAAAGGACACCATAAACAAGACAAAAAGACAACCCTCAGAATGAGAGAAAATATTTGCAAATGAAGCAACTGACAAAGGATTAATCTCCAAAATTTACAATCAACTCATGCAGCTCAATATCAAGAAAACAAACAACCCAATCCAAAAATGCACAGAAGACCTAAATAGATATTTCTCCAAAGAAGATATACAGATTGCCAACAAACACATGAAAGAATGCTCAACATCATTAATCATTAGAGAAATGCAAATCAAAACTACAATGAGATATCATCTCACACCAGTCAGAATGGCCATCATCAAAAAATCAACAAACAGTAAATACTGGAGAGGGTGTGGAGAAAAGGGAACCCTCTTGCACTGTTGATGGGAATGTAAATTGATACAGCCACTATGGAGAACAGTATGGAGGTTCCTTAAAAAACTACAAATAGAACTACCATATGACCCAGCAATCCCACTACTGGGCATATACCCTGAGAAAACCATAATTCAAAAAGAGTCATGTACCAAAATGTTCATTGCCGCTCTATTTACAATAGCCAGGACATGGAAACAACCTAAGTGTCCATCAACAGATGAATGGATAAAGAAGATGTGGCACATATATACAATGAAATATTACTCAGGCATAAAAAGGAACAAAAGTGAGTTATTTGTAGTGAGCTGGATGGGCCTAGAGTCTTTCATACAGAGTGAAGTAAGTCAGAAAGAGAAAAATAAATACTGTATGCTAACACGTATATATGGAATCTAAAAAAAAAAATGGTCAGAAGAACCTAGGGGCAAGACGGGAATAAAGATGCAGACCTACTAGAGAATGTACTTGAGGATACGGGGAGGGGGAAGGGTAAGCTGGGACAAAGTGAGAGAGTGGCATGGACATGTATACACTACCAAATGTAAGGTAGATAGCTAGTGGGAAACAGCCGCATAGCACAGGGAGATCAGCTAGGTGCTTTGTGACCACCTGGAGGGTGGCATAGGGAGGGTGGGAGGGAGGGAGATGCAAGAGGGGAGAGATATGGGGATATATGTATATGTATAACTGATTCACTTTGTTATAAAGCAGAAACTGACACACCATTGTAAAGCAATTACACTCTAATAAAGATGTTTAAAAAATTGAAAGAAGAAAGCAGCAAGGGAAAACAACAAATAACATACAAGGGAACTCCCATAAGGTTAACAGCTGATTTCTCAGCAGAAACTTTACAAGCCAGAAGGGAGTGGCATGATATACTTAAAGTGATGAAAGGGAAGAACCTACAACCAAGATTACTCTACCCAGCAAGGATCTCATTCAGATTCAGTGGAGAAGTCAAAAGCTTTACAGACAAGCAAAAGCTAAGAGAATTCAGCACCACCAAACCAGCTCTACAACAAATGCTAAAGGAACTCCTCTAAGTGGGAAACACAGGAGAAGAAAAGGACCTACAAAAACAAACCCAAAACAAATAAGAAAATGGTCATAGGAACATACATATCGATAATTACCTTAAACGTGAATGGATTAAATGCTCCAACCAAAAGACACAGGCTTGCTGAATGGATAGAAAAACAAGACCCATATATATGCTGTCTACAAGAGACCCACTTCAGACCTAGGGACGCATACAGACTGAAAGTGAGGGGATGGAAAAAGATATTCCATGCAAATGGAAATCAAAAGAAAGCTGGAGTAGCAATTCTGATATCAGAGAAAATAGACTTTAAAATAAAGAATGTTACCAGAGACAAGGAAGGACACTACATAATGATCAAGGGATCAATCCAAGAAGAAGATATAACAATTATAAGTATATATACACCCAACATCGGAGCACCTCAATATATAAGGCAACTGCTAACAGCTATAAAAGAGGAAATCGACAGTAACAAAATGATAGTGGGAGAGTTTAACATCTCACTTACACCAATGGACAAGTCATTGAAAATGAAAATAAATAAGGAAACAGAAGCTTCAAGTGACACAGTAGACCAGATAGATTTAATTGATATTTATAGGAATTCCATCCAAAAACAGCAGACTACACTTTCTTCTCAAGTGCGCACGGAACATTCTCCAGGATAGATCATATCTTGGGTCACAAATGAAGCCTCAGTAAATTTAAGAAAATTGAAATCATATCAATCATCGTTTCTGACCACAACGTTATGAGATTAGAAATGAATTACAGGGAAAAAAGCGTAACAAACACAAACACATGGAGGCTAAACAGCACGTTACTAAATAACCAAGAGATCACTGAAGAAATCAAAGAGGAAATCAAAAAATACCTAGAGACAAATGACAATGAAAACATGACGATTCAAAACCTATGGGATGCAGCAAAAGCAATTCTAAGAGAGAAGTTTATAACTATACAAGCCTACCTCAAGAAACAAGAAAAATCTCAAATAAACAATCTAACCTTACACCTAAAGGAACTAGAGAAAGAAGAACAAACAAAACCCAAAGTTAGTAGAAGGAAAGAAATCATAAAGATAAGAGCAAATATAAATGAAATAGAAACAAAGAAAACAATAGCAAAGATCAGTAAAACTAAAAGCTGGTTCTTTGGGAAGATAAACAAAATTGATAAACCATTAGCCAGACTCATCAAGAAAAAGAGGGAGAAGACTCAAATCAATAGAATTGGGCGATTGGAATTGACATGTATACACTGATGTGTATAAAACTGATGACTAATAAGAACCTGCTGTATATAAAATAAATAAAATTAAATTTAAAAATTTTAGAAAAAGGTAAAATTGATTTTAATAATATTTAATCCTGTATATCCAAAAGTTTAACTGATGTTAAAAATCATTGATAAATTTTACATTTTTTTTTCTTATACTAAGTTTTGAAATTTGGTGTTTTATGCATACAGTACATATCTGTTTGGACTAGCCACATTTCAAATGCTCAGTAGCCCCATGTGACCATTGATTCCCATAATGGACAGCACAGGACTAGATAGTTTGCCATTCTAGCTCTGTATTATATTTTGATATGTGTTTGATGTTTAGCTTCTTGGTTTATTTATATTGATGGTTGATTTTTTCAGTAGAAAGATGGACTCTTGATTTTTGGTTCAGGATATCTTTAAGTTGTTTTTTGGTCCATTTCCTTCAGCATTCTGCAAATCCGTTTCATGGCACTGTAGTGGAGACCTTCCCCTGACATAGAACTGTAGGCATGGTGGGATTGGCTGGCTGTTTCCTTCCCAGCCTTATCAGAGTGGTGATGACAGAGACCTTCTTAGTTGGCACTGAAAAATTATTCTGATCATGGTGTCATCATCCTATATAAACTTCCACGATGTGTAAATGAAAAGCAGTTTAAACATGAAAACCATCGTGCGTCAAGGTTTGGTTTTCTAAAGAAATGCTTTTCGCTTGAATGCCTGCACAGTCTGAGGTTCTCCACATGCCTGAGATTGGGACATTAAGTCAGGGTCATTAAATGTCTATTCAGAACTTCTTAATAATAATTTAAAATCTCATTTGTGGAATGTTGCCTGTAGAAATAAAAGTTAGCTCTATTAATTTTAAAATATCTCATTAATCCCTGAAAAGCTATTACATCAAAATTATTATATTTCTTTCTCATGGGCTGCCCTCTTAATCAGCCCCTTCCAAAGATGCATAAATAAGATATTTGGTGGCAACATAGCTGAAGATCAATGCATGTATTGTTCGGCATTCATGTCTCAAATACTTGCCTCCAAAACGCTGACTTCGCTGTATTTCGTGGAGGACAGGACCTGAGTCGTGTTCATCTTCTTGTCTTTCAGGGCTCTTAGCATTGTGCCTGGTGCATTGGTTGCCCTCAGTATGTCTATTGAATAAGTGCACGAATGAATATATCCATCCTTTACTTAAAGAATAAGGGATTTGTACTGCGTCTAATAGCAAGGGCTTTTGCTTTTCTAAATCCTGACACTGAAAAGTAATGAAAATGCATAAGGACGGATTACAGAAGATTACTTGGCACTGGCTCTTTCCTCTTCCTGAAGTGCCCCAACTGCCCTGGCAGGTCACCCCCTGCCTTCTTAGTCATCCTTCCTACCTCAGCTTAAATACTCTGGCACCCTGTCTCATCAGGTCCACTCCACTGTCCTCATGACACCTTGACTTGAGTCCCCTCCATAAATCTCTCCAGTGGTTCCCCATTTAGAATAACATTGAAAGCGCTCAAGGTCCGATGACCTGACTTCATTTCCTGAAATCCTACAAGTCTCCCTCCATCTGTACCAGTGTCCCTGGCCTTCCCATTGCTCCTGTCACCCACACAGCACCCTCATTCCTGGGACTGTGCCAGGCCGTCTGCCTGAACCACTTGGCTCCAGGTATCCCCCAGGTCTTCACTCAGGTCTCTGCTCTAATGTCACCTTATTTGTGTGGCTTTTCCAACCATCTTGTTTAAAACACCACCCTCTAAGCCATTTCCCTGTTTTGTTTTCCTTCGTGGCACTTGTTACTGCTTAAACTTTTATTCTGTATTTACTTGGTAAGGTGTGGCTTGTCTCTGCCCCTAAAATGCAGGTGGCCTGAGTGTAGGATTGCTGTTTGTACATTGTAGTCAAAGAGCCTCTTCTCACCTTTTATTGTACTTATCACAATATTTCCTTTTATAAGGTGTTTTTATTTGTTGCTGATCCTCAGCCGTGCTCAGCTTGTTTCTGCCTCAGGGTCTTTGCACAGGAAGTTCCTCTGCCCGGAATACTCTTCTCCTAGCTCCCATTATGGCTGTGCTTTCTTGTCACTCCATCTCCCCATGGAGTCCTTCCCTGGCCACTCTTTCTGAAATAGCCTCTCCCTACCACTCTTATATCCCCTTCTAATATCCTGTCACCATTTTAAATTGTCCTGTATTTTATATTTTTTTTTTAAAAAATCATCTACCCATCATCGAGATCTCCCATCTAGAATATAATGTCCACAGGAGTAGGGACTTTGTCCTGTTTATTATCCCTAATGTACAAATAGTGCCCTCATTATTTATTGAACGAATGCTGTTTATCTCTCCCACTGTATCATAAAATCATCAAAGACAAGGAACATGGCTGTTTTCGTGTGTGTGTGTGTGTGTGTGTGTGTGTGTGTGTGTATAACCTAGCACAGTAGTGCTTATTAGGTGCTTAATTTGCTGAATGAGAGAATCAAATCATGTTAATCATATTTGAGCTCCATGTATAGGAGTTGCTAAAGTTTCAGATAGAGTTACTGTCTGCAGACCTGAACAGGCCAGAATCAGAGCTGTTACTCTGTATAATACCTACTTGGTGTCATGCGCAATTAATACATTTCACAATTGCTTTTGAAAAAGTGTGGAAGTGCATAATCTCATGTTTAAGATCATTGGGTTGAAGCTATTGACAGCACATTCATATTTACATAGATAATAGTTGTTCCTATTTTCAGACTAGAGAGCTGAAGCTTCAAGAGAGATTAAATAATTTGCCCAAAGTCTTGCAACAAAAGAACCAGAATTCATATTCACATATGGCTGTCTCCCTGGTCCATTTTGTCTTCATTGCCATATGCTACAAAATATGAAGACACATTCAGTCTTGGTGTGTTTGCAGAATACACTCGAGTGGCCCCTAATGATTCTCATCCTTTGTAATCCCTTCCCTTTGAGTGTAGGTGGGATCTGTGACTTACTTTTAACCAGTAAAATATGGCAAAGGTAATGGGATCACCGCTCACCACTCCCTTGGTTAGGTTACGTTACATGGCAAAATTGTGGGCTGTTGCTCCCATGATCACATTACATTATATACAACTTTCTTAGCAGACTAGAGTGAGAGGGATTCTCCTGCTGGCCTACGAGAAGCAGACAGCCATGTTGTGACTGTCTTAGAAGAGGGATGAGTGCCAGAGAGCTGGGGATGGCCTCTAGCCAACAACCAGTAAGAAGCCAGCGCTGTCAGTCAAAACCACCACAGGGAAGTCAAATTTTGTCAGTAACCCAAGGGAGCTGGGAAGCAGATTCGTTGCCACTGAAGCTTCCTGATAACAAGGCAGCCTGGCTGACACCTTGAATTGAATATAGCCTTGTGAGACCCCGAACAGAGGACTCAGTTAAGTTGTGCCTGGACTTCTAACCTACAGAAACTGTAGGGTAATAAATCTGTGGCTTGAAGCCACTGAGTTTGTGGAACTTTGTTACACAGCATGGAAAACTAATACAGTATGGCTGTTTGTTCCCCAACCAGAGCTCCTATTTCAAGCATATCACTGTCTGCGGGGGCCAACAGGTCATTTGCCCTTATCACGTTGGGCTCCTTAATATGGAAGCAGGAAGTCGATGGGGAAAACCTGTCATATCTTTTCAGCTTTGGATGAAGTCTCCTGAACCCCTGAGGGAGTGGTAGGACAAGTCCATTCTATGCTAAGCCTGAAGATCTCTTTAAAACATGTGACAGTGAAAAGCATTTGGTATAGTGCAGGGCACTTTATAAGGGCTCAAGAAATGTCACTCACCTTCTCTTCTCAGTGGTCTGCAGCCCTACCTCAGGGTATCTCAGGGGCTTACCCAGCAATTCCTCCACAGGTAAGGCCTCCAGGGAAAAGTCCCACTATAGGACCCCTCCCACAAGAATATCATAGTTCTATCTGCTGCAAAAACCTGACAAAGCAGAAGCTCATGATGTTAGTGCACAGAGGATTGTGTACTTTTCAAGTGGCAGGAACCATTCTCTGCTCCTGTGATGTAATTGCCTGCTTTCCCAGGGCATACTGTGAGACCTGTGTTGGCGTC
Source organism: Delphinus delphis (assembly GCF_949987515.2). Taxonomy (NCBI): domain Eukaryota; kingdom Metazoa; phylum Chordata; class Mammalia; order Artiodactyla; family Delphinidae; genus Delphinus; species Delphinus delphis. The sequence continues at coordinate 66,638,983 of NC_082688.1, forward strand.
TTATAACACCCCATGCGGAGGCAGGAGATGTTTACTGTCCCATCTCACGGGTTCTTAAGGGCTGCTGACTGTATCACGGCTGAGTGTCTTAAAATACCTCCGCACTATTTCCCACTCAGCAGGGGCATACAAGAGCTTTGCTACCTTGGAGAGAAGTGTTTTATAAATAGCATTATTTGGGTTGAGAGTAGTATGATTCCCTGCTACAACTACATATTTGTATAAGTCAGCAGGCAAAACTTCCTCTTCCCTTTCCTCAGTCCCTTCTAATATTTAACTTCAAGAACAACTGCAAAGGTTTGAGGTTATTTACCTAAGTCCTAATTACCATATAAATCTTTTGTACCCTTTAATAATTGTTAGTGTGCAAGGCCAGGAAACATGTTGCTCACAGTACAAGGCATCAGAGAGATCATTTTAGACTTGCAAATATTCTGAGATTTCATCTGGAAAAATTAGGCCATTATACACAATCATCACAGGTTGCCAGTGTGAAATATATGCTAAAATGTTACTTATTACATACATTTTGTTGCAAGTATTAAGCCCCAAATCTAACTTAGTGTGATTTGGGGATTTGTATTCATATCCCTATTATAATCTCTGTAAAAGACTTTACAAATTTAGTTGATGTAATTCAGACTTAACTTTTTGCTCCAACTAAAGATATCATTGAGCTTTGATAGATAATAAAGAGGTAAGTAGATTTTTAGCTCTTGGTGACTATTTCAATGAAATGGGCATGAACTACAGTTTTTTTTTTTTTTTTTCCAGTCAAAAGGGGGAAAGGGAAGAAAAGAACTAACATTTATTTACTGCCTGCTTCGATTACATGTATCACTTCATTTCACCATCACAACAATTCTGTAACTAAGTATTAGTATCACTTGCTTATAATCAGGAACAGTGAGATTGGGGTAAACCTTCTCTTCTCAGCAGAGCTACAGTGAACCCTGTCCTTTTATCCTTTTGACAACACATGCCCTTGCATTAATTAGTAGGGAATGATAATAGATTCCATCACAGAAGAACGCAGTTCTAATTTTTTTATCTTCAAAAAGAGGCTATATTTTCCCATCTAAATATCACTTTTGTCCTCTCAATTTTAACGATGCTTGTTCACAATATTTGTTGTGTTTAGTAATTAACTTCCCTATTGAAATTTAATAACTTTCTACAAGAAGAGAGAGTAAATTACCTTCTTGTTTTCCTTGAAATATCTATTTGCTCTTTTCAAAAAATTCTTGTTTTTGTAAAGATACAGAAACCAGATCATTAGGAAATAGTCTGGCTGTAGTATTCATTCTTGTAGGAAAAAAACTGAATAAAGGAGGAATTAAAAAAGAATAAAGGTAAAATCTTTACATTGGAGGTTTAAAGTAAGACCTATTGGTTTTGATCTCCAAGAGGGTTTTGCAAAGGACGAGTTTCTTTGGTTCTGAAAATTTACATTAAGGTTCTGTGTACACTGGGATAGATACCATGTACTCATTTGTAGGTGACTTAGTTCACTTATCCTAGTGGATTGTAGTGCATGTATGAGAGGTTGTTAGATTTGAAAAGCATTACAGACGTCAGGTAAGCTGGTCTTCTTAGGTTTGAGGCGAGGAAGCAGAGGGTTAGGTGGCTCGCCCAAGGTCGCGCAGATGGAGAGACCTCCAGTCTCCTGACTCTGGTGTAGCACTCATCCTGCTTCCTGAGTCACAGCATGTATCACACTTCTTCACCTCTGCATTTTCAAACACCTAACAAGTGTAAGTATAGCTAGAGCTCTACATCTTGCTGCTGACATGTCTTAATTTGACCCGTTTTAATGAAGAAGTAATAAAGCAGCCAGAGTCAGAGTGGCATCCTGGGAGGAAATCGGGTTTTTGAGACACAGCTAGGATTCAGTTTTTGCTCAGCTTCTTGTTGCTGTGTGTCCTTGAGCAAGTACGTCATTTCCTTCTGCTTCATTTTCCTTATCTGTAAAATGGAGAAGCTGAAACTGTCTCTTGTATTTTGGGGAGGATTAAAGAGATGATGTATGTGAATTACACGTAGTAGATATTTCTGAAATGATAGCTATAAGATGAAATGTCATCGTGATCTTCAGTTATTCAAAGGTATTTCAGGGCTCTTTCTAAAATTTCAGACCAGATGAAGACCATTTATGAAGACTAGTACAAATCATTAAGCATTTGTCTGCTAAAGCTGTCTGCTCTTGGAGGCAGCTAGGTTTGTTTTCTGTAAGGTAGGTAGAGACGAGAAAGGAATTAAGTCCCTAAAAGAAGTGAAAGGTTTCTGAAAAATTTATTCCCTGTCTTTGGCCTTCCCTGATGGATGCTAAGTCCATTAGGTTTCCCCTCTCAGTCAGAACATGAAGATGTGACTTGGAATGCTGTGGCCACGTCTTCTGCCTGAGTGTGTCAACTGCCTTCATCAACACTGGCCAGGGTCGGGGTGGCTTTTATTCTTCCCTGTTGTGACAGACAGATGCCCTGCCACTATGTTTTTTTATTCGAAATTTCCCAGTTGAAGAGAGAAGGAAGCTACTCTTGAGAGCATTATACAGCAGTTTATCATAAATGTGAGAGAATTCATTTCTATTGTTGAAAGTCACCCAGTTTATGATAACTTTGTTACAGCAGCCCTAGGAAAAGAATACAGGCAGTAATAAAATACTTATTTAAAATTGCTCCAAAGTCCCTGCAACACTCATTTTCAGGGGGTCTTCATTGGCCCAGCCAGCCAATTTGTCCCACACGGCTCCATAAGGCGTCCCCTGACATAGCATTCACTTAGGAGAATATTAAGGTAGGAAGCACAACATGCCAGCAGGGCAATGTCATGCATTTTCTTCAGTGGGGGTTCTCTCGACAGCAGTCAGGGGTTATGTCCGGCTCCCCAAGGGAGTCTAAATTCAGTTTTTCCCTCATAGTAACTTTTGAGAACTTGGGCAGATTTTCCAGTCTCCCTGAGCCTCTGCATCTTCACCTTGTGGATGCAGCCCTCTCTCCACAGTGGGAATGACACAGTGAGACCCACAGGCTGGTGGTGGTGTTGGTGAAGATTAAGTTTAAATGTTTATGTGCATCACAAAACTACTGTGGGCTGCAGATGACAGGCCCCAAAGAGAAGAGGGGTCCGGGGCTCCCTGGAGGGTCTACCTCCAGCTAACATTAGGAACTTAATGCACATTTGCTATTTTCTGTCATCCCTTTAAGCTTCTAACTCAAATTAGTGATTTCTAAATATATAAGGTTTCAAAACATGAAGATTTTTAAATCTTTATAATCTTTAGGTCGCATGCTTTCCAACTTCTTAATAATTATCCACCAGACCTTAATTAGCCTCTTCTTCCCTCAGAATATCCCATCTAATCTGCTTCCCTCATAATTAATTCCTCATTATGCCAAATCTGAGCTCGTATCTTCCTCAAGGTTTTTACAAGCCTGTCACACACAAACCCTTCTAGAAAACTAAAATGTGCGGCTAAAAAGCCATTAATAAACTCTCCTTCTGTGTGTCATCTTTGGAGAAATGTCTGTTTAGGTCTTCTGCCCATTTTCTGATTGGGTTGTTTGTATTTTTGTTGATGAGTTGTATGAACTGTTTGTATATTTTGGAAATTAAGCCCTTGTCAGTAGCTTCGTTTGCAGCTATTTTCTCCCATAGGTTATCTTTTCATTTTGTTTATGGGTTTCCTTTGCTGTGCAAAAGCTTGTGAGTTTGATTAGGTCCCATTTGTTTATTTTTCTTTTTATTTCTATTGCCTTGGGAGACTGACCTAAGAAAACATTTGTATGATTTATGTCAGAGAATGTTTTGCCTATGATTTCTTCCAGGAGTTTTATGGTGTCATATCTTTGTTTAATTCTTTAAGCCATTTTGAGTTTATTTTTGTGTATGGTGTGAGGGTGTGTTTTAACTTCATTGATTTACATGCGGCTGTTCAACTTTCCCAGCATCACTTGCTGAAGAGACTTTTTCCCATTTCATGTTCTTGCCGCCTATGTTGAAGATTAATTAATCATAGATATGTGTGTTTTTTTTTTCTGGGCTCTCTGTTCTGTTCCATTAATGTCTGTTTTTGTGCCAGCACCACACTGTTTTGATTACTGTAGCTTTGTAGTATTGTCTGAAGTCTGGGAGGGTTATGCTTCCTGCTTTGTTCTTTTTCCTCAGGATTCCTTTGGCAATTCTGGGTCTTTTATGGTTCCATATAAATTTTAGGATTATTTGTTCTAGTTCTGTAGGAACTGTCATAGTTAATTTGATAGGGATCACATGAAAAGATGCTCAACATCTCTACTTATTAGAGAAATACAAATCAGAACTACAATGAGGTATCACCTCACACCAGTCAGAATGGCCATCATTAAAAAGTGTACAAATAACAAATGCTGGAGAGGGTGTGGAGAAAAGGGAATCCTCTTACACTGTTGGTGGAAATGTAAATTGGTGCAGCCACTATGGCAGACAGTATGGAGGTTCCTCAAAAAACTAAAAATAGGGTTGCCATATGATCCAGCAATCCCACTCCTAGGCATATATCCAGATGAAACTATAATTCAGAAAGATACATGCACCCCCTGTGTTCATAACAGCACTATTTACAATAGCCAAGACATGGAAACAACCTAAATGTCTATCAACAGATGAATGGATAAAGAAGGTGTGGTATATGTTTATATACAGCGGAATACTACTCAGCCATCAAAAAGAATGAAATAATGCTATTTGTAGCAACATGGATGGACCTAGAGATTATCATACTAAGTGAAGTCAGAAAGAGAAAGACAAATACCATATGATATCACTTAAATGTGGAATCTAAAATGTGATACAAATCAGCATATCTACAAAATGAAAACAGACTCACAGATATACAGAATAGACTGTGGTTACCAAGGGGGAGTGGTGGAGGAGGGAAGGAATGGGAGTTTAGGATTAACAGAGGCATACTATTATATATAGAATGGATAAACAACAAGGTCCTACTGTATACCACAGGGAACTATTGATATATTCAATATTCTGTGATAAACCATAATGGAAAAGAATATGAAAAAGAATATATATATATATAAAACTGAATATATATATATATATATATATATATATATAATGGAATCACTTTACTGTACAGAAATTTACAAGTACAACATTGTAAATCAACTATACTTCAATAAAATTTTTTTTAAAAAAACTGTTTATGTATGGGCTTCCCTGGTGGCGCAGTGGTTGAGAGTCCGCCTGCCGTTGCAGGGGACACAGGTTCATGCCCCGGTCCGGGAAGATCCCACATGCCGCGGAGCGGCTGGGCCCGTGAGCCATGGCAGCTGAGGCTGCGCATCCGGAACCTGTGCTCCGCAACGGGAGAGGCCACAACAGTGAGAGGCCCCCATACCACAAAAAAAAAAAAAAAAAGTTTATGTAAAGCTCCTGGCTGATGGTAACACTAATTACAGCTAATTCCCACCTACCAAATATAAAACCAGAAGAAAAAGAAAACTTGTGGAATTTTGTTTTATCTTGATTTGGGGGGGATTTTCTTCCCCTTCTTCCTTTTATCTAATGGCCTAGACTTCAAGATTCCAGGTGTTTCCTTCTTTATTATGGCTGAATAATATTCCATTTTATAAATGTATGTATACACACCAAAAAATTGTATGATCTCACTTACATGGAATGTAAAAAAACCAAACTCATAGCAACAGAGCCCACATGGGTGGTTGTCAGAGCTGGGGGGTAGGGGGAGTGCATGAAATGGGTGAAAGTGGTCAAAAGGTACAAACTTCCAGCTATAAGATAAGTAAGTTCTGAGGATGTAATGTATAGCTTGACGACTATAGTTAACAGTACCATATTGTTTAACTTCTATATTTCAATACCATATTGAAAGTTGGTAAGAAAGAAGATCTTTAAAGTTCTTCTCAGAAGAAAAAAAAATTGTAACTGTGTGAGGATGCATGTTAACTAAACTTCCCATAGTGATCATTTCATGATATATGCATATATCAAATCATTATGTTGTCCACCTTAAACTTATTCAGTGTTATAGGCCAATTATATCTCAGTAAAACTGGGAAAGAAAAAAAAAAGATTCCAGGTGTTATCAGATAATCTACTCTCTTTTGGGCTCAAGACCCATGTATTTAGTTACATGTTTAGTCCAACCTTGTGGATATTCTGTTAGACTTTGTATTTGCTGAATTTGAAACACCTCTATATTTCCTCCCCAAAGTCTCTTCCTCCTGTGTTCTTCATCTCAGATTTTTATCATCACCTACCCAGGTATTCAGTCTAGAGATTGGAATGCAATGTTCTCAAACTTGGTGTATGTTAGAATCACCTAAGGGACTTTAAAGACTGTAGCTGGCCAGACCACAAGGCAGACAGGTTACTCGGAAATCTGGAAGTGGCACACAGGCATCAGGTTTTGTTTTTTTTTTCTGAGCTTTTTATTGATCTATAATATACAAAAAGTATAGTGCTCAAATCATAAATGTATGGCTCAATGAATTATTACAAACTGATACTGTCATGTAAAGGTACCTAGTTTAAGAAATTGCCCATTGCTGCCCTTCCAGATGCAAGCTGTCCTGATTTCTAAGGCCATATAGTTCTGTCTAATTTAGACTTTTGCTTAAATGAAATCATAGAGCATGTACTCTTTAGATCTGCCTCCTTTTGCTCAACTTTATATTTCTTTTGCTGTGTGTACGTATAGTCCTTTCATTCTCGTTGTCTAGCGTTCCATTGTGAGAATAGAGCACAATTTATTTGTCTGTTTTCTCACTGATACACATTTGGGTGTTTCTATTTTCTGGCTATTTTGAACAGCCCATTTTTGTATATGAGTCTTATGCACATTTCTGATGGATATACGCCTACAAGTGGAATTGCTGGGGCACAGGGTGTAAGTCTTTTCAGCTTTTGTAGATAGATACTGCTAAGTTGTTTTCCAAAATGTTCTACCAGTTCTTGCTCCCACCAGCAGAATTGGACGTGTAGATGTATTTCTGCTGTATCTGTGGGGAGGAAGGTGATCTCCGCGTTTTACTCTTCCATCATCTTCCCCGATGGTCCCCACCAGCAGAATTTGAGAGTTCAGGTTGTTCTACACCCTCTGAACACTTGATATTTTCTGAATTTTTTTTCTTTTCTTTTTTTTCCACTTTAACCATTTCTGTGGGTGTGTTTCAATGTGGTTTCATTTGCATTGGCAAAATAATGAAATTGAGCCCCTTTCAGATTAGATATTTGAATATCTTATTTGGTGAACTGTCTGTTCAACCCTCTTGCACATTTAAAAAATTGGGTCATCTTTTTCTTAATGGTTTATAGGAGTTTTTTCTTTTTAATATTTTGGATACAAGTCCTATTTTGGATATGTGTATTGTGAGTATCTTAACATTTTTTTGGTTGCCTTTTATTTTATTATTTGTTTGTTTTATTTTTGGCTGTGTTGGGTCTTCGTTGCTGTGTGCGGGCTTTCTCTAGTTGCGACGGGGCTGCCCTTCACTGAGGTGCATGGCCTTCTCATTGTTGTGGTTTCTTTTGTTGCAGAGCACGGCCTCTAGGTGCATGGGCTTCAGTAGTTGTGGCATGCAGGCTCAGTAGCTGTGGCTTGTAGGCTGTAGAGTGCAGGCTCAGTAGTTGTGGTGCACGGACTTAGTTGCTCCGTGGCATGTGGGATCTCCCGGGCCAGGGCTCGAACCCGTGTCCCCTGCATTGGCAGGCGGATTCTTAACCACTGTGCCACCAGGGAAGCCTCATTTTTTTGGTTGCCTTTTAATTCTTTCTAATGATTTCTTTTGAAAGATAGAAGTTCTTAATTTTAACACAGTCCAATTTAGAAATGCTTTTTTAATGAATAAGTGTTTGTGTGCCCTATTTTAAGAAATATTTGCGTATTCTACAGGTCATGAGTGTGTTCTCCGATATTATTTTTTAAAAGGTGTACTGTGTTTCCTTCCATAGTTAGATCTGCAGTCCACTTAGAATCAATTTTAGGTATAGTGTGAGGTAGAGTTGAGCCGATGTTTTTTCTTATAGAATCTCGTTGACCCAGTACCACCTTTGAAGGAATCATTAGTTTTAAAACCTCCCCAGGTGATGAATGGGCAGCCAGCCACTGCCCTGACACCATCCTAGATGCCCCTCTCCTTTCTCCTCACGTTTAATCAGTCACCTGATGAATGCTACCCACCACAATTTCTCTCTTCTCCTATTTCCTCAGGACTCATCTATTACAGTGTTTTCATAACTGGTTTCTCTGTCTCCAGTGGCTTTCCATTTTAGGAAGATCCACTTCTCAGTTTCCCTAAGTTGATGATAGGAATCTTTTTTCCAAAATCTAAACCTGATATAATTTGAATTAAAGCCCTTTTGAAGGTCTAGATGTTAAATAACTCTCTGTCAGAAACCTTTGATGGGAGACTCTAAGCTCCTCAGCGTGCAATTCAGGGCCCTTCACAGCCTGGTACCAACTCTGTGGCCTCTTCACATTGTTCCGTTTGGCCTTGCACCTAAGCCACAGACACTTTGAAGTTTCCAAATGCACCAGGCATTGTTATGTGCCTTTGCTCATAGTCGCCAGATGCCTGGAATGGCCCTTCCTACTCCTCTGCCTTTACAGCTCACTCTTCCAGAAACCCAGCTCAAGTGTCACCTGTTTCATGACCCTTCATGGCCTTACTCTCCTAGCAGAATTCATTGCTCAATTCTGTGGTGTGAATACATTATAACCTTATTCACAGTATGGCCTGAGGCTGCCTCAGATCACAGTGAGTAGAGGCGCTCTCTGACTCTCCAACTAGACAATAAGCTCATTGAGGACAGAGACTGGGCCTTGCTTCTCTCAGCGTCTCTCTGGCATAGTCCCCCTCAGGCAATGAATGTTTTATTCATTTAATTATTCATTTAATCATTTAATCATTCATTTTATTCATTTAATCATTTAATTCATTTCTAAAAAAATCTTTAGAAAGCTGATTTTTTGGTAAATACCACTTCATTCAGAGAGTGCAAATTCATAATTTTTCTGTATTGGGGGATACATAATTGTTTCCAGTGTCACCTATGTATTGATTTTTATTGATCTTTTTTTATCCCCTTAGGGCTTATAATTTAGCATAGGAGCCCTCTTTTGTTGGGAGAAATGAGAGCCTCTATCCTGATTCCAGGAGATTGTGTGATCAGCTTCTTATCATTTTCCCATAAAGCACTTTTTCATGGCATAACTGAGAGATGTCGTGCTTCCAAAGAGCCAGCATTAATAATGAGTGAATGGAAAATGGGGTCTCACCCTTCTGCACTTTAAAGAAGTGGAGTCAGGAGAAATGAAAAGGCCCAGCATCCTCGGAAATCTTAAAATCTCGTGTATGTAAGGGAAACACCAGCCAGATTGCCATCAGCATGACCTGCTCTCCCAAATCATCCTATCAGATCGCAGAGTTAGTGTGTAATTAGATCTTATCAGCAGCCTCTTGCTCCGTTTTAGAGCACAATAAGAGATTGTTGTGCTTTTGAACAGGGAAGTCTTGTCTAAGGATTAGAAAAATGATATATACAGAAAATTGTATAAAAAACCAAAACTTTTAAATGAAATCATTCAGCCCACAGTTAATAAGTAAGCACCTGCTGTATGCTTGGCCCTTTGATACAAGTTAGTTTCCTAACTTGTATCAGGAAACAGGCATGCAGAAAAGAGAGAAAGTATCATGTGAGATATGATCAGTGTATGTACAGGGCATGGCGGAGACATAAAATGAGGGAAGGGTCACGTATACTTGGAGGCGGTAAAGGGTAATTGGGAAGAACTGTAGAAAAGATGTCCCTCGTGTTGTGTTGGGCAGGTAGACAGAGAATGGGGTCATTCCAAGAAGAGGGACAGTTCTAGCAACTTCAGGAAACTGCTGAAGTTTTCTACGGCTGAAGGCCAAGGCATGCTTTCCTGGAGAAGTCTTCTATCTAAGAAGAACCACCTTAAGTAGGGGAACAGTTGGAATTATCCAACTGTTTCCTTTTTTTCCAACTTTTTATCAGTGAAGAACCTGAGACTCAGAGAGGTCAAGTAACTCATACAAAATCACACAGGGAACTTGCTGGCATGTCTGATACTCATAGAAATAGCCAACACTTATTGAATGTTTACCATGTACCAACATTGTGACATACATTCTATCATCTAATCCTTGCATCATCCTAACCTTACAATGAGGGGGAGGTACCATTTTACAAATGAGGAAACTGAGGCCCAGAATCATCCAGCAGGAAGTATTGCCAGGATTTGGTCTCAGACAGTCTGACTCCAAAGTCTGTGTCTTAATCCCACCTTGTTAAACTGGCTGTCCTTTCTGGTTTTCCTTCCACAGTTAGCAGCTAACTCCTACCTACAGAGCAGCAGAAATTTATGTCCATCCTGAAAACAGAGTTGCACAATTGAAATATTTACAATCATTTTTATTGACTTATTTTCAGGGCTCTATCAAGGATAAATCATAATTTTTTTTTTACATCTTTACTGGAGTATAATTGCTTTACAATGGTGTGTTAGTTTGTGCTTTATAACAAAGTGAATCAGTTATACATATACATATGTTCCCATATCTCTTCCCTCTTGCGTCTCCCTCCCTCCCACCCTCCCTATCCCACCCCTCTAGGTGGTCAGAAAGCACTGAGCTGATCTCCCTGTGCTATGCGGCTGCTTCCCACTAGCTATCTATTTTACGTTTGGTAATGTATATATGTCCATGCCACTCTCACTTTGTCAAAGCTTACCCTTCCCCCTCCCCATATCCTCAAGTCCGTTCTCTAGTAGGTCTGTGTCTTTATTCCTGTCTTACACCTAGGTTGTTCATGACATTTTTTTTTTCTTAAATTCCATATATATGTGTTAGCATACGGTATTTGTCTTTTTCTTTCTGACATACTTCACTCTGTATGACAGACTCTAGGTCCATCCACCTCATTACAAATAGCTCAATTTCGTTTCCTTTATGGCTGAGTAATATTCCATTGTATATATGTGCCACATCTTCTTTATCCGTTCATCCAATGATGGACACTTAGGTTGTTTCCATCTCCTGGCTATTGTAAATAGAGTTGCAATGAACATTTTGGTACGTGACTCTTTTTGAATTATGGTTTTCTCAGGGTATATGCCCAGTAGTGGGATTGCTGGGTCATATGGTAGTTCTATTTGTAGTTTTTTAAGGAACCTCCATACTGTTCTCCATAGTGGCTGAACCAATTCACATTCCCACCAGCAGTGCAAGAGTGTCCCCTTTTCTCCACACCCCCTCCAGCATTTATTGTTTTTAGATTTTTTGATGATGGCCATTCTGACTGGTGTGAGATGATATCTCATTGTAGTTTTGATTTGCATTTCTCTAATGATTAATGATGTTGAGCTTTGTTTCATGTAATTGTTGGCAGTCTGTATATCTTCTTTGAGAAATGTCTGTTTAGGTCTTCTGCCCATTTTGGATTGGGTTGTTTGTTTTTTTGGTATTGAGCTGCTTGTAAATTTTGGAGATTAATCCTTTGTCAGTTGCTTCATTTGCAAATATTTTCTCCTATTCTAGGGTTGTCTTTTGGTCTTGTTTATGGTTTCCTTGGCAGTGCAAAAGCTTTGAACTTTCATTAGGTCCCATTTGTTTATTTTTGTTTTTATTTCCATTCCTCTAGGAGGTGGGTCAAAAAGGATCTTGCTGTGATTTATGTCATAGAGTGTTCTGCCTATGTTTTCCTCTAAGAGTTTGATAGTGTCTGGCCTTACATTTAGGTCTCTTTAATCCATTTTGAGCTTATTTTTGTGTATGGTGTTAGGGAGTGATCTAATCTCATACTTCTACATGTACCTGTCCAGTTTTCCCAGCACCACTAACTGAAGAGGCTGTCCTTTCTCCACTGTACATTCCTGCCTCCTTTATCAAAGATAAGGTGACCATATGTGTGTGGGTTTATCTCTGGGCTTTCTATCTTGTTCCATTGATCTATATTTCTGTTTCTGTGCCAGTACCATACTGTCTTGATTACTGTAGCTTTGTAGTATAGTCTGAAGTCAGGGAGTCTGATTCCTCCAGCTCCGTTTTACGTTCTCAAGGTTGCTTTGGCTGTTTGGGTCTTTTGTGTTTCCATACAAATTGTGAAATTTTTTGTTCTAGTTCTGTGAAAAATGCCAGTGGTCGTTTGATAGGGATTGCATTGAATCTGTAGATTGCTTTGGGTAGTAGAATCATTTTCACAATGTTGATTCTTCCAATCCAAGAACATGGTATATCTCTCCATCTATTTGTATCATCTTTAATTTCTTTCATCAGTCTTATAATTTTCTGCATACAGGTCTTTTGTCTCCTTAGGTAGGTTTATTCCTAGATATTTTATTCTTTTTGTTGCAATGGTAAATGGGAGTGTTTTCTTGATTTCACTTTCAGATATTTCATCATTAGTGTATAGGATTGCTAGAGATTTCTGTGCATTAATTTTGTATCCTGCTACTTTACCAAATTCATTGATTAGCTCTAGTAGTTTTCTGGTAGCATCTGTAGGATTCTCTATGTATAGGATCATGTCATCTGCAAACAGTGACAGCTTTACTTCTACCTTTCCTATTTGGATTCCTTTTATTTCCTTTTCTTCTCTGATTGCTGTGGCTAAAACTTCCAAAACTATGTTGAATAAGAGTGGTGAGGGTGGGCAACCTTTTCTTGTTCCTGATCTTAGTGGAAATGTTTTCAGCTTTTCATCATTGAGGACGATGTTGGCTGTGGGTTTGTCATATATGGCCTTTATTATGTTGAGGAAAGTTCCCTCTATGCCTACTTTCTGCAGGGTTTTTATCATAAATGGGTGTTGAATTTTGTCAAAAGCTTTCTCTGCATCTATTGAGATGACCATATGGTTTTTCTCCTTCAATTTGTTAATATGGTGTATCACATTGATTGATTTGTGTATATTGAAGAATCCTTGCATTCCTGGAATAAACCCCACTTGATCATGGTGTATGATCCTTTTAATGTGCTGTTGGATTCTGTTTGCTAGTATTTTGTTGAGGATTTTTGCATCTATGTTCATCAGTGATACTGGCCTGTAGTTTTCTTTCTTTGTGACATCCTTGTCTGGTTTTGGTATCAGCGTGATGGTGGCCTCATAGAATGAGTTTGGGAGTGTTCCTCCCTCTGCTATATTTTGGAAGAGTTTGAGAAGGATAGGTGTTAGCTCTTCTCTAAATTTGATAGAATTCGCCTTTGAAGCCATCTGGTCCTGGGCTTTTGTTTGTTGGAAGATTTTTAATCACAGTTTCAATTTCAGTGATTGTGATTGGTCTGTTCATATTTTCTATTTCTTCCTGATTCAGTCTTGGCAGGCAGATTGTGCATTTCTAAGAATTTGTCCATCTCTTCCAGGTTTTCCATTTTATTGGCATAGAATTGCTTGTAGTAATCTCATGATCTTTTGTATTTCTGCAGTGTCAGTTGTTACTTCTCCTTTTTCATTTCTAATTCTATTGATTTGAGTCTTCTCCCTTTTTTTCTTGATGAGTCTGGCTAATGGTTTATCAATTTTGTTTATCTTCTCAAAGAACCAGCTTTTAGTTTTATTAATCTTTGCTATTGTTTCCTTCATTTCTTTTTCATTTATTTCTCATCTGATCTTTATGATTTCTTTCCTTCTGCTAACTTTGGAGTTTTTTTGTTCTTCTTTCTCTAATTGCTTTAGGTGCGAGGTTAGGTTGTTTATTCGAGATGTTTCCTGTTTCTTAAGGTAGGATTGTATTGCTGTAAACTTCCCTCTTAGAACTGCTTTTACTGCATCCTATAGGTTTTGGGTTGTCGTGTCTCCATTGTCATTTGTTTCTAGTAATTTTTTGATTTCCTCTTTGGTTTCTTCAGTGATCACTTCGTTATTTAGTGGTGTATTGTTTAGCTTCCATGTGTTTGTATTTTTTACAGATCTTTTCCTGTAATTGATATCTAGTCTCATAGTGTTGTGGTCAGAAAAGATACTTGATACAATTTCAATTTTCTTAAATTTACCAAGGCTTGATTTGTAACCCAAGATATGATCTATCCTGGAGAATGTTCCATGAGCACTTGAGAAAAATGTTTATTCTGTTGTTTTTGGATGGAATGTCCTATATATATCAATTAAGTCCATCTTGTTTAATGTGTCATTTAAAGCTTGTGTTTCCTTATTGATTTTCATTTTGGATGCTCTGTCCATTGGTGAAAGTGGGGTGTTGAAGTCCCCTACTATGAAAGTGTTACTGTCGATTTCCCCTTTTATGGCTGTTAGTATTTGCCTTTTGTATTGAGGTGCTCCTGTGTTAGGTGCATAAATATTTACAATTGTTATATCTTCTTCTTGGATCGATCCCTTGATCATTATGTAGTGCCCTCTTTGTCTCTTCTAATAGTCTTTATTTTAAAGTCCATTTTGTCTGATATAAGAATTGCTACTCCAGCTTTCTTTTGGTTTCCATTTTCATGGAATATCTTTTTCCATCCCCTCACTTTCAGTCTGTATGTGTCTCTAGGTCTGAAGTGGGTCTCTTGTAGACAGCATATATATGGGTCTTGTTTTTGTATCCATTCAGCCAGTCTGTGTCTTTTGGTGGGAGCATTTAATCCATTTACATTTAAGGTAATTATCGATATGTATATTCCTATTTCCATATTCTTAATTGTTTTGGGTTTGTTATTATACGTCTTTTCCTTCTCTTGTGTTTCTTGCCTAGAGAAGATCCTTTAGCATTTGTTGTAAACTGGTTTGGTGGTGCTGAACTCTCTCAGCTTTTGCTTGTCTGTAAAGGTTTTAATTTCTCCATCAAATCTGAATGAGATCCTTACTGGGTAGAGTAATCTTGGTTGTAGGTTTTTCTCCTTTATCACTTTAAATATGTCCTGCCACTCCCCTCTGGCTTGCAGAGTTTCTGCTGAAAGATCAGCTGTTAACCTTATGTGGATTCCCTTCTGTGTTAATTGTTGTTTTTCCCTTGCTGCTTTTAATATGTTTTATTTGTATTTAATTTTTGACAGTTTGATTAATATATTTCTTGGCTTGTTTGTCCTTGGATTTATCCTGTATGGGACTCTCTGTGCTTTCTGGACTTGATTAACTATTTCCTTTCCCATATTAGGGAAGTTTTCCACTATAATCTCTTCAAATATTTTCTCAGTCCCTTTCTTTTTCTCTTCTTCTTCTGGAACCCCTATAATTTGAATGTTGGTGCGTTTAATGTTGTCCCAGAGGTCTCTGAGACTGTCCTCAGTTCTTTTCATTCTGTTTTCTTTATTCTGCTCTGCAGTAGTTATTTCCACTATTTTATCTTCCAGGTCACTTATCCATTCTTCTGCCTCAGTTATTCTGTTATTGATCCCATCTAGAGTATTTTTCATTTCATTTATTGTGTTGTTCATCGTTGTTTGTTTCATCTTTAGTTCTTCTAGGTCCTTGTTAAATGTTTCTTGCATTTTCTCTATTCTATTTCCAAGATTTTGGATCATCTTTACTATCATTATTCTGAATTCTTTTTCATGTAGACTGCCTGTTTCCTCTTCATTTGTTAGGTCTGGTGGGTTTTTATCTTGCTCCTTCATCTGCTGTGTGTTTCTCTGTCTTCTCATTTTGCTTATCTTACTGTGTTTGGGGTCTCCTTTTTGCAGGCTACAGGTTCATAGTTCCTGTTGTTTTTGGTGTCTGTCCCCAGTGGCTAAAGTTGGTTCAGTGGGTTGTGTAGGCTTCCTGGTGGAGGGGACTAGTGCCTGTGTTCTGGTGGCTGAGGCTGGATCTTGTCTTTCTGGTGGGCAGGTCCACATCTGGTGGTGTGTTTTGGGGTGTCTGTGGACTTATGACTTTAGGCAGCCTTTCTGCTAATGGGTGGGATTGTGTTCCTGTCTTGCTAGTTGTTTGGCCTAGGATGTCCAGCACTGTAGCTTGCTGGTCGTTGAGTGAAGCTGGGTGCTGGCATTGAGATGGAGATCTCTGGGAGATTTTCGCCATTTGATATTCTGTGGAGCTGGGAGGTCTCTTGTGGACCAGTGTCCTGAAGTTGGCTCTCCCACCTCAGAGGCACAGCACTGACTCCTGGCTGCAGCGCCAAGAGCCTTTCAGCCACATGGCTCAGAATAAAAGGGAGAAATAGTAGAAAGGAAGGAAGGGAGGGAGGGAGGAAAAGAAATAAAGAAAGAAAGAAGGAAACAAAGAAAAGAAAGAAAGAAGATAAAAGAAAATAAAATAAAGTACAGTAAAATAAAATAAAGTTATTAAAATAAAAAAATTATTATTAAGAAAAAAAAATTTTAATAGAAAAACAAACAAGAAAACAGATGGATAAGAACCCTAGGACAAATGGTGAAAGCAAAGCTATACAGACAATATCTCACACAGAAGCATACACATACACACTCACAAAAAGAGGAAAAGGTGAAAAAATAATAAATCTTGCTCTCAAAGTCCACCTCCTCAATTTGGGATGACTCGTTGTCTATTCATGTATTCCACAGATGCCGAGTATATCAAGTTGATTGTGGAGGTTTAATCCGTTGCTCCTGAGGCTGCTGGGAGAGAGTTCCCTTTCTCTTCTTTGTTCTCACAGCTCCCAGGGGCTCAGCTTTGGATTTGGCCCCGCCTCTGCATGTAGGTCGCCGGAGGGCGTCTGTTCTTCTTTCAGACAGGACGGGGTTAAAGGAGCCGCTGATTCGGGGGCTCTGGATCACTCAGGCTGGGGGGAGGGAGGGGCACAGAGTGTGAGGCGAACCTGCGGCGGCAGAGGCCGGCGTGACGTTGCACCAGCCTGAGGCGTGCCATGCGTTCTCCCGGGGAAGTTGACCCTGGATCCCGGGACCCTGGCAGTGACGGGCTGCGCAGCTCCCCGGACGGGAGGTGTGGAGAGTGAGCTGTGCTCGCACACAGGCTTCTTGGTGGCGGCAGCAGCAGCCTTAGCGTCTCATGTCCGTCTCTGGGGTCCGTGCTGTTAGCCGCTGCTCACGCCCGTCTCTGGAGCTCCTTTAAGCAGCGCTTTTAATCCCCTCTCCTCGAGCACCAGGAAACATAAAGGGAAGAAAAAGTCTCTTGACTCTCCCACCCGTCCACACTTTTTCCCGGACTCCCTCCCGGCTAGCCGTGACGCACTAACCCCTTCAGGCTGTGTTCACGCTGCCAGTCCTCTCCCTGCACTCGTACCGAAGCCCGAGCCTCGTCTCCCAGCCCCGCCCGCCCCGGCGGATGAGCAGACAAGCCTCTCAGGCTGGTGAGTGCTGGTCGGCACCGATCCTCTGTGCGGGAACCTCTCCACTTTGCCCTCTGCACCTCTGTGGCTGCGCTCTCCTCCGTGGCTTCGAAGCTCTCCCCTCCGCCGCTCGCAGTCTCCGCCTGCGAAGGGGCTTCCTAGTGTGTGGAAACCTTTCCTCCTTCACAGCTCCCTCCCACTGGTGCAGGTCCCATCCCTATTATTTGTCTGTTTATTCTTTTTTCTTTTGCCCTACCCAGGTACGTGGGGAGTTTCTTGCCTTTTGGGAGGTCTGAGGTATTCTGCCAGCATTAGGTGTTCTGTAGGAGTTGTTCCACGTGTAGATGTATTTCTGGTGTATCTGTGGGGAGGAAGGTGATCTCCGCGTCTTACTCTTCCGCCATCTTCCCCCTCTCCCATCATAAATTTTTATCAGTTTAGATATTGGACCATCAGCCACTGTGTCAATCCGAGTTCAATAAGGGAAGCAAAGACATGGTGGACACTATGGACTAAGAGATTTATTGAAGGAACTAGAGCTTGTACAGTTGTAGGAAGATCTGGGTAAATAGAGGCCAAAAAAGTAGAGTTAAGGACCAGAGAAAGTTCACTGACCAGCCCTGACCCAGGTAAACAAACTTACAGGAATCTGGCAGGTAGGCAGGCCCAGCTGCTGGAGCAGCACTGCACAGGGCAGCTGACATGGAAGGCTGCGGAAGACTGTTGTCTCTTTAAGGTTACCACCTCTGTGTGCAGCAGAAGCTCTGTGGTGGGCCTGGGGGCACTCTTGGTCAGCAGAATCAGCATTCAAGAAGAGCTGGGCACAGAGTATGAAATCGAGGACAAACTGGGACCTGTGTTCACCTCAGCCTTCCGAGTGTGTGGCTGCTGCTTCACCTTCGCCTCCCAAATGTGCACAGCCTCACTTTGGACCAGTTCTAGCTTGGAAACACGCAGGGGAGGGTTCTGGGAAATGTAGTTTCCCATACAACCAAGTTGACAGTGGAACACTTCACACACATTTCTAGAAAGAGAACATGGAGGGTAGAAAGGAGTGCTTTCCCCTGTCTCCTATGCCTATGGCGTGTGTCTGTGCTAGTTGCTCTTCTTGCTGTTTATCACTGAATCCTGATAATAACTTTCAGAATTAAATGACTTTTCAGGGATACACAGCTAGCAAGATTTGGAGCCTGGATTTTGACCTGTGTTTGTATGAACCAAAGCAATTGTTTATTGTAATGCTCTATGCTGTTTTCCATGACAGACAAGACCTAATGGTCTGTTTTCCTGTTTCATCATTTGGATTAAGAAATATATATATATATATATATATATATATATATATATATATATATATATATATATATATATATATATATGTTTTTTAACACTAAGATTTAGCAGAAATACTGGGTTTTCAACATTCCCAGTTAGTTACCATGCTAGTTGCTTAGGAGAGACTGAGCAGTGACTCACAGGGACACCACTTTTAGGTCAGAGGAAAATAACACCATTTGGCAGTGCGAGGAGAGCTTCTGTTTTACTCTCCGCAGAGCTTTGGCTTCCCTTCGGCTGTGCCCAGAATTAGAAAGCTCTTCAAGGGGTGGTACAGATTATGCTTTAGAGTCCAGAGCTGATACGGATTGAGCTCTGACTGCCCCTGTTTCTCTCCCTGAATAGATAGTATAAATTTTTGAGGACAAAAAAGAAACTGCTCCCCCTCCCCTTTTTAACAGAAGACAAAACAATGGAAGCCCTTTGGGGGAATAAATTAGCTTTCTTGGTCATCCTAATTTTACTTCCTGCTGTTTCAGTTCACCAGATACCTTTCCTTCCAGAAATCACCTAGATGTGGACTCATCGAGACCTTGCCTCTGATGGTTTTTTCCTTGATGGCATTTCACCTGTTAATCCTTATGAACTTTTCTCTTCCTAGGCAATTCTCTGTATACCACTGAACATACTTTTCAGCAGAACTTTTTGGTGGAAACACCCTTGAGGTTAGAGCAGTGCCCAGACTGTGAAGATACTGTGAGTAGTTTATGCAGTTCAGCCACTAAATTAGGTCTACTGATGGAAAAAGAAGTGGGAAATATGTTACATTTAGTACTTCCTAATGGAAGTAATATATGCTCATATTATAAAAAAATAAAATATTTTTTAAAGCTTTTTACAAAAAACAGCAGTCCTCCTGGAGTTACTTCCTCCATTTCCGTTTCCCAGAAGCAACACATCTTTCCCCTCTCTCATTTTCCCAGTATGTTTATAGCATAATTTATGTTGGATCAGTATTCAGTATTTACATTTTACACCCTTGTAAAACTTGTACAGATCTGAGACATACAGAATAATATGGTTATATTTCTTTTCTTATACAACCTTTTTGTTTTTCCTGGAGTTAATAATTGTTTTAACTTTCAGTTTCTTAACTTTTTGTGTACCTTTCACTGATTCTTTCCCTAACCCTCTGCCACAGATATGAATTTCCTGTCAATACATTGAAACGTGCCAGGTGTCAATCATCTTTCAGATATGTATCTGATGCTGCATTCTAGATTGGTTACTGTCTTAGTTTGGGTCCCCCCAGAAGTAAACCATGTGCATGGGTGTAAGCACAAGTGGTTGATTTAGAAGATGATTCCAGGAAATCCTGTTAGGAGATTAGGAAAGGGGAGGAGGCCAATGAAGGGTGCATTATAAAGCAAGGTACAGTAGTGGACAACTATAACCTGATTCCAGTGGGGATCATGGGGAGCCTATAGTTCCCTTTAGCTCATGGCTCCCTGAGCTGCATGCACCTGGTCATGTATAGTGTCAGCTACAGTTGGTGCTCAATGCCTGATGCACAAGGACCATCTTGGGATCTCCCTTTATCATCGTTTTTACCTCTTTTCTTACACTGGATCCCTTTTTCTGGATCTCTTAACCTGTCCCTTTTCTCAACTGACACCTTTGTTTTGGTAGAATGCCTCTTCCATTGACCTTGGGAAGACAAATTAAAATCTTCCTTGTGTATTTGAAAATGTCATATGTTACTTTTATACTTCATTGATAATTTGAATTTAGGATTATAGATTATTTCCTCCAAAAATGTTGGAGTCATTGCTTCATTGTTTTCTGAGGAAATTTCTCATGTTGTTCATGGTTTTCTCATGTTCAGTGACCTTCTAATACTTGATACTTTGTGTGTAGCCTATTTTTTCCTCTCTGAAAGGTTTTAGGACTTTTTGTCTCCAGTGTTATGAAATTTCATGTTAATAGTCCTTGGTAGGATCCTTTTATCCATTGTCCTGGGCATTCGATCGACCCTTTCAATCTGGGAACACGTTTGTTAGTTCAGAGATTTCTTGAACTTTTACAAAGAATTTCTTCCCCTTCTATTTCTGTGTTCTTTCTTTTTGGAGCTTCTATTATTCAGCTGCTAGACCTCCTGGACTGATCCTGATTTTATGTTTTCTTTCTGATTTTTTTAATCTCTGGTTTTTTGTTCTACTTTTGGGGGGATTTGCCTCAACCTCATCATCTGTGCTTCTATTGATTTTTTTAAATTTTATGTTTTATTGAAATTCATATTTAAAGTTAAATTATATTTTAATTTCTAAGAGTTCTCTGTTTCTTTTTTATTTCATTGATAAAGTATCTTAGACACCTAAGAATGTTAATGATAGTTATTTTTCTTTCCCTGAGTTGTTTGGTTTTTACAATTTCCTTGTTGGTTTTGCCTCTTTCATGTTAGAAACTTTCTTCAAAGTGTGATGTTAGTGGCTAACCTTTTCCTCTTAGGTGTAGGACAGTAAAGCTGGGTCAAGGGAGGGTGCTTATTTACTATTATAGCTTCATTCTAGGGTAATCAGCCTGAAGTCGTTGCATTGGGTGCTTCCAGCTGTGAATATCTGTAGGTCTCTTCTCTTGAGTCGGTTGTGTTCCCCAGAGAAGAATCTTCCAGTCTTCTGCCCAGAGGATTCAAACCTGACTGCCAGTTCTCTAGGGCAGGGCTCCCCAACCCCCGGGCCACGGACCAGTACAGGTCCTCGGCCTGTTAGGAATCAGCAGGAGGTGAGCAGTGGGCGAACCGTGGAAAAATTGTCTTCCACAAAACCAGTCCCTGGTTCCAAAAAGGTTGGGGACCGCTGCTGTAGGGGACCAGTAGGGGAAGTGCGCTGGCAAGTCTCACAGTTCACAGTCGGGACTGGCCCTAAAGCCCTGTTTTCAATATAGGTCAGGTAGCTTCTCTCTGCAAAAGAACTCTATTAGATTGCTACACTTTTTATTCTTCATAAAAAAAACAAGTTTTCTAGTTCCCATTCTCTTTTATGATTCAAAAGGCTGTCAGTCACGTGAGCCATAGGATATGGACAGAGTCTGCTTATGAAAACCACTTCCATGACCATCTACTAGTTTCTAAGATAGTCTATTTATTCGTTTATTCTTTCCTTCAGCAGTCCAGGTTAAACATCTAATGCGTGTACAGCTTTATGCTAATCCTGTCTGGGAGATACGCAGAGCAGCATACCAGTATCCTGCTCTCATGGGCCAGAGGAGAGATTGCTATTAGGAAACTGTTTCTGCAGTAAACCCAGTGGGGGCAGGTTGAACTAGAATAGCAAAGGTGGGAAAGTAAAGATGGGGGCTTAGAGAGATTGTAACAATTTGAAAGAAAGGCTAAAGCTATGGCAAATATAAAGATAATGTGAAGGAGAGGAGTTAGGTCCCTTTAGAAGAGAAGAGAAGGGTCCCTAAGGGCACATCTAACTTGGTGAAGCTATCTAGCCCGAGATCATATTATAGGAATTCTAGTGTCTTAAATGTGTATTTTTCTAGGCTTCCTCTCTGTTTCTTCAAGTACTGCTTTTTAAAAAAAAAAAATATATATATATATATATATATATATATATATATATATTTATTTATTTATTTATTTATTTGGCTGTGCCGGGTCTTAGTTGTGGCATGTAGGGTCTTTTAGTTACGGCATGCGGACTCTTAGTTGCAGCACGCACACAGGATCTAGTTCCCTGGCCAGGGATCGAACCCAGGCCCCCTGCATTGGGAGCGTGGAGTCTTAACCACTGGACCACCAGGCAAGTTCCTTCAAGTACTGCTTTTAAAAATCATTTAAAAATAATTATGTTAACACTTAAAAATGGTTAATTCAGACATCTGATGATGTTTTTCAAGAAAACAGAAATTTTACTAATCCAAGAGTCTTAAAAATAGTTAATAGCTGTGAATAAATTTAAAAGCTGGTCTCTTCAAATATATGAATCAATAAGTATTTTAGATGATTTGAAGAAATAAGCTAATAGAATATGGTTTTCTTCCCCCTTCTCGTGAAAATATAGAACATATTCAAGATGTTCCTAAGTAATTAATGGAAGAATTGAACAACATAATCGAACAACAGTGAAAATGATAAATTTGAAAATCAGCCACAGTATATTAAACTGTTACAGTTATTTCAGGTAATTGCTTACCGGAAGACAGCTCTTAGCAGAACCAAGATCTAAGCACAAATCAGTAACCAAATTCGTAAAAGGAATAAATCTTTAGAGTGTAAAAACAGAACTTGAAGGGATTAACCACCGTGTGTTTTCATTCCTCCGTTTCTTTGATCTCCATTTATCTTCTTTCCTTCTGTTCATTTGGTACCTCTTATTGTCTGGTGTCTGCTTATTTCGGTTGTATTTGTGCTAATGTTACTCCTTCTTTGTGTTTCCCTGGTACCTTGTGTGTATTAGCTGTTATTGCATTTATCACATTTGTTGCCACTGTTACCGTATCTGACACCTCACTCTACTGTGAGCACCTTGGCAGGGACTGTGTCTTTCCTGGATTTCAGATATGGCTTATTGTAGAAAAGTCTTTGAATATATACTCTAATTATATCATTCCCCCCCAAAAATGTGTCATCATGTGACATTTTCAATTTTTTAAATTTAACGTGTATGATACACTTTTCTATGAGAAGCAAAGTAAAGAAAATGTGAATTTTACATTTTTTCCAGGTACCGCCAGGCTTTACATCTGTTAGCATGACTAATTGCTACTCATTATGTGATTCTAAGCTTAAAGATATTTCTCACCCGAAACCTTCTTTGCGATGCCCACTCCTACAGACTAGGGTGATGCTGTATACTTTCGTGACTTGCTGTAATCTCCCCACATGACACTTAGTGTATACACTTCACTCTAATTGCTTTTAAAATAGACGCTACCCTCAGTTCACTATAAACTTCATAAAGGCAGAGGCCATAGCTGTCTTGTTCTTTATAATATCCCTGGGCAAACTTGGGAGGGTGACCTCTCATAATAATTCTCTTTGTCTGCAGATTCGACCTTTGAAGCCCAGAGTTTAAATAAAAACCTATTCAAAAGAAATGTTCAAGATGAAATGGCAGCCACTAAATGCTGGAAGTGTGTGCTTTAGCTGTGATTCTATCAGGGGTTTCTAAACAGATGGAATCCTGGGCATAATTCTAGGTTAATGTACATTCCCAACTCTGATAATGGACCTGAGAAGCCGTAGTATCCTAACATCAAGTAAATCATTGTCTTTAACAGTGTGCTAATAAAGCTGTTTCTTCCATGAAAGCTGGATTTGCCTTCTAGGCATCTTCTTTTATAAAAGTAAAAGCAAAAAAGAAATTGAAATGCTGTCTTTGTGGCACAAAACTAATTTTCAGAAGCAGTTATGTGCGAGAAAAGTAATTAAGTCTTTTTAATGAACACAATATTTCTGTTCTTCATGGGACTGTTTACTGTTAGAATCTTAGTTGAGAGGTGATTTTGAAAATAGTTCTATTTTATACATGGTGTGAGTGAAACATGGCATAAGGCCCACACTGCAGGAGTTATCAGTTAATTTTCTACTTCAGTCCATAGGCTCCTAGAATTGAAATAAAAGGTAGAATCTTAAAACTTCGAGATCACATAATCCAGTAGTTTTTGAAGTGCTTTCTGTGGGCCACCCAGATCCACAGAGGGACTGAAGGGCCACAGCAATGAAGAGAGTATCAGAAAAGGCACAGGAGTAGAGAATGGACTTGAGGACACGGGGAGGGGGAAGGGTAAGCTGGGACGAAGTGAGAGAGTGGCATGGACATATATACACTACCAAATGTCAAATAGATAGCTAGTGGGAAGCAACAGCATAGCACAGGGAGATCAGCTCGGTGCTTTGTGACCACCTAGAGGGGTGGGATAGGGAGGGCGGGAGGGAGATGCAAGAGGGAGGGGATATGGGGATGTATGTATATATATAGCTGATTCACTTTGTTATACAACAAAAACTAACAGACCATTGTAAAGCAATTATACTCCAATAAAAATGTTTAAAAAAGAAAATAAAAAAAGAAAAGGCACAGGAAGACGGGCAAGATGGGATCTTCACCTGGAAGAGCTTGCCTTTTCTATTAAATTCCTCTTGAGATTTTGAGAGAAAGGGAGAGTTTAGCGATTAAAAGAGCAGGTGTGTGTTTATCTGTGGACCAAGCTGCACATATTGCAGATGAAGACATTGGTGGAGGGGCAATTTTCGGTAGCTGAGCTGGTTTAGAGACCTGTGAAGGCCTGACTCCCCACCCAGCCCTGTCCCTCCTACATCACGTTGCCTGCTTTGAAAGTCTCTTATCTCTTTGTCTTCAGCTTCCAGAGCTAAACTCAGCATGATCAACACCATGTCAAAAATCCGTGGCCAGGAGAAAGGGCCAGGCTACCCTCAGGCAGAAGCGCTGCTGGCAGAGGCCATGCTCAAGTTTGGAAGAGAGCTTGGAGATGATTGCAACTTCGGTAATGTATGCTTCCTCACATTTTCATTTTTCATTCGTCCGTGGGATTTTAGTTCCACTAAGAAAACTCTGTAGGAAATCATCCAAACCATTTTATATTTTGATTCTCAATTTTAGGTCTTGTCCACATGGGCCCCAAATTTCTTTTCAGACCGTTTCATCATTTGTCTTAGGAATTTTATGTATTTTCTTTTTTCCTAATGAGATCCCATCATTACAATAGCTGGGTGACGCATCCGGATGCCTGGACATTTACCATTGCACGTGTCTGGCGGTAACTAGTGTTGGGACAGAGGGAACTGTCAGCATGACTCATGCTGACTCAGCATGAGTCAGCACCCCACCCCATGAGCTTTCTCTTTGCTCCCTGCTCTTCTCTCCAGGGTACCAAATTTGACTGCCCCAGGTGAATTCCTTCACCCCTCCCTCCTTTGACCCTCAGCCGCCATAGTAACCACCTTCTGTTTTCACTCCTTCACAATGTGAGGTCGCAGCAAATGACTGTCCTTCCTGATTGAGCCCTGTGCTCTGTTCCCGGTATTTGCTTTTGCTCAATGCGCTGGCCTTAAAGAGGTCTCCTCTAAAGGAAAGCAAGCACTTACAAAGGAGGGTAGGGAGCTTCCAAATTGCTTTTTAAAGGAAAAGCAAAATTTTATGTTCTTTATAATAAGGGGTCCCTCTACCACCCATTGGGGGCATTGAGTCTATTGTACTCAGTGAACTTTCATGTACTGTCTCAGGTGGAAAATACACTGATCTCCAGAGGGCATTATATGCTGTCTGTTGTCTTGGTTGTCTTCAGAAGACAGACAGTAATCCCCGGTTTTTCGTCTGTGATGGGTGTTGTTATTGCAAGTGCATTTCACCTTCACCTTTGTTCTTTAACGAGTACAAGTGCTTAGTTATCCCCTTGCAGGCCCAGCGCTTGGTGAGGTGGGGGAGGCCATGCGGGAACTCTCGGAGGTGAAGGACTCTTTGGACATGGAAGTGAAGCAGAACTTCATTGACCCCCTTCAGAATCTTCATGACAAAGATCTGAGGGAAATTCAGGTATCTGCAGCTAGTTATTTGGGAAGTGGGCAGTTGGAATTGTACAGATGCAGGTGCCCTTCTCCTTTAGGAAACATTTTTTTAAAGCTTACCGTGCATGTTGTCAGCACTGAGCATGTGAATTGCAAAACAATTCAGCACGATAAATCGAGAGAAACCAGAAAGGCAGTACTTTTAGCCCCAATGTTATGATGACTGTGCCACTCCTGAGTATTACATTTGACTTCTCCACGTTCAATTTTCAAGTTTTTTCAAGCTTTTTTCTCCATGAGGGTGATATCCTTTCCCTGTGTGAAATCGCCCCCAGAAAACCACAGAATAATAAAGAAAATTTGTTAGCTTAAATACATAATTATTCTGTTACTCTGTAAACACGTGTTTTCATATTCTCATAATGTTTGCTAGGATTGAGGGAGAACCCGACTGTCCTCTTTCTAAAACATGTGGAAGAGTTTAGCTATTCCAAATAATAAACTTCAACCGGCTTTACCTAGAACTGGGTGTGTGATGTTCGCTCATTCATTCTTTTAACAAATATTTGTTGCACTTGCCTGAAATTTGATTTCCTTGACTGTGAAATGAAGTACCACACTGTGTAGTCTCCCTGATCTTATTCTAGCTTAAATCTCCTTCAGCCCTACCACCGGCTCAAGGTCACACAGTTAGTATGTGGCAGACTCACTCCAAATCTAACACGTAACCCTGCCTCCAGGACTCTACCCTGCAGCTGACTGCAAGTTCAGATGTTCTAAAAGGATATTCCTTCCAAAGATACACACATTTAGTCTGGATCAGGGCATGGATTGGAGGCAGGGTGTAACGTGGGCGGGAAGGTCGAGGATATCCTTCCTCCTTCCTTCTCATTTCTTCACCACTCCCAACTCTGTTTCCATTTCCTTCCCTTTTACTCCTTGCACACCCAGGATCAAGGAAAGTCTAGCATCTTCTCCCACCCATTAGTAGTGAAACACTGCTGCTCATAGGACAAAAATACTTTGTAGCTTTCAGAAACTACTTTCCTACTTGGTCAGTGGAGGTGTTGGACAAGGCTAGGCAGCCACACACCAGGAATGTGTGCATCTGAGGTGATGCAAAGAGGGATTGATGCGCAGTGTATGGTGTTAGGTCCTTTCCAAGTTAGGTCTAGATGATGACTAAGTGCCATCATCTGTTAGATGGGAGGCTTAAATTAACCATGATTCTCCTAAAGATACATCAGTCAACTAGGGTAAGTGCTGAGACATAGATTCCTAGGCCTCAGCCCTGGATATTCTAATTCAGGTGATCAAGAATCCATATGTTTAATAAGCATCTTAGGTGATTCTAACAGACCGGATTACCTCAAAGATAAATCCTTTCCAGCACTAATGTTCTATGATATGAAAAGGAAGAATACCATGCTATCTCACTCATTTCAAGGAAAGCATTTTTCCTCTGCCTTCCCATGAGATACCACTTCCCTTGAAGATGGGGACTTGTGAGCCCCATATACCTGTGCTTTCCAGATGTGTAGGGTGTGTACACACATTCCTGGCTTCTGCCGTGGGATGGAGAGGGATATATTCCACTTTAGCTTTGACCCAGCAGGGGTAGAAGTAAAGGGTATTGGTATTTCCCACAATTTCTTTCTTGCTATTAATTATTTTTAAAGATGTTTCCCAACATAAATGTTTTAGCATTTGGAAGCGTTTGCCCCAGTGATGCAGGTTTCTTTATTTTTCTGGTGACATGATGTTTTAGAACTTAGCCTGTCTTATTTTGGAAGCTAATAGGCATGATGGGGAAGTGAGCTGTAAATAGGCCTTTTCCGTACATCCTTTCAAAGTATATTCCCACCCTTGACTTTTTCAGCATCATTTAAAGAAGTTGGAGGGTCGACGCCTGGACTTTGATTACAAGAAGAAACGACAAGGCAAGATTCCAGATGAAGAGCTACGTCAGGCTCTGGAGAAATTTGATGAGTCTAAAGAAATTGCTGAGTCAAGCATGTTCAATCTCTTAGAGATGGATGTGAGTGACTCTCCTGTGGTTTTTAATTTAGCTTTGGCTTTGAGGCACGAGATTAATGTGTTAAAGGGTTATGTAATTAAAAATGTTAATGACTGTACTATGTGGTGAGAACTTCAGTAGATGGTTATTCTTTCAAATTATTTAAAATTGTAAAGTAGACTGAGATATAGTGAAGCTTTTTCTCTATTCCTATAGTTTGATTTAACTAGATTTTTGTCTGCTAATGATCTTAAAGTATTATAAATAGTGGGGAGATAAAGAATGTTTCTGATGATCTATAGAAGTCCAGTAGCTTAAGCAAATACTCTGTTGAAATGTGAAATGTAAGGCAGATTGACTTCAGATTAGATAAGATTATCAGTCAAGTAAAATGTATTCAGAAGTGAGTGTCCAACATAGGTTAAGATGGTCTGTATTTTGAAGTAAAGTCGACATTTTCTTTCCAAAGATGATTTCAATTGAGATTGACGATTGTAGCATAGATACTACATTTGGGACATAGAGGAGATAGTTTAAAAGTTGCCTTCACATTTCCAGAGTGCTGAATTACTATTCACGGGTTTAGAACTTACATTCCGACCGGTCATGTCATAAAACCCGTTAACCAGCTTTCCTGTCCTTGCTTATCCCCACCTCCGGCCCCATCAGTTACTGACCAACTTCTGCCAAGATATTTACAGAGCGTTTATGTACTTATCACACCCCAGACTGGTGACAGGGGAGGCAAGTTGAACATATCCAGACTTTCACACTATCCAGAGACGGTGTCAGAGTGTGTGTTTATGTAAAACAACGTGTCCACCTAACTACTGAAGAGGAACACCGTGGGGATGAGGGTGACCCGAATCACAGTGTTCCTTCCCTTCACCCAGAACCCTACCCCACCCCAAAACCCATGGGGCAGCATTGCCTCTGTTAACTCAGAGGCCATTATTCAGCTGGATCACAACACAGGACTCAACATGAAGAGTAACCAAAGATGCTTAGAATATTAGAGCTGGAATGAACCCAAGATGTCACTTGACTCAACCCTTCTACATTGCAGATGAGGGTCAGAGAGAACAAAAGATTTTCCATCATACCACGCTGTCTCCCATAGTGCTTCATGTGAGAAATCAATACCCACATTTTTATTAACAGCACTAATACTGACTTGGCATGAAGTTATAGAGAGCAAAGAATGTTCTAGTCAGTGCATCTTTTGTCCTATAGGAAATCAATAAAATAAGCCAAATCCTAATCAGAAGGTTGTAGCTAAGCATGAGACTGGTTGATGAGAGTTATGTCATCTTCAGGAGGATTCTGACTAAAGTTTCTTCTCATAGTACTAGAGTTTCCAAACACAGGGATGCTTTCTCATCCTTAATCAGTTTGTAACTTGCAAAACTATCTATCGGTCAGCCTGGCTCACCACACAGTCATGGGCATCACTGAGCACTGGTCCGTGTGTTCGGGGTAGCTGTGTCGTGTGGACTGGGCACTAGCAGCTGGTTAAGGACAGTAACCTGGTAACTAAGGTGTGATTCCCCTGTTGATCTGCAGATCGAACAGGTGAGCCAGCTGTCTGCGCTCATCCAGGCGCAGCTGGAGTACCATAAGCAGGCAGTCCAGATCCTGCAGCAAGTCACAGTCAGACTGGAAGAAAGGTATTTTACAGCTCCCTGCATTTTCCATTCCATTTTCTTGCTATGAAATGGTGTATAAAGAAGTGGAGATATTAGAATACATTCGAAGAAAAACTTCCACCAAAATTCCTGCTGATCCTACAAAGACACCTTATGGACCATTTGTTTTGATTTTATGTTGTCTTGGGCTTTGTTTTACCTTGTTCGGTTGAATCTAGTCTTGTGTTTACGAGAGCTACATACTTAAGGAGTATTTTGGATGCCACAGATGGGACGCCAGGACTCTACTAATGATAATGGATGTGATTTGCTGAGCAGCTATTCTGTGTGGGTACTGAACGTGTATCATCATCAATCATAGAAGAGCCCTTTAAACCAAGTATTGTTAGCCTCACCTAACAGACGAGCAGACTGGGGCTCAGGGTCACACAGTGGTGCAACAGGGGTTCAGGTTTAAGCATAACCTATTGGAAAGCCTGTGTCGTTCCATACCTTGTATTTCTCTGAATGGTGACAAGGTCCGTCAGAGGGAGCTGTTTTCTTATGTCTGTTCCACCTCCTCAGATGGGCCTCATAGCCAGGCTGGGTGGTTTAATTCATGAATGAGTCTCCCTGGAGCTGCAGGACACAGCCTGCACAGCTGTACACGGTAGCCCTGTGCTATATCATATGTGTTATTTTAGTTAAACTAAATGCATGTACATCAAAGGATGGCCTCAGCAGCTTTTATTCTCAGCTCATGGCCAGAGTCGACTCTCATAGCTGATGTAAGTGCACAAGGCAGCCTCCAGTTACGGTGCTGTGTTACGGGAAACGACCTCACCCGTTTCCATCTGGCCAGCCTCTTCCTCTCCTCAGTATCTTCCTTGACTAGTGCTTGGATCGTTCATCTTTCCTCAGTGCACCCTTGTGGAATTATGTGTAACACTCTGAAGCCTCTAGAATGGTTTAAAACCATGCGCTTCCATGTACTAAAGAAATATTATATGTCTTTGTGACATCTGTTGAGCACAAAGGCCACTTTTCTTTTTTGCCTCTGAAATATGTCCAAAGCCACTGTCATTCTACAATCGCCATACCCTAAACTCCCCCCACCCTTGCAAATGTGCTGTTCACTTTGCTTCGTGAACACCTGAAGCTGTGGAAAAGAGTTCGGGGTGTGCAGAATACATTTACTGCCTGTACCTTTCCACCTCTCTCCTGTCTCCCTTGGATTCTCTCCCCCTTCCTCTGTGCTGTTCCCAGAGCACACAGTACTTCCCCCTTTCCTCCCTCCATACCATCTGAAGCTCTACAAGAAATAACTTTCTTCTGGAAACAGCTGTCCATCTAGAAATGACTCCTACCTATCTTGTACCTTTTCTCCTTAAACCTTCTCCAACTTCCCCATGGACAGGTAGACTCCTCACCACCCCCAGCTCCACCCCTGGGTGCCTGTGGCATTTTGTCCTATCTCCATAGCAGCACTTACTACAGTTGACAGTAATCAGTTGTGTATGTTCTATCTCCCCTCCAGGCCATAAGCTGCTTGAGGGTAGGAACTGTGACTTATTCATCTTTGAGTTCCTGGCACCTAGCACCCTGCATACTTGCAAAGTGAGCTCTGAGTAAATGAGGGAGAAAGTGAGAGGAAGGATGAAGGCAGTGAGGGTATAACCACAGCGGGTGTGACCACAGCACTAAAGTGGAGACAGACACAGATAAGAAAACTAAGGGTCCTTTTCAGATTTCCCATACTCCACAATGGTAGGTTGGTGGGTGACCTAAGCATTTTCAGGATTGTATTGCTTTTCTTTTTCTTCTTAATTGGCTGCATACTCTACCCCCCTTTTTCTTTTTAATGCAGAATAAGACAAGCTTCATCTCAGCCTAGAAGGGAATATCAGCCTAAACCTCGAATGAGCCTGGAGTTTACAACTGGGGACAGCACTCAGCCCAATGGGGGCCTCTCCCACACGAGCACTCCCAAACCTGCAGGTAAGGAGCGGAGGCCTGCAGAACCCATTCCCCGGGCCTGGGCACACTGCACTGACACTCTTCCAGAAATGCTAGGAGCAGTCCAATCTGTGTGCATAAGGAATCCACTATAATATATTTCTTACAGGATGGTTTTGTCAGGTAGAAACTCTTAAAGGAGTTCCTTCTTGTCTCATTGATTATCTCTTCCCCTCCTTTACTCTCTCTCTTCTATAAAACTTTCTTTGTTAAGTCCCTTTTTTCTCTCACTGTCCATCATCAGCATATACTTAACTGTTCTAACAAACACATTTGATTTTGACCCTCCTTTGTGGTCTTACAATTACCTTAATATGTGAGTTTAGTTGTAGGGATGGCATCTTTTCTTCCTGTTATTCTGCTTCCGTGATTCCTGCCTGCATGAGGAATCATGCTTCTGGGCAGTGCGTGCCCACGTACACTCACGTATAACCCACAGACAGCAGGCACTCCAGGAACTTGCTGAGTTGGATTTCCTGAGTCACAGTAGCATGTGGGTGAATATATTTGTAGATGAGTATATTCTGAGTCTCAGCATCTGCTAGACTTCCCTCCTTTCCCCACCCTCCAGCCAGTTCATCGTGCTGTGGTAAGAGGTTGATACAATGGGAGCTAAAACCTATTTTCCATCAGTAATGTTGATGTATACCCAGTAATGTATTCTTTTAGGTGGTACCACCGCTCTCCACCCCCTACACACAGATCAGATAAAAACCTGTGCTTGAAATAGATTCAACCTTGGTAATCCTCTTGGTTGAAGAACAGGTTGAAGAACATCTCATACTGGATGTGGATTTTAAGGATGTACAGCTTTCTCCTGTTTTCCCTGCATCCCCAGTGCCTGATGTTCTACAGTAGGAAACATAGGTGCTCTCAGGAGACCATGAAGGAACAAAGTGAGGTGTGTGGCGACAGTTGGAGTTCTCTGCCCCTTGTGCTTAGCTCTGCTGCTCAGAGCCCTCAGTGTGCGGATAAACAGCAGTGGTTTTTAGAAGTTATCTGGTTACAAGGACTAGTCATATAAGTTATAGGTAACCTGCTTCCCCCTGCTCAAAAACCAATCCCATATTTCACTTTTCTTTTGGAGACTCATTAATTTGCTTTCTCTAAGTAAAAAAAAAAAAAAAAAAATTCATTGTTCCCCTTCAAAGCCATCTAGATGGCATGGAGCTGTATGCAGTTGTCTGCGTCGATATACATATGTGTGTGCCTGCTGTGTTAATATATTTGCTCATTTAACATAGATCCCTTTTAAGCTATGATCCCATCCTTCAATATTTAACTCAAGGAAGAATATATTATTTTTTCTATGCCGTAGCTCTGATGCACACCTCATGTTTATATATGCACTATATAACGCAAAGGTGTAAATTATATCATTTTTATATAATCTCATTTAATAGCCAGAGTAGTACTGTGAAAAGTAAGTTCTACTGTCAGTTCCAATTTTAGACAAAGAACCTGAGAGCAAAGTGCCTTAGGCAAGGTCACAGAGAGTAAGAACTTGGACCCAGTGTTTTATATTGTCTTATTTTTACTACATTACAGCGGTTTCCAGAGGCTGGGTCGGGAGGGGTCTTTATTTTTAAAAAGTGAGAACTGCATTGTTATTCTGAAGTTGTAAAGTTTTGTCCGTGTAATAAACACTATTATTTCACATGTGCAGAGATCTTAAAGTGCTAGCATGGAAGGAATTCTGGCCATGCTTCATTTTGAACCTAAATCTCGTTAATACTCCTTAAGTCATTGGGTCTCCCATCTCTGGGCATTGTTAGCAAGACCAACCTTGATGAATTGTGTTGTACATATCACAAGGACAGATGTGGCCAATTTTTCATACTGGAAATAGAAACAGCAATTCAACAACTTCAAGGAACATGAGAAAGCTTCTGAAGACTGCTAGAGGGCAAGGTGCCGTGCAGCAGACACTGGGGACCAGTAGCAAGAGGAAGCGTCAGCGGGAAGAGGAGTGAGGGAGGAACCAAGGGGGACAGCAAGCTGGGCAGGTGCAGCAGGAGGTAGATACGTGCATTAAATTCCCCTTGTCTTTCTGTGTTCTTCTCTCCTGCTCTTACTCCCAGGTGCCCCAATGGATCAGCCCTGCTGCCGAGCTCTGTACGACTTTGAACCTGAAAATGAAGGGGAGTTGGGTTTTAAAGAGGGTGATATCATCACACTCACTAACCAGATTGATGAGAACTGGTACGAGGGGATGCTCCATGGCCAGTCAGGCTTCTTCCCCATCAATTACGTGGAGATTCTGGTTGCTCTGCCCCATTAGGATGTCATGCTGGCTGGCTCACCTCTTCCTGACCCAGATAGTTAAGTTTAACCACTGCTTTGGTAATGCTGCTTACAACACATCCCAAGTGCAGGCTGCAGTGGTCCAAGTCATCAAGCCCCACTGAGTACGTTTCGTTGACTTGTGTGATCCCACGAGAGTCATGGTGATGGATGGTATCTTCTTAGCCTGGTGGGCATGGCATGTGCTTTGTAAATACCATCTGAGACCAGCCAGAATTCACAGAACTGCTGTTGACACAGTTCTCAGGAGGATGTGGCTTCTTAGAATATGACCATCAGCCACATCACAGATAAACCATCCTGCGAAGATGTTATCTACCACCGGGGCCATCTCAAGGTCTCAGGTTCTCCATTTAAATAGAGGAGAAAGTTCTCGTTTTCACAGTGACCCCTCCCAAACATGTGGGTCACAGAGTTGTCAAAGGAAGCCTCCCTCACCAGCAAATTGTCTTCTGGTCTGAACGAGCGAGTCCCTTGATGCTGTCAATATAGAAGTGTTGAGTGTGGGTTCAAAGCCTTCTCTGAGAACAGTCACCTTTGTTCCACAGCTTATGCCTATTTCTGAGTTACAGCCGGTTTTCTTCCCTCCCTGCTATTAAAGCCAGAGGGGGATTCCCATTTTATTTCTAAGTAAGACAGTTAGCAGTCAGCATATGGAGGGAGGAGCTGAAGAGGAGATTCTCCATTATGAGGAAATGGGAAGAGATCTGGTTTCCAGGCTTAAATTTCTTGCTGTACAGAAACCATGTATACATACAGGGCATTTCTGAAGGTACCTGGACAGAGGAACAAATATCTTCACTTCAGTCTTATTTATGAATTACGTGTTTCATGAATACATTTGGTATAGAGACACAAGAAGAAAAACACTAGAAACCATTTTCCCACTAGTTCATAGACCAAGAAACAGTAACCATCTTCCCACTCCACTTTCACCTTGTGTTCTTTGAACATCATTTGTGCATATTCTGCCCTCAATGAGGACCAAATAAAGATGATTTCTGTGCTTAGCAGTTTAAGATGTGTGGCTGCATATGCAAAGCTCTTTCCCAATTCAGTCATGACTTTTATTTCTGTCCCTTCTATCTCCTCTTCATTTTGTGTGTACAGTGCTGTGTGTAAACTTATGAGTGGTTTTCTTCATTGATTTGTTTCTTGCGGGTTTTTTCGTATCAGTCGTTAAAGTCCTGTTAGGCATCCAGAGCTCTATTTATCTAGCTGTACAGATTCTTTCAGAGGTTTAATGTGCTGCTTTGGATGTGCCACCTGCGGTAGTGGATCATGTGGAGCGACAGGCAAATCTTACTGCTTAATGTATAAACTCTTAACCGCGGGAAGCGTCGCTGTTTCCAATAAATATTGCTGAAGACAGAACCAAAGGCTCTGGTCCTTTATTTTGTGTCAGTTCTCTGGGTCCGACAGTGGGTGGACTAGTCTTCATTGCCTTCTGATACAACCAAAGCAGACCTGGTTCCAACCTCAGACCTACTTCTCTGTAAGCAAGGGAAGTTCCATTATCAAGAAGCGACTTAGCGTGGACACTGGTAACTTACTGGTAACCCAGGGAAGGAGGAGATTTGAAAAAGAAGATAAGAAAGTGGAGAGAAGAGGTCTTCTAGAAGTTAAATGACATAGCATCATGGTGATATAATCAGAAGAGTGTAATATTCAGAGGAACAAATAAAATGTATCATTTCAATCAGTCTTTTGTTTTCTTTCATGCTTAAAGAGAAAGGAATAGACGTGGAAATACAGACTGGCCAAAAGGTGGCCGCCTTTTCTCTTGGTGTATATATGGGGGGAGGGGTAGGTAGGTGGGGGGAGGGGAGCAGTGCATACAGAATATGTATTTCCTGAGCTCCTGAGAAAACAAACATGTTCTTTATGTACTGGGTGCCCTTTGTATTCCTCCATGCCGAGGCCAATAGTCCAAATGTTCTAATCTGAAACAAATTGTTTTAATCAAATATATTAGGCTCACATATATACTGTATGTGAACTGCTGTAACATGAAAATAATATTTTTGCTAGCTATGAGTTAGAGTATTATAGATCAATTCTTCAAACCAATTTAAAGAAGAAATTACCAATGACATTATTGTGAATGGAGAAAATCCAGAAAAGTCACAGATAAACTCTTAGACTCAATAAGTAAATTTAATAGGATTACTGAGTATATAATCAATATCCAAAAAATTTTTATATACCAGTAACAGTCAATTAGAAAAAAGTAATTAAAATGTATATCATTTACAAAGGCATCAAAAATTCAAGTCTATAGACATAAATCTGATAAGAATTATATAAGATCTCTACATAGAAAATTATGAAACATGTTTGAGAAAAAATAAAGAAGACCCTAATGAGTGAAGAGATATTTACATTTATGGCTTGGAAAACTCAGCATTGTAAATATGTCATTTCTACCCAAATTGGCCTATAGGTTTAGTGCAATTTCAACCAAAATCTCAGGAAGTTTTTTGTGTGTGTTTGAATATTGACAAGCACATTATGAAAGTTATGTGAAATGCAAACGGATATTTCTTCTTAAAGAAGAACAGCTTAGTTGGAGGACTTTCTCTAGATGTAAAACATAGAGCTATAGTAATTCAGAAAGTGTGATGTTGATTCATTGATAGGACAAAAGATGATCCGTACAGAAGAGCAAGTCCAGAAAGAGGCATCTATGTATTCAACCATATTTGAACCAGTAAAGCTTTCTGTTGTCTTTAATGTTACACAGTCAGGTGTGATATATATATAATATATATATTATAAACTGAGTAATTGCTGTAAACCAGAAACTAACACAACACTGTAAATCAACTATACTTCAGTTAAAAACAATCATGCCTCAGTAGTAAAAGCTGGTTTATAGTTATAAAGTTAAAAAAACAACAACTGCTTTTGCAGACTGCCTTTCATCCCATAGGGGTGGTGATGGTGACAGGAAGGACTTAATGCTAAAGAAAGCAACATCTTGAAGCTACCGTTTGGAACTCTGTGTGGTGGTTGGTGAAGACTTACTGGGCTACATGGAGACGTGGCTACACCAGCAATTTCTAGGCCCAGCTGTTGGGGCCCGAGGAGATGTCAAGGAAAAGAACAAACCTATTTTTGAAAGGACCCGATGAAGGCTAGCCGCTTAAAGGTCAGGGTGTTGAATGTCACTCACTTCTCGTGTGTGTCTAAGTGATGGTGGCCTCCCATCTGGGTCAGAGAAGCTGTGATTCTTGACAGGAGTGAGGCAGGCTGTCAGCTTTGGAGGTAAAGGAGTGGAGAGCAGCATCTCAATACCATTTTCTCAGAAAGGAACCCTGGACTTTTTTTGTACTACCTTATGTGGTTATTCACCCATACGTACCAAGGCCAAGATTTTGGGAGTCCCTTCAGATAAGAAATAACAACGCTTCACAGTAGAGGGGTGGAGAATAAAGTTTGAATATCAGGAAAATTCGAAGATGTTTGGAGACCTTCGTGTAATCTGGGTTCTTGAATTTTTTTCTGCATGACGAGTGTGGTCTCAGAAACAAGGGTTTCATATCTGTTTTCGGATGTCATCTGAAAAATGTTTGCAGCATTCCCGAAATTAGGAATTTTCCTTTCTTTATATTCCAGGCTTGCAAAATGTAGATTTCTTCACCTGGCAGAGTCTATCCTGATTCTAGGCTTTTAGGGGCCTTTAAGCAATAAAAATAGGTGTGTATTTATAGCTGTGTTTGAATTTCCTGTATCATTGTTTTCACACCAGGGAATCAAACACATTCAACGCTTTTATCAGATGATGCTTGTAATTGTTGCTTGTAATTGTATTACGGCATATCGAGCACTTCATTAAGCTCAATATATGTGATTTTGATTGAAGACTAAGGTGTTAAACACTTGGCTCTTTGGGGTCAAACACTGGAAGAAAGAGCTTTGTAAAAGGGTTGATTGTTGACCCAATGTAGTCTCAGGCTTACTGGTATTTAGAGCTTAGAAAAGATAAAAGAACCTATCAACATTATGAAATATCTTAGTAGCAAGACAAAAGGTGAGCTCCTTGATGGTGAAATAAAGAGACTATAAGGTCTTATAAAAGGCTGGTTTTATAGAATGTCAGACATAGGAGATGAAGAAAGTAAAGAGAGAAGTTTCAAAAGAAACATTTTTCACACTTTACCTCGCTGCTAGTGTTCCGGCTTCCTCTAAATCTTTCTGTGTGTGACTGGTAAAAGAAACATCACATTTCTTTATTTTTCTAAACCCAATTAAGTATGGCTTTCTTCCCGCTCCCACCAGAATTGGCAGGCAGTGCTCTCTCGCTTCTGTCTGTGGGGAAGGGCCTCTGGTCCTCAGCGTAGGTGATGCTACTGCTGCCAGGTTTTCTCGCCCGGGCCTTTGTGGTCTGCTAGAAAGTACAGCTCCAGCCCTGTCTGCCTGAGCTTGCTGCTGGGTCTTTGCTGAAAGTCCCAAGCTGGAGCATCAGCACCCAGCAGCCCTAAGCACAGGGCCATCCCCCGCTGAAAATTTACCCCTTCTTCATTTAAGTCCCTTACTCCAGTAAAACAAAATACACCATGTACTGCTTTACCACCTATCCTAGATACAGTGATTGACTGGATTTGGGGAAAAGGCCAGAGAATCTGTATTTTTAAAAAGCTCCACAGTGATTCTTACCTGCATCTCTTACCAAAACATCTGCCTCCATCAGGGCTCGTGAAGATGAAGAAATCAGGAAGGCACCTACAGAGCCTCCTAAACTTACCTAATGGTTAAGAGTCACGTGGGGGAACTTGCACAAATTTCCAGGTTCTCCTTCCAGCTGCTCTTAATCAGAACGGCCCATTGAAGGGCCTGGAAAGGTATATTTACCCTCAGAAAGGTTTAGGAAACAATCATCTACAGTGCTTCTAAAACTGAAACATGCATGAGAATCCCCTGGAGCTTGTTAAAACAGATGCTTGGGCCCCACCCCCCAGAGATTGATTCAGTAGGTCTGGGGTGGGGTGAGAATGTGCGCTTCTAATAGATTCCAAAATGATGTGTTTCCTGATCCCTGGACCACACCTGGAGTAGTACTGCTCTATGAGGTACACTTCTTAGGAAGAGCCAGCTGTGTCGCCACTCCTGTCAGGAGTTAACCTGTGCATTCTGCAGTACTTTTAACTCTCTTTTCACGGGAATCTGCCTTGTAGCACGCACCTCTTCCTGCTTCTGATGGGAATGGAGGGTGTGACCCATTGATCTAAATAAAAGCCAAGGCAGATTCCTGGGTCCTGATGCCTGAGATTCTGATTCCGTTTCCTAGAGTGGAACCCAGTATCTGCAGGTGTGTCAGGCATCCTGTCCCACCTCATAGCTTATGCAGGCAGTCTTCAGGCCACATGGAGAAACCCTGGTTCAGACTTGGGACTCCTTAGGTTTGTGAGTACCGTGGAAGAGGATCCCTTAACAGACATGGGTTGGCAACTAAGAAGGGGAAAGGAGGGAGGAACCAGCTTCCTTTCACATGTAGTGCCAGTTCTTCCCATAAAAAAGAGAGAGAAGTATTGCATAATGCGCAGGTTAACCCCTGACAGGAGTAGTGACACAGCCTTTTTCTTGCCTTGATTTTTCTTTTTATCAATAGGAACATCAAAGCATCTAAATGTATTACGTAGGAAATACAGATGGGAGGAGAAGGGCGGAGAACGGGAAGGAAGAAAGTGGTTCATGAGTCTGAGGAAACCAGACTGACTGCCTTAACACACCTAATCACCGAAATGCTGATGCCATCTGATTATTATATATTGTCTTTTATGTTCTTTTTCCCCCTTTTTGTTTTCTCTTTTTATTTTTGTTTTTTTTTTTTTGCGGTACGCGGGCCCCTCACTGTTGTGGCCTCTCCCGTTGCAGATCACA
Source organism: Delphinus delphis (assembly GCF_949987515.2). Classification (NCBI taxonomy): domain Eukaryota; kingdom Metazoa; phylum Chordata; class Mammalia; order Artiodactyla; family Delphinidae; genus Delphinus; species Delphinus delphis. The sequence goes on from NC_082688.1 coordinate 66,678,861, forward strand.
GGCTGTGGACATGCAGGCTCAGCGGCCATGGCTCACGGGCCTAGCCGCTCTGTGGCATGTGGGATTTGTTTTCTCTTTTTTCCCTCGGTTTTATGGGACCTAGATTGCCCTCTGCTGGCCAAAAAAAAAAAAAAATTTTTTTAATCAGATAAAAAGCTGACAAAATTTCCTGATTGTTTTATAATCGTCGTGTGTAAACAAACCTTAAGATCTGGCTCTTTCTCGGGGCGTGATGCTTAAGGTACTGCTCTTTTAATCAGTTAGTCATTTTTAGCATATCTGGGTATCCAATGGATACCTAGTGAAATAACGTGTGATGTTCAGAGAGAGACCTGAGTTCCTGCTCTTGTCGTAAAAAGTACGGCATAATAATCCAGTTAAGACACATGTGATTAGCAACTTACAATGACTGCATGTGTGCAGTATGGGAATTAAACTGTGGTCTGCCCCCAGCTTTCTGAAGCTAAGCTGAAAAGAAGTTGTAGGTCATAGTATCTCATCTTAAACAACAGCCTTCAAGAAATGCCATCTCCAGAAACAATAACAAAAGTTACAAAGTCTAAACAATGTACTTGGAGTAATTTTTAAAGCCGATTTACTGAGGTATAATTTTACATACCGTGAAATTTACCTATTTGAGATATACAGTTTAATTATTTTTAGTATATTTATAGAATCGTGTACCGCCATTGAAATCTAGTTTTAGAACATTTCCATCACCCCAAAGGGATCGTGCCCATTTGCAGTCAATTCCGCTTCTACCCCCGCCTCCAGGCAACCTCTAATCTGTGAGTAGGGTTGTTTTAAGGCATAAAAATTGAGACATCTTAGTTAAGTGGAAAAGATAATGATTTAATTGATAAATGGTACTGGCATAGTCGGCTATCCATCTGGAAGAATATCCCGTCTCACTTGCTCACCGCCATGAATCTTGTCACCTCTTCCTTAACACTCTGCAGAGCAGCTCCGGCCTCTCACCTCACTTACTGTGGACTATCATCCTATCTAAGCTGGTAGGAGCTGTCACAGTGACCTGTTAGGATGGCTCGAGGTGTTGAATGCAGGGTCACAAGAGAGTCCTCCCAAGCCAGTAAACGCTCCACCTGCCAGCCTTACATTCTGCACACCCACCCCCACTTCAGCACGCTCACTAGAGATCCACTCCCACATGTCTTCCCCTAGTTCCTGCCAGTTCACACCAGCCGCCTCTTCTTTCACTGTGGAGACTCTTTCTCCCAGACCAGGGACTGGATTTCTGGGTTCTGGGTGTGCTGAGCTCTGATGCTGTTTATTAGCCTGGAAGCAGGGAGAAGCAGCAGGCTCTGCAGGTGGAGTCTTTGTAGGGGCTCCAAGGAGGGGAGGCTGCTCTCCTCTGACAGAGTGGAGGGAGGATGGGCCTCTCGCAGATGGGATGATTCAGAGCGCTCGGGAGTTTAGGGTTCTGAGCCTTGTCTACCTGAACGGCTCCATCCTAGTCCTCTGGGTCCCACTCTCCTGACTTTGACAGAAGGGAACTGTCAAGGCTGTATAATCAGTTTTCTTTGTAGCTTTGCCTCCTTGGCGGATTTTGAGTTGATTTCCAGTGAAGTCCGCCCTACAGTTGCAGGAGATAAGGGTTTCCTAAGCGCCTCCCTGGAGGCCCTCTGTTTTTTACAGTTTATGGCTGGTTGACCTGTAGCTATCTTTTTTTTTTTTCCCCCAAGATATTCAAACAGTTACCAAAGCAACGAACACCATAGCCACAGCCGTCATAATTACCATTTCACTGTGCTGTTCAAGTGTTCTTCACCTTCCACCAGTGCCTAATCCTATTACCCCAAGGTAAGAGTTCATTGTGATGCTTTGTCCCTCAAACGGCCACCGTAAATGGGGCCCTTGCCATCTGACCAGTGGGTAGGCAGTCAGCTGCCGAATCCTCCTCCGAGAGTTTGCTTTCCAGGCCATTTCTGGTACTACCTTTCTTAGCCTGGTACCCCAATATCCAGAGACTGAAACGAAGGCTTGCATGCGGGTGGGTTTGGAGGGAACTGTAATTCCAGGAAGCAGGAAATCAGGATAGGGAATCCACAAAAGACAAAGATACATTTTTGAGCTATTTTACTGCTTTGCAATTAGTTTGATCCCACTGGATTCTACCAAGGAGAAATATTCTCTTGGGGAATGAAAGGGCTAAGCACTGATCTATTGGCCCCTATGCCCTACACTTTTGGGTTTCTCATGGCCAAGGATAAGAGTGGGTTCCCAAGGGGTGAGGGGTAAGCAGCCTTAACCCGAAGCAAGGCTCTTATCTATCTCCCTGCATCTGTGCAAAGCTAGTCAAAGCTTGCGTGGAAGTAGATGCTGCAGCTTTTTGGCTGCAGTGAGAAGTAGGGGAAGAGGCTTTTGAAGTGCACACCATACCTACCCCACACCTCATGCAGCTTCTACTCCATCCATTTTGGCCCTTCTCTCCTCAGATCTTGCAGCTCTTGTTATAACCAAGGGATTATCTACCACGTTGGGATAAGCCCCTAACCTGGAGGAAGTATATTCTTGCTGGCATCTTTTGAACCCCTGAACCAGCTTATTAAGCATATCCCCTGGCACAGCTTCTTCCTAAATGTCTCCTCACCCGATTTCTTTATTTTGGATGACCCTTGGATGTTTCCTGAGACTGAGAATTAGATACCCCTCCTAATTTTGCTCAAAATGTCATTATCCGTACTGCTGTTGTTTCCATTAATCTTGTTTTGTGTGACATGATGGAGGAGAACTGGAAATTTCTGTCTCGTGCTGCCATGTTTATACTGGAAGTCCTACTCTGATTCTTTTAATCACACAGAGATGGAAATGTCAGGTCCCTGAGTGAGAGGCAAGGTAGAAGGTTTCACGCTCTCCTGTGTTACCATCCATGCAGGGCCAAACACTACTTAGATACTAACCTTGTTGATTTTAGCCCCTGCTGAAGGCAAGATGTTTCAATTGTCTTCACAATCCTGGCTCCAGAGCTGGTGTGAGTCCCTTGGTGATGGTCGGTGGGACTTTGTCTGCACGCCAGCCGAGCCTCCGTGGTAGCCCCCAGGTGAGTGTTCCCTAGGAGTGGGGGGAGTACATGTTCTGACATATTTTATTATTTTTCCTCAGGGTAGAAAATATAGGCCCGCGGTGATGTCTAATTGCAACTCTCTGACCTCATTTGTGGCAGATATCTCCCTGTGCTTTTATAGAAACATAAAAATCAAGCAAGCATGATTTCTAACCAAAGAGAGACTTTTAAACATTTTTTTCTTTCATTGCTGTGTATGAGTGGCCTGTTTCCTAAGAAAGGTCTCAAATGTTTCAAGTATCTTGTTCAAAAATCCACAGGCAATAGTCTGTCAATCCCTTCTGCTTCACAGGAGGGATTTTTCCAAGGGTTTCCCATAGCTCCTGACATATATTATCTCATTTAATCCACACAACAAACCCAAGAGAAAGGTGTCGTCAGCCAGTTCTATATATGAAGGAACTGGGACTCAGAATTCTAACTCAAGTTTTTCTGACTCCAAAGCCCATACTCTTCTGGTACCATAGGACACGGCATTTCACATAACTTGTATTTTGTGGATGAGGAACACAAGCCCCCAGATTCAAAACACACGACCCCCTCCATTTACGAGTTTTGTTATGTTGGGTAAACTACTTAAACTCTCTGTGCCTCATTTCTTTTTTTATAAAACGGGGATAAAATAATACCTGCTTCATTGTTGTGGTAGGTTGTTGAGGATTAAATGAGTTAACACGAGAAGTGTTTAAAATAGAGTGACACAGGGAACTCCCTGGCAGTCCAGTGGTTAGGACTCTGCGCTTTCACTGCTGAGGGCATGGGTTCGATCCCTGGTTGGGGAACTAAGATCCCATAAGCTGCATGATGCAGACAAATTAAAAAGTAAAATAGAAAAACGACACAGAGTGGGCATGCCATGTGGTTTAATAAAACCAGACCAAGGTTCTGGGACTAGAATCAATTCTTCTGACTCCTGCCCCAAAGTCTTCCTCTGTGAAGCTTCTCTGAAATGGTAACTAAAGTCAGTGGGAAAATGCATTATACTTTCCAAATGCTTTATGCACCTTTATTCAGCAAACATTTACAACATTAAACAGTGACAATTTATGTCTTTGGTTATTTGGACACTGCAGTCAGTGTAGAATAATTCAAATCCATTCACTAGAAGACCATTTATTGTTCATGCCAGGGAGAGAGCAGGAGATCATAAGGTTGGAGCTAATGGATCTTTAAAGAATGGAGGTAGCAAACTGGGGAGACCAGGTAAATGGAGGCTGAACAGGCCAGACAAGCCATATTTGTCCTACACATTGTAGTGGTGAAAGTCTTCACTGCAAGTGACAGTAACCTAAGGTGAACCAAAACAAAAACAAAGAGAGGAAGGAATTGGTACATGTGATTGGTAAGTTCAAGGATAGCACTCACTTCAGGCAAGACTAGATCTAGGGACTTGAGCAATGTCATTGGAACTTACCCCACCTTTCTTGCCCCCTCATCTCTTCTTGTTTCTTGTTTCCTAATAATTTATTGGCTTCATTCTGTACTGCCAGAGACAACTCTTTGTACATCATGGGGAAAATGATTACTGACACATCCATGTCTTCATCCTTACAGGAAGGAGAACACTTTCTCTTCAATATCCAAATAGAAAAATCTCATGGAAGAACATCAATTGGCCCCGCTAGGATCTGTGTCCATCCTTGGACCAGTCACTATGGTCCGGTCACTATTGTTAGTTGGATAGGGTCCCATGAGAGTCCCAGCCTTGGTCGTTGCCCTCCCTCATGGAGTAGGAGAGTCAAGGCTTTGGGCTAGAGAAGAAATAGCTCTCCAGTTAAAAGGGGAATACTAGACAAACAAAAATCAATCAATGTTTCCTGCCCTCTGTATACAGTCTCAGGTTTTCTCAACTGTTTTCTTCTCCTTTCTCCTCAAGTCTATTTCCAAACTGGTTTCTGGCTGTTGGTTTAATTTACCTTCCATAATCTCACGCTTAGACTTAATGTTTACATGTGAACCCCAGACTCCTGACTCCTGTCTGCACCTCAAGGATTATGGCTCAGATGTGTTCTTCCACTCTTTCTGCTTTAGACAACAACCTTAAGTAAGATTTCCTTTCTTGGCAAATCCTATGGAGCCCAGATTCTAGCACCAGTTTCATCTTCCCAATTCCATTGAGCTTCCCAGAATTAGAGATTTTGTGTGACATGAGAGTATGTTTAGAGTGCATTAGGACTTCCCTGGTGGCACAGTGGTTAAGAATCCGCCTGCCAATGCAGGGGACACAGGTTCAATCCCTGGTCCGGGACGATCCCACATGCCGTGGAGCAGCTAAGCCCGTGCACCACAACTACAAGAGCCTGTGATCTAGAGCCCGCGAGCCACAACTACTGAGCCCGCATGCCACACCTACTGAAGCCCACGTGCCTAGAGCGCATGCTCCTCAATGAGGGAAGCCACCGCAATGATGAGTAGCCCACGCACGCAACAACAGAGACCCAATGCAGCCAAAAATAGATAAATAAATAATCATAGAACACATGTGTCTGATAGTAAGTAGTAAGCCTTCAGTTTATACAACCCACTGAGGGCTGGGATCTCAGGAACACTGGAGTAGGACGCATCTGAGGATTAACAGTGGATCAGAGTAAGAGCATTTCTGTAGCTCAGGACCATTTCTATAGGTCCTGGGAAAACTGGGACTTTGAGATTAAAAGGGAACAGATTGACTCCAGGGTTGATAAGAAACATGGGGACATCAATACAGCTTCCTTTTACTGGGGGGAGGGGTGGATATGTCTCTTAAGACTCACTTAAACTGAAGGTTTCTTCTCTGTTCCTTTCTTTTATTGCAATTTGTTGAAGACACAGGATGATACATTTTATAGAGTGTTCTCAGTAATTTGGTATTTGGATCTAGACAAGTGACTTGATCAAATTCAAGCTTGAGTTTTTAGCAAGACTACCTCGTAGGTAGTGTGTTCTTTCTTTAGGAGGCATTTAATCTTTGATCATATATATCTTTTTGTGATTTTGGCAGTCATTGAAAATCATTCTTTAGATACATGAATAGAAGTTGCAAAGTACTGATATTCTAATTCTGTTATTCCTTCTACACTTATTTTCTAGAATACTTTTATAAAAAGAAACTTCCTTTTATCAACTATTTTTTTTTCCTAGTGGTACACTGTATACAGGAAAGGCAGGATAAATTCTTGATTCCTTTTTCTGTTTTCCTGTTTTCAAGATAGTTAATTCATTAGCATTTCCAATAGTGACCAATAGATTTTGTAAGTATCGTTATGAACTCATGGCTCTAAACATATTTAATATGTTTCAGTTCATTGAAGTTATCCTTATTGATACTCAGATTGCCCCTCTTTTGGCCAGTGTGAATCCCTTTAAGTTGGCATCTGAGTGCTTTTAATACAACCTTAGGAGTCTCTGCTAACTTCCGCGCTTTCTAGTGAAATGAGATATATGGGCTCATCTGGCAGGTTTCTTGCCCCAAAACTGGAATCGGCCATTTCTTCAAGGAGCCCTGGTTCCTTTGAAAAGTAGATCTCAAGACCACAGCCGAAGTGCTAGGGACTTATTTTATCTTCTGAATTAACAAGAAGGCAAAGTTATTCAATTACGATCTACTTAAGTAACATCAAGGCTCTGAAGGTTACTAGTTCTACGAAAAGGCCCTATAGATTTTCAGAAATTTTGGACAGTATATTAGTCAGGGCTCTCCAGAAAAATAGAAAATAGAACCAATAATCTGTCTATCCATCCATCCATCCATCTATCCATCTACACATATATATAAAGAAGATTTTTTAATGAGGAATTGGCTCATATGATTATGGAGGCTAAGTCCCACAGTCTGCAGTCCACTAGCTAAAAACCCAGGAAAACCAGTGACGTAATTCCAGTCCCAGTCTGAAGGCCTGAGAACCAGGGAAGCTGATGGTGTAAATCCCAGTCCAAGGGAAGGAGAAAACTGAAGTCCAGTTTAAGTGGATAGGCAGGAAGGAAATGAATCCTCCTGCCTCTGCTATTTGTTCTATTCAGGTGCTCAGTGGATTAGATGATGACCACCCACACTGCGGAAGGCTAGCTATTGTAATGAATGCACACATTCAAATGCTCATCTCATCCAGAAGCGCCCTTACAGACACACCCAGAAATAATGTTTCATCTGGCCCTGTGGCCCAGTCAAGTTGACACAAAAAATTAACATCACGGAGAGTATGTTTGACAATATGGGTGTGTTTAAATACTTTTGTGAAATGCCCCCTAATTATCTCAAGAAGGTCTTCAGGGGCTTTTTAAAGATTCAGGCTCTTATCCTCCAGAAGGGTTGAAGCTGAGGTATGATGAGAGGCCCCTGGGACTGCTGACTGGATGAGATGTACTAAATGAACAGAGAAGTCAAACTGTGGTTCAAGTATAAGCCTAAAATTGAAGTCACTGGGCTAGATGCTTCAAATTGCAGGCATTGATTTGCAAGAGCAAGCTGTTTTTCACAGGGGTAGCCCTATGTAATTGGTCTCAGGAGGACTGGCAGCTTGGATGGATTTCTTTAACAACGGTTAAACATTCACCCAAGCAATGCTGGATGCCCGCTAGTGGGAAAGCTATCTCACAGGCTGAATAGGCCATATCAGTCCATGTGCGTGTTTTTTTGTTTGTTTGTTTGTTTTACATGGGTGAACCGTGCAGAAAGCGAAATTTTAATCTCAGTGTACTTCATCTGAGTTCAGCTAGTTGTTGGTGGTAGTGTTCAGCCTACCGTGCTCTGACAGCCTGTTGCAATTATTTCCACCATGGGGCTGGCCGGCCATTCCTGCAGGAGGTCTGGAATGTACCTTTCACTGGTCAAGTTCCTTCCCTGGACATGGCTGGAGGCTGTTCAAGTTGTGTAAAGAGCCATACTCCCCTTTATGAGTGAGTTCATACCACCACCTCCCCTTTATCTTAAAAATATGGCATTTTATATGCGTTTTCTGATGCAGGTCAACTAGAGAGTTTTGGAATCGTTAGCTGGGGGAACTCTAGGCCTTGCACTAAGCATGTTAAGTGCATGAAGACTTTGAGTGACACTTGTCTGTACATCTGAAGGAGGTCATTGACTTTGCTTTCCAAAAATGATTCACTTCATTCTTCGGACCTGAAGATGGACAGTGGACTTTTCAGAAGGCATATCTAAGTTGCAGAGCTGATTGGCTTCTGGGTGAGAATGTCAAAGTACAGTTGTATGTTTGGGGCTATCACCAATGTCAGACTAAGGATTTGGAGTGACTAAAATCAACTGATGGTCAGACCCTGAGATAGTGTGACATCATATTGTCCAGCTAACATTAATAATGTAACTCTTTTTTCTTTAAATTTATTTATTTTTATTTTTGGCTGCGTTGGGTCTTCTTTGCTGCGTGTGGGCTTTTCTCTAGTTGTGGTGCGCGGGTTTCTCATTGTGGTGGCTTCTCTTGTTGTGGAGCATGGACTCTAGGCACGTGGGCTTCAGTAGTTGTGGCACACGGGCTTAGCTGCTCTGCAGCGTGTGGGATCTTCCCGGACCAGGGCTTGAACCCGTGTCCCTTGCATTGGCAGGCGGATTCTTAGCCACTGCGCCACCAGGGAAGCCCAATAATGCAACTCTTAAGTGGTACCTATGCCATGTTTTAAAGCCTCCCTAGCTAGTGCAATACTGAGAAAGCATATTCCTGTGGTATTTTTATGGAGGAGGTTGGCTACAGTGCTTTTACTTCTGAGTAAGCACAGAACTTTCACCTTCGCCTTACATCGATTTATGAAGGAGAGGGAGCTTATTTGGGTCAAAAAAATGACACAGTTAGACAAGCATATGTAAGAGTAGAATTTCTGGTGGGCAGATAAATGAATTATAAACAACATTGATTGAGAGCATATCATGTGACAGGAACAGCTCTAGTATTTTACATGGATGGTTTCTCACACTTCCTTATAACAGCCCAGTTAGGTAAGAGCTGTTGTTGATCCTTGTCTTTGTCCATTCAGGCTGCTATAACAAACATGCCACATACTGGGTGGCTTAAATAAAAACATTTATTTCTCACAGCTCTGGAGGCTGGGAAGTCCAGGACCAAGGCACCAGCAGATGAGGTGTCTGGTAACAGGCTGCTTCCTGGTTCATAGAGATGGATATCTTCTCACTGTGTCCTCACAGGGCAGAAGGGGCAAGAAAGCTCTCTGGAATTTCCTTTATAAAGGCATTAATTCCATTTATGAAGACTCTACCCTCGTGACCTAATCACCTCCCAAAAGCCTCACCGCCCAATGCTATCACTCTGAAAGTTAGGATTTCAACATATGAATTTTGGGAGGAAGCAGACATTCAATCCATAACAACCCCCGTCTTGCAGCTGAGAAAACTGAGGCCCAGAGGAATTAAGTTATGCTGAGTGCATGTTGTTTGCCAGAAACTGCTAAATATATTTTCTAATAGATCTTTATTGGAGTATAATTTCTTCACATTACTGTGTTAGGTTCTGTTTTACAACAAAGTGAATCAACTGTATGCATACATATATCCCTATATCCCCTCCCTCTTGAGCTTCCCTCCCACCCTCCCTATCCCACCCCTCTAGGTCATCGCAAAACACCCAGCTGACCTCCCTGTGCTATGCTGCTGCTTCCCACCAGCTAACTATTTTTCATTTGGTAGTGTATATATGTCGTTGCTACTCTCACTTCGCCCCAGCATCCCCCCTCTCCCCTGGCATGTCCTCAAACCCATTCTCTATGTATACGTCTTTATTCCTGCCCTGCCACTAGGTTCATCAGTACCTTTTTTTTTTTTTTAAGATTCCATATATATGTGTTAGCATACGTATTTGTTTTTCTCTTTCTGACTTACTTCACTCTGTATAACAGACTCTAGGTCCATCCACCTCACTACATATGACTCAATTTTGTTTCTTTTTATGGCTGAGTAATATTTCATCGTATGTATGTTCTACATCTTCTTTATTCATCTGTCGACAGACATTTAGGTTGCTTCCAAGTCCTGGCTATTGTAAATAGTGCTGCAATGACCATTGTGGTACATGACTCTTTTTGAATTATGGTTTTCTCAAGGTATATGCCCAGTAGTGGGATTGCTGGGTCATATGATAGTTCTGTTTTTGTATCAATTTACATTTCCACCAACAGTGCAAGAGGGTTCCCTTTTCACCACACCCTTTCCAGCATTTATTGTTTCTAGAGTTTTTGGTAATGGCCATTCTGACTAGTGTGAGATGATACCTCATTATAGTTTTGATTTGCATTTCTCTAAGAATTAGTGATGTTGAGCATCTTTTCATGTGCCTCTTGCCCATCTGTATGTCTTCTTTGGTGAAATGTCTATTTAGGTCTGCTGCCGATTTTTTAATTGGATTGTTTGTTTTTTTGATATTGAGCTCCATGAGCTATATGTATATTTTGGAGATTAATCCTTTGTCCATTGTTTCATTTGCAAATATTTTCTCCCATTCTGAGGGTTGTATTTTCTTCTTGTTTATGATTTCCTTTGCTGTGCAAAAGCTTTTAAGTTTTATTAGGTCCCATTTTTTTCTTTTTGTTTTAATTTTCATTACTCTAGGAGGTGGGTCAAAAAAGATTTTGCTGTGGTTTATGTCAAAGTGTTCTTCCTATGTTTTCCTCTAAGAGTTTTATAGTGTCTGGCCTTACATTTAGGTCTTTAATCCATTTTGAGTTTATTTTTGTGTATGTTATTAGGTAGTGTTCTAATTTCATTCTTTTACATGTAGCTGTCCAGTTTTTCCAGCACTGCTTATTGAAGAGGCTGTCTTTTCTCCATTGTATGTTTTTGCCTCCTTTGTCATAAATTAGGTGACCGTATGTGCGTGGGTTTATCTCTGGGCTTTCTATCCTTTACCATTGATCTATATTTCTGTTTTTGTGCCAGTACCATACTCTCTTGATTACTGTAGCTTTGTAGTATAGTTTGAAGTCAGAGAACTTGATTCCTCCAGCTCCATTTTTCTTTCTCAAGATTACTTTGGCTATGCGGGGTCTTTTAGGTTTCCATACAAATTGTAAAATTTTTTTTCTAATTCTGTGAAGAATGCCATTGGTAGTTTGATAGGGATTGCATTGAATCTGTAGATTGCTTTGGGTAGTATAGTCATTTTCACAATATTGACTCTTCCAATCCAAGAACAGGGTATATTTCTCCATATGTTTATGTCGTCTTTGATTTCTTTCATCAGTGTTTTATAGTTTTCTAAGTACAAGTCTTTTGCCTCCTTGAGTAAGTTTATTCCTAGGTATTTTATTCTTTTTGTTGCAATGGTAAATGGGATTGTTTCCTTGATTTCTTTCTGATTTTTCATTGTTAGTGTATAAGAATGCCAGAGATCTCTGTGCATTAATTTTGTATACTGCAACCTTACCAAATTCATTGATTACTTCTACTAGTTTTCTAGTGGCATCTTTAGGATTTTCCATGTATAATGTCATGTCATCTGCAAACAGTGGCAGTTTTACTTCTTTTCCAATTTGTATTCCTTTTATTTCTTTTTCTTCTCTGATTGCCATGGCTAGGACTTCCAAAACTATGTTGAATAAGAGTGGCGAGAGTGGACATCCTTGTCTTGTTCCTGCTCTTAGTGGAAATGCTTTCAGTTTTTCACCATTGAATATGAGGTTTGCTGTGGGTTTGTCATATATGGCCTTTATTATGTTGAGGTAGGTTCCCTCTATGCCCATTTGCTGGAGGGTTTTTATCATAATTGGGTGTTGAATTTTGTCAAAAGCTTTTTCTGCATCTACTGAGGTGATCATATGGTTTTTATTCCTTAATTTGTTAATATGGTGTATCACATTGATTGATTTGCGTATATTGAAGAATCCTTGCATCCCTGGGATAAATCCCACGTGATCAAGGTGTATGATCCTTTTAATATGTTGTTGGATTCTGTTTGCTAGTATTTTGTTCAGGATTTTTGCATCTATGTTCATCAGTGATATTGGTCTGTAATTTTCTTTTTTTGTGATATCTTTGTCTGGTTTTGGTATCAGGGTGATGGTGGCTTCGTAGAATGAATTTGGGAGTGTTCCTCCCTCTGCAGTTTTTTTGGAAGAGTTTGAGAAGAATCAGTGTTAGCTCTTCTCTAAATGTTTGTTAGAATTTGCCTGTGAGGCCATCTGGTCCTGGGCTTTTGTTTTTTGGAAGATTTTAAATTGCAGTTTCAATTTCATTACTTGTGATAGGTCTGTTTATATTTTCTATTTCTTCCTGGTTCAGTCTTGGAAAATTGTACCTTTCCAAGAATTTGTCCATTTCTTTGTGGTTGTCCATTTTATTGGCATATAGTTCTTTGTAGTAGTCTCTTAAAATCCTTTGTATTTCTGTGGTGTCAGTTGTGATTTCTCCTTTTTCCTTTCTAATTTTATTGATTTGCATCCTCTCCCTTTTTTTCTTGATGAGTCTGGGAAAGGGTTTATCAATTTTGTTTATCTTCTCAAAGAACCAGCTTTTAGTTTTATTGAACTTTGCTATTGTTTTCTTCATTTCTATTTCATTTATTTATGCTCTGATCTTTATGTTTTCTTTCCTTCTACTTTCTTTGTTCTTCTTTCTCTAGTTGCTTTAGGTGTAGGGTTAGAGTGTTAATTTGAGATTTTTCTTGTTTCTTGAGGTGAGCTTGAATTGCTATAAACTTCCCTCTTAGAACTGCTTTTGCTGCCTCCCATAGGTTTGGGTCATCGTGTTTCGTTGTCGTTTGTTTCTATGTTGATTTTTTATTTCTTCTTTGATTTCTTTAGTGATCTCCTGGTTATTTTGTAGCACACTGTTTAGGCTCCATGTATTTGTGTTTTTTACAGTTTTTTTTTCCCGTAATTGATTTCCAGTCTCATAGCGTTGTGGTCAGAAAAGATGCTTGATATGATTTCAATTTTCTTAAGTTTTCTGAGGCTTGATTTGTGACCCAAGATGTGATCTATCCTGGAGAATGTTCCGTGTGCACTTGAGAAGAAAGTGTATTCTGCCACTTTTGGGTGGAATCTTCTATAAATATCAATTAAATTTATCTGGTCTGTTGTGTCATTTAAAGCTTGTGTTTCCTTATTTATTTTCTGTTTGGATGATCTGCCCATTGGTGTAAGTGGGGTGTTAAAGCCCCCTACTATGATTGTGTTACTGTTGATGTCCCCTTTCATGGTTGTTAGCATTTGCCTTATGTATTGAGGTGCTCCCATGTTGGGTGCATAAACATTTATAATTGTTATATCTTCTTCTTGGATTGATCCCTTGATCATTATGTAGTGTCCTTCCTTATCTCTTGTAACAGTCTTTATTTTAAAGTCTATTTTATCTGATATAAGTATTGCTACTCTAGCTTTCTTTTGATTTCCATTTGCATGGAATATCTTTTTCCATCCCTTCACTTTCACTCTGTGTGTGTCCCTAGGTCTGAAGTGGGTCTCTTGTAGACAGCATATACATGGGTCTTGTTTTTATATCCATTCAGCCAGTCTGTGTCTTTTGGTTGGGGCATTTAATCCATTTACATTCAAGGTTATTATCGATATGCATGTTCCTATTACCATTTTCTTAATTGTTTTGGGTTTGTTTTTGTGGGTATTTTTCTTCTCTCATGTTTCCCACCTGGAGAATTTTCATTAGCATTTGTTGTAAAGCTGGTTTGGTGCTGCTGAATTCTCTTAGCTTTTGCTTGTCTGAAAAGCTTTTGATTCTTTGTCAAATCTGAATGAGATCCTTGCTGGGTAGAGTAATCTTGGTTGTAGGTTTTTCTCTTTGATCACTTTAAGTATATCCTGCCACTCCCTTCTGGCCTGCAGAGCTTCTGCTGAAAGATCAGCTGATAACCTTATGTGGATTCCTTTGTATATTATTTTTTGTTTTTCCCTTGCTGCTTTTAATATATTTTTTAATTTAATTTTTGTTAGTTTGATTAATACGTGTCTTGGTGTATTTCTCCTAGTGTTTATCCTGTATGGGACTCTCTGTGATTCCTGACTTAGGTGAATATTTCCTTTCCCATGTTAGGGAAATTTTCCACTATAATCTCTTCAAATATTTTCTCAGACCATTTCTTTTTCTCTTCTTCTTCTGGGACCCCTATAATTACAATGTTGGTGCATTTAGTGCTGTCCCAGAGGTCTCTGAGATTGTGTTCAATTCTTTTCATTCTTTATTTTGCTCCTTGGCAATTATTTCCACCATTTTGTCTTCCATCTCACTTATTTGTCCTTCTCCCTCAGTTATTGATTCCTTCTAGTGTATTTTTCATTTCAGTTATTGTGTTGTTCATCTCTGTTTGTTTGTTCTTTAGTTCTTCTAGATCTTTGTTAAACATTTCTTGTATTTTCTCAATCCGTGCCTACATTCTATTTCCGAGATACGGATCATCTTTACTGTCATGACTCTGAATCTTTTTCAGGTAGATTGCCTATTTCCTCTTCATTTATTTGGTCTTGTAGGATTTTACCTTGCTCCTTCATCTGTGACATATTTTTTACTCTTTTTTTTTTTTTGATGAGTGGGATTGCATTCCTCTCTTACTGGTTGTTTGGCCTTAGGCTTCCAACACTGGAGTTTGTAGGCTGCCAGGTAGAGCTGGGTCTTGGTGCCGAGATGAGGACCTCCAGGAGACCTCACGCGATGAATATTCCCTGGGGTCTGAGGTTCTCTGTTAGTCCAGTGGTTCGGAGTTGGAGATCCCACCACAGGAGCTTCGGCTGGACCCCCATCTTGTGAACCAAAATCATGCAAGCCACTTGGGGTGGCAAAAACAAAAAAAAAAGGAGAACAATAGCAAAGTAAAAAATAAAATTAGGAAACTAACAGTTATGTTAGAAAGAATATAAAAATAAATATATGGATAAAACAACAACCAGAAGGTAAAATAGAACCACAATAGTAAAGAGGAGGAGGAGAAAAAAAAAAAGGTGGAAAAGGCCTTGGCTGTGGAGGGCAGGGCCTAAGCAGAGATGGGGTTTGGGGTGGTGGGTGGTGCCTATGCTTAGGATTCACAGGGCTGGAAAAGGCCCTGGGGGCTGTGGGTGGAAGGGCTTAGGCTCAACAGAACAGATGGGGCCCAGGCATGCCTCCTGCCTCTGGTCTCAGAGGGCAGGGGACCCCACCTGGGAGCCCAGCAGGTTTCCCAGTCTCGAGTGGGTGGAGCAAACGTCCTTCACTCCTCTCCCTCACTTCCTGTCCAGAGGGGCCCCTCCTGCCTGCCTTTCCTCTTCTCCCCCAGCCTCCCTCCTATGCCCCCAGGACCAGCATGGCCCAGAGGGGCCCTCTGAGAGCATAGGACCCGGCCCAAGAACTGGGCAGACTTCCCCAGCCGATCGGGCAGGGAAAATGCTGGGCATACTCCCCCCTGATCTGAGACCCCGAGGGTCCCTCCAGGCATGGGAACCCCTCCCCCTTCTCAGCCGACCCTCAGGGGTGCTGATCCTGTCCAGCCTCCACTTCTCCTCCCCGCTCAGTCCAGCCACATCCTACCAATTCTCCTGGGGCTTCCTTCCGTTTCCTTGGGCGTCGAGGTCCCTCACCAGTGTCTGGCAGGTGAACTAGTTGTGGGGAGATGGGAACTCCATGTCTTCTGTGCTAAATAGTTTACTTGGATTATTTCACATAATTCCTTACAATTACCTGATAAAGTAGAACTATTAGTAATCCCCATTTTATGTATGAGGAAACCAAGGCACAGAGATTTAATTATTTCCCTAAGATCACACAGGGTGAATAGCAGAGCTAGAATTTGAGCTGCAGAGAGTCCAGCCCTCTTAAAGGGCCCATTTGTTCTTGGGATTGTTTTAGTCTCTTAGGATTTATTTCTCATGTAGCAGCTGTGTTTGAGAGGAGGGGACATCAACTTTAAAAAGTCCTATAAAACAAGGGTAGGTTTCAGGGCAAAAGAAGCAGGAATTGGCATTGTCCTGGCTCTGTAGGGTCCACATGGCCCCACTGTGGCTGGAAGCGCACCCTCTGGGTGCCAAGAGGGCCACATGGAGAATCCCAGCTCTGGGTTCAGGCCTCACTGACAATTTCCATGCAACAAGCCCTTTGAAAACCATGTCACCCAGAAAGCCTGCAGTGCTTTCTGATGGGCTATTATTATTGCTAATAATACTTTGTAACTGAGTAACTTTCTGAAGTGGGTTGGTCCTCTTCTCCTCCTCCTCCCCCTCTTCCCCCCTCTTCTTGTTACTTCCCCCCATCCTCCCCCTCCTCCTGTTAAGGCAACTCTAAAACAAGAGAGCCCAAACAGAGCATCAGGGGGGCATAATGGAAAGGCCACCAGGTGGGGTCTGAATGATGAGGGCTTGCATGTCACTTCCTTCCTCCTGGATCTTGATTCCTCATCTAAAATGATGTGTTAGGCTAGGCCAAGAGTCCCAGTCAGAATCTCTGGTGTGTGATCCTGAAATCATTTGTAGACACTCCATGGGTGAGAGGCAATTTTGAGAACCACTTCCTGAGAGGAGTAAGGTCAGTGTCCTCCAAGTTTTCTGTTGCTGCTTTCAAACCACAGCTCTCCTGTGTTCTTGTAAGGAGAGGCTGAGAGGCTCATGTATCTGTCTCTCCCTGTCTTTATCGTTCCTTTCTGTCAGTCACCACCCACCACCTTCACTGATGATTTTGACAAGTGGCTCAGAGACTTCTTTCCACTGTCTCCTGATCATCCTGGTTACTTTCACGCTAGCCAGTTCAACTTTCTAGCCTAGTTGCTTGGTGTTTTCACTTCCCCTCCATGACCACCACCTAGAACTGCATTGCCTCAGAGATCTTGAACAGCAGTAGTCTACTCTTGACCTACATTCCATGGTCCCCGTTGTAACTGGTCTCTAGCTAGTACCCTTGTCTGCTTCATCCCTTTATCTTTCTGCCATGTCTCTGGCAGCATCCCATTCCATCCCATGATGCAGCTGTGTGCTTTCTTCCCTGCCCTAGGGCCGCCAGGCTTACTGGAAAAAATAACACGGATGCATGCCATAACATTATGTGAGTGTTTTCTAACTCTAGCCAAGGACTTAACATTGCTAGGAGTACTTCTCTGTTCCCTCTCCCCTTCCTCACAACAGCTGTTTTGGACTTGTACCACAATCCTCAGGGTACCTGTCCCTCCCTTATGCCATCTATATCATTTTTAGTAGACATTCTTTCTGTTCAGCTGGAGAAATCCTTAAATTCCTGCCCTGCCTCAAAGAGATTTTCTTCTCTTGTGAAGGTTGATGCATTTTCAACCTGAATTTTGGATTCTACCTCCATGACAGAATAATTTATTGTGATGTTAATTTGTGCTTGCCCTATGTTCCTCACCCATCCCCAGGCCCACGACCCCCCATCTCAGGGATGGTTTGTGGCAAATGGAGGAACAGAGGTTGCTGGAATCCCTGTTCTCTGTAAATACTCAAGTTTATGGAAAAGGGGGCAGGTAGAGAAGGGCTGGCCTGTAAAGGCAAGAAGAGAGGAGAATGATTTCTCACAGATCAGGAGGATCCTAAAGGTAGAAAGGAGAGGAGAATTCCCCTGAATGATGGGGACTCAGTGGTAGGGCCCTGGGGAATAGTGGGTTGTCTATGTGATAAATCTAAGGATGCCCACCCCCAGGCCTGTGGGCTCACAGTCTCCCTCAAAGCAGATTGGGCCCTGCAGGCTTGAAGAGTGAGCATCTCTGCACTCTATGCTAACCAGTGTGGTCAACAACCAGAATGGCTTCTAGATGTTTTGATGCTAGGAACCTTGCATGATTTGGGGAGGGAGGAGGACCCCATTATTGACTGGGATTGAATTTTCCACCAAAGAGTTAATTTGCTTTAGAAGGAACTGTGATCTGAAATGGTTTGTAAAGTTTACGCTTCCAACTCCCCCCACCAGAAACTTCAGGGTCTCACCTCTTCAATTAACACCTCAACCCCCTCTCTCATACCTCTGCCCACATCCTCTGCTGGTTCCTTCCCCTCAGTATGTAAGCACATTGAAACCTCCCACATCTTGAAAAGATACCCTTCTCTGGGACCGATGCCTTCCCTAATTATCCTTCCATCTCTCTCTTCCTTTTCACAGGCTTCTTCCTGAAAGGACATCTACTTGGGTCATATCTGTTTCATCTTTTCAATGTCACCAACACTTGCTTCTTACCCAGTGCTCACCAAGGGTTAAGGTCACCAAGGGTGTCATTTCACTTATCTCCTCTGAAGTAGGATGTTTCCTTCTGGAACCTTTGTTTCTTTGCCATTGGGGAAACACTTCATTCTCTTTACTCTCTCCCTTTGGCATTCTTAGAATCAATGGAGCTTTCATTCCTATCTGTCTCTGAATGTTGACCATCACAGTGTTTCTTCCCTGACCCTCTCCTCTTGTCTCCCTTACTCTAAATATGCTCCAAGGAGAGTGACCAGATCTGCTTCCATGGCTTCAATAACCATGTCCTTAGAGATACGTTGAAAATCTTTATCTTAAATCCAGATCTTCTGAGCTCCAGATATAAAATTCAACTGCCCTCTGGGCTCCACTTGACTCCTGAAACTCAGCGTGTCCCAAGCAGAATTCATCATTTCCCTCCCATCCATGACCTGCTCCTTCTCCGAAATTCTGCATATCCAGGAGCGACCTACCTACTTGGAATTCACTCTTGACTTCTCCCTTCATCTCATCTTCAAGCTCCCTAAATAACCAAATACTGTCCATTTTACTTTCTAAACATTTTTTTTTTCTCCCTTCTCTTCCATTCTTAGCAGTTCAGAGGCAAGGTCCTAATCTCTGCCTCCCTCCCCATCCACACTTGCACTTTTTTTCTTATTTTTTTTAAATTTATTTTTGGCTGCATTGGGTCTTCGTTGTGGTGCATGGGCTTCTCATTGTGGTGGCTTCTCTTGTTGTGGAGCATGAGCTCTAGGTGCGTGGACTTCAGTAGTTGTGGCTCACGGGTGTAGTTGCTCCATGGCATGTGAGATCTTCCCAGACCTGGGCTTGAACCCATGTCCCCTGCATTGACAGGCACATTCTTAACCAGTGCACCACCAGGGAAGTCCCCACACTTGAACTTTTACAAGTATCCTAACTGCCCTCAGGCTTCTTATCTTGTCCTCTTCCATTCGTTCTCTGATACTTATCAGCCTTCTTAAAAACTTTCCATTATTCCTCATGTCATAGAATATGAGTGTTATCAGTGAGCACACTTTGGTTAGAAAAAACAATATGTAACCAGGAGTGGCTTAAGCCCTAAGGGCATAAGAGGGCTGCCCCTAGGTTCATCAGAACCACTTTTTTTTTTAGATTCCATATATATGTGTTAGCATACAGCATTTGTTTTTCTCTTTCTGACTTCACTCTGTATGACAGACTCTAGATCTATCCACCTCACTACAGATAACTCAATTTCGTTTCTTTTTATGGCTGAGTAATATTCCATTGTATATATGTGCCACATCTTCTTTATCCATTCATCTGTCGATGGACACTTAAGTTGCTTCCATGTCCTGCTATTGTAAATAGAGCTGCAATGAACATTGTGGTACATGACTCTTTTTGAATTATAGTTTTCTCAGGGTATATGCCCAGTAGTGGGATTGCTGGGTCATATGGTAATTCTATTTTTAGTGTTTTAAGGAACCTCCATACTGTTCTCCATAGTGACTGTATCAGTTTACATTCCCACCAACAGCGCAAGAGGGTTGCCTTTTCTCCACACCCTCTCCAGCATTTATTGTTTGTAGATTTTTTGATGATGGCCATTCTGACTGGTGTGAGGTGATACCTCATTGTAGTTTTGATTTGCGTTTCTCTAATGATTAGTGATGTTGAGCATTCTTTCATGTAATTGTTGGCAGTCTGTATATCTTCTTTGGAGAAATGTCTGTTTAGGTCTTCTGCCCATTTTTGGATTAGATTGTTTGTTTTTTTGGTATTGAGCTGCATGAGCTGCTTGTAAATTTTGGACATTAATCCTTTATCAGTTGCTTCATTTGCAAATATTTTCTCCCATTCTGAGGGTTGTCTTTTCCATCTTGTTTATGTTTCCCTTTGCTGTGCAAAAGCTTTGAAGTTTCATTAGGTCTCATTTGTTTATGTTTATTTTTATTTCCATTTCTCTAGGATGTGGGTCAAAAAGGATCTTGCTGTGATTTATGTCATAGAGTGTTCTGCCTGTCTTCCTCTATGAGTTTTATAGTATCTGGCCTTACATTTAGGTCTTCAATCCATTTTGAGTTTATTTTTATGTATGGTGTTAGGGAGTGTTCTAAATTCATTCTTTTACATGTGGCTGCCCAGTTTTCCCAGCATCACTTATTGAAGACGCTGTCTTTTCTCCATTGTATATTCTTGCCTCCTTTATCAAAAATAAGGTGACCATATGTGTGTGGGTTTATCTCTGGGCTTTCTATCCTGTTCCATTGATCTATATTTCTGTTTTTGTGCCAGTACCATACGGTCTTGATTACTGTAGCTTTGTATTATAGTCTGAAATCAGGGAGCCTGATTCTTCCAGCTCCATTTTTCTTTCTCAAGATTGCTTTGGCTATTCAGGGTCTTCTGTGTTTCCATACAAATTGTGAAATTTTTTGTTCTAGTTCCATAAAAAATGACGTTGGTAATTTGATAGGGATTGCATTGAATCTGTGGATTGCTTTGGGTAGTATAGTCATTTACACAATGTCGATTCTTCCAATCCAAGAACATGGTATATCTCTCCATCTATTTGTATCATCTTTATTTCTTTCCTCAGTGTCTTATAGTTTTCTGCATACAGGTCTTTTGTCTCCTTAGGTAGGTTTATTCCTAGGTATTTTATTCTTTTTGTTGCAATGGTCAATGGGCGTGTTTCCTTAATTTCTCTTTCAGATTTTTCATCATTAGTGTATAGGAATGCAAGAGGTTTCTGTGCATTAATTTTGTATCCTGCAACTTTACCAAATTCATTGATTAGCTCTAGTAGTTTTCTGGTAGCATCTTTAGGATTCTCTATGTATACTATCATGTCATGTGGAAACAGTGACAGCTTTACTCCTTTTCTGATATGGATTCCTTTTATTTCTTTTTCTTCTCTGATTGCTGTGGCTAAAAATTCCAAAACTATGTTGAATAATAGTGGTGAGAGTGGACAACCTTGTCTTGTTCCTGATCTTAGAGGAAATGGTTTCAGTTTTTCACCATTGAGAAAGATGTTGGCTGTGGGTTTGTCATATATGGCCTTTATTATGTTGAGGTAAGTTCCTTCTATGCCTACTTTCTAGAGGGTTTTTATCATAAATGGGTGTTGAATTTTGTTGAAAGCTTTTTCTGCATCTATTGAAATGATCATATGGTTTTTCTCCTTCAGTTTGTTAATATGGTGTATCATGTTGATTGATTTGTATATATTGACGAATCCTTGCATTCCTGGGATAAACCCCACTTGATCATGGTGTATGATCCGTTTAATGTGCTGTTGGATTCTGTTTGCTAGTATTTTGTTGAGGATTTTTGCATGTATGTTCATCAGTGATATTGGCCTATAGTTTTCTTTCTTTGTGACACCTTTGTCTGGTTTTAGTATCAGGGTGATGGTGGTCTCGTAGAATGAGTTTGGGAGTGTTCCTCTGCTATATTTTGGAAGAGTATACGAAGGATGGGTGTTAACTCTTCTCTAAATATTTGATAGAATTTGCCTGTGAAGCCATCTCGTCCTGGACTTTTGTTTGTTGGAAGATTTTTAATCACAGTCTCAATTTCAGTGCTTGTGATTGGTCTGTTTATATTTTCTATTTCTTCCTGGTTCAGTCTCAGAAGGTTGTGCTTTTCTAGGAGTTTGTCCTTTTTTTTGTGGTTGTCCATTTTATTGGCATATAGTTGCTTGTAATAATCTCTCGTGATCCTTGGTGTTTCTGCACTATCAGTTGTTACTTCTCCTTTTTCATTTCTAATTCTATTGATTTGAATCTTCTCCCTTTTTTTCTTGATGAGTCTTGCTAATGGTTTATCAATTTTGTTTATCTTCTCAAAGAACCAGCTTTTAGTTTTATTGATCTTTGCTATTGTTTCCTTCATTTGTATTTCATTTGTTTCTGACCTGATCTTTATGATTTCTTTCCTTCTGTTAACTTTGGGGGTTTTTTGTTCTTCTTTCTCTAATTGCTTTAGGTGTAAGGTTAGGTTGTTTATTTGAGATGTTTCTTGTTTCTTGAGGTAAGATTGTATTGCTATAAACTTCTCTCTAAGAAGTGCTTTTGCTGCATCCCAAATGTTTTGTGTTGTTGTGTTTCCATTGGCGTTTGTTTGTAGGTATTTTTTGATTTCCTCTGATTTATTCAGTGATCTCTTGGTTATTTAGTAATGTGTTGTTTAGCCTCCATGTGTTTGTATTTTTTACAGAATTTTTCCTGTAATTGATATCTAGTCTCATAGCGTTGTGGTCGGAAAAGATACTTGATATGATTTCAGCTTTCTTAAATTTACCAGGGCTTGATTTGTGACCCAAGATATGATCTATCCTGAAGAATGTTGCATGAGCACTTGAGAAGAAAGTGCATTCTGTTGTTTTTGGATGGAATGTCCTGTAAATATCAGTTAAGTCCATCTTGTTTAATGTATCATTTAAAGCTTGTGTTTCCTTATTTATTTTCATTTTGGTTGATATGTCCATTGGTGAAAGTGGGGTGTTAAAATCCCCTACTATGATTGTGTTACTGTCGATTTCCCCTTTTATGGCTGTTAGCATTTGCCTTATGTATTGAGATGCTCCTATGTTGGGTGCATAAATATTTACAATTGTTATAGTTTCTTCTTAGATTGATCCCTTGATCATTATGTAGTGTGCTCTTTGTCTCTTGTAATAGTCTTTATTTTAAAGTCTATTTTGTCTGATATGAGAATTGCTACTCCAGCTTTCTTTTGGTTTCCATTTGCATGGAATATCTTTTTCCACCCCCTCCCTTTCAGTCTGTATGTGTCCCTAGGTCTGAAGTGGGTCTCTTATAGACAGCATTTATACAGGTCTTGTTTTTGTATCCATTCAGCCAGTCTATGTCTTTTGGTTGGGGCATTTAATCCATTTACATTGAAGGTTATTATCAATATGCATATTCCTATTACCATTTTCCTAATTGTTTTGGGTTTGTTTCTGTGGGTTTTTTTCTTCTCTCGTGTTTCTCACCTAGAGAATTTTCTTTAGCATTTGTTGGAAAGCTGGTTTGGTGGTACTGAATTCTCTTAGCGTTTGCTTGTCTGAAAAGCTTTTGATTTCTCCATCAAATCTGAATGGTATCATTGATGGGTAGAGTAATCTTGATTGTAGGTTTTTCCCTTTCATCACTTTAAATGTGTCCTGCCTCTCCCTTCTAACTTGCAGACTTTCTGCTGAAATATCATCTGTTAACCTTATGGGGATTCCCTTGTATGTTATTTGTTGTTTTTCCCTTGCTGCTCTTAATATGTTTTCTTTGTATTTAATTTTTGATAGTTTGATTAATATGTGTCTTGGCATGTTTCTTCTTGGATTTATCCTGTATGGGACTCTCTGCGCTTCCTGGACTTGACTATTTCCTTTCCCACATTAGGGAAGTTTTCAACTATAATCTCTTCAAATATTTTTTCAATCCTTTTCTTTTTCTCTTCTCCTTCTTGGACCCCTATAATTCAAATGTTGGTGTCTTTAATGTTGTCCCAGAGGTCTCTCAGACTGTCCTCAATTCTTTTCATTCTTTTTTCTTTATACTGCTCTGCAGTAGTTATTTCCACTATTTTATCTTCCAGGCCACTTATCCGTTCTTCTGCCTCAGTTATTCTGCTATTGATTCCTTTTAGAGAATTTTTAATTTCATTGATTGTGTTGTTCATCATTGTTTGTTTGTTCTTTAGTTCTTCTAGGTCCTTGTTAAACGTTTCTTATATTTTCTCTCTTCTTTTTCCAAGATTTTGGATAATCTTTACTATTATTACTCTGATATCTTTTTCACGTAGACTGCCTATTTCCTCTTCATTTGTTTGGTCTGGTGGGTTTTTACCTTGCTCCTTCATCAGTTGTGTGTTCCTCTGTCTTCTCATTTTGCTTAAGTTACTGTGTTTGGGGTCTCCTTTTTGCAGGCTGCAGGTTTGTAGTTCCTGTTGTTTTTGGTGTCTGCCCTCAGTGGTTAAGGTTGGTTCAGTGGGTTGTGCAGGCTTCCTCGTCTAGGGGACTGGTGCCTCTGTTCTGGTGGATGAGGCTGGATCTTGTCTTTCTGGTGGGCAGGACTGTGTCCGGTGGTGTGTTTTGGGGTGTCTGTGGCCTTATTATGATTTTAGGCAGCCTCTCTGCTATTGGGTGGGGTTGTGTTCCTGTGTTGCTAGTTGTTTGGCATAGGGTGTCCAGCAGTGTAGCTTGCTGGTCACTGATCGGAGATGGGTCTTAATGTTAAGATGGAGATCCCTGGGAGAGCTTTTGCCATTTGATATTACGTGGAGCTGGGAGGTCTCTGGTGGACCAGTGTCCTGAACTTGGCTCTCCCACCTCAGAGGCACAGGCCTGACACCTAGACAGAGTACCAAGACCCTGTCAGCCACACAGCTCAGAAGGAAAAGGAGAAAAAAAGAAAGAAAAAGTAAAATAAAATAATTAAAATAAAAAATTTTTTAAATTATTAAAAATAAAAAAATTAAAAAGTAATTTTAAAAAAGGAAGAAAGAAAGAATAGAGCAACCGAACCAAAAACCAAATCCACCAATGATAACAAGTGCTAAAAACTATACTAAAAAAACCCTAGAAACAAAAACCAAAACTGACAGACAGAACCCTAGGACCAATGGTGAAAGCAAAGTTTTACAGACAAAAGCACACAAAGAAGCATACACATAAACACTCACAAAAAGAGAAGAAAAAATCTATATATATATAAAAAAGGAAGAGAGCAACCAAATCAATAAACAAATCTACCAATGATAATAAACTCTAAATACTAAACTACAGTAGGCATAAAACCAGAAATAAATCAATGCAGAAAGCAAACCCCATGTCTACAGTTGCTCCCAAAGTCCACCACCTCAATTATGAGATGATTCATTGTCTATTCAGGTATTCCAGAGATGCAGGGTACATCAGGTTGATTGTGGAGATTTAATCTGCTGTTTCTGAGGCTGCTGGGAGGGATTTCCCTTTCTCTTCTTTGTTCGCACAGCTCCCAGGGGTTCAGCTTTGGATTTGGCCCCGCCTCTGCGTGTAGGTCGCCTGAGGGCAGCTGTTCTTCGCTCAGATAGGACGGGGTTAAAGGAGCAGCTGATTCAGGGGCTCTGGCTCACTCAGGCCGGGGGGAGGGAGGGGTGTGGAATGCGCTGCGAGCCTGCAGTGGCAGAGGCTGGCATGACGTCGCACCAGCCTGAGGCGCGCTGTGCGTTCTCCCAGGGAAGTTGTCCCTGTATCCTGGGACCCTGGCAGTAGTGGGCTGCACAGGCTCCCGGGAGGGGAGGTGTGGATAGTGACCTGTGCTTGCACACAGGCTTCTTGGTGGCTGCAGCAGCAGCCTTAGCGTTTCATGCCCATCTCTGAGGTCCGTGTTGATAGACGCAGCTCGCGCCCGTCTCTGGAGCTCGTTTAGGCGGTACTCTGAATCCCCTCTCCTCGCGCACCCCGAAACAATGGTCTCTTGCCTCTTAGGCAGTTCTGGACTTTTTCCTGGACTACCTCCCGGCTAGCTGTGGCTCACTAGCCCCCGTCAGGCTGTGTTTACGCAGCGGACCCCAGTCCTCTCCCTGGGATCTGACCTCTGAAACCCGAACCTCAGCTCCCAGCCCCGCCCGCCCCGGCGGGTGAGCAGACAAGCCTCTCGGGCTGGTGAGTGCTGGTCGGCACTGATTCTCTGTGCGGGGATCTCTCTGCTTTGCCGTCTGCACCCCTGTTGCTGTGCTCTCCTTCGCGGCTCCGAAGCTTCCCCCCTCCGCCACCCACAGTCTCTACCCGTGCAGGGGCTTTCTAGTGTGTGGAAACTCCTTCACAGCTCCCTCCCACTGGTGCAGGTCCCGTCCCTATTCTTTTGTCTCTGTTTTTTCTTTTTTCTTTTGCCCTACCCAGGTACATGGGGAGTTTCTTGCCTTTTGGGAGGTCTGAGGTCTTATGCCAGCATTCAGTAGGTGTTCTATACGGGTTGTTCCACATGTAGATGTGTTTCTGATGTATTTGTGGGGAGGAAGCTGATCTCCACGTCTTACTCCTCCACCATCTTGAAGATCTCCCCAAGAGATCTTTTGTTTTGATGTGATTTTAAACAGGATTGTTTTTTTACTTTCTCTTTCTGATATTTCATTATTAGTGTATGTAAATGCATGGATTAACAGACACAAGCCACTATGTATATATAATAGATAAGCAACAAGGATATACTGTAAAGCCTGGAGAATTATACCCATTTTCTTGTAAAAACCTATAACAGAGTGTAATCTGCAAAAATACTGAATAGCTGTGCTATGTACTTGAAACTAACACAGTCTTGTAAATCAACTGTACTTCAATTAAAAGAAAGAGCAGTTGTCACAGCTTTCAACTCCTAGAGCCCTTGAACATGTTCTCTGTCACCTCCCTGCCTCTGCCTTCATAGATCCATCACCTGGAATCTAACTCCCCGTATGTACACACCACTGCCTTCCCTGGCTGCCTCCTAGCCCCTTACAAACCTCCGCTCGGATATCACTCCTCCCCCCTGCCCACTGGATTATATGTCCTGCGTGTGTTCTGAATTACATCATTTATCCTACTCTAATTCCAAATTTCCATTCCTCATAGCAATCTTCAACCCCCTTGAAAGCTGGGGCTGAGGCTTTTCCCCCTATTATAGCCACAGTGCATTTTCTTTGAAGGGGCTGAAGTATTTTTAATAATCCCATTTGTGGATTTGAATATAAAGCCGCTTCCTCTTTGTGGTTTTTCCCCATGGTTTGGTTAGCTGCCCATAGCCAGTAGAGGGCACTCTGGCCTTTGACTAGAGTGCCCTTTGGTGGTAGTTTGATTCCTTCAGCATTCAGCTTGCTTTTATTTTCATTTTCCCCCAAAGAGGTGCTGATTTGAAGTTTCTTAATCAAGAGACTGAAATCATACATTAGATATTTATATATATTAGATATAATATATATAGATATATATATAGATATATATATCTATATATATATAGATATATCTATATAGATATATATCTATATCTATATATATATATATATAATAATATATAAATATATTAGATATTTAAAGTTATATCTTGTTTGTATAATGCATCCAAAGAATATATTGGGGTCGTGGAGAGTGATGACACACCTTCACTTAATCGTCTGAGGTTTACTGCTGAATCCATGCAGGCTCGAAAATTCCCCTCCTTAGGCAGAGTGGGTGCAGCTGTTGAGTTCTTGACAGTAGCTGAACGGGTCTGAAGAGCATAATATGGTGTCTTGCAAACGTACTAACCTTTCAGGGCTCCAAAGCTTGCTCCACCCCTCACTGAGGCTGGATTGGCCTAGGGTAGTTTTGATGAGTTGTGATAGTAAAAGTGAATATTATTTGAGGAATGGAGGGGGAATGATTCTGGTTTAGGAAGTGAGGGTAATGGGTCGTTCATTCATCCAGTCAGTCTTTCACGTGTTTAATAAATATTTGAGAACCTACCATGTACCCAATGCTATTCTCATCACTGGACTACAGCAATAAATAAAACATATTAAGTCCCTGACCTCATGGAACTTATGTTCCAGGGAGGGATATAAAATTAAATTTAAAAAATATATAATAAAATATAAGGAAAAATCCCACGGCGGGGGCGGGAAATACAGCATACTGAAGGGTTAGGGAAACAGAGGGTGCCGTTTTAGGTGTATGCCATAGAGGGGAGAACATTCCAGACAGAGAGTTCAGCAAGTGCAGAGGCCCCAAAGCAGAGAGTGCCTGGTGAGCTGAAGGGATGGAAAGAGGCCAGAGGAGCTGGAGCAGGGCTGTGTGGTGAAGGTGGTGGGAGATGAGGTCAGGGAGGTAGCAGGGGTGGGGCAGGGAGAGCTGGGGGGCATGGTTAGGAGGGATGTTCTTCGCAGTGTGAGGAGAAACCACGGGACGGATGGTCAATAGTGGAAGCAGGGAGAACAGCCTGGGGGTTAATGCAGAGTCCAGGCAAGAGGTGCTGGTGGCCGGACCATGGTGGCAGTGGCAGAGGTGGTATGTAGTGGTCAAATTAGGCTGTATTTGAAAGACTTTAAAGACAGAGTTCCTGAGATTTGTGATAGATTGATTATATGAAATGTATATAAGAGGGAGAGTGGCCAAATCCAGGGTCTCGTTTTCCCCTCTCTTTTCTTTTTTTTTTTTTTGCGGTACGCGGCCTCTCACTGTTGCGGCCTCTCCCGTTGCGGAGCACAGGCTCCGGACGCACAGGCTCGGCGGCTATGGCTCACAGGCCTAGCCGCTCCGCGGCATGTGGGATCTTCCGGGACCGGGGCACGAACCCGTGTCCCCTGCATCGGCAGGCGGACTCTCAACCACTGCGCCACCAGGGAAGCCCTCGCCTTTCTTTCCTTTCTTTTTTTGAAAAAATAAATTTATTTATTTTATTTATTTATTTTTGGCTGCGTTGGGTCTTTGTTGCTGCATGCGGGCTTTCTCTAGTTGTGGAGAGGGGGGCTACTCTTCCTTGCGGAACACAGGCTCTAGGTGCACGAGCTTCAGTAGTTGTGGCACACAGGCTCAGTAGTTGTGGCACACGGGCTCTAGAGAGTAGGCTCAGTAGTTGTGGTGCACAGACTTAGTTGCTCTGCAGCATGTGGGATCTTCCCAGATCAGGGCTCAAACCTGTGTCACAGGCAGATTCTTAACCACTGTGCCACCAGGGAAGCCCCTCCCCTTTCTTTTCTGAGGATGCATTTAAACTGAAGCCAAACTAGTCATCATCCATCTTAAGCCCTTGTTTCCCTAACACCAAGCCTAGCACTGAACAGCTGTTGTTTATGCTGCCGTTGACAGTGAGGATTTCTTTTTTTTCTTTCTTTTGTCTGCACTGGGTCTTGAATGCAGCATGTGGGATCTTTAGTTGTAGCATGTGGACTCTTAGTTGCGACATGCATGCGGGATATAGTTCCCTGACCAGGGGATCGAACCTGGGCCCCCTGCACTGGGAGCTCAGAGTCTTACCCACTGGACCACCAGGGAAGTCCCAACAGTGAGGATTTCTGATTTCAAATAACAGGACTTCAGCATAGGGGCTTCCTTCATTGTTCTATGATTGACAGCAGTCTGTTCATCAGGTTTGGATGATCTGCGAGGTGTAACCTGAGCACCAAGGGTTTTTCCCTTGGTGGCCTCTTTCCCCCAATCCTCTTTCTGCTTTTATCTAGAATGAAGCATTTCATTTTGTTAGCTGAAGAAAGCCACCTTTAAAAGTTTCATCCCTATACCCCAAGAAAGAACATTTTATATCCCTTCTGAAAAAGTGTAATGAAACCTCAGTGTGGCATTTGTCATTATTTCGAGTCAGGTTGGCGAGAATCTCCGTGATCAGGGCAGAGTTTAATTCTTCTGGGCTCTGTGCCTGTAATTCAGAGAGCTGCCAGCAAGTGGCGCAAAGTCTAATGGGCTAGGCCTCTCTGGGTACAGGTAGGAATGGAGAGCAAACTCCAGGCTTTTTTTTTTCCCCAAGAACTTGCAATTTGTAGAGATGAACCTCATTTAAAATTATACCCGATAACTTGGAAAGAATAATAGCACAATAATTCATAATGAAAAAGCCTATCTTTTAAATGTTTCCCATCTCTCACCTTCTCTGCAGCTCACTGCCTGTTTTAGGTCCCCTCCTCATCATGTCATGTCTCCCCCAATTCCCACATCACCAACCTCCTAATTGCATTCCCTGCCCCTCATCAACCCTACCCAGTCTTTTATTTTTTACCCCCAAAATGATCTCTCTAAATCACAAGTTTGATCTCATCACTCTCCCCCTCAACACTTTGCCTCCCATTGTCTACAGAATAAATCCCGAACTTCAAGCTCTTCATAATCTGGCCCAATTGACCTTCACATCTGCATCTTCTCCCACCCCATCTTTTCAACCCTATGTTCTCTTGGTACTGGCCACACTTGTGTTCCTTTAGTAAGATGTACATTCAAGCCTTTGCTTTTCTCCATGCTGTTCCTTCTGCCTGGAATGCTCTTTCCTTTTTCCCTGGAAATTTCATACTGATTCTGCAAGCCTCTGCTCAAAGCACCTTCTCTGTAAGATCTTACACAGCATGCTCATGATAAGCTCTCCTGTTGCTGCCGTAGCAGTTTTTACAACCCCCTGTGCCTCTATTCTAGTGCAGAGGCTAATCACCAAAGCTGCTTTTTGTTGGTGGCTTTCTATGTGCCAGGGACTCCTTAAGGTCCTTTGTCTTAACAATAACGTGGATATATGTCTCATGCAGGATGGCTTGAAGATCAAGGTTTGCTTACATTCTGTAACTTTTCAGAGTTTACTAATATACCAGAGGCACAGCAAATGCTTATAAATTTCCCATCGATTAAAGACCCAAAGATTTTGGTTTTGATCTTGTGGGTTCTCAAGCACCACCTGGTGATTCTAAGAATTCCTGTAAGATTTTTTAAGAGTTCCCATAAGAATTCTGAGAAGACTAAAATATGCACCTTTTCACTGGGATGAGGTTTGGGGAATGCCTCACTTTATAAACCATGGGCTATAAACCACAGAGGGAAAACCTGGTCACCCCTCTCTCTTATTAAGAGCATTTCCAACTTTCTGACAATCATTGTAGATTTAACATGTTTTGGATAATAAGATGAAATGTAATCAAGTTA
Organism: Delphinus delphis; assembly: GCF_949987515.2. Taxonomy (NCBI): domain Eukaryota; kingdom Metazoa; phylum Chordata; class Mammalia; order Artiodactyla; family Delphinidae; genus Delphinus; species Delphinus delphis. The sequence continues at coordinate 66,709,662 of NC_082688.1, forward strand.
CCCAAAGTGTGAGGTTCTAGTCACATGTGCGCTAAACGAATAACTCAGTTATTGTCTTCCCTTCCCCTCCTCCCTTGTGTAATTTTAAATGTTTTAGGAGTTCTAGTACAAAAATAGAGAGCAAGTGAAAATGTTTCCCTTCACTCTGAAAAGTTTCAAGGGTTACTAGGAGTTTCTGTACAGTTTGTTGGAATGTAAGAACATCACAGATACAGGGAATTATACGGATTCACTTTCTTCTCATGCTGTTTTGGACCGAGAAGGGTAGAACATCTGCAGACACCTGTTTGTTCTTGTAACTGCAGGGCGAAGAGGCCGATCTAAATGTCTCATGGGAACTGGGGTGGGAAGGGTTATTCTTCCTGTGAGAGAAAGAGTAGGTGAAAAATATGGAGATAGTTAGATGACAGACTGATCGATAGATGTATATTCAGGCCCTTGCGTGTCTGGATTAAGACTCTTAAACAAGGTATGGAGACCAAAATTAATGCCTGTCTCTGGGATGAGTGCCCTGAATATGCAGAGATAACCTACTGAAAACCAAAGTGGTATGATCTAGTTTGGGGTCAGAAGGGAAAAGTAATTTTTAGTGTAAACCTGGGTGGTGGCATTCAGCTGTCTTTCAAACCAACCCCAAGAATCTTGGACCTAAATTCCTCAAGACTGGAGACTAAAGTACCAGGGCATGTTCCCATCCTGGAGCCTAATAAGGAGCTACAAATACTAGTGTAAAGTGAAGCCTTCCTCATCAACTCCAGAAAAGGAAATAGTCCTGGAAGGGAATCGACAGTAGTTACAAAGGAAGCCCCCAGGGGGCAGAAAAGAGCACCATCAATGGCAGTGGTAAAACCTCAGTGGCTACTTTAGGGGAATGAAATATGTGACTAACCTGGGAAAAGGGTAACCTCAGGGGTCTTGGATTTCCACTCATTTTACTGGGTGTCCAACAGAAAAACATATCCATCAGGTACGCTGCCCAGCCATTTTGCCCAGACACAGTTCATACTGACTAATCTGGTGTGTGAATGCACTGGGGGAAAGTGTAGCTTGTAAGCATTTCCCTACAGCTCTTGCTATGTTGTACTATGATGTGTTATTTGTGTGTCTGTCTCTCTTGCAAGATTGTAAACTATTAGGGAGAAAGAAGTAAGCATTATTCATTCTTGTACCTCTAGTTCCTAACTTAGAAACGACACTGCCAGTTGATCAACAAATCCTGGTGAATGAATGAATTTCTGAATGAATCACTGAGTGAATGGATGAGGACATGGTTTGGCCCTCTCTCTGCTCCTGAAGCCTGACTCCACATACTGCTTCCTAAAAAGTATTTCGTGATTGCTGAGAAAGTTTACCACTAGCACAGTCCTTTGCATTTTAAAGGTGCAGGATTGAGAACAATTGCTTATCTATGCAGACAGGGCTGGAAAGAACTGATTCATGGTTTGCAGGTCCCTTCAGTAGGCACAAACAAGACTTTTCTTTGACTTGTGTCTCCAGATGCTCTCTACAGACTCAGCCCAGCTTCCCACAGCTCAGATATTGGACCAAAACACCATCCACCTTTAATTCAATTCTTTCATCAATAGTTGAAATGATTTTCAGGCTCTGGGGATGAGTGGACCAAAGGGTGCTGTGAAGGAATGTGTGGGGACCCTGTGACAACTTCCCGTGTGGAACCATGTGCGTCTATATGAAATTCAGTACAGATTAAGCAAGTTACCAGGGTATTGTTTGTTTTGTTTTTGTTTGCTTGCTTTGCTTTGTTTTATTGTAAGCTTCTTATCATCATCATCAAACACCTGTGAGGGCAATTTAGGTTTCAAATAAGCAAACCACAAATACAGGCAAGCACATAAGTGTATTGAAGAACAGGAAGTTGGTGGAAATAGTTACCCTCTCAGACCCAATCTGTGTGAATGAACACTAAATGAAGAGAACTCAGAGATGAGTCTTTTCATGATGAACATCTTTGTATTTTATGAAGAACTTGGAAATAACTTACCTCTATGGATGGACTATAAAGAGTCGCTGAACCTCTGGTAGCGAAAAACAAAAAAACAAAAACAGAAAACAAACAAAACAAAACAGAAACCAAAAAACTCACTCTTGTTTCTAGGATAATCATAAATTAGTTGACAAGTTTTTGTGATACCAGAGGGCTGAGAACATTTTATCATGGTGCATTTATTTTAGAATGTACTGGGGTGGAATTGTTTTGGTCCACAGCTGTGTTTTTGCACTTTACAATTACCCCACTATGCTAAATTAATTTAAAAGTAATTAGATTTGAATGATTTAAGTTATGGTGATTAAGATTTCTATAAGGTTTGCAAGTCTCTGACATTTAAGCTTCTACAAGATACTGTGGCACTTGCATCGTGTGGAAAGTGATTTATAGTTGGTTAGGTGACCCAAGAAGTTCAGGACCTATCTCGCCCCAACCTCCAGTCCCCCTGGAATCTGAGGGAGAAGATGAGGATGACAAGCAAAGGGCTGGTTGGGGCCTGACCTGGTGTGGAGCTTGGCCAGCTCATGGACTGAGTGTCTCTCTCGCCTGAAATGTGCTGGCTGAAGGTCCAGCTCCACAGCAGAAGAGGAGGCTTCCTCAGCTCCCTTTAACCCTGTCCACACTGAAATCTCAGGTCTCTGAAGGTTACCCTTAAGGGGGAGGAAGGGCAAGCCCAGGAAAAGTATGCCAAGAAAGAGGAGGAGCCAAATGCTGCAGGAAGCTTTCAAAGCACGAGCTCCCCATTCACCTGAAGAAGGCTGTTGAGTCAGTCCACCATCTAGGAATTCCACGGGGTTGCCAAGGTGGAGGGAGCTAATGGTGACAAAAAATGGAGCAAGAGCTGCCACCAGAAAACAAACCAAAAAGATTTTTTTGTCTGTCTTTGTATAAGACTTTTTCATAAACATGGTGGTGTCCCTGGGCTTACTTTGCTGTAAATGGAGAAATGACTCATACCATCTAATCATTTCTGTCCAAATTTAGTGTTGTATTCATGATGGACTTTGTAGTCTTTGGACTAAATCTGCTTTATAGGGATCAAATAATTATATGGAAACAGCCAAGTGTTGTTTCACAGTTATTAATCCATTGAACACGTGTTAAACTTGTTTTTACTGTAGCTACCCACACCTGTAGCTCATCATTGGAGACACCGTGGGAGCTTTCTGGTTGGCCCTTAAAAATCTGTAGAGTTCAGAGTTACCAGGTCTTTCTGATGGTCAGCCAAGATTGAGAACTGTCAATCTAGCTTCCTAGTTCTAGCCTCCTAGAACTGTCAATCTAGCCTCCATGCCTAGTGGTCTCCCCAAATAGGTGTTTTGTTTATGCTCATAACTTAAGTGCTTTTCTCTATGTTCTTTTTCTAAACCCTAACTCTTCTCTTGTCTCTTATCTTTGATGAGACCTTCTCTGAATATGTGATTAAACAAAATACTCTCTAATATCTGAATACTTACAGAATATATTTCTCCCCTTACATACTTAGTCATCTTTTGAGGTCTGTAAATCTGACTTCTCAGACCTGGGGGCAATCAAGTGTATAGCTCTTTAAGACTTCTAAGAGATTAATGGCTACACAAACAGATGTTCAATGTACATTTGCCAATTAAAAAAAATAGAATTCTAAACCTAAACTGATGAATGCTAAATACTTCAATTTTGAGCCTACTTAGAAATTTTTTGCTAAAGAGAACATGAAATTACAGTGAAATTGGTGGTGTAAGTGTCAATGATGGGATTCTCTTACAATAGAAACCTTCCAATCCTAAGTCTTGATAACACTGAAAGGCATTGTGGGCTCTCTGTTCAGAACTCAAAGGCAAGCCAATCTCTGGGATAGTAAGTGAATTAAGGGGTTGAATGACAAGGTCCATATTAAGGTTCTTGCATGAAGTAGTACAGTCCTCCCTGTGCATGGCTGCACTATGCATGAATTTCAGTTAGTTAAATAACACTAGTCCCACAAAAATATGATTCAAATTTCATTACCATGTTATACTTACTGTGAGTAATTGCATAACATACAATTTGTTCCTAGCTCTTCAGGCAACAAATATCTATGTAAATAACATGCAAATCATGATCAGTAACCAGTCATGCCCTTTATTTCAAAGTCTGCGAGTGACTGGTCTACACACATCCTTTTTTAATTTGCACAGTCAGCAAAGCATGTAGTTGTATTACCTCCTTGTCTCCCAGGGATAAACCAACATGACATTTTATAAAAATGGATAATCAAAAAGGGAATTGGCCAACAAAGATAAAAGTGCAAAAATGAAATGAAAAGTGATAACCCTGGAAGTGAAATTTGAATCAGATATAAATGGAGTTATGGAAGTACTGCTCACTATGGAATGTTGACAGGGCTGCTATTTGAAAGATTCGGCATATACAGCTGGAGGAACTTAGGGAAGGTGAAATTATGTATCTAAATCAAGGAAAGTGGTTGTGACAAAAAGGATACCGTAGAGGAAGTGGGGCTATCTAGTAAAGAATTCCCCAATAAGTGAACTTTCAGAGCTGTTTCATGACATTGAAATTGCAAAAGATACAGTATTGGAAGTAGATCGTAACACAGAAAGGAGTATGACAATTCACCAACATATAAACAATGCTCATTCTATACCATAAATTATATGATGAAAAGGAGAAGGCAAACACTGTTCAAACTACTCTTGACAGGTTTTTAATGAACAAATAAAACATTTTAATGTTCAATGTTCCTAATGTGCTAAATTACAATGTACTAACTAAAGATTAGTTTTACTATTTCTTTCCATTTCCCTATCCATTTATGACCAACAGTAGGAGAGTTTTTAATATTTTGACAAAAATTTTTAAAGGTCACAGAGCAACTGTAATTTTCCCCATTGATTATTAACATTACTTTGCACAGTTTCAGCTTCCAGGGTCATTTTTACAGTCTTGCACTGCCATGCAAAGTGAGGACTGCCTTTATTATTTCAAAGTAGACTGTTATAAATTAAGAATGCTTATAATGTGTAGAGTAAACACTTAAAAATAAATAAAAGGTACATGGAAAAGGTATAGCTAAAAGGTTTATAGAAGAATTCAAAGAGATTACTTAAAATTATTTGATTAACTCAAAAGAAGGTAGGAAATTAAAACTAGTGAAACTAAAACATCTTTTTAGATGGCAGCAAGGTAATAAAGTCAACTATATCAGTGATTACATTAAGTGTACATGTGCTAAACACTTTAATTAAAATTCAGAGATTGTCAGATTGGACAGAAATCAAGTTTCAACTATATGTTGATTACAAAAGACACAATTTCACATAAAGACACCCATAGATAAAGGTAAAAGCAAAGAAGAAGACATTTCCTACAAATAGAACTGTAAGAAAGGTGGTAAACTTTTTAATATGGAATAAAGTAGACACCAAGCAAAGAGATTATCAGAGATAATGAGGGACACTTGATAATGATAAAAAGATTGATTCATCAATAATACAAAATAATCATAAATGTGTACATATTCAATAATTTCAAAATACATGAGATAGGAGAACTAGAAATATCAGTAATTATCATTAGAGATTTTAATATCCTTTTCTCAGTAATTGATAGAATAATTAGTTAAATTCAGGACAGGTAAAGATGTGAACAACACCTTGACCTAACATTGCCAGAACACTACCCACAACATCTGCAGAATACATGTTCATTCCCAGTGCATATGGGACTTCCACCAAAACAGACTATTTGCTAGGATATTACATTTCAAAAGATTGAAATATTATGCACTATGTTCTGTGACCATAATTAGAGATAAATAACAGTAACTTAATACATTAATAATGCATAATAAGACAAAAGATGAAAATTTTGCATTTTTATAAGCATATTTTGTATTTGGGTCCAATGTGATTTTTCTCTTCATATATATTCTTTAGAGCTGTCATAAATATGCCCTACCCCAATGGTTAATTTTGAACATTGTAAAATGGCAGCATTAGTCTCATAGGAGCTGTGATATTTGAATTAATTCAAAGAGCAACTGGCATGGTTTAGGTGACAGATTGTGAAAAGACTTAGCTATTAGAGGACCAATTGGACCAAGTGCTTTGGTTCTGTTTATCCAGATGACATATTAAAATTTCCCCATTTTGAAAAATCCACTCTACCAATCAGTATTATTATTATTATTATTTTTTGCGGTACGCAGGCCTCTCCCTGTTGTGGCCTCTCCCGTTGCGGAGCACAGGCTCCGGATGCGCAGGCTCAGCGGCCATGGCTTACGGGCCTAGCTGCTCTGCAGCATGTGGGATCTTCCCGGACCGGGGCACAAACCCGTGTCCCCTGCATCGGCAGGCGGACTCTCAACCACTGCGCCACCAGGGAAGCCCCCAATCGGTCTTTTAATTGATGTATTTAGACAATTTAGTTAGCTAATGTTAGGCCTTAAGTCTACCATTTGTTTTGGTTTGTTTTTATCTGTTCTTTCTGATTTTAGTTTCTCTGTTTTCTTTTTTCTGCCTTCCTATGTTACTTTAAAAATTTTTAGAAGTCCATTTTCATTTATCATTTTTACTTATTAACTATAGTGGTTTTGAGTATACCACTTTGTATAGCTTTTTAATCAATTTCTTCAGGTATTATATTACATATACTATATATATATATATATATACACACACACACACACATATATATATGTTATATATATCATATGTATGATGCATAGTCTACTGGTATCAACATTTTACCAGTTAGAATGAAATGTAGAAACTTATATCATTTTATATCCATTTGCCCTCTTCCATTTATAATATAATTGGCTTAAATAAATATTAAATTTAAGAATTTCCTCTATGTATATTGAGAACCAAATTAGAGAGTGTTATAATTTGTGCTTCAAATGTCAAACGTAATTTTAAAAACTCAAGAGGAAAAGTAAAATCTTCTTTACTCGTATTGCTCCTCTTTCCATTGTTCTTTCTTCCTTCCTGATATTCCAAGATCCCTTCTTTTTTTATTTCTTTCTGTTTAGAGTAGGAAGCCATGGCTTATTACTGACAGGTTGGGGTTGGAAGTCCAGGGTCCCCAATTGGCATCCAATGACACTCGATGGGGGGATGGCCCCTTATTACTGCTGATATCACCCCTTGTACCCTGTCATTACTCTAGTCACAAGGTCCCTAGCCTGTCTGCCTTTTGCTTTCCACCTTTCAGAGTCTTCTTGTGTTTCCTTAATCAGAAAATGTCCAATATTTTTAGCTGTACTGAATAAAAAGAATAGGGAAAAGTATGTCTACTTCATATTTGCAGATGTGGAAATCTTGGGAAATATTTCTAATGCAATGATAATGAAAACTCAATCTATCAGAATTTGTGAGACGCAGCTAAAGTAAGATGCAGCTAAAGTATTTAGCAAGAAATACATAAATCTAAAAAGTTATATTAGAAAATAAAAATGATCTATAATTGGTGATCTAAACCTCCACCTTAGAAAGCTAGAAAAAGGAGACCAAATTAAACTCAAAGTAACTAGAAGATGGAATTGATAAAGATAAAAGCATACTAAATATATCAGATCATTGAAATCAGCAGCCCTTTCTTTGACAAGATCAACAAAATTGAGGAATCTTTAGCAAGACTGATCAAGGATAAAAAAGAGAGAAGATGTAAATTGCCAATACATTCATTTTTGATATAACACTTGTTTTGAGACGTGAATTCTTTCCAGTACAATTGGTAAACTAGGGAACACCTTGAGTGTAGCACACTTTCACATTCACTTGTGCATGATTCTTCTGTGCACAAGAAACATAGGTGAATGCTGAACCCAGATGAACCAAGTCACCTAGGAATACACAATATGCACATCTGTGCACAGCTCAGACATCTACCAGCTACCTCGTTTCACCACGTGTGATGGGCCACACCCATCCACATCTGGTGTTGGATCTTCCTGTTCAGTTTTAGAAAACTATTTCCATCACTTCATAACTCATAAACTGCAACCCTTCTGATGCCTGCTTCCACAAGCAAGCTTCAGGTCTTTTTTTAAGGTAAAGTGCCATGTTTGTTGTAGTACTTATGCATTTCTTAAGCATTCCACATGTGTAAAACTGCTACTGTTTTTTAACAGATTTCTATCTTTTTCTTTTTCTGTTATGTGTCACCAACAAAAGTTTTTGAATGTTGTACCCTTATTCCTATTTTCCCCGTAAGCCTTGTGGTTTTCACTGTGTAATTTTGCATAACACCATGATTTTTAAGGATATATATGTAGCATTATAGCAAAACTGACTGTTACTTTACCAGGTGCTGAAATTTCCTGTCCCTGATAGTACAACCAAACATTATATGCCTCCTGATATGTTGCATTATGCACTATATAGCATCTCCTGTGAAGACTTCTTACCAAAAGTCTTGAGCCTGAAGTTAGTCAAGACTTTAGATCTAACCTCCAGTGTTAAAAAAAAAAAGAAAAAGAAAAAGAAAAACTCCACAAGGGAGGGCAAAAGAAATAATTTAAATGACACCATGAGGAAACCACTAGATAAATGCAAAATGTTACAACCAAGCAGATAGTTGGCCTGGTCTGATTGTATCCTATTTTGGAGAAACCAACTATAAAATACATTTTTGGTACCACTGGGGCCACTTACTAGAGACAAGGTATTACATGAGATTATGGAGTCATTGTTACTTTCAAGAGTAGTAATGTTATTGCTGTGAAATTGCAAAATGTCCTTATTTGGGGACTATAAAAACTTACATATTTAGAAGTGAAATGTCCTGATGTGCGTAATTCCTCTAAAATGTTCCAGCCTTTTACATATGCGTGTATACACACACACACACACACACACACACACACACACACACGCGCGCATATATATACATATATGTATATGGAAATAGAAATGCGAATATAAGTATATAAAAGCATTTATATACTTATTTATACACTTATTTATAAATATGTAAAAGCAAATACAACAAAATATTATGGATGTTCATCGTACTAATCTTTTCACTTTTTGTATGTTTGACATTTTTTTCTATTTTATTTTTATAATTTTACAAAATTGGCATTTAAGAGGAATTAAAATATTATTCACCTGCTTTTTTTCACAGAAACTCCTTGACTTTAGGGACCACCCCTCCTCCTCCCCCCACCAGGTCTCAGGGCCAATGTATCCTTGCCTGCTCCAAGTGGACACGGTCCGATCTCATTGCTCTCGTGTCTCCTGTTATAAAAGCTCTCCGCTCAGGAGGCCTGTGCCCATCTTCAGGATTCCTTGCATTCCTTCAGGATATAAGGCTCCCATTGTATTCCCTTGACTGGCCCCACAAGGGAAATTTAGCATAACTTTCTCTCTTACTTGGATTTTTTTTTTTTCCTTTGAGAAAAGGAACAATCAGATCAGAGCAAAATCTGAAAAAGTGGAGTCATGCTTAATGTTCACCAGGAGGAGAGACAGTGTTCTAGACATTTGGGACTTTGGGGGAAAATTTTTTTATGCCTTTAGCGAAGGCTTTAGCACAGATGGTCAGCCCAAGGGGGAAGGCAGAGCCAGGAGAATGAGTGTACAATGTGTGTGCCTGAGTCCTGCTTTCGTGAAAAACTTGGCACAGCGAATCTGTCTCTCCCAACTCCTTGTTGACTCAGAGCTGCTGAATCCGAGCCAGGCCTGAAGGAAATAGATATCTGAGTACAACACACACTGGGACAGCTCGTGTGTGCGCTGTTGCAGTGATTACATGGAAACCTCGGAGATGAAGGGCATGGGGGTCGGGCACCCAGGAGATGAGTTAGGGTATTTAGGCGTGATTATAGGACTTTCTTCTGGCGTTTTTTTTTTCTCTTTAATTTTTCATTCGAAGAGGTGATTAACTGTTGTGCATCCAGTTGTGGTTTAAGCTAAACACAGCATAGCTGGCAGAGGTTGTTATAAAATAGAACTTGGTTGTGGGAATGCTGCCTCTTAGCTGTAATCCTTCCCCTGGGTAAAGAAATGTCAATGCTATGCCCTCAGGCCAAGGTCAACCTTGAGAATCAGGTGTAAGATCTCAAGTCATTAATTTGGGGGGGAAAGGTCATTCTCATGGGTATGCAAACTATCTGAAGTCAGAGGGACCTTTTCTTGAATAACCATCATCTTTTTTAGAAGTGGAAGAGACCACCATTAAGAAGATTTAGTTCAGATTCCCAATCTTATAGATGAGGACTATAAAAGTAATTTACCCAAGCTCACATATAGGTAATTGGTGATAGAGGTAAGACTCCAAGTTCAGTGCATTTCTCACTATAGCATGTGGTTTCTATGAATTTAGGATTCTTTCCCTCATTGATTTATGATTAAATGTGAACTCAGTAGAATACGATTAAAACTCAGAGGATTGTGCGTTGGCCTTATTGACCTTGCAGAACTTTGATTGGGTTTTCAAAGGTGAAGAGGAGACTGTAGTTGGAAGATTGTATGGACACAATCAGCAAAATAATCAGAGCCTCTAGTTAGAGGCAGGTGTTGCCCTTTAGGTGGTCTAATCTCAGGGGATGTTCAGAGATGATTCCAGCTGTGCCATCTGAAGAGCTACATCGGCATTGTATGTGTAGGTACCTGTGTGAGGTGGAGAACTAAGCATGATGGAGTTAGGAAACATTAGAAAGTAAGAAAGGTGGCTCTAGGACCCAAGCTAGGTGTGCATAGAAATATCTCCCTGCCTCCAGCTTTAGCTGAGTCCCCCCTGCATGGGATGCTCTGCAACAATTTTTTTCTTCTGTAGAAACTCCCTGGAAAATTCTATTCTTCTTTTTATTCATTCATTCTTTTATTTTTTTAAATTTTTATTGGGGTACAGTTGATTTACAGTGTTGTGTTGGTTTCAGGTGTACAGCAAAGTGAATCTCTTATACATATACCCACTCTTTTTTAGGTTCTTTTCCCATACAGGCCATTACAAAGTATTGAGTAGAGTTCTCTGTGCTATACAGTAGGTCTTTATTAGTTATCTATTTAACATATAGTAGTGTGTATATGTCAATCCCAACCTTCCAGTTTACCATCCCCCCCTTATCCCCTGGTAACCATAAGTTTATTTTCTACACCTGTAACTCTATTTCTGTTTTGTAGATAAGTTCATTTGTACTCATTTTTTAGATTCCACATAGAAGTGACATCATATGATATTTGTCTTTCTCCGTCTGACTTACTTCGCTCAGTATGACAATCTCTAGGTCCATCCATGTTGCTGCAAATGACATTATTTCATTCTTTTTTATGGCTGAGTAATATTCCATTGTATATATGTACCACATCTTCTTTATCCATTCCTCTGTTTATGGACATTTAAGTTGCTTCCATGTCCTGGCTATTGTAAATAGTGCTGCAATGAACATTGGGGTGCATGTATCTTTTTGAATTATGGTTTTCTCCAGGTATATGCCCAGGGGTGCGATTGCTGGATCATATGGTAGCTCTATTTTTAGCTTTTTAAGGAACCTGCATATTGTTCTCCATAGTGGCTGTACCAGTTTACATTCCTACCAACAGTGTAAGAAGGTTCTCTTTCATTCATTCTTTTAAAAAAACTTTTTTTGAGGAAATAGTTTCAGACATGTAGAAAGATTGCCAAAATATTGTTAAGAATTCCTATATACCCTTCACCCAGATTCTCAACATGTTAATGTTTTACCAGTTTGACTTATCATTCTTTCAGAATCATTTGAAAGTATATTGCAGATATAATGCCTCTTTATGCTTAAATTCTTCAAGGTGTATTTTTTTAAACAATGATATTCTTTTATAAAACTATAGTACAGTTATCAAAACCAGGAAATTAACATTCATACAGCTATTATCTAATCTACTTTCACACTTCATCAATTGTCACACTAATGTGTGAATGTATTTTTGTGATCTAGGATCCAGTCTAGGCTCACATGATACATTTAGGTGTCATGTCTCTGTAATCTTCAAGTTCCTCAGTCTTTTTTATGACCTAGACGTTTTTGAAGATTACTGCCCGGTTACTTTGTAGAATGTTTTAATTTTTGCTTTATCTCATGTTGGCGCAGTGGTTGAGAGTCCACCTGCCGATGCAGGGGACATGGGTTCGTGCCCCGGTCTGGGAAGATCCCACATGCCGCAGAGCGGCTAGGCCCGTGAGCCATGGCCGCTGAGCCTGCGCGTCCAGAGCCTGTGCTTCGCAACGGGAGAGGCCACAGCAGTGAGAGGCTCGCGTACCGCAAAAAAAAATTGTTTCCCACAATTAGATTTAGTTTATACCTTTTTGGAAGTAACATCACAGAAATAATGATGTGTTTTTCTCAGTACATTATCTCAAAAGGCAAATGATACCTATTGCCCATTATGGGTTATAACTGAGCAATTGGGGAAAGTGGTGTCTGTGACATTAGTACACTGTAAAGTAACTTTTTTCCCCATTTGTAATTAAGAAGAGTCTTGTGGGAGATACTTCCAGACTATGTAAAAATTATGTTTCTTATCCAAGTTTCACTCATTGGTTTTAGCAGCATGGTGATTCTTGGTTGCTGCCCAATGCTAATTATTTTCTAATTCCACCACTCCTTCCATATTTGTTTCCATCATGTCTTCTATATCTGTATCTATATCTGTTAGGTACCATTCTAAGGCAAGGAAGAGATTTTTTTCTTCTTTCTCATTATTTATTTATATACTTACATAAGTACAGACACATGGAGTCTTATTGCATTCAGTGGGTTATAATCTGTACTGTCAATATTTATTTTGAGGCTCAAATTGTCCTAGGTTGAGTCCCTGTAAACTGACTCCTTCTCCTTTTGACATGTCCCCATATTCTTTTAACACATCTCTACTTTCTGGTGCAGCAAGATGTTCCAGGTTCATCTAGTAATTTCCCAATCCCACCCCTAAAAGCAGCCATTTTTTCAAAGAACACTGATTCCTTTCAGTGGAGCATGGTATTTAGAATCCCAGATCTGGGTGCTAAGTTTGCTTATTTGTACTGGGATGTCCCAAATGACACTTTTGCAAGCACTATTTTCGTCATTTCACTTCTATGAAAGTTGCTGGGCCTTTTTGCTAGAAGACCCAGGGTCCAATTTTCCACTTCCAGGCCTGTCCTGGTGCTGCCTTCTGTCTTCCAAGAAGAAGCTTTCACCTGCTTGTTCTCATATTCTTAGTAACATCTGTTCTCCCAGTGGCTGTGAATTTGGATGCAAGCTTCCCAGAGCCCATCTGTCCAACCAATTCCTATAGCAACCATGTATTCTGAACCCCAAACTAGGAAATTTCAACACACAACCTCCCAAGCTTAAATATACTTATGGATAGAATGGAACAAGGCCTTTGAAATCTGGAAAGTCCTGGAAATTCTATCCATCAACAAGTACAAAGACCTCCCTCTTCTTCTTCAAATAGGGGCACAGATGTGAGGAAACAAAATTGGTAAGTGTGGGTAGAGCTCAACCTTTCCAAACGTCATTTGTGAACCTGTAGCCTGTTCCCTGGTCTATATTTCCCAACTATTCTTCTGAGAAGTTTCAGGGAGGGTCTTTGTCAGTCATGCCTCTTTAATTCTTGGAACTAAAGCTCATAAATCCTTTTCTGTCTCTAATCTTGGGTATCTCAGGACTGAATTAGAACCCTGTCAAAGCATTTGCTCTCCATATGAATTCCCAAATGCTCTAAATATCAACTCGCCAAAAGAAGACCAAATACAGTGAGTGATGGTGGACAGGAAAAGTAACTAACATAACATATATGTTTTATTTTCCCAGTCCTGAAAGTTTTCCCTGGTCAAGTCTGTCATTTTTATTATGTCTTAAAGTTGTGCTTTGTTATCATTTCATTTGAAAACACATGTCTTTGTTTAAAAATGTGTGTTAGTTGATGCTAGTTGTATATTCTGAAACATCTTCCTGGAGTCATAGTAGTTTTCATTAATCTCAGAAACCATGGCCTTTTCTAATGCTGGGGAAGCGGAAGCACAAAGGAGGACTTGTCAGAGCTGACTTCCAGCTCAGGGCTGGATTTCAGTGTAATCTTAGCAAGTCACGCATCTTGTGTACTGTGTCTACTGTTGCCTCTAGCCCATGTGGTAACTTTGCATGGATTAGAAAAAGGTGCCTAAAAGGTCTCAAACTCACAAGTAATTAGTTGGTCACTTGCACTCACAACTGATTAGCCAGAATTAGTCACATGACTTCATCCAATGACAAGGCTGTCAGGAAGTGTCCCCTCATGTACCCAGAATGGGGGGAAAACAGGAAATATTTGGCAACAAGATTAATGACAACAAAATGCCTTACAATTGGTTGTATCTTATAATTGATATTTATAATATTTTACCGTATTAGTGGTAGGTAAAATAGTGGTGCTTCTTACAATATGTGCCCTCTCAAATTTTGTGAAATATGGCTACTTTTTGGATAGTATGAGACTTTTAACAGGATTTCTTCCTAGCCCCACTAACACATGGGGTAAAAATCAAAGACTATGGTCATAAAAACACTCATAGCCAATAAACTAATGCAGAAACTCACGGGATGTCTTTGTGGGCACTGTTGGGCCAAGTTTATGCCATTTGCATGTGTATAGGGGGAGCTGTGTCCATCCTTGGCCATCACTTTTGACCCTCTCTCTTTGTCCTGTATTCCTCCCCCATCTTATGGCCATTGTAACTGCTGCTGCAATGCCTGGGGCCAAAGTCTCTTTGCTTGTCTGAGTCCTGGTGGTCCCGTGGCTCTTGCCATGACTACTGCTTCCCCTGGGACCCTGGTCTCCGTGCCATGTCCACTAGAGTTAATTACCCCTATTCCAGGCAGGAACCGCACTTAGGCCAAAGCTTGGGATCTGGGTCCGATGGCCTCATCTCAGCCTGAGCCCTGGTACAGCTCTGATGCAGGTCGTCTGGCTGTTTGGAGCCCCAGCTGATGCTGGTATCTGGGCCCAATTCTGGTTGCCACCTGGCCAGACTCTCCCAGTAATGCGCCACCTTGACCGCATAGCCTGTTTTGCTCTAGCCACCAATACCCTGGCTAGCCAGCAAAGTGTCCTCCTCCAGCACCCCATGATGATGCTGAGGAGGCTGTGTTTCTCCCACTCTAGACTGTTAATGATCTTCTCCTAGAGGATAGTCCTGATGAGAGAAAGCCTGTCCCTACTGTTCTGTGAAGCTTTAAACACCATGCAGGGCTTAGCACTTGCTCCACAAATCACTTACTCTCCTTCCAGACCTACTGCAAACTTTCCCATCCTTGCCCATTCCCCTCCAGCCACACTGAGCTGTCTGCAACCACCTGCTCTCCAATACACCAGGCTCTCTCACACCCGGCTCTCTCATACCTCGGGTCCTTACACAGGCCTTTTGTTTAGAATACATCTTGCTGTATCCAGCCTATTCTTACACATTCTTCAATGTCAGGCCAAAGACTATCATCCCTTGGACACCTTCCCTGATTTCTGCAGCCTGACTCATTCTCCCTTCCTTCAAGCCCTCCTGAATTTCAGCCATACTCATGTCAATCTAATCACTATATCACATTATAGTTGAATATATCTGTCTCTTCAAAGCAAGCTCCTTAAAGGCTGAAGCCATGCCCTTGCATTTCTGTGTATCTCATGTCTAGCACAAAGCCTGGCACGTTGCAAAGCCCAATAAATGTTGAATGGATACAGGTCTGTGCTCTTGATGAAGAAACTGGGAAGTCTGTCACCAGGCATACAAAATTGAAGGCTCCATTAGGGCCCTCTCGCTGGAAGTGGGGTGACACCAAACCTCGAGACAGAACAAATGGGAGCAGGAGAGGGAGATGCCATCCATGTCAGCTTTCCTCAAGTGTAGTGAGGGGCAGGGAGGGACCAGCAATGATGCCAGGGAGGAAAGATGGGGCATTTCTCAGACACCAATGTGTGCTAAGGAACAGCTGCAACACAGAGACCAATAAGGCAGGAGCCTCAGCCTAGAGAGGACACCCGAGGGGTCAACTCTGTAGCCAGGATTTTACTGCTGAGCGCCAGAACTGTTTTCCCAGCTGCTCACTGGCGATATCCTGGACACCGCAGGTTCGGGATGCCCAAAGCTGGGAATCATTGTCATCCTCTCTACCTCCTAGGCTTCTTCCTTGGTGAGGGTTCTACCACATATTGAGCCAGGAATCTGGGTATCATTCCTGGTGCCTCTCATGCCCTCACTTCCCACATCTGATACACTATCAAGCTCTGTCAGTATTTTCACCTGAACATCTTTGGATTCTCCTTGCTGAGTGCCTCTTAATTCCATCTCCTTATCTCCTCTCCATTCTCACTCTCTTGATTCAGACCACCATCCTCTTCCAGACTTAAAACTGATGGCCCTGCCTTTAGTCCCTGCACAATACTGTTAGGTACTTCTCTCCCTTTTCTGAAAGACTTTGGAACCTACTCGTTGTCAGGATAAAGTCTTATTTCCTTGGCATGATAGAATCACCTTCACAATCTGGCCCCTTCTTCAATGTCAAGCTTTATCAGTTAAGATTCTTTCAGCTTTAAGTGGCAGAAAATCCTGATGCAAAGGACTTAAACCAGTGATTTCCTAAGTGGCAGACACATGTCTAGAGTGTGTGCAGGATGACCCATTGGACTACAAGGAAAAAATATTAGAACTTCTTAAAAGTAAGACATCAAACCTTCCATAGGTTTAAGAGTCTGAAGGAGGAGATAGAATTCCAAATTGGGAAAGAGTTGACCAAGTGTGATCCAGGTGTGCCTGGCTCAGTGAATTTAGAGATCGTACTACCTGGATTTTTTGGATGGTGAAGATAATGAAATGATTTTCCTTTTAATTTGTTATTGAAACATAATTTATAAAACTGAAATATACCATAGATTAGTTGTTCCTTTTATAGAACTTCTAGAAGTAATAGAAACAACAGAATATACTCTTTTGTGTTTGCCTTTTTTGCTTACCATAATGCTTTTGGGACTGGGATTCATGTGTGATGATGTGACCTGGTATATGCTTGACTTCCTAAGAAGCTGCCAATTTGTTTTCTAAAGTGTTTGTATGATTTTTTACTCACACCAGTGGTCTATGAGAATTTAGGTTACTCCATATCCTTGCCAACATTTGAGGTTGTCAGACTTTCATTTTAGTCATTGTAGTGAGATGGTATTTCATTTGGGTTACGTTTGCATTTCCCTGATGATTAATGGTGTTTTTTACCTTTCTATATGCTTGTTATCCATTTGTATATCTGCTTTTGTGAAGGATCTGTTTAAGTCATTTGTCCATTTAAAAAAATTGATTGACTTTTGTTTAATTTGTAGGAGTTCTTTATATATTCTACATTTAAGTACTATATCAGATATATTTGTTGCAAATATTTTTTCTAGTCTATGAGTTCCCTTTTCATTCCTCTAGTAGTGTTTCTAATTTTAGTAAAGCTTTTAAATTCTGGTAATTAGACTTTATCTATTTTTTCTTGTGGTGTTAGTACTTTCTGTATCCCATCTAAGAAACTTTGTCTGATTATGAAGATAACCTCTTGTGCTTTATTCTAGTATAGAGTAAGAGTAAAAGGCACATAACCTCTTAGTATCATAAAATCAGTTTTGAGTTCACAGACTTCCTGAAAGGGTCTCAGGAGCCCCCAGTGATAACCAGAACACACTTTGAGATCCTGTACTTTATATCTTTACTGATTTTTTTGTCTATCTTTTCTATCAGGAGTATGAAATTTCTAAGTCTGATTACAGGGTTTTTTTCTTTGGTGCTGTCAGATTTTGCATCATATGTTTTAGAGCTCTGTTATTTCATGCATACACATTTAGGATATTTATGTTTCTCAATGATTTGATCCTTTTATATGTCCCTCTTTATCTCTGTCAATGCAGTTTGTCTTGAAGTCCAATTTGATATTCATATAGCCACTCTATCTTTTAAAAAGTATAAATAATGATTTCACAATATATATTTTTTGATCCTTTTACCTTTAACCTGTCTGTGGATTTATATTTAAAGTGCATTTCTTGTGGACAGCATATAGTTGTTTTTGTTTTTTGGGTTGTTTTGGGTTTTTTTGAATGCCAATATGACAATCACTTTCAAAAATTAGAGTTTTTAGTCCACTTAAATTTAATGTAATTATTGACATGGTTTGGTTGAAGTCCACTGTCTTGCTGTTTGTTTTATTTGTCCTATCTATTTTTGGTTTACTTTTCTCTCTTTCCTGGTTTCTTTTGGATTAATTGAATATTGTTTAGTGTTTCTTTCTGTATACTCAGTTGGATTTTAGTTATACCTCTTTGCTTTATTTTTTAGGCGTTGCTTTAGGAATTAAAACATCCATTCTCAACTAATCACAGTCTACCATGAATTAATATGTTTAACACTTCATATACAACTTAAGATCCTTAACAGCATACTTCCCTGTACATCCTCTTTCCTTTGTGCTGTTGTTGTATAACATTTTACTTTTATGTATGTATAAACCACACAATGCATTGCATTAATTTGTATTTTATACATATAATTATGTGAACCCTTTTACTGTGAAGACACATATTCATTTTTTAGCTCAGAAATGTGTTCTTCTATGACTTAATTATGTTTAATGATGGCCTCCCCTCTTTCTCTTATTTTTTCTTATTTTGGGACTGATTTGTTTTTCAGGTTGCTTCAGTATATTCTCCAAGCCTTTTATCTTTTACCTCATGGCTTTTATCTGTTTGTATTTTTGCTCAGTTCTTTGAAATATTTCTTCCATTTGTCTGGCTTATGATTTGAATCTCATAGTGATTCTTTTGTCAATTCATTTTTTGACTTTTTCAGTTCTAAATAGTGTTTTTTTTTAGTACTAACAGCCATCTCTGTATTATCCTTGACTACCTTTAATACTGTCTGTCCTGTTCAATTTGTTGTTAGTCTCCATCAGCAGCTCTGTTTCACTAGGGCCTGTTCAGAATGGTTCTTTTTGTTCTTCCCCTCTCTGCCTGCCAGACACCATTACATATAATTGGTAATTGAGTTGATGGTCTGCTCACTTAGGCTCAAATTCAGCTGCTGACGCACCTGAAGTAGGGCTGTCCTATGAGTGATGAAAAACTTGGTGGTCTCTGCTCCTTTGAGCCAGTAGTGGAACAACAGGCACTTCATTATCCTCTACTGAAGTGTCAGTGTCAGGAAGAAGCCGTTCTGTTTCTCAGCCTCTCTGGGTTCTCCTGTCTTAGGAGCAAAGAGAAGAAAATCCCTGTTCTCAGCTCCTCCTCAGCATTTCAGAGTCAAGGAGCCCAGGCCTAATGGCTGTTCCCTTGGTAGTGTCGTTGGGGTGAGAGGTGGGGTTCCATGGATCTCAGTGGACTGAGTTCCCTTCATGGATCCACAGTATTCTAATCCTTGACCTTAAGGTCTCCATTGCTGTTTCCAGGTTCTCACCTTGCTCAGGTGGAAAAAGTCCTGTGCACTTAGTCATCTCTACTTTTATCAATATCATTGTCAACTGCAGTCATGGCAGTGCTTGACTCAGTAGAAGTAGCTGGACTGGAGTGAAGGGAGTCAGAACATAGTCAAGCTGCCATTCTTCAGGAATTTTCTATTCTAGGGACTATTGTTAGACAAAGGAAAACTGACCACAGAGATTACCGAGGTAACCATCATGTTCCCCATCGAGTGGTGTGTGAAGCAGTGTGGTGTAAGGGGAGAGCTTTGGGGTAATCCAGACTTGGGTTGGAACCCCAGCTCTTCCACATACCCGTAGTTGGCAAGTTATTTAGAGTCTGTTAGCCTCACTTTCCCCCTCTATAGAATAAGGAAGATGAGAGCTCCTTTACA
This sequence comes from Delphinus delphis, assembly GCF_949987515.2. Lineage (NCBI taxonomy): Eukaryota > Metazoa > Chordata > Mammalia > Artiodactyla > Delphinidae > Delphinus > Delphinus delphis. Next base: position 66,729,463 of record NC_082688.1, read on the forward strand.
GAATTGCAAAATCTAAACCAGGTATTACATGCAAAGCCCCTACACAGGCAAGTGGTACCTTGTAGGTTCCCTTCTCCCTTTTCTTTAAACCTCGTTCTGCTAACATTGATCTATTTTCATGTCTCATTGGCCAGCTCACAGACACGTCTCATAGCCCAAAGCAAGGGTACCTACAAGATCTCAGCTCCAACACACGTTTTCCAAGTTGTGTGGCTATATAATGCTACGATATGTTCTTGTACTGTAAACAGCGAGGCACCACACCCTGGATGTCCTGAAACAGGAAGAATTGATGTTTTGTGTAAATAAGCAGGGTTTGAGGTAGAGAAAGAATATTTCCTAAAGCCATGGAGTTAGCCTGGGTAATGCAGTGTGTGAGAGAGAAGCTGGGTCTGGACAGAGGGAGAGGAACTAAAAGGGTGGAGTTTAAAGGAAGATGACTTGGGAGTGGTAAAAGGACTAGGACAAGGATAGGGGTTGAGAGAGGGAGAGGCACTGGGACTGGCCCTTTAGACCATGCGTGTGCCCCACAGGTAGACAGAGCATAAGAGCACACAGGCAGAACTGGCTGCTAACCGATGGCAGCTTTCCTGTAACCTATGAGCCTGCCAGTCCATCCACACACCCTCCACGCCTGGAGAACCAGAATGGCAACCTACAAACTAACTGGAAGTATCCTCTACTCAGAGCCCTCTTTATTTTGTCCCAGATATTCACATTCTTTCCTGTTCCTCACCTTTATCCACTTTCCTGTTGTCAGCTCTGCTCTGACCTTGATGCTCATTGACTATGTTTAGTTTCCATGGCTTGGCTCTGATGCTTGCTAAGGAGGCTTAAAGTCATCTCTCCCTTTAGCTCTTGGCAGTAACTCCATCCCAGCTTTAGCACCTGCTCTTGGAATGGAGGTTGACCATCAGTCTGGCCACTAAACTAAGTTTTCCTTTCTAATGTGCCTGATGCTGTCTCCTCTGTCCTTTCATGATTTGAAAATGTCCTTGTTTCAAAGTCTAATTGTCCCACAAGGTACTTCCTTCATTGCCTGCATCTCCACCACTATGATAGTGATTACTTTAGCAATCACTGTTTATTAATCACTTGCATGTCCCATTCATTATTTATAGCGCTTAGAAAAGATAATATCCTTTTACATAATCAGCAGCAATTGTTCAATCAGGTTAGCTAATCAGCATAAGTGAATGAAAAGAGGTCAGGATGTAGATGGGAGGTGAAAAAGAAGTTTCAAGAAAAAGCTGACAATTCATGTCATTTAGGGAAGCCAGCATTATTAGGTAAGAGAGCTGGTTAGAAATGCACTATATCGAAGTTCATTTTACTTTATATTTTGCTTAGGGAAGGCAAGATTTAGGGCTGGGGAAAAGCTTTTCCTTACCATTTTCTGTTTATTAATATACAAACAGTTCTTCAAGCTAAGAGGCTAGATTTATTAATACCCCCAACTAATAACCTAGTTTCTAATTTAAGAAACTAGAAAAAAAGAGTGAATTAAACCCAAAGCAGGTAGAAAGTAGGAAATTAAAGATTAGAGCAGACACTAATGAAATGAAAAACCAGCCAAAAAATAAAGACAAAATCAATGAAAACAAAAGTTGATTATTTGACAAGATCAACAAAATTAAAACTTTATCTAGACCAGTGGTTCTAAACAGAGGATAATTCTGCACCACAGGGTACACTTTCCAACTTCTGGAGACATCTTTAATTGTCATACCTTGGTGTGTGTGTATGTGTGCGTGCCCATGCCAGAGATGCTGCTAAACATCCTATGATGCATGACAGCCCACTCCGTAATACAAATTATTGGACCCAAATATCAATAGTATTGATACCGAGAAACCTGATTTAGTCTGACAAAAACCAAAAAAACCCCAAACCAAAAACAAACAAAGAAACCAGAGAAGACACAAATTATCAAAGCCAGGAAGGGAAAAGGAGACATCACTACCACGCTTATAGAAATTAAAAGGATTATAAGGGCATACTATGAAAAAACTTTATGCTAACAAATAAGACAATTTAGATGAAATACGAAGGTTCATACAAAGACACACATGAATGAAACTGACTGGAGAAGAAGTTGAAAATCTGAATAGACCCATAACAAAGAGTTTGATTAGTAATTGAAAATATTCTCTCAAAGAAAAGTCTAGACCCAGATGTCTTCACTGGCAAATTGTATAAAATATTCAATGGAAAAATAATACCAATTTTCCAAAAAGTCTTCCACAGACTCTTCCACTTCCCAACTAATTCCATAAAGCTAGTATTACCCTAATACCAAAACCAGACAAAGACATCACCAAAAAAACGACAGACCAATATCTTTTACGAGTCTCGATGTAAAAATTCTCAACAAAATCTTAGCAAAATGAATTTGTCTACATATAAAAATATTATACACCTTGACCAAGTAGGTTTTCTCCCAGGAATACAAGGTTGGCTTAATATCTCAAAATTAATGTAATACCATATTAATAGGATGATATGAATAAAGGACAAAACCTATATGATCATCTCCATAGATGCACAAAAAGCATCTAATACCCACTCATGATGTAAACTTCCAATAAACTAGAAATGGAAAATACTTTTCTCCACTTGATAAAGGGATTCTCTGAAAAATCTACAGCTAGAATCATACTTACTGGTGAAAGACTGACTGCTTTTCCCTCTAAAATTGGGGAAAGGGCCATGTATTGTATGACCCCATATGTATAAAATGTCCAGAGAAGTAAATCTATAGAAACACAAGATGGATCAATGTTTGCCTGTGATGGGAATGGGGAATGACTGCAAATAAGCACAAGAAATCTTTATGGGGTGATAAAAATATTCCAAATTTGAATTGTGGTGATGGTTTCACAGCTCTGTAAATTTACTCAAAAATTATTGAATTGTACAATTAATATGGGTGAATTTTATGGTATCTAAGTTATATTCAACGAATATCACTCTTAAAATATCACCGTGTGGTGTATGGTGTATGTGTATACACATGTGTGGGAATGATTATCTGAATTTCTAAGGACTTAGGCCCTAGTCCTGGCCTGATGTCTAATTAGCTGTCTATCTTTGGTAAAATTTCTTTATCATTCCAAGTCTCAGTTTCTTCACCTATAAACTGAAGGGGCAAGGCTATTTGATTTCCAAGGTTTCTTCCAGTTCTAACATCATAAGTATCTGGGTGCTTTCATGTGAATTGTGGTTCATGGGCCAGGTAACTAAGGATTAGATGCTAGACTTCAGAGAAAGCTGTTACGCTCTGCTTTAGAGAGTAAGAGACCATTAGGATGGGAGAACCTCTTGAAGATCAGTCAGGGCTAGGTTACCCCCTTTGCCATGTAAATGAGAACACTGACACATTAAGTGACTTGTTCAAGTCAAACCAGCCCAGTGGGACTAGAATCCACTCACCTGGGCCTCAAATCAAAGTCCTTGCTCAAGGGAAAGCCAATGTCCTTTCCCAGAGCAAAGCTGTCCTTTTACATTTATTTTACTAAGAGCTGGGGAGCAGAGCTTGGAGGAAGAGTAGGCGAGAAAGGACTGTTTGGTGCCTGTATGTATGGGTTATACCTTCATGCAAATAGATGCGAGGCTGGGTCTGAGGATGGTGTGAAGGGCGTTGCTTATATGTTTAGTATCTTCCTTGTACAACTGTAAACACATTCTTCCCTTTTCTAACCACCTTTTCCCCAGTAGTCTCCCTGTCACTGAGTAAAATCACCACAAGCATCAGCTTTCAGGAAAACCCCTATTTGTTATTCAACAGATATTTTATTCCTACAAAAGCCAGACAAAAAAGTAATCACATAAAAGTCAAAGTATAGTGAACTCCCTGTAAATTCATGGCCTGATTTCATGGGTCCCACCCTGCTTTGTTTCTGGCTGTGAGCATGTGGGTCCAGGTTCATTTCTTTCTCCTCTTCCATCATTTACTGCTTTCTTACTGCTTCTCACCTCCAAGCTAGATCCCAGAGGGTGAATTAGGGTATCAATTGTCTGCTGCCTTGTGGCTGGAAACATAATGTTGTAGGTTAAGTTCCTTGAATCTAGAGAATTTGGAAAGTTGACTATCAGGGTAGTAAAACGCCTAATACTCATGACTAATTGTAAGAATAGCTGCCATTTGTTAAACACTGTGTTCCAAGCAGCATGTCAAGCTCTCTATATGCATTAATGTGTTTACATCTCAAAACAGCCTTATGAGACAGGCACTCTTCATTTCCTGATGAAGCAACTGAAGCTCAGAGAAGATAGGTAGAGTGGTCAGGGGCATGTGAAATAAGTGATGAGGCTCCCAAGTCTGTCTGTTTCTAGAGCTGAGCTCTTAATGTAACAACTGCACCACGCTGCCTCTGGATCCCATCTCATCTGAATCCAGTTTCATCCACTGCTCAAATCCCTCCACCATACCACTGTCAATGGACCATCCATTCTCACCATGGCAAGGAACTCACAGCCGCTGGGGCACCCCATTCTGTACTTGAGGGACTTTTTGCAGCTTATGTTCAGTATTTGTCCTGGAACTTCTACACAAACAAGTTAAAACCACATGACTGACTTTCAAATTAAAAAAAAATAAAACAAGAAGAAGCATCATGTCCCTTTGCCCCTTGAGCACCGCCCCCCCCCCCCCCCCGCAAATAGTCCCATTCTTGAACAATCTCTATGTGACAGGGTTTTGCACCTCCCTACCATCCTGGCTTCTCTCCTTTGCACATGCCCCAGGTTATCACTCCTCCCTCTTAAAATGTGGTGTGGAGCCCACAGCACAGGAAGGAGCAATGACATCACCTTCCCCTTTCTGGTTTCTATACTTCTTTTAATGCTGCCTAAGCCTTGCTTAATTTTTGATGGTCACATTATTTTGGTGGTTAATTACCCTGGGAAATCCATTTCCATCTCTACATGGTTCAAATAAAATAGATTTAGAAATCACAGATGAGTACATACTTCAGGCTTCAAGAAATACTTGTTAAATTAGATTAACTGATTGCCTTAATGTCTAGTTCCACTTAATCTTGCTGATGATTTTATTCCTTGATCTCATAATCCAAATTTGGCCAAGGATTTTTGCCAGTCTTTTTAAAAAATGCCCTTTCCCTTAGAAGAAGAAAAAAACAAACAGCTCCTTCTCGTGAAGAGCCTGGCTGAGCCATGTGGCTGAGCTGACAGGGATGCATCCTCTGTGCTCATTCCTCTCCCAACTGATGGCCAAGTTGCATATTTGACCACGGAAGATGCTGAGGAACTCTGCCCACTCTAAGTTTAGCCTTGATCTTGTTGAGCAGCAAAAATATCTATGTGTCAATGGCTAAAATTACCCACTCAGGCTCTCTCCACCCCTGGCCTGCATTATCCATCATCTGTTTATTTGTAGTGGGAAGAGATCATCTTCCAAAGTGGGCCAAAAGCAGATAGATTCAATTCTACCCCCTGTTGAGGCATAATAATTTTCTAAATCTGCCTGGGGACTCAAATTAGTTCTGGATGCTTTCCTGTCACTTGGGTGGAGGGCTTGTCCCCAGCATTAATATTGATGGAGATATAAATTGTTGCTGCCTATCTAGTTATTAACTGGTACTTGAAGTGGAGTTTTAAAGCCCTACAAAGATTAAAAAAAAAAAAAAAAAGCAAAATGCTTGCCAATTTCTATAGTTCTTGAAACACTCAAGCAGTAGGGTCCTCCCTGATGTCCTTAAATCATAGGAACATTTCCCCAGCCCAGCCCCTGTCCTGTAATTCTACCTGAAAGCAACTTAATGTGTATTTGAGGTTGTTGCCTTCTTCCTACAGCCCAACGCAGAAGGTGATTCAGTGAGATGAAATCCGAGCTGGGCCTGGCATGCCTGATTTTTAAAACATGTCTAAAGCATGTATTTAGCTGTCACAGAGAGATCTGACAGTTTATGGGAAAGGTGCTGTGTACAAAGGACCAGCAGTGGGCATTCCCAGCACACACCCACTTAGAGTATGCTGTGATCTGAGGGTCCCCTCTCCCCAGAGCCAAACACAACCTCTTATTTAATAATAATAATAATTTAATAATAATAGTAATAATAATAATAATTTAAGAATTAAATAATTTTAATTTATAATTATATTTAATTTATATATTTATAAATTTAATATATTTATAAATTTATATATTTAATATAGTAATAAAATATAAATATATATAATATAATATAATATAATAAATAATATAAATTATAAATATATTTATAAATTTATATATTTAATTTATAAATTAAATAATTTATTATTTAAATAATTAAATAATTTAAGAATAATAATAATTTAAGAATAATAATAGTAATAACAATAAACCCTCATTTATAAAGCACCAGAATAGCCCCAACCATGGTTTTCTTTTGGGGACACCGTATAAGGACATGAATGCAGGTAGAAACAAGTAACCATAACCAAGTTAGCTCATCAAAAGTGTGGTTTTCCTTCTTGGATTAAAGTAGTACAGGGAATATTTGATTTTAGTCATTGCCAGAGATCCTGGAACCGACTGAATTTCTTAGCACTGGGATTTCTTGGGCTGCATCTCCACTTTTGGCTCCTGAAATACTTCCTCCTGCCATCATCGAACACTTACTAAGCATCCTCTAAACATGCGGCATTATTGTACTTCACTGTCTTATTCAGTCTGCAAGGCAACGTAGGCATCGTCAGCCTCTTTTAGAGATGGGAAAAATGGAGCTCAAAGAGGAGAAGGATCTGCTCCAAGGCCTTTTACATTTACACGCAGCTCATCAGCAGGAGAGCTGACAAAGTGGCCAAGCAGCCAACAGAGCCTAAGGTCTCCATCTCTAAAGCCCTTTCTCTTAACCGCTGTGCCCCACTGCCTCCACGGGACCTTCTCACGCCTGTGCCCTATCCCTGCCCACCCGCCTCCCATCCAAATTAAGTGTTGGGATTATCCCCTATCACCTAATGCTGGCTCCAGTGAAATGAATTGTCAAGCTTAAGAAGAAAGTCCTACCATTTTCTCTGAGAAAGGAGAGGCCCTACCAGTGGAGAGATGCTCACCCAATCCCCAGCGTCCCCACCCAGGCATCTGTCCAGCCTTCAGAGGACCCCAGCCCCGCTATCTGACCACAACTGCATGGAGAGACCCCAAGTGAGCCCATCCGAGCCCATCAACCCCAGAACCATGAGAAAGAAAACTAAATTTTTCTTTTAAGCCACAAAGTGTTGGGAAATTTGTTATGGCAGAAAAAGACAACCAGAATACTGCAGTTAGTGAATCAGTCCGTCTTCTCTCTAATTCACTCAAGGTCCATAGTACCTACGGTCTAATGCAGAAATATCTTGCAGAGATATCTCCAACCTCCCACATAAAAAAAAAAAAAAAGGAGAAAGAAAGAAAGAAAAAATCCCCAAACGTTCCAAACCCACAGAGGACCACTCAATTAAATTTTGTTGTCATTGGGTTGAAGGGCAGTGATTGGAGCTTTAAGAAATTCCGTAACAGCCTTTTACTCCTATGTTGTCACATAATGCAACAGAACAGGTCTTGCCTGGGAGGAAGAGAGGAGAGAGGATTGTCAAAGCTCAATTACTGTTTCGGTAGTTCATCACTTGACATTTATACGTCTAACGTGTCCAATGTGCCTGTGAATTTGACATTCCAAATGATTGACCATGACTGCTAAAGGGTACTTCACATCATGAAGGAAGGCAGGGTGTAAATTCTCTGAATGACCAAGTAGATCACTAGTAGACAAAAATGGGAGTGGGAAATCATATTCTACAAATGCTTCCTATGTGTGCAAATATTTCCTATGGTCAGGGACTGTCCATGAGTTATCTCCTTTGATCCTCATTCAAACACCTAAGGGAGTTACTCTTCTCCACATTTTACAGATGGGAAAACTGACTCAGAGAGGTTGTAATTCGGGGGTCGCTGGAAGAGCTAGGACTTGAACATTCAGTCTGATTCCAGTGTCTGTTCTCTTTTTACTCATTAGCATCAGCTACACAGAGCCAACCGATGTGACTTCAGTGCAGATGTCAAAGCAATATGAATGGATCTTTGCCGCCTCCCTCTGCCCCTCCCTGAGGCAGGAGCCATTCTTTGACTTGTCTCCAGGATTGCATGGCTGTCATTGAACCAAACGTGTGCTGCACGGGTAAGAGCTTGTGCTACACTCTAGTCTCCCCTGTATCCAAACCCAGGATGCTGTGTTCCTGCCCTGGCGGGAACATGGGTATCTACTAATGTTGCTGGTCCCTGAGCTGGACAGCACTTTGAGTTACTGGCTCTTGGGCCACGATCGTGTTTCCAAGGGTTTGGTTACTTGGAGCAGAGTCCTAGATGACCATGCCTCTTCATTCACAGAGAAAATAGAGGCCTATCTACATGAACGTCCTGATCTTTATAGCGCCACTAATCTCTATCCCCCTCACTCCCACCACACACTTACTCGTCGTAGCAGAAAGGTTCCAGTCACAGCTTAGATGTACAGCCATATAGCTCTCGTTATATATTACTCCGAAACTGGGCTGGAATTTCTCACCGCCTCCCCTTTTCCTCTGATGGTGACATACACTTCTTTTGTTACTTCAGGATAACTCAGTCACTTATAGTTTTACATACAGTCAATTCTGAATTTAGTTCTTTCAATGCAATCTGAATTCCTGGTGGCTCTTTTGCCTGGGGGAGTTGCTCTTGTCCACGTGTGTTCTTGACTCACCGTGGCTCTGCTGCCCCATGCCTCCAAGCCATGGCCATGGCCTCCATGCTTTCCGTACCCTCTGCTGAAGCATCTGTGGCTGGTGTGGTGTGTGGATCTCCTCCTGGCCTTCACGTACCCCTGCAGCTCAGTTCCACCTCAGCTTAGCAATGCTGCTGCCCCGAGACTCACCTCTGCCCTCCTGAGGCTTCTCTGGATTGTCACCTCTCCCCAGTCTTCCCAGGGCTCTGGCTGGCACAGTGACTCCCTTTTACCACGGAAAATGTGGTAATTCTTAGTGTTGCTCGCCAATAATCTCTGAATTATACTCACTGGGCCCCTGATAGGTGGCTGGGGCCATGTAATTCATTTGAACAATAAGCACAAATGAGGTGAGTCAAGACGAACCTCTAATTGTCTGGACAAGACCCTCCTGAATCGTCTTCCTCTTCCAGAGTGATCGTCTGTATTCATGATGGCCATTGCGTCATTACTCTGCGTCCCCGACTGTTGAAATAGACTGACTTCCCTGCCAACTAGTGATGGTCGTATATTATGTACAAAAAAAAAATAAGTCTGTTAAGTTTCTTAGATTTCAGGGCTGTTTGTTATAGGAATTTTTTTCACATTTTTCCCGTGCCCCACTGGAGGACAGGAATACTTCTAGGGTTGGGGGAGGGGAGCTATTCAGGCCCTCCCCACCCCTGCCCAGCCTAATGTGCCATTATTGCTACCATACTTTCTCTGTTCCCAGGTGACGGAGGCACTTCAGTTCCCTAAGCCTATCTGGGTATTTCCATCCTGTCTCCATGCCCCTGCTGGTTTTGACCTTGAGGAGTGAGGCAAAGAGCAGGCCCTCTGGCCCACCTTCAGGCTCTCTTCTCTTAATCCTAAGGTTTCCTCTCAGCCAAAGAGGACATTTACCTCCTTCCTGTGTGATGGGAAAACTTACTTTGACGTCATATCCTGTCTCCTTCCTATGGCCTCCTCCTGCCCTCCTGCCATGCTATGGCTGGTTTTATAGGCCTGTGCTCTCCCCTTTCAGGCCTGCCTCACATTGTCCAGCCCAATCTTTTCTCTTTCTTTTTTTTTCCATTTTATTGAAGTATAGTTCATTTACAATGTTCTGTTAGTTTCTGCTGTACAGCAAAGCGATTCAGTTATACATATATATACATTCTTTTTCATATTCTTTTCCATTATGGTTTATCACAGGATATTGAATATAGTTCCCTGTGCTATACAGTAGGACCTTGTTGTTTATCCATTCCATATATAAAAGCTTAGATCTGCTAATCCCAACCTCCCACTCCATCCCTCCCCCTTGGCAACCACCAGTCTGTTCTCTATGTCTGTGAGTCTATTTCTAGTTTGTAAATAATTTCATTTGCATCATTTTTTAGATTCCACATGTAAGTGATATCATGTGAAATTTGTCTTTCTCTGTCTGACTTACTTCACTTAGTATGATAATCTCTAGGTCCGACCATGTTGCTGCAAATGACATTATTTAATTCTTTTTTATGGCTGAGTAATATTCCATTGTATAAATAGACTGCATCTTCTTTATCCATTCATCTGTTTATGGACATTTAGGTTGTTTCCATGTCTTGGCTATTGTAAACAGTTCAAACTTTTCTCTTTCAACCAGCCCAGCTCTTACAAATCAAAAATACTCAGCCTTCAGACTAGCCCAGGACTTGAGGAGCTATATTTTGAAACTGAAAGCTGAGTTTTTCCACTGAGGACAGTGAGTAAGAAAGCCGTCTCTCCTGCCTGGCAGGTAGAGGAAGAGAAATAGAAAAAACATTAAAAAAATAAAACATTGTTCAGCATTGCAACCTCCCGCCCCTACATCTGCGCACCCATACCCAGCCCTGCCTCATCTGCCATCAGAGCTCTGGTCCCAGCCTGGCCTTGCCTCTCATTCCCTTCCCATTTCTGCAATATCTCCCTCTTTACTGCTTCCTATGTCTTCATCATTACATCATCTTTACATTTTCCCTGTGAAATTAATTAAACAGGGAGGCCGTAAGACTGAGGGGCTTCTCATGCCTTAGCAGCCTATGTAAGCAAATCAAAACCTAAGCCTGAAATGCCTCAAGGTTAAGAAAATGAAACCTAAGGACAGCCCGTCATGCACAGTCAACGAGCCTTTCCCAAATAAGGTGGCTGCTTAAGCTAGAGCCAATCAAATGACTTCCTTGTTTAGCTTCGGTCATCTTCTCTATAAAAGTCTTGACCCAGCTGTTGCCAGTGGAGCACTCCTAACCACTTCCGGTTTGGGGCTTCCCAGTTCAAATAGATTTCTGCTCACATAAACTCTTCAAGTTTTCTATACGCCTCAGTTGATCTTTCAACATCCCCTGCAAAAACCTATAAACAAAAAGTCCCCTCCAACAAACCTACAGACAAAAAGTCCACAAAATTCCCTGCCTACTGTATGTCCCTGTCTGTCTGTCTCCTCCACAGGTTTTCTGAAAGGGGAGCACGCTCACCATCCATTCCTCACTCCCATCCTCTTCCATTTTTGCTCCCGAGTCCAGTGGGCACATGTCAGCCTCATCTCCCTTGACCTCTCTGCAGGATTTGCTCGCATTGACCGCTGGCCTCTCAAAGCTCTCTCCTCCCCTGGCCCAGGCTCTCCTGGGGTTCCTCCCACGTCTCTGGCCATTTCTCTGCCTCTCTAGTGAGTCCCTCCACCTCTGCACATGCTTTTGAGGTTGCTGTTGCCTGGGTTCTGCCCAAGGCTCTTTTTTCTGTTTACATCCTCACTCAAGGACTTAGAGACCACCAGATACAGCCTTCACATCTGTCTTCCAGCCCTTTGAGTTTCTTCTTTGCTCCTGAACACATGTCTCAAGCTTAACCTTCTGATGGAAGGCAGGTTGTGTATGTGGTGGCGTGCCCCTCTTCTGGGCAGTCAGTGCCCAGCTCGTCAGCGCCGCGGGGGTCTGCTGGCAGGGGTGTTCTTTGTGCTCTGGGAGGCCTCTCTTTGTCATCAACCCACCTTGGATCCTGCTGTTTCCATCCCACTGTTTCTCTCAAGAGTAAACGTGGTCTCATTCATTATCCACTCCCTGATGGTAACAACTCAGCCGTTTCCGACAGCTTGAGCGTTCTCCTGTCCAGCCAGCTGAAGATGTTTTGTTCTCTGAGGTCTCAGCATCCCTTTCAGAGAGAATTGCACGATTTGCCTGGGGGGCCAGGGGTGGAGGCAGGAGACTGCCTCATTGAGGCCTTGTCACGGGAACACAGTACTGACCACATTTGGGTGATGGCAGCCTCTGTGTGGGGTAACTCTTCCTGACAGCACCAGCTCTATCTAGCCTCAAAACCTTTGTACTAGCAGTTCCCTTTGCCAGGAACATTCTTTCCTTTCCTCTTCCAACTTTCTGCAGGCCTCTGCTCAAGGCTCGCCTGTGTTAACTAGCACCCTTCAGTCCTCTCCCTCCCCTTATCTGGTGTCCCGCCTTTTGTTTCTTAGCAATTATCACCATCTGACACCTTTTAATCTATTTGTCTATTGTCCTCCTCTCTCTACCGGAATATAACCTCCATCAATACAGGGATTTTTACAGCTTTGTTCAATGCTGTATCCTGTCTCAGACAGGGCCTGGCATGCTCAGATAAATGGATGAATGGATGAATGAATGAATCATGATATTTCTTCTCATGAGAATAAGTAGTTTAGAGCAGTAGATTTTAAACTGCTCCAGATAAACCAAGTCAGAAACCTGGGGTTCACACTCGGCTCTTTCTTCTCCCCAACATTCAGTATCACTCAGTCAGTTCTGCCTATTGGACGTCCCTGAACTTAGTCCCATCTCTCTGCCCTCATTCCCAGTCCAGAGCCACATCATCTTTCACCAAGTTACAGCCAAGCTGTCACGCCTGTTTTCTCTGACTTTAGAGCTCCCGCCTCCAAATAATCCTTCCCACCTAGCCAGAGGGTGCTGCCGACACCCAAAGCAGCTAATGGCACTCCCTGGATTGAAAGACTTCAAAGTCTTCTCATTTCCTCCAGGGGAAACCCAACCTCTTCTGCACACACAACGCCTGAGATCTGGCTTCCACGGCACTGAGCAGCCCTGCCTCTCGCAGCTTTTCCCCTGGACTCAGTGTTCCACAGCCACCCAAGCCCCTCCACCTGCTTCAGCAACCAGCACATTCCAGACAGAGAGGGGAGTGTGGACTGGGAGAGGCTATTCTGACCTGAGAGTCTTCACAGACTCCAAGCCCACAAACAACACCTGAAGCTTCTGCTTCTTCAGCCTACCCCCTTCTATATTCAAAAAGGGCTCGGTGCTTCCCTCTGCCACGTATGCAAGTATAACACTGCATTTTAGTTGTTTGCTTGTTAATCTTTCTCGCCCATCAGATGGTGAGTTCCAGTGCACTTTTTTTTTTTTTTTTTTTTTTTTGCGGTACACGGGCCTCTCACTGTTGTGGCCTCTCCCGTTGCGGAGCGCAGGCTCCGGACGCGCAGGCTCAGCGGCCATGGCTCACGGGCCCAGCTGCTCCGTGGCACGCGGGTCCCGGACCGGGGCACGAACCTGTGTCCCCTGCATCGGCAGGCGGACTCTCAACCACTGCGCCACCAGGGAAGCCCTCAGTGCACTTTTTTATGTATGGTTTATATGCTCAGTCTCATAAGGAGGCTTGCACATGGGGACCACAGAGGAAATGTTGGTTGAAAAGGTGATGAATGAATACAGCTTTAACATACACATTGATTTCATTCATATAAACTGGAAGGAAAATACAATAATCTTTTACCATATAGGAAAAAAACTAAGTTAGATAAAAATAACTTCCTTCCTAATTAACAATTTCATATTTTACATGCTACTGCTCCAGGGTATGTGCTGTTCTTGCCGGTGTTATTCTCTATATGTGTCCATACCTGCCCTTAAGAGTGAATGTTTCTAGTACATAATGCAGGAAAATATAACTCGCCATCCTGAAAGAAATCGTCAACATGATGAAGAGGCATTTAATTCGGGGGCTTTGAAGACTGAAGTGTGTTTAGTGTATGCCTGGGGCAGGTGTGAGGCCAGTGGGACAGCATCCCTCCTTCCTGCCCTGGGGTTGACGGCACATAGAAACGGAAGTGGTTGTACAATCTCCAAGGTCTATTTAATCTTTGGCCTAGTTATTGAATTTGCCAAAAAGGAGGCCAGTTAGTTCCAGGTGTGATGCTGTGGTCTCTGATGTGGAACTTCCCCAAGGGGAAGTTGGCTCACACCTGCCTTCCAATGGCCCCAGCATTATTAACAAGCCTCTCTCTTGCCTATGGGCTGGGAAGGGAATTCTGTTCACTTATTTTATGTCAGTGTCCTGTATCTTCTGGAGACTCAACTATGCATTTGGTAATGTTCCTTTCTAACGTGAGAATTCGTTGCTATTTGGGTCATACAATTTACACCTAAGAAATGACCCTCTGAAAGATTAGATCTCAAAGTGCACTTTATTGAAAAAAAGCATTTCCCTTTCGCTAGTTAAAAAAAAAGACGTCGTGTTGATGAAGGCTTTCTTGCCCCTCACTCATGCTGTGACTCTTTCTGCCCAAATGGGTGATTTGTCCCCAGAGAAAATGATGTAACAGTGTTTTCCTCCATGAAGGAACATAAACTAAAAACTGGGCTAACTTTCACATGCTCTAAAACCCCTTTCTTAATACTTTCCAGCGTAGCATGCTGGTCTTGTATACCCCTGCAATTTCCCAATTTCAGTGTTCCTTTCACCAGCCCCTGGGAAAACCAATTTTACTATTAATCTTGCACACTTATAGATCCATGTTTTCATTCTCAACCAGGAATCATGGCGAATTCTCAGCAGCAGATATATATACGGGGAGCTAACATTGTTCATTCTTTAAAAAGCTCTCTGTAGTATCAAATGTATCATGAAATTCATGGGAGCAAGAAAGCAGCCACAACTCCCTAAATGCCTGTGGCTTACTCTGTTTCCCCAACTCCTGCCAGGCCCTCGGTCCCTGTGGTTTAAACAGAGGCCTGTGACCTCAGACTTGAACTTTGGGGAGATTGTCCCCACCCACATATAAAGAGTATCTATGAGCAGAACATGAGGATTTGATTAGGAAATGTGTTCAGGAGGTTGGACAGCTATGTACCAAGAAATATACTCTCATTCTTACGTAGTGTATAAAACCAGTGAACAATTTAGGGTTGGTTAAGAAATATTGCAGTTCTATAGCATAGGATGTGAACTCCTCAAAAGAGAAACTAGTGCTATTTATAGCACTAGAGTCTAACTTAAAATTCAAATGCATTTAAGAGCAGAATCAGGTAAATATGCATTTTATGCTCCGTAAAGATCACAATTATAAACCAGGTACCAATCTTTTATAAATGTCAAGATGAACTCCAAAGACTGTATCCTTTTTGGAGCTCTAGAAAAACTGGAAGATTTTCATAACTCCAACAAGGAACAATGTAACTATGAAAACACATTCTTATATTCTGTCCAGGGTATTTACTCTGAGCATTCCATTTTCTAAAATTCCCTAAGATCATTGTATGATGCATGTTTCTTAATCAAGTAACTCCTAAGCTTTAGAATGGGGATAACATAAAGCATAAAACGGTATGGCAATGACTGTGAAAGAAAAGAGCCCCCTTTAGACATAGATTTAAAAAACACGTCAAAAACCCTTCAAGGTAGCTGATAATGTTGGTGACAATTTTCTAAATACAGTCCACGAGCTCCTGCTTCAAGATTAAATATATTCAGGAATGTTGGTATTTGGTCCTTTGTAAACTTTAGATGACGCTAGTCCCAAGTGATAAGTAAAATTCTTTTGCCTAGAGGTTCCTGAGGGATTAGGGCCTATAACATAGATTATCAGTGTAGTTCTGAACCCACAAGAAGCGTGGGGAAGAAAAGCGTTAGGGATAATGGGGATACAGCAGTAGCTCTTTCAAAGGTGTTGGAAAGTTTAACTATAACTCATTTTACTCTTCATACATAGTTTAGCCACTAACCGTTTGATAATTGATGTTCTTAAAATCAATGGTAAGATACATTTCAACAGTTTTTCCTCTGACAAGAAGGAAAGTCCTCCTTCATTTCAATTAGTAGGTGTTAGTGATTTTGGAAACTTGATCCTCTGGATATGAATATCAAGGAAAAGAGTGAGACCTATATTATGGAAGGTTGCCAGTGTTTATGTCACAACTCCTTACATTGCACATATCACATGTCTCACATTCTTTTGGAATGAGGTGGAGCATAGACACAATTTAATAAAATACTCAGGAGTAATTGAGCAAAGTCTTGTTTCACACACATAAAATTAGTTTGCAGAAAATATTCCTCTCTGACAGTATTTCTAGATTTCTACTTATTTATAAACTTTGTTTACTTGTGAGTTTTTTTTTTTTTTTTTTTTTTTTTTTTTACAACCTTTCCTATTTTAGCTGCATTAAAAACAACATTACTTGTTTGGGAAATGTGATATGCTCCACCGAGTCCCTGTAGGAATACAGAAAAATGTCCTCAGTAGTTAGGAGGGAAGATGCATCATCTGGGGCATATATGCTCTCCGTGGACAATTTTGGATACTCATGTTTTTAAGCAGATGTTCCCTTCATTTTAAATGGCCCTATGATTAATATACCAGTAGAAAGTAAAGGTGTTTTCAAAATTTTATGCACATTAGATGAGTCATCCTGCATGCGCTGTACACATGTACCTTTAATTCTCAGGAAAGACCTGGAAATTATTTGATTTCACCTGCAGTATGTACACGTGTTAGTCCCGAAGGATTTTCTCAAGTTCAGTTCAGACCTTTAATTGCCTTTTTTTCTTCCTTCCTCTTTATTAACGCATTTCCTTTCTTCCTTTTGCTGTGTTGTTTTTGCTTTTCTTTTCTTCCTTTTTCCCTTCCCTCTAAATGAGAGTCTTGCTGGCTGTGGTATCCCACGAGCCATAAATCCTCTTGTTGGCCTGCTCAAACATCCTGCTCACTCCCCTCTTCAATATTTCAGACCCTTCCCCAGCATTCTCTTGGTCTGCGGAGCACTTGGCTTGTTGGAGAGGAAGACAGAATGTGTTTCTCTTTGTTTTGGAGGTAAACTGAGAACGGTCTTCCAGCAAATCACTCTTACTCTCAACCTCTTCATCATCATCTGTGAGCATCTCCTTTCCAAAAGCAAAAATAATAGCCCCTAACCTGGCAGGTACACTGCCTTCTAAGTTGAGATTCCAAAGCTTTTGAATCCAATGTTAAAATGGCAAAGCAATCCTTTCTTTTCCTTCCAGTTTTATCGAGATGTAATTGATAGACAACACTGTATGAGTTTAAGGTGCCCAGCGTAATGACTTGACTTACATACATCATGAAATGATGACCACCACAGTAAGTTTGGTGAACATCCACCATCTCATATCGATACTAAATTACAGTAATAGGAAATATTTTTTCCTTGCGGTGAGAACTCTTAGGGTTTACTCTCTCAACAGCATTCATATGTAACACACAGCAGTGTTAACTGTATTTCTCATGCTGTACATTACATCCCTGGGACATCCCTGGCTATGAATTCCAAACACCTGGGCACATTAACAAGATTACTTTAGGTGCCTCTGAGAGAGAGTGAAGGAACATGGTTCAGGAGTGTCAGATGGTAACTTTACTGATATCTGCTTTAAGAAACAGAGAGCAGTTTCCGTCTTCCCAGTGTCCCTAGGCAAGAAAATATTCCCATGCATTAGGGCGGGGCTGGAGTCAGAGGCATGCTGTTACCAGAGCTCTGGAGTTTCCTGATCTGTGCTCGGGGCCTGGAGCAAGAGGGGACTCAGGCCTCACATTATCGCTTACCTATGTTTAGCTGCGTCTCCCTCAGAACAAGCTGGGGGTTCTCTGTAGGCTGACTTCCCTGTTTTTGGAGTAGACTCCCAGGAGGCTGTCAAGACACCAGGGAGGGAACTGTTCCTTGAGGCACTTAGGCAGATGATGCTGTGGTCAGCCTCACTGACGTCTGTGTGCCTCGAATGCAGAGTGGAAGAAGGGGAGAAAGCCTCCAGACTGCCTGGGCCATGTGGACCTGGGTGACAACCAGCACAGAGAGATGAGTCAAGGGTCAAATGTTCCCACCCTCCCCCAGTACAAAGACCTCCCTTATTGTATTGGCACATGGTGCTGGAATTATGGGAGCCTGAGAATGAAATTAAATTTTGCTGGATAAAAAAGGTTAAAATATTTTTTAAAAATATCTTAGAAGTAGATAAGACATATACTTACTACATTCATATGTTTGGCATTTTGTTGCAATTTAACAACAGTGACTTTAATTTATAAAAGTGATAAATCCTTAACATAAAATAATAATAATGATAAATAGCAATAAATGTTTAATATTAAATAAATAATAAAAGCAAAAAATCTTACCAAATACCTTCCCTTAGAGATAACCTATATTGACAGTTGGTAAACCTCAGCCTAGATACATTTCTATGGGTAATCAGGTGTAAAAGGATGGATAGAGAGAGAAAAAGAGAGAGAGAAATAATTTTATTAAAGTGGGATCATACTATATATGATATATATATATTTAAATAAGAAGGATTATACTTTACTTGAATTTAACACAGGAAAAACGGTATTGAAGCAAAACTAAAGGAATTGCTATTCTTCACATAATTGTTTCTTTACCATAAGAGATACTAGTTTGCATAAGATTCCTTAAAAGTTAAGGGAGGAAAATGAGGCTTAAATAATTACGTTTTGTTTATAACAGCACCTTTTGATTTAATAAAATATTAATTGATTCCCTGATAGAAAAATTGAGATTAGTGTTTTTGTACTTCTTCCCACTCTACTGCCCCCAAATTTAGTTTAAAGTCTGACCTCTATGACTCTGGGCTTGGCCATGTGACCTACTCTGGCCTATGAGTTGCGATGGAGCGTGACATTTGCCTCTTCGGAGCAAAAAGTTTTAATTCAAATGTGTGTTTTGGCTTGAGACATCTGGCTTTAGCCCTCCACGATGCAAACAGCATGTTCTGAAGAGGCGCTACTCTTTCAGTCTGGTTTTAGCAAGGAGAAAACATGTGGAGATGGACCCAACAGAGCCACAGCTGATCCACAGCCCTTATCTAATGTGAGCAAGATACAAATGTTTGCCAGTAGGATATTGAGTTTGTGAGTTATAGCATCAAAAATAGTAACTACATTTTTTAAAGTTTATGTATTTATATTCTGCCCTGTAAACACAATTTGTTCTGGTTGTTTAGTCTTAGCTTTGTATTTAAATGGATTTAGTATTTAGCACCAGTTCTTGTACTTAAAGCATCTCCATTTCTGAATGATTTATTTTGATTCATATCTTGATGAGTAGATTTTATCATAACACACATTTTTCTAAAACAGTTCAAGATTGCCCTATTCTGTGGGTTTTTTCAAGTTTGTGAATACCTTCTTGTGGCCCTTGTCTACTTGAATACCAACTTAGCTAGGTATAATATTCTCACCCATTTACTTTCCCAACAGCGCATAAGGTTTCTTTTCTCTGTATCCTTGCCAACACTTATTTGTTGTCTTTTTGATAATAACCATTATGACAGGTGTGAGCTGATATCTCGTTGTGGTTTTGATTTGCATTTCCCTGGTGGTTAGTGATGTTGAGCATCTTTTCATGTGTCTGTTGGCCATCTACATGTTTTCTTTGGGATTTTTAAAAATAGTGGTAAAAGATACATAACAAAATTTACCATTTTATCCATTTTTGAGTGTATGGTTTCAGTGGCATTAAGTATATTCACATTGTTGTACGACCGTAACCACCATCCAACTCCAGAACAGTTTTCATCTTGCAGAACGAAAACTCTCTACCCATTAAACAATAGCTCCTCATCCCCTGCTTCACCTACGCCTCGCAACCACCATTCTACTTTCTATCTCTAGGAATTTCACTACTCTAGGTATCTCATACAAGTGGAATCATACAATAGTCATCCTTTTGTGACTGGCTTATCTCACTTAGCATAATGTTTTCAAGGTTCATCCATGTTGTAGCATGTGTCAGAATTACCTTCCTTTTTAAGGCTGAATGATATTCATTTGTATGGATATACCACATTTTGTTTATCCATTCATTTGCTGATGAACACTTTGATCACATCCACCTTTTGGCTATTGTGAATAATGCTGCTATGAACATAGGTACACAAATATCTGTTCAAGTCCCTACTTTCAACTCTTTTGGGTATATACTCAGAAGTAGAATTATTGGATCATATGGTAATTCTACTTTTAAGTTTTTGAGAAACGGCCGTACATTTTCCATACTGCCTGCACCATTTTACGTTCCCACCATCAATTCACAAAGTTTCCAATTTCTCCCTCTCCTCACTAGCACTCGTTTTCTGGTTGGTTTGTTTTATAATAGCCGTCCTAATGCGTATAAGGATCACTTCTTGATCTATTCTCTATATAGATCATCTCTTCTCTATTTGCTATCATCTTTTTGTTACTCCTACCTATATTCTTTGTGATTAATTCAGATTTTTCAAATTAAAGAATTTAGCTAGATTGATACTTATTAGATATATTGTTACATACTTATTAGATATATTATGCTCTTGTTCTGATGATTTGTTAGTTTCCTTAGCTTTGCATCATGCATTTTCAACTCATTCTGTAGTTTTCTGATACTCCTTTATTGAATTCAGATATTTTTAAAATGTTATACCTCAAAACATTTCCAAGGAGTATCATTCTGTCCCTTGAGACAGATTTTCTTTGCGACTGGGTTCATTATGTCTTTTGCCTGCTATTTTCCTTTCCTTTTCTTTTTTTCTTTTTAGCATGTTTATATAGTTGCCATGCCACTTCTCCTCTTGTTTATATTTAATGTATAATACAGGCATCTCTAACCAGTCTTCTCTTTGCTCTGAGAGATTATGATACATACACCTTGTCATGCGTCCTTCTTTTTCTATGCCTACTGTTTTTCTTTTCTCAGCTGCATTTTGAGGGATAAATGTAGATTTCTGTCCATTTATTTGTAGCCTGAAGGAATTGCAGCAGGGAGGCAGGGAGAAATTAGTTGGGGGCTGGATGCAATCTTTGTCAAAGGACTTGAATTCTCTGTTTTAAGAGTCCATTAAACGCCATGTATTATGACCCATTTCTTCAGGAATACACCCACCCCACTCCCATTGCTTTGGGTTGTTTCCCCCAATCAGCATCTTTTCCCTTGACTTGGATCCTTCAGGCTTGTAGGAGTTTCTACCCTTTAATACTTTTTCCTGAGCTGCCTACTCTCTCCCATAACCTGCCTCCATTCAAATTGGAAAGTATTTTATTAATTCTTTCTGTAGTATAATTTTTAGAAGGGTGGGGTTAGAAAGAAAGCCACAAAGGAACCTTTTGTTGTCTTCCCTTGACATTTTCTTAACATTCATATCATGAAGCTTAACCTCTTTTCGTTTTTTTGTTTGTTTTGTTTAATTTTTTTAAAAAATTGAGGTATAATTAACAACATATAACATGATATTAGTTTCAGGTGTACAAGTTAATTATTTGATATTTGTATACGTTGCAAAATAATCACCACAGCAAGTCTAGTTAACATCCATCCCCATACATCCGTTTAAAAATATTTTTTATTTCTTGTGATGAAGACTTTTAAGATCTACTCTTCTGGCAGCTTTCAAATATGCAATATGGTATTATTAACTTTAGTCATCATGCTATCCTTTACATCCCCACGATTTTTCTTTTAATAAATAAATAAATAAATTTGTTAAAAAAAAAAAGAAAGGGCAGTTGATATAAAGACTAAATTTTCTATCAGCTAAGAGTCCACATTTATCAACTGTTAAAACATACAACTTTCTAGACAGTCTTAAAGATATTACTGTCATTTTTGAAACAGCAATTTCTGTAGGGTATAACTTTCATGTAGAATTACTGCTAGTGTAGGCGGATTGGGGCATTGCTAGGAGCGTCCCCATGATTTTTTTTTTTTTTTTTTTTTTTTTTTTTTTTGCGGTACGCGGGCCTCTCACTGTTGTGGCCTCTCCCGTTGCGGAGCACAGGCTCCGGACGCGCAGGCTCAGCGGCCATGGCTCACGGGCCCAGCCGCTCCGCGGCATGTGGGACCTACCCGGACCAGGGCACGAACCCGTGTCCCCTGCATCAGCAGGCGGACTCTCAACCACTGCGCCACCAGGGAAGCCCCCCATGATTTTTAATGCATTTTTTTAGGTACCAGAAGAAGAGGATACTCTGATCAGGATTTGTCTTGCTGTCTTTTCCTGAAATTCAATATGTCTTTGGAATTTCTGCTCCAGGGCTGTGAAGAGCCTTACCTGCCTTCTAAAAAGAAACAAAGCTTGTGGTTCTTTGGCATCAAGGGGATGTTTGTTAGAACTGGTGTCAGCTACACTGACCTTATATTTTTCACTTAGTGTATTTCAGATACTCTTAGAACCTTTCTACCAATGGATCAAGAGAGGGCCCTGTCTTTTTTATTTCAAATGCTAACTTCTCGGGCTTGATGTGGAATTTGAGAGGGCCTTTTTCCTTCGCCAATATCTGAAACCCCATTTTCTTCTTCTATTGATGGGGAGAGTTGAAGAGAAGGTGAGGTCAGGAGGAAATTCAGCCTGAGGAGCTGCAGTAGGTGGGAGATGATTTCTCTGGCTGAGGAGTGGGGCAGCCGCCCCCTGGGGGCTGGTCGGCAGGAGAGGGGCTGCAGGAGGGCGTGTTGTGGGCTCTGGCTCCTGAGGGAGTGGGGCAAGCTAGATTCTCTGCAGCCCGTGTTCTGTTTTACTCCCCTACCTGCCTGCTCCTCTCACATCTACCTCTGCTGCTTTTGCCCTCCGTTCCTGTACTCTTCCATCCTGCTCAGTCTGGGCCCAACTCCACAAGAAGTTTTGTCACAGTAGTGTACACTGCAGAAATAGAATAGATCTCTTTTGAACATCACGGCATCGTCACACTTGTATGTGATTAGATACCCATTTTTATCAATTATTTTAACCACTCGACAGGGCTTGTCTTTCTATCTGAAATGATTCATGATATCTGGATCTGTATGTCTTGTGAACAAGAAAATAAGGAAGTGCTTTTGATTCACAGAAGAGCCCAAGCACTTACAACTAAAATATCACAAATACCAAAGAGCACCAAAATGTTCACACTGATCCAGAAAGAAATGTTAAAATAACTTTTCTGATATTTGAGGAAAATTATACTCTACCTGAGTGATCTACCGTATCTGAATTATCTTCACCTTTTGGGGTCATAAATTACTGAATTTTGAACATGCTGGAAAGATTCAGAGTCCTCAAAATTCAGATAGAGCTCTGACAAAGGGAAAAATTTCTGGTCCCCCATGGCTTGCTCTGCTGGCTCTGGCTGGGGCTTGCCAGAGGGGTGCCCATGAGATCTGGTCCCCTGGGACTGCCTTTCAGAGTTCCCTTCATCACTTCACTTGACTGCACTTGGAGACTTTCCCCTGGATGACCTGGGTGACTGAACAGGCAATACTGTGTTTGTTTTTCTCCCCAAAGACTGAGTCTGCCAAGAACTTGAACTTCAGTAGCATTCTTGCCTCTTTGTGATAGGGGGCTAGAAGCCCCTGATTGGTGCTTGCGGTCAGTAAGAAGAAGGGCCTTGGGCATCTAGCCACTCACCTGTCCTCTGAGAATTCACCTGCTTTCTGAGAATCCTTTCAGGCAAATCTAGTGGCCTGGTCAGGTTTTCACGGACTACCAGTCACGCATTTCATATCTGAGACTCCTTTCTCTTAAAAGATCGTTTTGTGTCTTGCCAGACACCATCAACAAGATTATGAGTCTGAGTAAACAGTTCCTGAAAAAAATTCCATATTCTCTTAGTACATACCACCAGTTAAGTAGCTCATCCCACCATGGGTGATATTTCTAAGCAGATGTAATTTATTTGACAGGATGGAGGTAGACTAGGTCAAGCCTGAAGTCTGGATCCATTCTCCCTATGATTCGAATAATTTTATTATTTCAGTAAAATATCCCGATGAGTCAGGTTGTGTGAGGATTAATTTAAAATAATTTATACAAAGCACATAGCACACTTCCTGACACATAGTAAGTGTTCAATAATAAAAATAAACAAAGATTCTTGGAACTTCACTGTAATAGATACATGTGTCTGTAAGCCCACATACATTTGAACAAGTTAGCCAACATCAAACATGGGTGGAAGATTTCCTAAACTCACTATGTAGGCTTCTATTTATTTTTTTTTAATTTTTGTTTTTGCGGTTCGCGAGCCTCTCACTGTTGTGGCCTCTCCCGTTGTGGAGCGCAGGCTCCAGACGCGCAGGCTCAGCGGCCATGGCTCACGGGCCCAGCCGCTCCGCAGCATGTGGGATCTTCCCGGACCGGGGCACGAACCCGTGTCCCCTGCATCGGCAGGCGGACTCTCAACCACTGCGCCACCAGGGAAGCCCGTAGGCTTCTATTTTTAAGCAAGTCATAGGAAATAAATATAATATTATACACAGGATAAAATATATATTATTATTATATTCATGTGTAGAATAAAATTAATAATATATTAGTATATGTAAATGAAAACAAGCTGTGTTTACTAATCATTTTAAATATTATAGCTGTTTTGTGGAGCTCTATGTACCAGGTGTTACACAAAGCACTTCACAAAGATGATCTCATTTAATCCTACAACAACAGTAGGTGCTACAGTTATTCCTGATTTATAGATAGGGCAATAGACTCTGTGTGTGTGTGTGTGTGTGTGTGTGTGTGTGTGTGTGTATGTGTGTATGTGTGTGTTTGCCTTAAGTATCTTCCCTGTGCTCACAGATCTACTAATTGAACAAGCCAGGCTTTGAACTCAAGTGTGTCAGAGTTCGAAGCCAGTGACCAGATTCTGTAAAAACCACTGTTTCTGTCACTAGTTATTTATTTGCTGGGCTAGTCCCCAGGCTGCCACTCACAAGCTTTACACTCCTCCAAGGAGCTTTGATGTTGACTATAACTTTAAATGTTTGTTTGTTTGTTTCATGATAAAAGACCATTTGAATTGAATGCTTGTTAAGTACCAGATATTTTGCTAATCACTTTATGTAGATTATCTTAATTGTTCCTCAAGGCTTTCCCAGCCTCCAACTCCTGCTTACTTCTTCAGCTTCAATTCTCTTTTAAAAAAAAATCTTATTTGTTTTTTAAAATCTTATTTGTTCCTCTTAGCAACTCTGCAAGGTAACTACTAATATTCTCCTTTTACAGAAGCTCAGGGAGATGAAATCACACAATTCTTAAGTTGCAGGCTAGAATTGACCAAGGGTCTACAGTTCTTTCATCTTTCCACTTCACCACACACATGCCCACACAACCATCACCCATGACGCGGAAACCTTTCCCCTGTGCAGGCAGCCTGTCAGCTCCCTGGTGGAGGCCTCCCCAGCCTCCTGGTCATGGATGTGCTGGAGTCTGATAGAAGGGGAAGAGGACCAACCTATGAGTCAGTGGGTTGGCAGTCTTGGGAAACCTGCCTTTGACCCGCTGCTCCAGCCCAGCCCTACGGAGATGATGAGGCCTGCCAGCCTCACAGCTAGAGGTGTGGTTGGCCTGCAGCGCTTTGATGGATATTTGTCACGGTTCTAAAGCTGGGTGTTATTGTTTTAGCAATTCATCTATCTCGGTTTAGATGGCTGGTGGTGAAGATTTTCATGGTTGTCTTTTGGTTAACCTCAAAGAAAGAGGAAGTTAACAAGCACCCAACGTGTTTGGAAGGATTTCAACCCCAATTAAGTGCGCACTGTAGCATGATTTGATTTGTGGGAGAGGCATAATGAGGAATTCAGAATAAATCATATCTAACATGACACCAGGAACTAAATTTAGATGCTTCACATCATGGAATGTGCAGTTGCCCACCCAAGAACACAGCTATCCCTGCAAATTCCTGCAGGCTGCTTGTGCTGGCTGACTCTCCAGATGTTCATCGACATCCCATAAGTTTTTTCCTGTTGAACCATGAAAGTGGGAATCACTATTTGGGTCCCCCCCCCGCCATATTTGCTATGAGAGTTATAAGGAGATCTGCTGTCAACTCCTTGATAGAATTGCAAAATAGACTCCCATTGCAGCATACCCTTATTTCCACCTGGGCCTGGGAAGTACACACAGACCTGGTCTCGGGGCACCTCATACCCACTAGTTAGAGAGGTGTGTGTCCATTCTAGTCGTCCTGTTTACAGACCCAGTGCTTTCTTGACTTTCTCCCTCCCCACACTGTGAGCCTTTTACTTAACTTTCCCAAAGGAAAATGGCGAGCTCAGCAGCTTTGGAAGAGCTCATTTTTTTCCCTCCATTTAGTTCCACTGAACAAACTAGTGTTTTGGGAGAGGTCATAGCTCTGTCAGCATTCTTTTAGACCTCTTCATTTCATATTTAACCATCATCCACTGAACCCGTATTACATGACACTGTCTTAAACTGTTTTAATTTTTGGTAGGTGTCAAAGTTTTCTTTATTTTTATTACTGATTGAAATTCTGCTGTTCAATGTTTACTTTCTTGGCAGTCTCTGTTTTCCCTACTCTCATTCATTTTCCTCTTATGGTTTATCACTTTAGCCAGTTTTCAAGGCGGATTTTTGCTCCCCTCTATCTGCTTACTAAGGATGATAAGATGGTTTTCTAAAATTTTCTACTAGTTACTATAATAAATCATTTTCAAATTTTGGTTCGTCCTGTAAGTCTTCAGAGTCAGGATTCTTTCTTTTGTTTTGTTTTTTTGGTCTGGCATTTTAAATAGGCCTGATGTTAGTATTTTTTCCATTTTTCTTATTTTTAAAGAAGGGAAGATACAATATTTTCCATAGACAGAGTTTGTGGTTTGATCTCATTCTTCAGATAAGCAGCTGAAGAGGATGTTCACATGCACAGCTACTAGACCCTCCTCAGACTCTAGGCTGAGAAGTCTCAAGGGCTCCTGGACATCTCATTCTACCTCACTCCCACCTCCTGACACTGACCCTGATGAAAATCCTAAAAAACTATCATCCCTCCTTATGTGCCCTTCCTGGGAGTGCTTCCAGAAAGCAGTGCTGCCTGTTGTGATTTACTTTGGAGAATTGTACCTTCCATGCATTTGCTGGGAATTCCCATCTCTGACTAAATATAAAAAAGAGAGTTGGGCCAGGATGAGAGGTAGATGAGGATGGCATGAGTCCCCAGAGAGCATCACCACATAGAGAGATGGCCTCTGTCATCCCATTAGCATATCTCTTGCATGTCCGAGCCAGGGATCGGATGCCAAGAAGGGGCAGGCAGCATTTACCTCCTCCCATCTATTTTCAGGGTGGGAGGGGGAAGCTAGCTCTATTTCTCGTGGTTACAGCACAGGGAGTCATGGATTGTGGTTTTAATCCCACTTTGCCTGTCTTGCGGTTAATGGAAATTGATCCTAGACTCTGAAAATAGGTTATTTTGTTCCAGTTTTGGTGGCGGCATACGTTTGTATTTTTTTCTGTGTCTTTATAGGTATTTTGTTGAACTGTTGGGACTGGCCGAAAAAGGGCCTCTAAGCCAGATGCCATTTTAAACCCAACTTTCTCCCAGGCTTCATTTCTTAAAAGTCAAAAGCCCTTTAGTCCAAAATATGGTTATGTTGATATCCTTGTAGATAAAGCATCATGTACCTGACAGGACAGAAAGGTCTATTCAGCTGAGACAAGTTCTCTAAGGCAGGGAGACTTCTAATTGAGGAATAGGTTTCCTGTAACAAAGTTTCTCATTGTCTGGGGAGACTGCATTGACAGAAAGCCTACATTGATAAAACCATCTGATCTTTTAACCCGTTCGCCTTATGTGGAGAGATCCTGTAAATTCTAATGATCTAATAGCAGAGCTTAGAAACACCTGAATGAAAATCCACAGAGCCCTGAAAGCAGATTGTGAGATTGTGCTTTCCATGCTCAGGGGTCTGTTACTGCTGGCTGTGGACCAATTTCCCTGTCTCCCTGAGGACCGGCCCTGAAGCTCACTTCAAGATGTGCGCCCAGCCTCACTGACTTCACTGCCACAGGACACGTCCCACTGCGGGATGGGGAGAGGGGTGCCTTCCTCCAGTCACAGGGATGTTGACAGAGCAGAGTCTTTGCTGCACGGGAACAGCGTGTGGACAAATGTTTGGCACTGGAACTGGGCTTGGGCTCCAACATTTGAGCTGCTAAAGCCCGGCACAGTTCTGCGGCCAAAACTGCAGAGTCCTAGCAGCTCCCTTTACAAAACCCGAATTGAACAAGTGCCAGGCTAGACTCTGTTGGATGGACTGTCTACACACTTGTGATTTCTTGTGAGGGCCTCAGGATGCATTCGGTTGGGTGGAACAAAAAGGCATGTGTGAGTGGCTTTCCTCTCATTGCCCTACTTCTCTTTCACCAGAACTCAAGGGCTCTGAGCCAGGTCCTTTGTAGTTTTAGTAGAACAGCTGAGAGGCAGGATCAAATAAAAAGTATAAAATGTATGTTTTTTTTCTTCATATACTTTGTTGTTGTTGAAGTATAGTTGATTTACAATGTTCTATTTCTGGTGTACAGCAAAGTGATTCAGTTTCATACACACACACACACACACACACACACACACATCTATTTCAGATTCTTTTCCATTATAGGTTATTACAAGAAATTGAATATAATTCCCCGTGCTATACAGTAGGACCCTGTTGTTTATCTATTTTATATATAGTAGTGTGTATCTGTTAATCCCAAGCTCCTAATTTGTCCACCCCCTCTTTCCCCTTTGGTAATCATAAGTTTGTTTTCTATGTCTGTGAGTCTGTTTCTGTTTTGTAAATAAGTTTATTTGTATATTTTAGATTCCACATACAAGTGATATCATATGATATTTGTCTCTGTCTGACTTACTTCACTTAGTATGTTAATTTCTTGGTCCATCCATGTTGCTACAAATGGCATTATTTCATTCTTTTTTATTGCTGAGTAGTATTCCATTGTATAAATATACCACATCTTCTTTATCCATTTATTTGTCATAGACATTTAGGTTGCTTCCATGTCTTGGCTATTGTAAATAGTGCTGCTATGAACATTGGAGTGCATGTATCTTTTGAATTAGAGTTTTCTCCAGATATATGCCCAGGAGTGGGATTGCTGGATCATATAGTAACTCTAAGTTTTTTAAGGAACCCCCATACTATTCTCCTTAGTGGCTGAACCAGTTTACATTCCCACCAACAGTGTAGGAGGGTTCCCTTTTCCCCCACCCTCTCCAGCATTTATTATTTGTAGACTTTTTGATGATGGCCATTCTGACTGGTGTGAGGTGATACCTCATTGTAGTTTTAATTTGCATTTCTCTAATAATTAGCAATGTTGAGCATCTTTTCATGTGCCTATTGGCCATCTGTGTGTCTACTTTGTAAAAAAGTCTATTTAGGTCTTCTGCCTAGTTTTTGATTGGTTTATTTGTTTTTTTGATATTGAGCTGTATGAGCTGTTTGTATATTTTGGAAATTAAGCCCTGTTGGTCACATCATTTGCAAATATTTTCTCCCATTCCATAGGTTGTCTTTTCCTTCTGTTTATGGTTTCCTTTGCTCTACAAAAGCTTATAAGTTTGATTAGGTCACATTTGTTTATTTTTGCTTTAATTTCTTTTGCCTTGGGAGACTGACCTAAGAAAATGTTGCTATGACTTATGTCAGAGAATATTTTGCCTATGTTTTCTTCTAGGAGTTTTATGGTGTCCTGTCTTATATTTAAGTCTTTAAGCCATTGTGAGTTTATTTTTGTGTATGGTGTGAGAGAGTGTTCTAACTTCATTGATTTACATGTGGCTGTCCAGATTTCCCAACACTATTTGCTGAAGAGACTGTCTTTTTTCCATTGTATATTCTTGCTTCCTTTGTTGAAGATTAATTGATGTAGGTGTGTGGGTTTATTTCTGGGCTCTCTATTCTGTTCCATTGATCCATATGTCAATATGGATATTGTGTCAATATCATGCTGTTTTGATTACTGTAACTTTATAGTATTGTCTAAAGTCTGAGAGGGTTATGCTTCCAGCTTTGTTCTTTATCCTCAGGATTGCTTTGGCAATTCTGGGTCTTTTGTGGCTCCATATAAATGTTGGGATTATTTGTTCTAGTTTTGTGAAAAATGTCATGGACAATTTGTTAGGGATCACATTAAATCTGTAGATTGCTTTGGGTAGTATGGCCATTTAAACAAAATTAATTCTTCCAATCCAAGAACATAGGATATCTTTCCATTTCTTTGAATCATCTTCAATTTCACTTATCACTCTTTTATTGTTCTTAATGTATAAGTCTTTCACCTCTTTGGCCAGGTTTATTCCTAAGTATTTTACTTTATTTTATGTGGTTTTAAAAGGGATTTTTTTTTTTTACTTTCTCTTTCTTACATTTCACTGTTATTGTAAAGAAATGCAACATATTTCTGTATGTTAATCTTGTATCCTACTAGCTTGCTGAATTTTTTTATCAGTTCTAGTAGTTTTTGTGTGGAGTGTTTAGGATTTTCTATACATAGTATCATGTCATCTACATATAATGACAATTTTACCTCTTCCTTTCCAATTTGGATATCTTTAATTTCTTTTTCTTCTCTGATTGCTGTGTCTAGGACTTCCAATACTAGGTTAATTAGAAGTGGTGAGAGGAGGCATCCTTGTCTTGTTCCAGATTTTAGCAGGAAGGCTTTCAGCTTTCACCATTGAGTATTATATAGACGGTGGGTTTGTCATAAGTAACTTTTTTATGCTGAGATATATTCCCTCTATACCCACTTTGGTACAAGTTTTTATCAAGAGTGGATGTTGAATTTTATCAAATGCTTTTTCTGCATCTATTGAGATAATCATGTGGTTTTTGTCTTTTCTTTCGTTGATGTTGTGTATCACATTGATTGATTTACATACGTTGAAACATCCTTGCTACCCTGGGATAAATCCAGCTTGATCGTGGTGTATCATTCTTTTCATGTACTGCCGGATTTGGTTTGCTAATAATTTGTTGAGGATTTTTACATCTATATTCATCAAAGATATTGGCCTGTAATTTTCTTTATTGGTAGTGTCTTTGTCTGGTTTTGGTATCAGGGTGATGGTGCTTCATAGAATGACTTTGGGAGCGTTCCCTCCTCTTTAGTCTTTTGGAAGAGTTTTAGAAGGATCAGTATAAATTCTTTGTTGTATGTTAGGTAGAATTCCCCAGTGAAGCTATCCGATCCTGGACTTTTGTTGTGGGGAGGTTTTGGTTTTTTTTCTACAAATTCTATTTCACTTCTGGTGATCAGTCTGTTCAAATTATCTCTTTCTTCTTGATTCAATTTTGGTGGGCTGTATGTTTCTAGAAACTTGTCCATTTCTTCTAGGTTGTCAAATTTGTTGGAATATAATTATGCATAGTATTCTTTTACAGTTTTTTGTATTTCTGTGGTGTTGGTTGTTATTTCTCTTTGTCATTTCTTATTTTGTTTATTTGGGTCCTACTTTGTCCTACTTTGATTTTGTTTATTCTCAGTTTTATTGATTTTTTTCTATATATTTTTTACATCTCTTTTATTTCTTTCCTTCCTGATAATTATTATTTCCTTCCTTCTACTCACTTTAGGTTTTGTTTGTTCTCCTTTTTCTAATTCTTTTAGGTAGTAGGTTAGGCTGTTTATTTGAGATTTTTCTTGTTTTTTGAGGAAGGCTTGTATCACTGTGAACTTCCCTCCTAGGACTGCTTTTGCTATATCCCATTGATTTTGCATGGTTGTTAAAATGTCTTTAAAAGTCTTTTTGCTGAGGCTGCAGGCTGACTTCTAACTGCATTAAAGTAATTAGGTCTTGGGGTTGTGCTAACGAGAAGTTGGTAGTCATCTATCTGTTCACTAGCACTTCATCATTTACACAACCCTTAGTAGAGAATTACACATGACAGAATGCTAATTAGACCAGGGTTGGCCTCAAGATTGTGTGGCCGGTTACTAAAACAGTGTGCTCACAGGAATCATTTGTAGCAGTTAGAACGTGTATGCTTGTTTCCGTATGTGTGTGCAGATTCTAAAAGTACAGTAAGCTCCCTATGCATGAACATTCAAGTTGTGAACTTTCAAAGATGTGAACTTGAGTTCACATATCCAGTCATGTAAGTTAGTTCACATGTCTGGCAGACATCGTCATGTGCATGCATCCTCTACAAGTGACCGTGCTTTTGTGTACTTTACTGTACAGTACTGTATAGAGTACAGTACCTTTATTTCAAGCCCAGGATGTCTGGAAGTAAGCATAAAAGCAGTGGTGATGTAGCTGGTACTGCTAAGAAGCATCAAGTGATAACGATGGA
Organism: Delphinus delphis; assembly: GCF_949987515.2. Classification (NCBI taxonomy): domain Eukaryota; kingdom Metazoa; phylum Chordata; class Mammalia; order Artiodactyla; family Delphinidae; genus Delphinus; species Delphinus delphis. Next base: position 66,761,531 of record NC_082688.1, read on the forward strand.
AACAAAAGTGAAAATAACTGTGAGAGTGGAGGGAGGTGAAAAGATGGTAGACGTCGCTTATTCTTATAACATGAATCATTCAACCATCGGCATGATTCTAAAGAACAAGGTCAAGATCATAGAACATGTGAAGTCTGCTGTGCCAATGATGTCAACAATAATATTGAAGAAATGTGGAAAAGCGATGGAGGAGATGAGAACCTTCTCAGTGTGTGGATGCAGGATCAGCATCAGCGTCAAGTCCTGCTCAGCTTAATGTTGATTCAAGAGAAAGCTAAAAGGCTTTATGAAGACTTGAAGAAGAAACACAGCAAAGAATCAGAGGATGCATCTTTTAATGCCAGCCATGGCTGGTTTCATCTGTTCAAAGCTAGAGCCAACCTTCACAACATAAAAGTAAGTGGAGAGGCAGCAAGTGCCGATAGGGTAGCTGCTCGGGAATTTCCTGAAACACTCTGAGAAATTATTGATGAAGGTGTGTATTTACCTGAGCAGGTTTTTAGTGTGGATAAGACAGGACTGTACTGGAAGAGGATGCCAGACTGAAGTTACATCAGTAAGGAGGAAAACTTGATGCCAGGATATAAAGCAACAAAGGATAGGCTAACTCTGTTGTTTTGTGGCAATGCTTCCAGCGAGATGAAGCTGAAGCCTCCCTTAGTTTATCAGTCAGAGAACCCAAGAACCCTTAAAAACATAGCCAAGGGCTCTCTTCCTGTTATGTAGAAGAGTAACCCCAAAGCCTGGGTTACACAGGCCATTTTCCAGGACTGTTTTTTCCACCACTTTATCCCAGAGGTAGAGGAGTATTGCTTGGAGAAGGATGTCCCATTCAACGTTCTTTTGCTGCTCAACAATGCTCCAAACCACTCCCCATTCACGAACGAGTTTCATCCCAACATCAGCATGGTGCATCTGCCACAGAATACTATGTCACTCATCCAACCTATGGACCAGGGAGTTATAGCGACTTTCAAGAAATATTATTTATGTCACACTTTTCATCAGGCAGTAAAGGTGAGTGACAAATCAGGAACAACCTTGCAACAATTTTGGCAGGACTATAACATCTACAAGGCCATAAAAAACATTGACTTCGCTTGGTGTGAGGTTACGGCTGTCACCATGAATGGAGTTTGGAAGAAGCTGTGCCCACAGTCTGTTCACAATTTTCGTGTATTTAAGAAGGTGGATGAGGAGTCCAAAGAGGTCTTCAGCAACTTGGTGACCTTCAGCAAGAAGGTGGAACTAGATCTGCAAGAGGACTTCATTGAACTCCTTGCTGTGCAACACAAGGCACTTACTAATGAAGACCTGATGGAATCGGAGGCCCAGAGAAAGAACAAAGAGAGACAAGAGGAAGAAGAAGTAACTGAAGAACCAAAGAGATTCACAACGCAGGAAATGGCAAGGGGATTTTCTTTATTTGAGGAGGCATTGTTAGTTTTTGAGGCTGGGACCCAATGAGAAAAAAAGAGCTACTACCCAGACATCACTGGATCGTTTTTTCAAGGGGGTAGATAGAATTGAACCCAGCAAGGAACCAGAACCTCTGCCATCAACGTCAGGCATGAGTGAAACTGCAGCTTGCCCTCCGTCTCCTATTGCTGATGATCCTCCAGCTCTACCATCTGCCACCTCCTCTCCCTCCTCCAGTCAGTGACTCTTCTTGCCTGTTCACTCAATACCAGTCCCTGTATGCCAGCTGTTGTGCTGTACACTGTACTTTTCAAGGTACTGTACTATAAGATTAAAAATGTTTTCTTTATTTTTTGTGTTTGTTTTTTATGTATTATTTGTGTGAAAAGTATTATAAACCTATTATAGTACAGTACTTTATAGCCAATTATGTTAGTTGGGTACCTAGGCTAACTTTGTTGGACTTATGAACAAATTGGATGCACTTAGGAAAGTGCTCTCAGAGCAGAACTCGTTCGTATGTAGGGGACTCACTGTACAGTACATGCTCAGGTATTCACTCTGGTTGCCAACTTTGTGAATTGCCTAAGAACTTCTCAGTTCCCTATATTTTTCTGTCTTATATGCATCTCATGCTTCCTCTGCATTGAGAATGAGGAAGAAAAGAGAAAACCTACAATCAAATCATATTCTTGAGTTTAATTTAGCTATGATTGTCTCACCGAGATCACCTTCCTCAAATAGCATTTAGCCTCCCATCAACTCCCTGGAGGCTGAGCCCTGTGCTGACAGGATGGAAAAGAAGAGATCAAGAATCCTATCTTGTCCACGTTATCCCTGACTTAAGGCAACCTAGTTATTTATTTCAGGTTAGTTCTGGAATTTTCCCTGATGTTATATTTGAGTTCCTCTGGTGACACGTAGACTCCTGGTTGGTCTCAAAATGAGGCCATGCTTGACCAACTATCAAACGTCAAGGTTTTCTGTGGTGACAAACAGCCTCAAAATTCAATCACTTACCACAACAAACATTTCTTTCTCACAGTTCTGCAAGTCAGTTGTAGCTCTGATGGCTTAACTGGACTCAGCTGGAGTTGCTGCTGGGCTACAGGCTGGGTTCCTATCTGCTCCTTGTACCTTCTCATCCCACTAACTATGGCATATCATTCTTATGGAGGAGGGTAGAGGGTCAGGAGGGGTGAGAGAAACACCCCTCCTTGAAGCCTCTGCTCTGAACTGGCACAATGACATTTTCATTCACATTCCATTGGGCAAAGCTATGAATTCACAAGGCCCAGTCCAAGGTTGATGGTGTGGAGCTGTATGCTCTGCCTACCAGGAAGGATGGACAAGTCACATGAAAAATGGGTACTGTCTTATTCCAGGGACAGAGCAGAAAGTTGAAAACAATAATTGTGTTTTATCACACTAACCATATAATGGCCCGAAAAAGAGATTCACCATAATTCACTCCTAGTTTTACTAGATGGCCTCAGTTCCTAGGTAATTAAATAACAGTAGAGTACGTATCTGATTAATACCTCCTTTAACTTAAATGTCCTAGAGAGCTAGAAAAGAGTTCTTCCACTGCTCCTCACCTCCAACCTCTCCATGTGTGCACACTGGAGGACATGTTTCTTAGGTGACAGAAGATTTATTGCCTCTCCTTTTCAGTGGGGTGTGTAGTGGAAAGAGCTTGGGATCTGTTTTCACACAGACATGAGTTCCAATTTACCTCAGGAATTAAATAGCCAAGAGTCATCTTGGGCAATTTATGAAGCTTCCCCAGTGTCCATTTCTTCTAGCATGGGGGACAGAGTACCTTCTTCACTGATTTCCTCTGTAGATTAAATGAGATGACTTATCTAAACTACTTACTATATCTCTCATGAAGATTCGTTTCCTTTCCCTTCTCCTAAATCTCATCTACCATCCAAGGTAAACTTTAAACCCCAATGCCTTCCCTAAACCATCTTTAACTTCCTTGTGAATTCATTGAGCTTCTCCTCTGAACTTCTATTGTTCTTAGGGGAGGGATCCATGACCTGCTCCTGCATTCATGAATGGATTTCAGGAATTTCATGGACCATCCCACTCTTCTTTGGAATCAATGTGAAATTTTGTGTGTATAAACCATATGCTTATTTCTGGGGAGAGACTACATAGCCTTTTTCTGAACTTCAAAGTACCTCTAGATCCAGAAGAGGTTCTGAACCATTGAGGTTAGATGAACTGGATAACTCGACCTTCATGATATACCACCGTGTATGCTGGGTGTTGCTTCACGCTATTAGCCCTCTTTCCCCATCTTAATTATGAGCTTCTTGAGGGGAACAAACGTATCTTTCAGTGGCTTATATGTCTTCTACAGGCTGAACACTTGGTGAAAATTCAAGAAATATTGTTGAATTATTACCCAGAGAAAGGTTTAAAAAGTATCACCACCACACCCACCAGGGTGAACCTAAAAGGTCAAACATTTAACCACAGTGCTGAAAGCATGTAGAGAAAAAAAATCACTAAAAGCAAAACAAACCAAAAACTCTGGTAGTAGCTGAATTTGTCTGTCATGTGAAACATTGCATCAGATATAATTGAAACACATCTCATTACTGATCGAAACTCATCTCCTTACTTCATTTCCTAAAAGAAATGTGGCATATTTTAGTAATTATGAGTATGGTTTTAGGTTAGAACTAGGAGAGGGAGGCTGTCAAAGAGTGACATTTTGACAGTGTGTTGGAATGTAACACAGTCCTATTAGAGAACTCTTAGCTCTTTTTGTAAAAATGGCCTCTCCTAATCCATAGGTTGATGTTTGGGTCCAAATATAATCTGAAAAAAAAAAAGGGAAGAAAGAAGAAATAAAGATAAATGAACTTTTTTGTGCCTTTTTTTTCTTGCCTGGGAAGCAAAATAAATGTATGGTGAGATCATTAACCAGAACCGTAAACACCACCCAAAGATATCTTCAGAAAGTATATTTCTAATCATTTAAGAACCTTTAACCCATTGGCAGTGCCAGGTAGGCTTGAGGGAGAAAGAATGGTCAGGAAATGCTTCAGGGAAGATGGAAGCATGTTGTCAAAAGTCAAGGATTTCTTGCTGGTCCTATGGTTCCTTTATTGGTTATGACTTCCAGGATTGAAGTCTTTGATTCCCCAAGATTTGCAAAATGGTTTTTGGAGACACCGTGGTCAAGTGCATGATGGGCATTGAATTCACAAGACACGTTCTCTACATAAAAATTCACAAGCACACATTTTTTGCAAGTCAATCCTCTAACACTTTCAGATGGCCAGATTCCATATGCCTAGCAAAAATTCTATTTTTTTGTGTGTGTTTTATCCTTCTTCTCAGCTTCCTTGCTAGGCTTTGGGGAATTAGCAGAACTTACCACCAATTGGATTGCAGAGGTTTTTGGCCCACAGTGAGGCTTGCTATCATCAGGTATGTAAAATCTTGCCCAGTGTAGTCAGAAGTTAAGACCAAACCATCATAAACCTGCAGGACTTATGACCCTGAAAGCCCTGGGGGAGTTTTCTGGACCAGACCTCAGTGGAACTTTGCCCAAAGCCCCAAGTGGGAAATATATATGAACTGATTCCATGCAGTGTGAAGGCTGAGGCAGCAGCAGAACACTTTTATAGACTGATACACAGTGATAGATTAGTACACAGTTAATCTTAGGCTGGGGGTTTAGGAGAATCAGTCTTCCTCAGGCCCTCCTCCCTCTCTGTTAATGTTAATGGTCCAGAGTGCAGATTTAATGGTCACAGGCATTTTTCTTTTGTGACGCAATTATTTTATATTTAAGCCAATTAGAAAGTCATTCCATAAGGGAAAGAAGTGCAAATGGGACACCAGTGTATCATGTGGCTGAGATTTGCTATAGGATTGCAGACTTCTAGTTTAACTGGGGTTGGGGAAAAAAAGAGATCATAGGTAGTTTTATAGTAATTTGGTGACAAAAATAAATAACATCACATTTTAAAGTATATAGATATCACTGACTTAAAGAAAGTCTGCTTACGTACAAACTTATAGAACCAATAAATTAGGGGCTGTTGTTTACATTACAGAATTTCTTTACTTTTTGCTAGAGTCTCCACAAAGGGTAGGTTTTCTGGTTACCTTTAATATATATTTGATTTGCAAACATCCAATGGGTATAGTGCTTTTCAGGAGCTAACTTATTGGGAAAAGTAAGAAACTTTGCAGAAGTATTAGAGTTAAAAGATGCCATGTTGGAAAATACTTAGGATATAAACACAAAGTTTTTGGCCACAGTTTATAAGAGAGACAGGAATTATATGCTGTCTTGAGAAAAGCTGAAGAAACAGACCCATGTGGGTCTGTCAATCTGATGTCTGGTGTGTCCAGGTAATGATGTATTTTGATCATGGAAATGATTTAGCCACATACCCTGAACAGAAAATCCAGTTGACACCAAAGCTGTCAGGTTTAGCCCTGTTTGTTAGATTCCATATCACATCCTACATTCTATCAGAGCCTATGTAAAAAACAAAAGCAAAAAATAAAAATTACAAGTCCCTGAAGAAGTATCAGAAGCCTCCTTTAGATAAAGTATTTGTTTCTAGCAGTGTTAGAGTTCCTTGTGGTTAGATATCTCTAGAACATCCAACACACCCTCACCTTGGCTTCTAGATTTTTTAAGTTATCTGACTTCTCAGCTCTATATATCGGCAGTTGTAGAGGAAGATTTCTACGTCCTATTCTCATGCGAATGGAAGACGCGAAGTAAATATATTTACATATACAGTGATTCTGCCCCAAGAACTAGGAGCAATGAACACTTCTCCCCAAGGCATTGGGAAATCGCCCAGAGATCTCTCTAATAGATCTAGATCTAGTTTGCTGTCTCAGGGCCTGCAATCTACCTAATTTTTTCTTCTGGGACAGAATAAGAACATAACAAAACTAGGATTTGGTCCTATGCCATTGTGAATGATAGAGTTCGGGGTGAATTGCTTAGAGTGTAGACCCAGATTTCAGCCACTCTGGCTGTGTTCAAGATCTCTGCTTGTTCTGGCTGCCTTGTCCTTTAATATTTAGATATTATACAATTGGTTTGAACCCCATGAAATATACAGTGACATATCTGGTGTTTTATTACATATCAGGAGTTCTTGGTGGTAGTAGTGGTGGTGAGTAGGTATGTGTCGGGGGGTGGTGGTGACGATTGTTGTAATGAGGCTTTCTCTTAGTGAGCACCGACTCTGAATTCTTACGTGCAGTGAGTTCTCTGGGCCGTATTACTGGATTTGTCCTCATGTTCCTTTCTAGCACCGTATCATCCCCGGGTACAATCCTAATCCCTTCTCATCCAAAGTATACTGACTCAGGACTGTGTATGGCAGTCTTCACCCAAGGTTTAGGACTGAGATTGCACAATATAAAATTCTCAGTGGAAACTTGATATCCTTCTTCTTAAAGTGTCGTGGCAATTCCTGAAACCAGGAATGTCCTCCACAATGTTGCTGTCTCCAACTCATTCATCATTCCTCCCTCCAGCTCATTTACCCCTCATCCCTTTCCCCTCAAATTCCTATTCATTTGTTTACAGAGATCAGTTTAGCTTATGCTGTATCTCAATTCAAACCCACCTTGGTTTTTCCTTAACTGCGTTCCCAGATAAACCCATTAAACAAAGATGATTCTTTCCCTCAAAGGAATTCTATTACTTAGTGAGAGTTAACAATTATGTTCAATGAAAGTCACATCATTTCAATGCTTCAATGCATACCTATCACTAACTCAATAAAGTACCTTTTGAGCACTTTAAACATTTATTCACTTCCTCTGTGGGTGTATAAGAAGAGTGGCCCTTTTTCATTGAACCCTACTGGCCTTGGAGGTGGAATCAAGGAGGCTGTGGAATTTCTCCTCTGCCGACTCACTTCTCTTTTGTGCTAAAGGGTAGACTTGGGAAGAACACATAGGCCCTTCTTTTCAACTCGTTTCCTAAAGTTTCCTTCTGGTTCGGAGAGACGCCTCCTCTGCTGCCCTTATAACTCCCTGTTCCCTCTGCCTTTCCACTTCCAAACTGGGGGCCAAATACTCTGCTGAGAACTGCCACTGTTCCCAGCCCAACTGGGAATGATGTCTGTCTGCAGTGGACCAGCCCCAGTGACGATACCGCTATCAGAGCACCACAGGGAGCTTTAATCCATCCCAGACCTCTGACTGCACAAAGGTCGCCTTTAAAAGCCTATTTGTATGTCCTGTTGTTCCTAAGTCCTTCATGATTAAGGGGTTAAGCTTTAAAACTAGGCATGTTATTTTATTTTGCACCAGTTTGTACTCTATTGGGCATCTTTTTGGAAGTGTAAACCAGTGTTACCCATATCCAAATTCCATTGCGGCGGGACTACCTGCATTTATACCCACCTCACCTTACCCCCTGGCCTCTGCAAGTGATGTCAGCAATATCTCAGCAGTGACAGCATTCACACTGACAGCCTAATCAATGCTCATTCTCATATGCAGACTTGAGAATGTCTGTCTCCATAACTCTAAACAATGAAACCATAGGAAACATTGAGACAAAAGGTTTCTGCAGCCGACTTTCATAGTTAAGTTCTCCAGTACCCTCCTGGCCTTCTTCTGAATTAATAATAGGCTAACAGGCTTTTGATATTAAGGCTAAGTATTCCATTTCATGAATCACTTTTCCTTGACCCTTGCTGATCCCTGTCCTCTGCTTAGACCCAGAGGTTTTCACTTGACATGATTTGCTCTTTGTCCTTCAGAATTGTTCCTACTGATGAATGACTCATCTCACAAATCTGTGGACTTCTGTCACGTTCTTGCCACTTTCCATTTTTTAGAAAGGTTTGATTTTTTTTTCCATTTTCCTCATAACCTTTGATTAATGGCACTTTCTCAGTGAGTTTGTACTCATCAAAAATTAAGCACATACCAGAAATAACGAAAATAGCAATCGGAGTGTGGACTAACAAACCAAAGGATGGTTGAACCTAAAATGACCAACATGACCAATGAAAGCATCTGTGGTGGCAGGTAGAGTTCACAGTCTTTTGCTTCGGGGCATCAATTTGTTTATGATTTTAAAAGCACATAAGATAAAAGTTTGTAAGTAGGTGATGTCTGTACATCCTCTTGCTATTGAGGAACTCACACTAGGCTCCCCAGGGTCCGGATCATAGGGCAACGTCAGCCTGTGTTACACACCATTCCTCATTGAATCTCTGTTCTGAGATGGATTCAAGAATCCTATGCCCCAGTGCAACTAGTCTATTTCCCAGGGACCTCCCTGTCAGGGGCTAGCAAAGATTTACTCTGCCTTTCTTTGTTGAAGAGTCTTCATTTCCCTGGGGAAGTGTCTTCCCCACTCTTTATTCAAGAGTGGAGAGTGGGGTGAGAGGGTGGAATGAGCATGGTCAATATTTCTGCTGAAATTTCCTTCACTTTTCTTCCAGGAAATCTAGATGCTCTCACGCACACAATTTTTCTGGTGGCCAAACTCCTTATCCCAGAGTTCTTAAGAAAGATTTCCAGATTAAGGTCTTCATCATGATCCTTGCTAAAGTGATATGAATTAATATAAGAACAAGCAAACAAAGTTTTCCCTCTATTTCTCCCTATACTATCCTGTCCCCAGTGGTGAAATAATTCTGAAGATTTGGTGAAACCTTTGCTGCCTCTCCACCCCAGAACACAGAGGGTGAGAGTAGAGGAGCTAGCTGTGGTCCCTGAGCCAAACCTTGGCTTGAGCCGCTTGATATACTCAAGGACCTCAAAAGAGCTCTGTTCCACTGATTTTATAGGCTTTTGCCCTATAACTTAACCCAAAAGATGCCAAGACTTTACAATAAATGGTTACCCTGGAAACTCAGGGAAACCCAGGATAAACCCAAAGTATGAAATCATTATTTAGAATGTCCCTGGCCTACTTTTTCTAATTCTTGGTTAACACTTTTTGGACAGGCTCTCTGTTGCTGAGGAGGAGACCTTAAACAGCACATGCTTCATAAACAGAAGAGAAGTTTAACTGTTTCAGAGGAAATCCCACCTAACAAGCAGTGGGCCCTGCTTTGCCCTTCACCAAAATGTTCATTTAGCTTGAGTTCCACACCAAGTGAAATGCAGAAAGCCTCTTCCTGTCTCTCATGTGTACTCTCTGTCTGATACCTGCTAACACTCTTTGTTCCTCATTTTAAAGGTGTCACGTGCACATTTGATAGACCCTTTTTGTTCTAGGAATTATTTCACAGCATCATCTCATATAAAAAACAAGAAAGTACAATAAGCTGTTTGCTGTCATGATCATGATTAGTGTTTCAGTGGCATATTTTTTCCCATCCTTTACATTATGATTTATCTCTTTCTTGTAGATGACATGTGGTTTCTCTTGCTTTTTTATTCATTACAAAAATGTCTGCTTTTGTTGTAGTTTACATCCTTCACAATTAAGGTGATTATCGATCTGTTTGGGTTTGAGTCAACCATCTTGCTATTTGTTTTTAATTTATCACATCTGTTCTTTGTTCTTTGTTTTTCCCTTTTTTCCTTCCTTCTTCTGGATTGAGAATTTTTCATGATTTCATTTTATGGCCAAAGCTTTTTAGTTAGACCTCATTGATTTAGTTTTTGATGGTTGCTATAGGTTCACAGTATGCCTCTTTAACTTTTCTTGTTCTTTTAAAAAATATCATACTCTTTCATGGATAATGAAAGAAACAACAATCTATTTTCATTTCTATCATCCTGTCCTTTCGATATTGTGTTCATACCATGTTATAAACCCACAATATATTATTTTCCTTTAAACATATATGTTATAAACTCTACAATATATTGTTACTAGTTTTGCTTTATCTCTTAAGCAAAACAAAAATAGAAAAGTTTTAAATATTTATCTATCTACTTCCCATTGCTGGTGTCCATCATTCCTCTCTGAAGATCCAAGTTTCTATCTGGTATCATTTTCATGCTCAAGGAACTTCCTTTAACAAACTGCATAATGCAGATCATCTGGAAATGAATTCTCTGAATTTTTGTTTCTCTGAAAAAGTCTTGATTTTTTTCCTTCCTGTTTGAAAGATACTTTTGCTGGATTTAGAATTTTAGGTTGATAGGGGTCCCCTCCAACACCAGCTCCTTTCCGTACTTTAAAAGATTTGTTCCATTGTCTTCTGGCTCACGTAGTTAATGACAGGAAATCTATTTTATTTCTTACCCTAGTTCCACTTAAGTAATGTGTCTTCAGAAATTTTATTATCATGTGCCTTGATGAGGTTTTATGTTTTTTCTTTCTTTTTAAAAACCCTTTTCTGGGTTAATTGAACTTTGTACATCATCAAATTCAGAAAATTTTCAGCTGTTATTTCTTCTAACACTTTTATTCTGTTTTTCCTCTCTTCTTCTGGAACTCCAAATATGCATATGTAAAACCACTTGCTACTGTCTCCCAGATCACTGAGATACATTGTCTTTTTTTTTTTTTTTCTCCTTCTGCTTCATTTGGATAATTTTTATTAGTGTGTCTTTACTAATCCTTCCCTTTGGAATATCTAATCCTTTTCATAAAGATCTTGTAGTTTTTTTTAATTCTAGAAGTTCCATTTGGTTCATTTTTATGTCTTTCACTTACATTCTCACTATGTTCATGTGTTTTGTTAAATACTTGAATGTAGTTAAAATAGCTTTTTAAATGTCTTTGACTGCAATTTCATCATCTCTGTTATTTGTTGATCTATTTCTATTGAAAAATTTTATGTTGGTTATGGGTCACATTTTCCTGATTCTTGATGTGTCTAATAATTTTTTGTTATGTGCTTGACTTTGTGAATATTATATCATCAAGGGTCTGGATTTTATTGTTATCCTTTAAAGAATGTTAGCCTTTCTTCTGGTGTTCAGTTCAGTTTGCTGTTCATTTTGATCCTCTTGAGACCTTTAAAAACTTTTCTTAGGGTGGTTCTAGATTATCCTATACTTGAGGAATATGTTAACCCCCTTTTAAGATGTAGCCTTTCTGGGGTTTCTACTGAATGCCTGAAGTGATCAACAGGACTCTATGTTTTCTGGTGAGAAACAGAACACCTCCTGGCCCTGGGTGAGCTCTGTGAACTGTTCAGTCCATAACTCTGGAGGCACTGCTTGCCTAGACTCCTGACTATGCGCCAGATCTTAGTATTTAGCCTATACTCAGTGGTGATCCCCAACATTTTGGCAGCAGGGACCGGTTTCATGGAAGACAATTTTTCCACGGATGGGGAGAGGGGCGCGGCTGAGGGGGATGGTTCAGGCGGTAATGCCAGCAATGGGGAGTGATAGGGAGCGGCAGATGAAGCTTCGCTCACTCGCCTGCCACTCACTTCCTGCTGTGCAGCCCGGTTCCTAACAGGCCGAAGACCGGTACTGGTCCGCGGCCTGGGGGTTGGGGACCCCTGCTCAAGGGGACTCATATGAAGATTTCTGAAGCTATTTTTCTGCAGAGGTATCTGCTCCTAGGACTTTGCCTTGCAACTGCCAGTCACTTCAGTCTTCCAAAAGTCAGCTGTCTGTCTCCATAACTTAGCAAGCTTCCATCCTCTGCTTGGGACTCCTAACCGTCCTGTGGTCTGCAATGTGTCTTCAGGCAGGAAACAAGCAAGACTGTAGGAGTCATCTCTTGTTTCTCATCTCTCATCAGAATCCTTATAGGCACATTGGCCAATGACAGCTCTTTCATTCCCCCCCCCCCGCCTTTTGTTTTCTAGTTTTCTGTTTGGAGAAGGTAAATCAAATATTTGCTACTTCTTCACAGGTGGATGTAGACCTTCTCAAATAAGTCTTTTTACAGTTAGTTTGTTTCAATGTAAAGGTCACATGTTACATTCAAGGTTTTGTCTCCAAAAATCTCTTTTGTTCTGTAACTCATTTTTCTTTCTTTTTGTTTTTTAAATGCCATTGATTTCTTAAGTACAATGGATAGTTGTACTTTGAAATTCTGGATTTGGCTAATTTCTTCTTTGTGTTGCCATTTAACCTGTCTCTCTGTTCCTGGAGAACTGTGGTTAGATATGGAGTTGCAATATTTCAGGTAAAATTGTTTAGACAATAATTTTCATAGGTGCTGTGTACACTCCTGATAAATTACATCATAAGGCAAATAATGTCTGGCTTTCCAGCTTACAGAAATACTAAGATTGGTCATTTTGTTCAGGTATGACCATTGCAATCCCCATTACAAATTTCACCAATCAAAAAAATCTTTTATCCAATAGTTTTGGTATTTATTCACAATATTTGAAATTTCTTCATTGGGATTTATAAATCATAATTTTCTAATTCTATCATTTGTTCTGCATTTAATTAGCTAGAATTCTCCTTTAGAGTAGGTGTTTTTCGATGAAATTTCTAAACTGTTATTCTGCCATTTTTAAGAGCATCAAGTTGGAATTTGGGAAGGGGGGTTTGTAGAAAAAGACATATATGGTATATATAAACCAAGCCATTCTTTTTCTTTTATTATTTTAATTAATTAATTAAAAGTTTTAAATTTAATTTTAGTTACTTTTTTCTACAGCAGGTTCTTATTAGTCATCCATTTTATACACATCAGGTTATACATGTCAATCCCAATCTCGCAATTCATCACACCACCTACCACCCACCCTCCTGCGGCTTTCCCCCCTTGGTGTCCATACGTTTGTTCTCTACATCTGTGTCTCAATTTCTGCCTGCAAACAGGTTCATCTGTACCATTTTTCTAGGTTCCACATATATGTGTTAATATACGATATTTGTTTTTCTCTTTCTGACTTACTTCACTCTGTATGACAGTCTCTAGATCCATCCATATCTCAACAAATGACCCAATTTCATTCCTTTGTATGGCTGAGTAATATTCCATTGTATACATGTACCACATCTTCTTTATCCATTCATCTGTTGATGGGCATTTAGGTTGCTTCCATGACCTGGCTATTGTAAATAGTGCTGCAGTGAACATTGAGGTGCATGTGTCTCTTTGAATTATGGTTTTCTCAGGGTATATGCCCAGTAGTGGGATTGCTGGATCATATGGTAATTCTATTTTTACTTTTTTAAGGAACCTCCGTACTGTTCTCCATAGTGGCTGTATCAATTTACATTCCCACCACCAATAGTGCAAGAGGGTTCCCTTTTCTCAACACCCTCTCCAGCATTTGTTGTTTGTAGATTTTCTGATGATGGCCATTCTAACTGGTGTGAGGTGATACCTCATTGTAGTTTTGATTTGCATTTCTCTAATAATTAGTGATGTCGAGCAGCTTTTCTTGTGCCTCTTGGCCATCTGTATGTCTTCTTTGGAGAAATGTCTGTTTAGGTTTTCTGCCCATTTTTGTATTGGGTTGTTTGTTTTTTTAATATTGACATTTCTTTGGAGAAATGTCTGTTTAGGTTTTCTGCCCATTTTTGTATTGGGTTGTTTGTTTTTTTAACATTGGGTTGTTTGCATGAGCTGTTTATATATTTTGGAGATTAATCCTTTGTCCGTTGATTCATTTGCAAATATTTTCTCCCATTCTGAGGGTTGTCTTTTCATCTTGTTTATGGTTTGCTTTGCTGTGCAAAAGCTTTGAAGTTTCATTAGGTCCCATTTGTTTATTTTTGTTTTTATTTCCATTTCTCTAAGAGGTAGATCAAAAAAGATCTTGCTGTGATTTATGTCAAAGAGTGTTCTTCCTATGTTTTCCTCTAAGAGTTTTATAGTGTTTGGTCTTACATTTAGGTCTCTAATCCATTTTGAGTTTATTTTTGTGTATGGTGTTATAGAGTGTTCTAATTCCATTCTTTCACATGTAGCTGTCCAGTTTTCCCAGCACCACTTATTGAAGAGAATGTCTTTTCTCCATTGTATATCTTGGCCTCCTTTGTCATAGATTAGTTGACCATAGGTGTGTGGGTTTATCTGTGAGCTTTCTATCTTGTTCCATTGTTCTATATTTCTGTTTTTGTGCCAGTATCATATTTTCTTGATTACTGTAGCATTGTAGTATAGTCTGAAGTCAGGGAGCCTGCTTCCTCCAGCTCTGTTTATTCTCCTCAAGACTGCTTTGGCTATTCGGGGTCTTTTGTGTCTCCATACAAATTTTAAGATTTTTTGTTCTAGTTCTGTAAAAAATGCCATTGGTAATTTGACAGGGATTGCATTGAATCTGTAGGTTGCTTTGGGTAGTATAGTCATTTTCACAATATTGATACTTCCAATCCAAGAACATGGTATATCTCTCCATCTGTTGGTATCATCTTTAATTTCTTTCATCAGTGTCTTATAGTTTTCTGCATACAGGTCTTTTGTCTCCCTAGGTAGGTTTATTCCTAGATATTTTATTCTTTTTGTTGCAATAGTAAATGGAAGTGTTTCCTTAATTTCTCTTTCAGATTTTTCATCATTAGTGTATAGGAATTCCAGAGATTTCTGTGCATTAATTTTGTATCCTGCAACTTCACCAAATTCATTGATTAGCTCTAGTGGTTTTCTGGTGGCATTTTTAGGATTCTCTATGTATAGTATCATGACATCTGCAAACAGTGACAGTTTTACTTCTTCTTTTCCAATTTGTATTTCTTTATTTCTTTTTCTTCTCTGATTGCCATGGCTAGGACTTCCAAAACTATGTTGAATAATAATGGTGAGAGTGGGCATCCGTGTCTTGTTCCTGATCTTAGAGGAAATGCTTTCAATTTTTCACCATTGAGAATGATGTTTGCTGTGGGTTTGTCGTATATGGCCTTTATTATGTTGAGGTAGGTTCCCTCTGTGCCCACTTTCTGGAGAGATTTTATCATAAATTGATGTTGAATTTTGTCAAAAGCTTTTTCTGCATCTATTGAGATGATCACATGGTTTTTATTCTTCAGTTTGTTAATATGGTGTATCACATTGATTGATTTGCGTATATTGAAGAATCCTTGCATCCCTGGGATAAATCCCACTTGATCATGGTGTATGATCCTTTTAATGTGTTGTTGGATTCTGTTTGCTAGTATTTTGTTGAGGATTTTTGCATCTATATTCATCAGTGATATTGGTCTGTAATTTTCTTTTTTTGTAGTATCTTTCTCTGGTTTTGGTGTTAAGGTGATGGTGGCCTCATAGAATGAGTTTGGGAGTGTTCCTTCCTCTGCAATTCTTTGGAAGAGTTTGAGAAGGATGGGTGTTGGCTCTTCTCTAAATGTTTGATAGAATTCACCTGTGAAGCCATCTGGTTCTGGACTTCTGTTTGTTGGAATATTTTTAATCACAGTTTCAATTTAATTACTTGTGATTCATTTGTTCATATTTTCTATTTCTTCCTGGCTCAGTCTTGGAAGGTTATACCTTTCTAAGAATTTGTCCATTTCTTCCAGGTTGTCCATTTTATTGGCATAGAGTTGCTAGTAGTAGTCTCTTAGGATGCTTTGTATTTCTGCGGTGTCTGTTGTAACTTTTCCTTTTTCATTTCTAATTTTATTGACTTGAGTCCTCTCCCTCTTTTTTTTTTTTTTTTTTTTTTTTTTGCGGTACGCGGGCTTCTCACTGTTGTGGCCTCTCCCATTGTGGAGCAACAGGCTCTGGACGCGCAGGCTCAGCAGCCATGGCTTACGGGCACATCTGCTCTGCGGCATGTGGGATCCTCCTGGACCGGGGCATGAACCCATGTCCCCTTCATCGGCAGGCGGACTCTCAACCACTGCGCCACCAGGGAAGCCCAGTCCTGTCCCTCTTTTTCTTGATGAGTCTGGCTAATGGTTTATCAATTTTGTTTATCTTCTCAAAGAAACAGCTTTTAGTTTTGTTGATCTTTGCTATTGTTTTCTTTGTTTCTGTTTCATTTATTTCTACTCTGATCGTTATGATTTCTTTCCTTCTGCTAACTTTGGGTTTTGTTTGTTCTTCTTTCTCTGGTTCCTTTAGGTGTAAGGTTAGATTGTTTATTTGAGATTTTTCTTGTTTCTTGAGGTAGGCTTGTATAGCTATAAACTTCCCTCTTAGAACTGCTTTTGCTGCATCCCATAGGTTTTGGATCATCATGTTTTCATTGTCATTTGTCTCTAGGTATTTTTTGATTTCCTCTTTGATTTCTTCAGTGACCTCTTGGTTATTTAGTAACGTATTGTTTAGCCTCCACATGTTTGTGTTTTTTACGTTTTTTTCCCAGTAATTCATTTCTAGTCTCATAGCATTGTGGTCAGAAAAGATGCTTGATATGACTTCAATTTTCTTAAATTTACTGAAGCTTGATTTGTGACCCAAGATATGATCTATCCTGGAGAATGTTCCGTGTGCACTTGAGAAGAAAGTGTAATCTGCTGTTTTTGGGTGGAATGTCCTATAAATATCAATTAAATCTATCTGGTCTATTGTGTCATTTAAAGCTTCTGTTTCCTTATTTATTTTCATTTTGGATGATCTGTCCATTGGTGTAAGTCAGGTGTTAAAGTCTCCCATTATTATTGTGTTACTGTCAATTTCCTCTTTTAGAGCTGTTAGCAGTTGCCTTATGTGTTGAGGTGCTCCTATGTTGGGTGCATATATATTTATAATTGTTATATCTTCTTCTTGGATTGATCACTTGATCATTATGTAGTGTCTTTCCTTGTCTCTTGTAACATTCTTTATTTTAAAGTCTATTTTATCTGATATGAGTATTGCTGCTCCAGCTTTCTTTGGATTTCCATTTGCATGGAATATCTTTTTCCGTCCCCTCACTTTCAGTCTGTATGTGTCCCTAGGTCTGAAGTGGGTCTCTTGTAGACAGCGAATATATGGGTCTTGTTTTTGTATCCATTCAGCAAACCTGTGTCTTTTGGTTGGAGCATTTAATCTATTCACGTTTAAGGTAATTATCGATATGTATGTTCCTATGACCATTTTCTTAATTGTTTTGGGTTTGTTTTTGTAGGTCCTTCTCTTCTCTTGTGTTTCCCACTTAGAGAAGTTCCTTTAGTGGCTTAAAGTGAACTTTAAGCCACTAAGTTCCTTCTCTAAGGAACTAGTTGTAGAGCTAGTTTGGTGGTGCTGAATTCTCTTAGCTTTTGCTTGTCTGAAAAGCTTTTGATTTCTTTGTCAAATTTGAATGAGATCCTTGCTGGGTAGAGTAATCTTGGTTGTAGGTTCTTCCCTTTCATCACTTTAAGTATATCATGTCACTCCCTTCTGGCTTGTAGGGTTTCTGCTGAGAAATCAGCTCTTAACCTTATGGGAGTTCCCTTGAATGTTATTTGTCTTTTTTCCCTTGCTGATTTCACTAATTTTTCTTTGTCTTTAATCTTTGCCAATTGATTACTGTGTGTCTTGGAGTGTTTCTCCTTGGGTTTATCGTATATGGGGCTCTCTACACTTCCTGGACTTGGGTGGCTATTTCCTTTCCCATGTTAGGGAAGTTTTTGACTGTAATCTCTTCAAATATTTTCTCTAATCCTTTCTCTCTCTCTTCTCCTTCTGGGAGCCCTATAATGCGAATGTTGTTGCATTTAACGTTGTCCCATTTCTGTCTTCATTTCTTTCCATTCTTTTTTCTTTATTCTGTTCCACAGCAGTGAATTCCACCATTCTGTCTTCCAGGTCACTTATCTTTTCTTCTGCCTCAGTTATTCTGCTCTTGATTCCTTCCAGTGTAGTTTTCATTTAAGTTATTGTATTGTTCATCTCTGTTTGTTTGTTCTTTAATTCTTTCAGGTCTTTGTTAAACATTTCTTGCATCTTCTCCATCTTTGCCTGCATTCTTTTTCTGAGGTCCTGGATCATCTTCACTATCATTATTCTGAATTCTTTATTTGGAAGGTTGCCTATCTCCACTTCATTTAGTTGTTTTTCTGGGGTTTTATCTTGTTCCTTCATCTGGTATATAGCCCTCTGCCTTTTCATCTTGTCTATCTTTCTTTGAATGTGGTTTTTGTTTCACAGGCTTCAGGATTGCAGTTCTTCTTGCTTCTGCTCTCTGCCCTCTGGTGGATGAGGCTATCTAAGATGCTTGTGCAAGTTTCCTGATGGGAGGGACTGGTGGTGGGTAGAGCTGACTGTTGCTCTGGTGGGCAGAGCTCAGTAAAACTTTAATCCGCTTGACTGCTGATGGGTGGGGCTGGGTTCCCTCCCTGTTGGTTGTTTGGCCTGAGGCAACCCAACACTGGAGCCTACCTGGGCTCTTTGGTGGGGCTAATGGCAGACTCTGGGAGGGCTCACGCCAAGGAGTACTTCCCAGAGCTTCTGCTGCCAGTGTCCTTGTGCCAACAGTGAGCCACAGCCATTCTCCACCTCTGCAGGAGACCCTCCAACTCTAGCAGGCAGGTCTGGTTCAGTCTCCCCTGGGTCACTGCTCCTTCCCCTGGGTCCCAATGTGCACACTACTTTGTGTGTGCCCTCCAAGAGTGGAGTCTCTGTTCCCCCCAGTCTTATTGAAGATGTGCAATCAAATCCCACTAGTCTTCAAAGTCTGATTCTCTAGGAATTCCTCCTCCCGTTGCCAGAACCCCAGGTTGGGAAGCCTGATGTGGGGCTCAGAACCTTCACTCCAGTGGGTGGACTTCTGTGGTATAAGTGTTCTCCAGTTTGTGAGTTACCCACCCAGCAGTTATGGGATTTGATTTTACTGTGATAGCGCCCCTCCTACTGTCTCATTGTGACTTCTCCTTTGTCTTTGGATGTGGGGTATCTTTTTTGGTGAGTTCCAGTGTCTTCCTGTCGATGATTGTCCAGCAGCTAGTTGTGATTCTGGTGTTCTCACAAGAGGGAGTGAGAGCACGTCCTTCTACTCCGCCATCTTGGTTCAGGGCCCAAGCCATCCTTTTTCAATTTTAATTTCATTTTAGTAGTTAGAAAGGACTTGGAACAGGCATATTCAAAGGAGATCACATAATTGTTTCATGTCTGCTTGCCACTAAAAGTGATAACTTTAGCAACTCAGAGTGTGACCTTGGAGGTAATATTGACCCACAGTTTCATATTTTAAAAACCTATTTAAAAGGTAGAAAAAATAATAGTTCATTGAACCAGTAGGAGTCTCAGAGATAACCTACTGTATTCCTCTCTTTTTACTGATGAGGAGAATTAAGCTCAGAGAAGTTAAGTGTAGTAGAATAAAATAGTGGCCAAAGCAAAGGCTCTGAGATCATTACACACCTGGGTTTGTTTCTTGATTCCACAATCGACTACTTGTGAGTCTTTGTCAACTTATTTAACCTCTCAAGTCTTTAGCTTCCTCATTTGGGTTAGATGACAGCTAAATGGAGTAAGGCATGAAATGCATCTAATGCAGTCTTGAAATAGCTTAGACACCTATAACAACAAAATTCTTATTTAAAATGTATTTCACAGACACTTACTGAGTGTGCTGTGTCAGGCATGTGCTACATTGTAGAGATATAATTTTGTGGAAGGCAGAATAATGGCCCCCCAAAGTTATGCACAGAAACCTGTGAATGTGTTACCTTGCATGGCAAAAGAGACTATGCAGCTGTGATTGAGTTCTGGCTCTTGAGATGGGGAGTGTCTCCTGGATTGTCCAGGTGGGCCTAGTGTAAGCACAGGTGTCCTTTCAAAGTGAAAGAAGGAGGAGGGAGAGCCAGAGTCAGAGAGGGACATGTGATGATGGAAGCAGAGGTTGGAGTGATGCGGCTGTGAGCAATGGAATGCAGACATTCTCTAGAAGCTGGAAAAGGCAAGGAACAAGTTCTCCCCTAGAACCTCCGGAGGGAACACAGCTTTACTGACACTGTGGTTTTAGCCCTGTAAGACCCATTCCTGACTTCTGATTTTTACAACTGTAAGATACTAGATTTGTGTTGCTTTAAGCCACTAAGTCTGTGGTTATTTGGTACAGCAGCAATAGCAAACGAATATAATTTTAAAGAAGACACAGTCCCTAACTTCAAGGACACGATTATTACAGCTTAACCATTCTCTTTTGGCCTGTGTTACCTATTCTCAATTCAGTGCTCTTTGTGCTGCAATAATATATCCCAGTTACCAGGCATTGACACATCAGCATCATGACTTTTTACTATAACTTCATATCACCTGACACCGTACCTGTAATTTTGGGGGTTAGCATCAGGTGAACCATGTTACTACTGGCTTCAACCTCTCCCTATGCAAATATGTTTATAAAAGTCACAAGTTTGATATGTATTAACTATATTCTTTTTGAATATGCGTGAAGATATGCCCATACCCACTAAAATGATTGTTTCACATGGCCCCTCCCCTTAAATTACTTACGACCCATCAGTGATGCCCATCAGTATTTTGGGACACCTAGCTGTACTCTTTGAGCATTTAGCAGGGTTTTCCTATCTTGGAGCTTTATGTTGGGGAATGTAGTTTGCTTTGATGAAGCATGGTTTAACCAGCATGACTACTAACCAGCATAACAGCAACAGTGGAAAGATGCCAGGAACTCGGTTCCTTGCTGATCTATGTATGATGTTATTAGGCATCCGTCTCTAGTCAGCTCTCCTGAGAGCCTGTAGATCTGTGTAACTTGGAAAAGGAGCACAGTGCCTCAGCGTGTTTTGCACCCTCCCTCACAGAGGCAGCTCCACTCTTTCACTGCTTGCTAACACAGTTCTTCAATGCAAAACAACTCTCCAAAATTTTTTTTTTTAAAAAGAGATTTTATGTCAACATTCAAACTCCCAGATTTTGGTGTTGATTTAGGTAAACTAGCCAAATTCTTGCATGTCCCAAATAAAATGATGTGCTAGTGACTGGGGAAGACACGACACCACTGAACACATGATACAAATCCTCTCCAACTCTTCTGCAGTTACAGGAGTGCGTTGGAACAGCACACAGGATGCTATAGATGGCAGCTTTGATAATGACACAGCTGATCAGACCAGGCCTAACTGAATTTTGTGTGGCTTTGAGGACTGAGGTTTTCGTATTTCTTTCCCTTCCATCAGGGGTAAAACATTCTCGAATCATCTCTCCACTGCATATGCCATGCTTATTTTTTCACCTCAGGAACACAGGCCTCTCTTTCCCCTCAGCCCTAATGTCTTCCATCGAGACCACAGCGAGGAAGGCGTCATGTGTCCCCATCCTGTCCCTCTTGGTCTAGTTTAGCAGAAAGAAGACAAGAGTCATAAGACCTGGATTGCCTACCTCGCTTGGTCACATAGCCACTGTGTCACCTTCAGCCGGATTCCAAACTTTCGTGAGTCTCTTTTCCCTTATTTATAAAATGGCAGGGGCTTCCCTGGTGGCGCAGTGGTTGGGAGTCTGCCTGCCAATGCGGGAGACACGGGTTCATGCCCCGGTCTGGGAGGATCCCACATGCCGCTGGGCGGCTGGGCCCGTGAGCCATGGCCGCTGAGCCTGCGCGTCCGGAGCCTGTGCTCCGCGACGGGAGAGGCCACGACGGTGAGAGGCCCGCGTACCGCAAAAAAAAAAAAAAAAAAATGGCAATAATCATACCTTGAAATGTTGGTAGTTCAAATAAAATTATACTGTGAACAAAGGACAAACTCCCGTAAAAGCTTTTTGCCAAATGTAAAGTGTCTCTCTTTGCCTTGACCCATGTTGTTGCCTAGCATCTCTTTAGACAAATATCCTGATTAGTCATTCGTTTACTCCCACAAATATAGAGAAACGTCACCAGATCCTGTGGGTCTTACCTTAAAACACTTACAGAGTTTAAGTAGTTTCACATTTTCACTTTGATGCAGTGTCATCTGGCCACTGCTTACCTCTGTAAATTTATGTCTCTTTGGCTTATACGTCTTTAGCCACACTGGCTTCTGATATGTCCCTAACCATACCAAGGTCATTTCCATCCCACAGGCTTTACAGTATACACTTGCTTTGACTAGAGCTCTCTTCCTCCTGCACAGCTGGATCCTTGTACCTTCACAGGACTAAGCTTATATGTCACCTTCTCAGAGACCCTTTCCTCAACTGCTTTATCAAAAAGAAATCTTTTTGTTTCATAATTCCTTATCACAGTAGCCTCTATATTTCCTTCATACAGCTGATCATAAACTATAATTAATCTTCTTGTCAACTGATAGCCAGTTTATTGTCTGCTGCCAGTAAAAAGTGAGCTCCGTGAGGGTGGGGACCATTTCCTCTCTAGATTTAAGAATAAAGCTCAGTAAAGTAGGCGTTCATTCTGGCAAAACCATGCTGGTGCGTGGACCCTAAGGCCGTGATGGGGGTCAGTTGAGCAAGAGATTTAAATCCTCTTGTGGGCTTCTATTTAGGAAGATACTGTCCTCTGGGAAATATTGTTAATATTTCTTCTTCTTCAACACCCTCAGCATCTATCATAGGGCCTGACACACAGCTAGGCCTTGCTATGTTTTGGTTTGGGTAGAATGAAATCTGCCTCTGTTTTCTGAAATGGACTGGCAGATGAACACGTAGCTGCTCCCTTGATCCCAGAGAGCTGGCATCTCATGACCTCTCCCCCCACCTCAGCAATTCAACCTTTGATGATGTGACACTCCTGGAAAGGCCTTCCTCTCCCCCTCACCCACTGCCTTGCACCGAATCCCTCTGAGTCTGTTGAAACACAGTAAGGGCTTTCCAACTTCTATACTACTTGTCGAAGGGAGTACTTATAAGAACTTCTTAAAAATAAAAATAATTGATGGTAATACTCATAATGTGTTAAAACATATAGTATAACATGTACCAGCCACTGTTCCAAGAGTTTTGCACATTAGTTTTTGAATATTAACTCATCTGATCCTAACAATAACTCCATGAGGTAGGTTATAATTATTTCCTCCACTTTGTAGCTAAGGAAACTGAGGCACTGAGGGGTTGAGGAACTTGTCAGTGACAAGGCTGGGACATGAGTCTGGTCAGCCTGTCTCGAGGGACCCTGTGCTTAGCAATTCAGCTGTAAATATTGCAGTTCCTAAAGACAGATCTTTTGGACCTGTCATTAGCCTTCCCTAAGCCAGACGGCATATTTATTCTCTAATTAAATGTTTAATTTTTTTACATAAGTAATGCATGACATAAATTCTTCTGTAAAGCAATTAACACCTTCAAATAAAGTAAAAGTTCCCCTTTGACCTCCTTTTATAGCCCTGAACTGCTTCTTCCTTCTCCATGGGTAGCCATTATACCCAGTTTTTTGTCTGTCCTTCCTAGCCTTTCCCTATGCATCTGCATGCACCTGTGTATTAACAGAAAATACAAACTATTGCTGTGGGTTTTTTTTTTCCAATTATACATAGAGAGCAACATGTATAAATAATTAAATCATTTAATTGTACATATTAAGCCCTTTCTCTGACAATACACATGTAGGTGGTCTTTTGCTAGCTGCAGGGCTGATGCTCAGCTGGGACACTGCAGTAGGGCTATACCTGTGGCTGACATTCTGAAACGCTTCTGTATCATTTGGTAAATAGTCTCTGCTGTTCTCCTAGGACCGGGACCAAAAATACATTCATGGGTCCACGAAAAAGTTTTAATTTTAATTTCTTTGAAAATCCGAAGAAAGAAATGAATATCATAATAATGACTTAATTCTGGGTACTGAGATTGTCGGTGATTTTTATATTCTTCTCAGTGCTTACCTATTTTTTCCAAACATCTACAATAAACATATGTTATGTGTGTAACAAGGGAGATGTTTTCAATTACGTTTACAGCAACATATTGATGAGAATGGAAAATGCACATCCTATAATGTTAAAGAGCAAAAAGCAGAAATTAAACAATATATAAACACAATTTGACCCACTTAGGTATAGATGCATTATATACAAGAAAAACAATGGAAGAAAATATACTGTGCAAAGCCTTGAGTAGACATCTCTTCGTTGTGGGATTATAGGTGATTTTTATTTTCTTTTATTTTTTCTGAATTTTCCAAGTTATTTTATAATGAAAACATATTATTGTTATAATCATAAAAAGTAAGAGTTAAAAAAATAATAATGACTTAAAAAATGAATCTAGCCAAGATGGATTTTTTTTTTCTCTTTATACCAACATAGCCATAAAAAATACTTTTGGTGTTTTATGTAGGACAGGGCCAACAAAGGCAAAAGTATCTTGAATAAATACCTAGGGCCCTGCCTGGTTCCTCTCCAGGATGCAGTAAGTACAGGGTCAATGCCTGGCAAAGCAGGGCCTTCCCAGGATCCATCCCTTGTTTGGACTGGTGTCAGTTAGGACTGGTCAAGGCCATTCTCTATCTATGGGTGAACGTTTTTGAATATGACTAACATCCATGTTATTCTGAAGTGAAAAATGTGCTGCCTCATGCAAAGATACTTCTGATGCAAGCAGCAGAAATTGACACAAATGAGCCTAAGCAAAACCAAGCATGTGGGTGGGGGATCTAAAGCAGAGAGTGGCTAGGCCAAGGAGGCCTGGAGGAGTTTCAGAAAACTTGCCAAGGAGCCAAGTGTCCATCCTCCTCGTCTCCAAGCCACAGGCCTCTCTGCTGCTTCCCTCTGCTTATCTGCTTCCACCCTCTCTCTCTTTGAACCATTTTCTCACTTCTCCTTTAGAGCTCTGCCATTAATGAGACTCACCTCCCACCCAGCAGTTTTGTTTCTCATTTCAAATTCCTACGTGAGACAGAATCGATTTCGCCTTGCTTATTAGGTCAGATGCTTATCGCTCATCCAGTAAGCTAGGGCCAGAGGCCAAGGAAATGGCAGCAGAGGGGGTGTGGGTGGTATTTGCACACACACTCCAAGATGTCAATGTCATCTCATCCCTTGATTATCCAGTCAACACACCCTTCTGCCCCCACATACAAAGCCATTGATGCCCCTGCTTAATGAGCCAACAGGCTTCTCGTACACAACTATAAATATAATCTCCCCATTCCCAGGGGGAGCAACACATAATTCCTTCCAGCTAATGAATGCAGAGGTCTTGTCACAGGGCCAAGGCTCTTGGAATCCACTATCTCCTGATGATATTTGTTTCTGGGTCCAAAATAACTATTCGACAAATGATTAGCTAAATGATAAATTTAACCACCATATATAAAACAAATGTGGTAGAAATATTAAGTGTCATAAATTTTTGTATACTTTAGCAGCAAACAGAGAAGTACAGGCGGAGGTTATACACTAAAAGAACACTTTTACACTGAATCATACAGAGTCTTTAGAAACGTTTCAGGTTTGTCTCAAAAATATTAAAGAATCAATTGCTCTCTCATAAAAGTTGACTTTTTTTTCAAAGTAACTTTCATACCTTCCTTGAACTTGCTTTAGCTTAGCCTCTTGGGAAATACTGTAATTTAGATTCTAAAGCCATCATGTTGTCTGTGATAATAGCTTGAAAAGTCACTAATTTCTTCACTATCTTATGACCAAATCAACAAAACCTCAATGATTGCTGTAGGGAATCTGTGCTTTATTCTAGACATCCACTCAGGAAAGAGGACTGACCTGACATTGGAGGCTTTACTTCCCCTGACGGGTAGGTAGATTAAGAACTCGAGCTTCATGTTTACAGGGCTAACAAAACAAAGGCGGGAATGGGATGAGCATTTAATAATGACAGAACATAAATCTGGAGAATTTTTTTTTCTTCACATCTTTATTGGAGTATAATTGCTTTACAATGTTGTGTTAGTTTCTGCTGTAAAACAAAGTGAATCAGCTATATTCATACATATATCCCTATATCCCCTCCCTTTTGCGTCTCCCTCCCACCCTCCCTATCCCACCCCCCTAGGTGGTCACAAAGAGAACTTTGCTTTTGACTATAAATTAAAACCTAGGAGAATGACTCAAGTTGGCTGTAATATTCAGCAGAGTGGAATTGTTTTGTTAATTATCCATAGATATTTGAATATGATGCCCAATATGTCATAAGGAAGCAGTGTTTAATTTAAAACCTTGTACTTAAAAATGTTTATATCCCAATAGTATATGGAATCTGCAACCTCACCAAAAAGATGAAGGTAGTACTTGAATATAATTTTTAAATATTTACTCAGATCATTTTCCATCCTGATCACAAACTGTTTATATACACAAAATGTAACAATGACCAAAAAAAAAAAAATATTCCAGAATGTCCTCACAACAGAGATAGTGCCACATAACTTTGTAATGAAGGGTAATGTTGTAAGGTTAAGTCTTGGGGGAAGTATTCCTGTGTGTTTTCCCAGGAGGCTGGAATAAATATGGGGATGTATATAACATTACTGTTAGACCACATGCGCTACAGTGACCTGGCACAAGACAGCTGGCTTACACGTGCTCTGGCAAGTTGCGCCGGGAGGGCTTTTCTTTTTGTATTTCTAATATTGTGTGCATGCAATGATTGTAATGTGTTTTTTTTTGTGTGTGCTGGGGTACACACTGCAGGCATTCCCTTTGGGCTGTGCAGTTTGACTTTGAATGGGGTTTCTGGAAACAGGTGACAGTCCTATTTTCTTCCTTAAGAGGTCCTCTGTTGTGAGTTGTGCCAGAGATTGTCAGCTGGAGCAGCTCTCTTTACCTTTCCATCAAAATTGAGGAGAGGAAACTTAAAGATAAAATGGACCCAAAAATTACCTTAGCGAAGCTTCAGCAGTGCCGCTCTGGTAAGATCAGCCAGGCCAAGGCAAGTGGGTCACAAAGGATTAGCAAAACTTTTATAAACGAAGAGACAATTATGCATATTCTTAATAGCCTTTAATGCAGAAGTGTGCCAGTGTTTATTTCTGAATCTGATGTACACTGCTTTTGCTGGTGGAATGAAATAAGCCTGCAGTGGAGGAGACAGTCCTGTAACGATATAGCCCAACGTGAACCACTGGGAATGTAGGAGAGGGCGTTTGCCTCACCTAGATGCCTGGCTGCTCTGTTGGGAATGAATCTGCTTGGAACTTGGCCATCTAAGGGCTGCTCTTCTAACACATGAAATGAAGAGAGGAGGGAGAAAAAAACAGCCGCCGGTACAACTGTGCTGAAATAACACTGTTGTTCGTTAGATTCTGACCATTCCCCGTAGTGCATTCTCGTTCGATGATGTAAAGTCGATCGGGTGTGGGAAGTCATACCATGAAGCACAGGAAATAGTTTAAATCTTTGGAAATGTTTTTAAGGTTAAATAAATGGGGAAATAACTCTAGTTAAAGTTGCCAACCACTTCAGAGTAATTTTTACTGGCAGATATTTGTTAATTGTTAGTGTTCCTCTGAAAACAGACACAACCAAGATATATTGGGGATAGCCTGCTCTCTGCGTGCAGTGTGCTTTTTTAAAGAGGCCGCGGTCACTTCATTGATTTCTCTCAGACTCAGTTCAGACTTCGGCAGCCTTCTGTGAATCAATCAGTGAATTAGGTATGTCTGACAGATCAGATAGTGTTACTGGGATTTCTAGTTGGATGATGATAAGCAGGTGAGATTTTAGGGGTTTTTGCTAAACATCAACTGTTGCCTTCTATAAAACCAATAGACACATGTCCAAACTGCTTTGATGGAAATGTTGCACCTATTTTGTCAACTGTTCTCATAAGATGAATGCAAGGAAATCATGGGATGTTGGTTTTGATGACAAAATAGGAATTCAAATCAAGATAGAAAGTGAAGCTTACTGGCTAAAAATGCTTGAAAAGCTGTACTATTCTGTAAGGCAGAAGTAGCCAACATGCTTATTTTACATAAAACCCGCAGTTTGTATGTGACCCTCATGATCACCAACTATTGATGGTATAGATCTAGGAAAACCAGGCTTCTTGGCTTCTTTTTTCTCTTCTGTCTCTTCAGTTTCTAGACATTTGTCTCCTTGATCTCAAGAGAGTAAAGCAGGGAAGGCAAAGGAATTAATTTCCAGATACCCTTTTGATATAGGTCAGAATCTGAGCCGGTACTCTGTACATATCATTACTATGGTTCATGGCACATGTCATATCTACTCTAACTATATGTTAATGTTTCTATTAGCCCTACTAGTCTATTAGTTCCTTAATGGTACCAGATCATGTTCAACACTCTCTTCCTTGTATCTAGAAGATGGTCTATTAATAGCACACTCTTAATTAGTGATTATTGAATAATTAAATGAACAATGAAAGGTCAGTATAATGTTTAAAATATGGCTGAGTCAACCCATTGCCCCTTACTATGTCTAAGTATGCTTAAAAAACAGTTTTATTGAGATATAATTCACATATCATAAAATTTACTTTTTCAAAATGTACAATTCAGTGGTTTTCAGTATATTCATAATGTTGTCCAAGTATCACCACTCTTTAACTCTTTAATTTTAGAACATTTTCATCATCTCAAAAAAGAAACCTGGTGCCCATTAGCATTTGTTTTCCATACCGTCCTCTTCCCAGGCCCTAGCAACCAATAGTTTACTTTCTGTCCCTATCGATGTGCCTATTCTGGATATTTCATATAATTAGAATCCTAAGATATGTGGTCTTTTGTGGCTGGTTCTTTTCAGTTAGTATAATGTTTTCAAGGTTTATCCATTTTGTACCATGAATCAATACTTCATTTCTTTTTATGGCTGAATACTATACCATTGCATGTATTGATATATACCATGGTGTGTATCCATCCATCAGTTTATGGACATTTCAGTGACCACTAAGAATAATGCTGCTATAAACATTCATGTACAAGTGTTTGTGTGGTTTTCAGTTCTCTTGGGTATATACCAAGGAGTAAAATTACTGGGTCAAATTATAACTCTATTTTTAACTTTTTGAGGAACTGACAAACTGCTTTCCAAAGCAGCTGCATCATTTTACAGTCCCACAGTGCATGAAGGTTCACATTTTTCCACATCTTCACCAGTACTTGTTAACTGTCTGTTGTTTTGAGTTTAGCCATCCTAGTGTATGTGAAGTGGTATCTCATTGTGGTTTTGACTTGCATTGGTTTTAACTTCCTGTGACTAATACTGTTGTACATCTTTCCATGTACTTATTGGCCATTTGATTATCTTCTTTGGAGAAATGTCTATTTGTATCTTTTGCCCATTTAAAAAATTGAGTTATTTGTTCTTTTATTGTTTAGTTGTAAGAGTTCTTTATATCTTCTGGATACAAGTTCCTTATCAGATATATGATTTTAAAATGTTTTCTCCCAATCTGTGGGCTACCTTTTCGCTTTCTTGATGGCATCCTTTGAAGCACAGAAGTTTTTCATTGATGAAGTCCAAATGCATCTAGTTTTTCCTTTGGTTTCTATGCTTTAGTTGTCATATCTAAGGAACTATTCACTAAATCAACATCACAAAGGTTTACACCTAAGTTTTCTTGTAACACTTGTGTAGTTTTATCTCTTAGATTTAGGTCTTTAATTCGCTTTGAGTTAATTTTTGTATTTGGTGTGAGGTAGGAGTCTAAGTTCATTCTTTTTCATGCAGTTATCCAGTCGTCCAAGTATGCTTTTAACATGTAGTGAATGTGTCAGCAGAAGTTGAGTGGTGTTTGAAAACATAATAATAAAACCTCAATACTTCATACTATACCACACTCAAAACTAATGATAATTTGGTAATTGACTTTTTGTGTTACTTATAAAGAAAAGCTTTACCCAGAAAATTATCAATAAACAGAATATCACAGAGAAATGCTAGTATACTTAGGAAATTCTTCTGAAAATCATTAATTGCATCCATTCACTCTCAAATGTTATTTATAATATTTATATTCTTTTATTTTAAAAATTGTTGAACATTTTTGGATTAGTTGAGCTTTTTGAATTGTAAAGAACAAAGATGTTCATCATTATCTTTAATAAAAAAGGAGTTTACTGAAACGAATCTGCAAAACTCTCAGAATCCGAGTCTGGTGCCCACATCCTTAAGAGGGCTCTTTGTTTCTCAGTTCAGGTTTGAGAAGGAAGGAAGGCTTTTTGATGCAATAAGATATAAAGCTATGTAGGAAGGAGATTAGCTCCCCATGGAGGAATGTCCTATTTTTTTTTCTTTAGATATCTCATCCTGAGACCAGAGTACCTTAATGGCTGTCCTCTTCTCTTGGGTCCAACCTCAGGGATAAAAGCATTCCCATTCTAGCAATGGAAATGGAGCTCAGAGGGTAAGCAGGACTCATAACTTAGAAGGTGTGCTTCATGGGAAGGACAAGTCATGAAAAAGACCAAGAGCTGTGGAGAGACTACAAGGGAGGTGTTCTCTACCCTTAGGGAGTGGCCATGTGTGACACCCTGAAAGGCTGCAACTAGCGTCCCAGGATGTAGAAAGAATGGGAACACTAGACCTGACTTATTCCCACTTTCCCAACTCTGTATGGGTTCAATCTTATTATTTGATGTTAGAGTAAGAAATCACTGGTCAGGTTTGGGGGGTTTGTATGTGTCTGCCTGACTTGTTTTTTATGTATACAGAGACATGGGAGGGGCCGATAGTGTGAGAGGTGATGTACCTTCCCTTTCTGATCAGCCTGGATGCTTAACTCCATCAGTGAGCTGTGCAAAGAGAGGCATTAGCCAACCAAATAGTCGCGCTCCTCCCCCACCCCACTGACTGTTCTTCCTGCCTTCCATACCCCTTGTCTCTGAGTTAAGGGGCACTATGCCTGGGTTACATCAAGACATCTGGGAAATTGACTACTTTCTTTGTGACTTGCATGTCTATTTCTTACTAAACTGCTTCATTTTCTTCTTCCTTCTGACTTTGCCTCCTCACCCTCTCCTTGATGTAACTTCTCTAATTCAGATTCTGCATGCTTTGGTTTCCTCAGAATAGCTTGGCATATCACCTGTCACCCCTGACTCTTCTTCATAGTCCCTAGACCCTTTCTTTCAACTTCAGTTCTCATGGCTCATTTCCAATTCCTGCAAGAGAGAATCAGGTTGGTCCAGCTCAGCCTTTCACCGGACAACCTCATGTATGTCTCATCAGCTGTCAGATTGGTGGTCTTTGGCTCTCTACCTTACACTGTTACGGCTGGGTCTTAGGCTCCTGTGCCTTGCAGTTGGCCATCTAAAGGCCAAAGTCGAGGACTGACCATCTAGAAGAACCTGTGAATATGGAAAGCGCTATGATTTTCAAATTTAGAAGTTGCCTACTATGGGATAGAAAACGAATATGTTTAACTTCTGAGGGAGTATATATAAACGAATGTAGACACATTCTGTTCTTTCATAAAAATAACACTCAGTAACTTGCTCATTCAAATTCACTAACTGAAACATTTCACACATTCTCCAATGAGTACCAATTAGTGATATTCTTATATCTTTAGGAGCTTAGTTGTTTTAACCACTCATATTCTTTAATATTATAGAATTGGGACTCTGTGTTTTTTGCTTTTTCTCTAATGTTCCTATGCAAAGGCTCACTTTTTTCTTTTCTTTCCTATGTTAAGAAGTTCTTTTAGTGGTCAAAGAATGTTATGGGCTGGGCTTCCCTGGTGGCACAGTGGTTGGGATTCCGCCTGCTGATGCAGGGGACACGGGTTCGTGCCCTGGTCCAGGAGGATCCCACATGCCGCGGAGCGGCTGGGCCCGTGAGCCATGGCTGCTGGGCCTGCGCGTCCAGAGCCTGTGCTCCGCGGCAGGAGGGGCCACAGCGGTGAGAGACCCGCGAACCGCAAAAAAAAAAAAAAAAAAAAGAATGTTATGGGCTGAATTGTGTACCCGCTACCAGACTCATATGTTGATGCCCTAACCCCCAAAATGTCTGTATTTGGAGATGGGGCCTTTAGGGAGGTAATTAGATTAAATGAGGTCATAAGTATGGAGCCCTAATGTGATAGATTGGTGTCCTTATTAGAATAGGAAGAAACACCAGTGCCCTCTTTCTTTCTTCGTGCACACACAGAGGAGAGACCAAGTAAGGACAGAGCAAGAAGATAGTCATCTACAAGCAAGAAAGAGAGGTCTCACCAGAAACTGACCCTGATAGCACCTTGGTCATGGACTTGTAGTCTCCAGAACTGTGAGAAAACAAATATATGTTGTTTAAGCCACCCAGTATGTGGTATTTAGTTGGGACAGGCCTAGCCGACTAATACACAGAGTGAAGCAAATGTTGATAAGTTCAATTCTACTTACCTCTAACGCTGTACTCAGTTTTATTTTTGCCCTAGCGCTATGAACTGAGCTTATTTAACCATTTATTTACATGCTTATTGGCAACCCTCTTTCCCCCTTTACCATGTAAACTCCACGAGAGAGGACTTACCTATCTTGGTCACTGCTCTACTCCTAGGCACACAGTAAACAGATATGTATTTACTAAGTGAATGCATTAATGATGAAATCGTTTTGGTACACCTTTATGAATGAGAACGTGGGAGATGTTTTTCCCCAAATATTAATATTTGGCCCAGCTGATCATTCTCTTTTTCTCATGATGCTTTCTACATTTGGCTTCTAGGAAGCCATGTGCTCCTAATTTTCTCTTTTGCCTGAAGGCCTGTTCCATCTCCTTTTCCTTTACTAGCTCCTCTTATTTCTGGATGTAAAGATTGCAGTTTCATGTCTCAGTCCTGTTCTCCATCTCTTCTGATGGAAGATGCCATATTGAATAGTGATTAAAGCACAGATTCTTGAACTTGATTGCCTGGGTTCAAATTCTGGCTCCACTCCTGAAACAGCATGAGTTTAGGCAAGTGAAGTCATTTCTCTGGGCCCCACCATCCTTATTCGTGAAATGGGGATTGTAGGTATCTCAAAGTACTGTTGCAAGAGTTAAGTGTGTAAAACACATGGTGCCTGGCATATAGAATGCATTTAACAAATTTTAGATATAATTATTTTTTATATTAATATCATCTTTTGTCATCTACAGTCTCTAGATGATTTTATCTAATCCCATGGCTTTAATAGCCCTGAACTGTCTCTGAGCTCCAGGCTCATATAACCATCATATATCCAACTGTGGTAGGTGGAATTCTAAGGTAGCCCCAGGACTCCTGTCCCCTGGTGTACACACCCTGTATAATCTCCTCCTCTTGAGTGTGGGTGGATCTTGTGAATATGATGTAGTATCACTCCTGTTATTAGGGTACTAATCAGTTGACTTTGAGATAATCAAAAGGGAGATTATTTTAAGTGGGCCTGACCTAATCAGGGGAGCCTTTAAAAGAAGGTGAAACATTAGAGGTGCACTCCTCCTGGCCTGGAAGAAAGCAGACAGCGATGGTGTGGACCGCCCATGGGAGCCACGTGGTGAGGACTGAGGGCAGCCGCAGGGAGCTAAGAGCCAGCAAGAAAACGGGGGCCTCGTTCCTACAGCTGCAAGGAAATGGATTCTGCCAACAACCAGTGAGCTTGGAAGAGGCTTCCAAGCCTCAGATGAGAATCACAGCCCTGGCCGCCACCTTGATTTCATCCTGGTGAGCCCCGATCAAGTGACCCAGCTCACCCGGCTCTGGAATTCTGATGTACAGAAACTGAGAGATAATAAATGGGTGTCGTTCTAAGCTGCTGAATATGTGGTACTCTGTTACACAGCAACAGGAAATGCATATCCCAATTGCCAAGTTTACTTCTCTGCGCCAGTGTGGAGGAAGAATCTCACACTTTACACATCCAAAAGGAACTCGGGGTTTCTTTCCACCCTGCTACATTTTCCTCTTTGCAGTAAAAACTAGGATGCCTCTGCTTCCCTCAGAACCCACCAACAATTCGTTAGCAAATCCTATAGGATCTCTCATCAAAATGTATCCTGTATCCGACGGCTTCTCATCACCTCCCCTATAGCCATCTCGGCCCAAGCCACCTCCACCTTTTGCCTGGACCCCTGCAATAGCATCTGACTGTTTTCCCCGTTCATGCAGTAACTCTATCACTGCAGTCACGGCAAGTGTTGGAATGTACCTCAGGCCATGTCACTCTGTGCAGGATACACCTATGACTTTTCATGGCACTCAGAATGAAATCCAGACTCCTTACCATGACCTCAAGGCTGTGCATGATTTGGTCCCTGGCTACTTCTCTGATCTCACTTCCTACCACTATTTCCCTCATTGTGCTTCAGCTACATTGGTCTTTCTGCTTTTCCTTTATGATGCCAAGTAAGGTTGTATTCCAGAACCTTTATAATTGTTTTCCCCTTTCCCTGGAACATTCTGCCCCATGTCTTGCATGACTCCTTCCCTTGCTTCATGAGCCCAAATGGTACCTCCTCCAGTAGCCTTCCCTGATTGCCTTATCTAAAATAGCTGGCCCCTCCTGCCTCCCATCACTGCCTATTTGTCTTTATCTCACTTCACTCTCCTGGCATGGTTTCATGTGCCATGTTCTCTATTTGTTAGCTTGTTTATTGCCTGTCTACACTCTTAGAGTATAAGGTCCACAAGGGCAAGGACTTTGACTTATCACTCAGTCCTCAGGACTTACAACAGTGTCTGGCACTTAAATAACCTTTATTGAATTAAGAATATAGAAAAATATTTGATAAGTTTACATTAAAAGCAGAATTGAAAATTCTGTCTTTTCCAAGAAAATGTTGATCGTGACACCTGTTAAAAACAGGAATTGAGAAAGCATACATTTTTGAACTGAGAAATATTTGTGCTATCACATTTCATGGTGTTTTAGAGAAGCTTAATGCTATTAAAAAATGCTAATGATATTGCTGGTGCCGTTTTTGCCGATGTAAGGTTATGGGGCTTGAACTTCAAGACAAAACGTTATTCTCATGATGTTCTCTTTGCCTTTTCTTTTCTTTCTTTCTCTCTCTCTCTGTCTGTTTTTTGGCAGGGAATAGGTGATTTCGGTAATCCAAATGCTGAAATCTAAATTCTAGCCCTGATCCAGACAGACATGAAAATGGGGCTGTGATGAGACCATGTCCTAGGTCAAATACAAACTGCCTTCGTAATAAATGGCAAACAGAGCTAGAAAATATCCAAAATGTATGTGACACGGAAAATAGGGTTGTTTAGAGCTCATCTCATATTTCAGATATCTAGAGGGATCACAAGTTCAAAGTTTCAGCACAACAAATAGATGCCATTACAATGAAGTTTGAGATGTTGGAAAGTTTTTCCCAGTATAAAAAGAGCTTAAGTGATCCAAGATGTATCAGTGTTTAAGGCCAAATTTCCAGGTTTACAATTATCAGTTCACATGTAGGGGCGTATTCATCCCTTTTCTTCCTTCTCAAAATGAAGCTTATTTTAAAGACATTGGTAAATTATCTCCACCAAGCTAAGAATGAGTTAGCTTCCCTGCAATGTAGAAAATGGCATATTGATTATGAAGAAAGCCAAGGCAATATAGGTGCTCTTTTCCATCTGACATCTTAGGTTTCTACTGTTTCAAAACACTCATATCTGCTCAAATAATGCACTCGTTTCTTTTTGCCTAGCAGGTCATCTCCTCGTCAACTTCAGGCTTTTTAAACAACATAAATATCTTTTAATTTATATAAAAAAATGTTTATTGTAATTTAGCATGGTTTAATCAAGCAAGTCAAATTCAAATGCCTTCTAAATTATCTTGAAAGAGAATAAAATACAATGTAAATTTTTTTAAGCTTTAAGATAGATATGAAAATATATACTGTTTACTAAAAAGGGTCTTTTTTGAACTCTAGTCAAGTATGGAAGTATGCTGTGAATTAAAAATCTGATCTGATAAAATGACACATAAATATTTTAGCAGGAATTTTGGTCCTAATGCCCAGGAGATGGTTGTAAATCTGCCTGTAATACAAAGCTCTCTCTCTCTTTTGACAGGTTCAGAGAGCCAACTATTTGGGTATTAAAAACTCCTGCCCAGATTACTGTTAATGCTAATCCTGTTGGAATTACTGAATAAGTATGATTTTATCCCTTTTATAATATCATAGCTGTATGACTGTTATATTGCATGTCTGCACCCTGACTAGATTCTGGCTTCTTCCATTGTACACATGGATAGAAATTATGGTCTGTTTCTCATGAAGTTGGGTTTAGTTCAGTTGAATGAACATTATAAAAGAATTATTTCTTTTTAGTGAATGTCAGTGTCATGCCCATGGCCTAAAACAAAACAAACAAACAAAAAAGAAACAAATCTTTAATTTTAGTTAGACACGGAGGCAGGCTGATATGTTTTTCTAAAAAAAATTTGTTTATTTACTTTTGGCTGCGTTGGGTCTTTGTTGCTGCGCGCGGGCTTTCCCTAGTTGTGGTGAGCAGGGGCTACTCTTCGTTGCGGTGCGCGGGCTTCTCATTGTGGTGGCTTCTCTTGTTGCGGAGCACAGACTCTAGGCGTGTGGGCTTCATTAGTTGTGGCACACAGGCTCAGTAGTTGTGGCTCACGGGCTTAGTTGCTCCACTAAGCATGTGGGATCTTCCCGGACCAGGGCCCGAACCCATGTACCCTGAGTTGGTAGGCAGTTTCTTAACTACTGCACAACCAGGGAAGACCATGATATATATATAGATAGATAGATAGATATAGATATATATATATATTTAATCTTGATTGCAGTATAATTGCTTTACAATGGCGTGTTAGTTTCTGCTTTATAACAAAGTGAATCAGTTATACATATACATATGTCCCCATATCTCTTCCCTCTTGCGTCTCCCTCTCTCCCATCCTGCCTATCCCACCCCTCTATGTGGGCTCAAAGCACCAAGCTGTACTCCCTGTGCCATGCGGCTGCTTCCCACTAGCTATCTATTTTACGTTTGGTAGTGTATATATATGTCCATGCCACTCTCTCACTTTGTCCCAGCTTACCCTTCCCCCTCCCTGTATTCTCAAGTACATTCTCTAGTAGGTCTGCGTCTTTATTCCCATCTTGCCCCTAGGTTCTTCAAGCCCATTTTTTTTTTTTTTTAGATTCCATATATATGTGTAAGCATACGGTATTTGTTTTTCTCTTTCTGACTTACTTCACTCTGTATGACAGTCTGTAGGTCCATCCACATCACTACAAATAACTCAGTTTCGTTTCTTTTTATGGCTGAGTAATATTCCATTGTATATATGTGCCACATCTTGTTTATCCATTCATCTGTCAATGGACACTTAGGTTGCTTCCATGTCCTGGCTATTGTAAATAGAGCTGCAATGAACATTGTGGTACATGACTCTTTTTGAATTATGGTTTTCTCAGGGTATACGCCCAGTAGTGGGATTGCTGGGACGTATGGTAGTTCTATTTGTAGTTTTTTAAGGAGCCCTCATACTGTTCTCTATAGTGGCTGTATCAATTTATGGTCCCACCAATAGTGCAAGAGGGTTCCCTTTTCTCCACACCCTCTCCACCATTTATTGTTTGTAGATTTCATGATGATGGCCATTCTGACCAGTGTGAGATGATATCTCATTGTAGTTTTGATTTGTATTTCTCTAATGATTAATGACGTTGAGCATTCTTTCATGTGTTTGTTGGTAATCTGTATATCTTCTTTGGAGAAATATCTATTTAGGTCTTCTGCCCATTTTTGGATCGGGTTGTTTGTTTTTTTGATATTGAGCTGCATGAGCTGCTTGTATGTTTTGGAGATTAATGCTTTGTCAGTTGCTTCATTTGCAAATATTTTCTCCCATTCTGAGGGTTGTCTTCTCGTTCTTGTTTAT
Source organism: Delphinus delphis (assembly GCF_949987515.2). Lineage (NCBI taxonomy): Eukaryota > Metazoa > Chordata > Mammalia > Artiodactyla > Delphinidae > Delphinus > Delphinus delphis. The sequence goes on from NC_082688.1 coordinate 66,799,381, forward strand.
GGTTTCCTTTGCTGTGCAAAAGCTTTGAAGTTTCATTAGGTCCCATTTGTTTATTTTTGTTTTTATTTCCATTTCTCTAGGAGGTGGGTCAAAAAGGATCTTGCTGTGATTTATGTCATAGAGTGTTCTGCCTATGTTTTCCTCTAAGAGTTTGATAGTGTCTGGCCTTACATTTAGGTCTTTAATCCATTTTGAGTTTATTTTTGTGTTTGGTGGTTAGAGAGTGTTCTAATTTCATTCTGTTACATGTAGCTGCCCAGTTTGCTCAGCACCACTTATTGAAGAGGCTGTCTTTTCTCCATTATATATTCTTACCTCCTTTATCAAGGATAAGGTGACCATATGTGCATGGGTTTATCTCTGGGCTTTCTATCCTGTTCCATTGATCTATACTTCTGTTTTTGTGCCAGTACCATACTGTCTTGATTACTGCAGCTTTGTAGTACAGTCTGAAGTCAGGGAGCCTGATTCCTCCAGCTCCGTTTTTCGTTCTCAAGATTGCTTTGGCTACTCGGGGTCTTTTGTGTTTCCATACAAACTGTGAAATTTTTTGTTCTAGTTCTGTGAAAAATGCCAGTGGTAGTTTGATAGGGATTGCATTGAATCTGTAGATTGCTTTGGGTAGTAGAGTCATTTTCACAATGTTGATTCTTCCAATTCAAGAACATGGTATATCTATCCGTCTGTCAGTATCATCTTTAATTTCTTTCATCAGTGTCTTATAATTTTCTGCATACAGGTCTTTTGTCTCCTTAGGTAGGTTTATTCCTAGATATTTTATTCTTTTTGTTGCAATGGTAAATGGGAGTGTTTTCTTAATTTCACTTTCAGAGTTTTCATCATTAGTGTATAGGAATGCCAGAGATTTCTGTGTATTAATTTTGTATCCTGCTACAATCAATTCATTGATTAGCTCTAGTAGTTTTATGGTAGCATCTTTAGGATTCTCTATAGTGTCATGTCATCTGCAAACAGTGATAGCTTTGCACCTTCTTTTCCGATTTGGATTCCTTTTGTTTCTTTTTCTTCTCTGATTGCTGTGGCTAAAACTTCCAAAACTATGTTGAATAATAGTGGTGAGAGAGGGCAACCTTTTCTTGTTCCTGATCTTACTGGAAATTATTTCAGTTTTTCACCATTGAGGACAATGTTGGCAGTGGGTTTGTCATATATGGCGTTTATTATGTTGAGGAAAGTTCCCTCTATGCCTACTTTCTGGAGGGTTTTTATCATAAATGGGTGTTGAATTTTGTCAAAAGATTTCTCTGCATCTATTGAGATGATCATATGGCTTTTCTCCTTCAGTTTGTTAATATGGTGTATCACATTGATTGATTTGCGTATATTGAAGAATCCTTGCATTCCTGTGATAACCCCACTTGATCATGGTGTATGATCCTTTTAATGTGCTGTTGGATTCTGTTTGCTGGTACTTTGTTGAGGATTTTTGCATCTGTGTTCATCAGTGATATTGGCCTTTTCTTTCTTTGTGAAATCTTTGTCTGGTTTTGGTGTCAAGGTGATGGTGGCCTCGTAGAATGAGTTTGGGAGTGTTCCTCCCTCTGCTATATTTTGGAAGCATTTGAGAAGGATAGGTGTTAGCTCTTCTCTAAATGTTTAATAGCATTCCCCTGTGAAGCCATCTGGTCCTAGGCTTTTGTTTATTGGAAGATTTTTAATCACAGTTTTAATTTCAGTGCCTGTCTGTTCATATTTTCTATTTCTTCCTGGTTCAGTCTCAGAAGGTTGTGCATGTCTAAGAATTTGTCAATTTCTCCCAGGTTGTCCATTTTATTGGCATAGAGTTGCTTGTAGTATAATCTCTCATGAGCCTTTGTATTTCTGCAGTGTCAGTTGTTACTTCTCCTTTTTCATTTCTAATTCTATTGATTTGAGTCTTCTGCCTTTTTTTCTTGATGAGTCTGGCTAATGGTTTATCTATTTTGTTTATCTTCTCAAAGAACCAGCTTTTAGTTTTATTGATCTTTGCTATCGTTTCCTTCATTTCTTTTTCATTTATTTCTCATCTGATCTTTATGATTCTTTCCTTCTGCTAACTTTGGGGTTTTCTTGTTCTTCTTTCTCTAATTGCTTTAGGTGTAAGTTTAGGTTGTTTATTTGAGAAGTTTCTGGTTTCTTAAGGTAGGATTGTATTGCTATAAACTTCCCTCTTAGACCTGCTTTTGCTGCATCCCATAGGTTTTGGGTCATCGTGTTTTCATTGTCTTTTGTTTCTAGGTATTTTTTGATTTTCTCTTTGATTTCTTCAGTGATCTCTTGGTTATTAAGTAGTGTATTGAATAACCTCCATGTGTTTGTACTTTTTACAGATTTTTCCCTCTAATTGAGATCTAGTCTCAGAGCGTTTTGGTCGGAAAAGATACTTGATACGATTTCAATTTTCTTAAATTTACCAAGGTTTGATTTGTGACCCAAGATATGATCTATCCTGGAGAATGTCCCATGAGCACTTGAGAAGAATATGTATTTTGTTGTTTTTGGATGGAATGTCCTATAAATATCAATTAAGTCCATCTTGTTTAATGTATCATTTAAAGCTTGTATTTCCTTAATTATTTTCATTTTTGATGATCTATCCATTGGTGAAAGTGGGGTCTTTACGTCCCCTACTATGATTGTGTTACTGTCGATTTCCCCTTTTATGGCTGTTGGTATTTGCCTTATGTATTGAGGTGCTCCTATGTTGGGTGCATAAATATTTACAATTGTTATATCTTCTTCTTGGGTTAATCCCTTGATCATTATGTAGTGTCCTTCTTTGTCTCTTGTAATAGTCTTTGTTTTAAAGTCTATTTTGTCTGATATGAGAATCGCTACTCCAGCTTTCTTTTGATTTCTATTTGCATGGAATATATTTTTCCACCCCCTCACTTTCAGTCTGTATGTGTCCCTAGGTCTGAAGTGGGTCTCTTGTAGACAGCATATATATGGGTCTTGTTTTTGTATCCATTCAGCCAGTGTGACTTTTGGTTGGAGCATTTAATCCATTTACATTTAAGGTAGTTACCGATATGTATGTTCCTATTCCCATTGTCTTAATTGTTTTGGGTTTGTTATTGTAGGTCTTTTCCTTCTCTTGTGTTTCTTGCCTATAGAAGTTCCTTTAGCATTTGTTGTAAAGCTGGTTTGGTGGTGCTGAATTCTCTTAGCTTTTGCTTGTCCATAAAGGTTTTAATTTCTCCCTTAAATCTGAATGAGATCCTCACTGACTAGAGTAATCTTGGTTTTAGGTTTTTCTCCTTCATCACTTTAAATATGTCCTGCCACTCCATTCTGGCTTGCAGAGTTTCTGCTGAAAGATCAGCTGTTAACCTTATGGGGATTCCCTTGTGTGTTATTTGTTGTTTTTCCCTTCCTGCTTTTAATATTTTTTCTTTGTATTTAATTTTTGATAGTTTGATTAATATGTGTCTTGGCGTGGTTCTCCTTGGATTTATCCTGTATGGAACTCTCTGCGCTTTCTGGACTTGATTGACTCTTTCCTTCCCCATGTTAGGGAAGTTTTCAACTATAGTCTCTTCAAATATTTTCTCAGTTCCTTTCTTTTTCTCTTCTTCTTCTGGGACTACTATAATTCAAATGTTGGTGAGTTTAATATTGTCCCAGAGGCTTCTGAGACTGTCCTCAATTCTTGTCATGTTTTTTCTTTATTCTGCTGTGCTTTAGTTAATTCCACTATTTTATCTTCCAGGTCATTTATCCGTTCTTCTGCCTCAGTTATTCTGCTATTGATCCCTTCTAGAGAATTTTTAATTTCATTTATTGTGTTGTTCATCATTGTTTGCTCTTTAGTTCTTCTAGATCCTTGTTAAACGTTTCTTGTATTTTGTCCATTCTATTTCCAAGATTTTGGATCATCTTTTCTATCATTATTCTGAATTCTTTTTCAGGTAGCCTGCCTATTTCCTCTTCATCTATTAGGTCTGGTGGGTTTTTGCCTTGCTCCTTCATCTGCTGTGTGTTTGTCTGTCTTCTCTTTTTGCTTAACATACTGTGTTTGGGGTCTGTTTTTCGCAGGTTGCCTGTTTGTATTCCTGTTGTTTTTGGTGTCTGTCCCCAGTGGCTAAGGTTGGTTCAGTGGGTTGTGTAGGCTTCCTGGTGGAGGGTACTAGTGTCTGTGTTCTGGTGGATGAGGCTGGATCTTGTCTTCCTGGTGGGCAGGTCCACCTCTGGTGGTGTGTTTTGGCATGCCTGTGACCTTGTTATTATTTTAGGTAGCCTCTCTGCTAATGGGTGGGGTTGTGTTCCTGTCTTGCTAGTTGTTTGGCATAGGGTTTCTAGCACTGTAGCTTGCTGATCATTGAGTGGAGCTGGGTCTTGGCCTTGAGATGGAGATCTCTGGGAGATTTTCGCCGTTTGATATTACTGGAGCTGGGAGGTCTCTTATAGACCAGTGTCCTGAACTTGGCTCTCACACCTCAGTGGCACAGCCCTGATGCCTGGCTGGAGCACCAAGAGCCTGTCATCCACATGGCTCAGAATACAAGGGAGAAAAGAAAGAAAGAAAGAAAGAAAGAAGAAGATAAAATAAAATAAAATAAAGTAAAATAAAATAAAGTTATTAAAATAAAAAATAATTATTAAGAAAAAAAATTTTGAAAGTAAGAAAAAAATGGACAGACAGAACCCTAGGATAAATGGTAAAAGCAAAGCAATACAGACAAAATCACACACAGAAGCAGACACATACACACTCACAAAAAGAAAAAAAGGGGAAAAAAATATATATCGTCGCTCCCAAAGTCTGCCTCCTGAATTTGGTATTCGTTGTCTATTCAGGTATTCCACCAATGCAGGGTACATCAAGTTGATTGTGGAGCTTTAATCCGCTGCTCCTCAGGCTGCTGGGAGAGATTTCCCTTTCTCTTCTTTGTTCTCACAGCTCCCAGCGGCTCAGCTTTGGATTTGGCCCCGCCTCTGCGTGTAGGTCGCCAGAGGGCGTCTGTTCTTCGCTCAGACGGGACGGTGTTAAAGGAGCAGCTGATTCGGGGGCTCTGGCTCACTCAGGCCGGGTGGAGGGTGGGGTACGGAGTGTGGGGTGAGCCTGCGGCGGCAGAGGCCGGTGTGATGTTGCACCAGCCTGAGGCGCGCCATGCGTTCTTCTGGGGAAATTGTCCCTGGATCACGGGACCCTGGCAGTGGTGGGCTGCACAGGCTCCCCAGAAGGGAGGTGTGGAGAGTGACCTGTGCTCGCACACAGGCTTCTTGGTGGCGGCAGCAGCCGCCTTAGCATCTCATGCCCTTCTCTGGGGTCCGCGCTGATAGCCGCGGCTTGCGCCCGTCTCTGGAGCTCATTTAGGCAGTGCTCTTAATCCCCTCTCCTTGCACACCAGGAAACAGAGCCAAGAAAAAGTCTCTTGCCTCTTCGGCAGGTCCACACTTTTTCCAGGACTCCCTCCCGGCTACCTGTGGTGCACTACCCCCTTCATGCTGTGTTCACGCCGCCAACCCCAGTCCTCTCCCTGGGATCCGACCTCCGAAGCCCGAGCCTCAGCTCCCAGCCCCTGCCTGCCCCGGCGGGTGAGCAGACAAGCCTCTCGGGCTGGTGAGTGCTGGTCGGCACCGATCCTCTGTGCGGGAATCTCTCCGCTTTGACCACTGCACCCCTGTTGTTGCGCTCTCCTCTGTGGCTCCGCAGCTTCTCCTTGTGGCTCCGAAGCTCCCCGCCTCCACCACCCGCAGTCTTCGCCCGCGAAGGGGCTTCCTAGTGTGTGGAAACCTTTCCTGCTTCACAGCTCCCTCCTGCTGGTGCAGGTCCCATCCCTATTCTTTTGTCTCTGTTTTTTCTTTTTTCTTTTGCCCTACCCAGGTATGTGGGGGAGTTTCTTGCCTTTTGGGAGGTCTGAGGTCTTCTGCCAGCGTTCAGTGGGTGTTCTATAGGAGCAGTTCCACGTGTAGATGTATTTCTGATGTACCTGTGGGGAGGAAGGTGATCTCTGTGTCTTACTCTTCCGCCATATTGAAGCTCCTCTCCCATTGTTTTAACCTCCCCCTTTCCCCTGATATTTTTAAGATCACAGAAATCCGTATTGACCAGAAACAGACCTGGTTCAAATAATCAAAGCTTCAGTCAACAGAGTGGCTAAAGGACTAGGGATGTCTAAGAACTTTCTAAATTGCACTCGTCTCGTACCATAACAGTTGTTCTAGAGGAGATGAAAGTGATATGGACCCCCAAGAACTAACAGGCGGGGATGAAATGTTCACAAATAGACCAACAGAAGATTACCAGCAATTTACCCCTCATCACCTTCCCATCCCACACATTTCATGGATGAATAAAGAGCTATTCCTTACTCTATCTTGCTATTTGTAACAAAATCTGCCCAAATTAGTTTACAGTTTACCCTGCAGGTTTATAACCACAATAAAATATGTTCCGATATGATAAGATACAGCAATAGTAATCCATAGTGTTCAAATGGAATCATTGGCTAAAAATGCTTCAGAACTCAGTGCTTCCCTATTATTTTCTCATTCATCTTCATACCACTCCTGTGAGCAGGTGGAAGCTATGATATCTATTTGACAAATATAGTCACTGATGCAAGGAGAGAGCCAAAGATTTTCAAAACGTCACCAAAGAAATCCAAGTAGGGAAATGGCAGCAGAATTCAGATTTCACGACTCCCTTAATATTGCTATGCCCACGATGGCACAGTCCATTGAACTTCACAGTTAAAAGAAAATATCTTTTGGAGTACAAACTCGTGGTTAGCAGTGGGGAGAGGAAAAATGGGAAGGGCAAGATAGGGGTAGGGGATTAAGAGGTACCCACTATTATGTATAAAATAAATAAGCAACAGGATATACTGGGCAGCACAAGAAATATAGCTAATATTGTATAATAACTATAAATGGGGTATAACCTTAAAAAATTGTGAATCACTATGTTGTATACCTGAAACTTAAGTAATACTGTATATCAATTTTGCCTCAATTAAAAAAACTACCATAGATGACTCCTCAAGACCTACTTCTCTCAACTAAGCTTTCAGTGAGTTCAACATTAGAAAAATAAAAAAAAAAGAAAGAAAGAAAGTAAATATCTTTATTTACCAGAATAGAAACAGAACAGGCACCCTGAGCTTATGTTGGCCTGTTTTATGAGAAGGAACTTTGTTTTCTATTTCTTACAGGGGACCTTGAAAGTCTTCCTTACGGAATTTGCTTTTTAATGATGTAAAATGTTCTTTTTTAGAATTCAAATTTGCACAGTTGGGCGATTTAGGAAATTTAGATCGTTAAAGTGTCACTGTATGCACTTGTGGTTATCCAGGCCCTCACCCTCACATCTGGTGACCAACTCCACTGAACTCAGCACATAGCATACTCACAGCTTCCCCAATAATTCCTCTTAAATCATTTCTGAGTTCAAGACCTTTCATTGATGTTTTATTGCAAGATGCCACATCTTAACTAATAAAGTTGGTCATCAGGACTCTCCCTCCACTGACTCTCCTTCTCCACCCATATCTCTCATTCATTCATTCATTCAATGAATATTCATTGGTTATCTATGTATATGAGGCACTGTTTTAGCCCCCTGTTATCCAAAGTCATGTAAACCAAGGCTTTCATCCCTAGAGGAACTCACACTTTTGAAAAGGGAAACTAAACAATGATTTAACAATGAAACAAGTGAAATAATGCCTAGGGAGTATGACAGGGTTGTGTCTATATAAAAAAGAGTAGGTAATTATCTTGAACGAAATTTATAATATTGAAGGTAAAAAGGATTTGGTAAAAAGATTTAGGCTTGTTTGTCATAGAGAAGAATCAAAAAAGTATTGTAAGCAACTCTACTAGAATGAGAAATGGGTTAAATAATTACAGTACATTCATAGATTAGAATATTAGGCAGTTTGAAGTATTCTGCTCCTAACCTCTTCACAGCCTTTCTAGGAGTGAGATGGAATCTTCTTCGACCCCTACCACCAGTTTCTTTACCAGGTGCAGCGCATGGAGTGTCTGATGATGGATTTCTATAGGACCTCTTCCTGGCATGGTGAAGCCTTTCACAATGCCCCTACTTTCTATTTCTTGCCCATGAGCTTTCTGGGAGTTGTAGTCTTTGGTGTGCTTAAGGGGAATCAGACATGCGCTATTCTCCCTCCCACAAAAAATAACAATCACTTGGCATAAGGATGGTTCCTCAATTTTGTGTTTGGATTGACTGAAAAAACAGAAAAAGTGTTCTCTTATGGACTCCTAGGTAAGCATGATCATTCTTCCATTCAGCTCCATCAGTTTTCTTTAAAGTGGAAATTCGTCTCAAATTCTGACAATAACTTGACTGATAGTACTGTTTCTCACCACAGTTGTTGGTTTTCATCTTTCTTTTCCCTTTCTTCTGAATCGCCATAGGTATTTTAGAGGGAAGTTTAGAAAAGCTTTTACAGGGACCCATGCCAGCAGTATTTAAAACCTGTTGTTTGATTTGGCTTGTACAATTTAAAAAAATTCCTTCAGGCCAGACATCAATTCTCCACTTTGCCATAGTTTTGACCACTTCCTTCTATCTAAAAGTGACTTATTCACTTATTTAAATTACCTTCCTGGCCATTGAAGCTGTCAGTGTTTGCCATCCCTACTTTATAGGCATAACAACAATGGGGAAAAAAATCACCTGGACAGGTATTACACTGGTAGAGGGGATTGCTAACGTTTCCAACTTAGAAATCAGTAGGAACCAACAATAAATTCATACAGGGGAACTCTTAATGGATCCTAGTATTTTCCATTCATTCCTCGGTACAGGGAGAGAACTTCTTTAGTACCTGTAAAGACTGTCTTTAGTTCTTCAATGGGAGAAAGGAATGTGAGGCCTAACAAAATCGATGTATGAAAGGACTAGGAAATACAAGCTATAAGGAATGACATGTAGTGGGAATCTTGCCAAGTAATAAAACATTTGCCTTTCAAGCCAGGCACTGCGCCCAAATCAACTAGCTGAATCCTTCATGGTTCAGATCCTCTTCATTTTCTCTCTAACTCTCCATCTTGCTAGTCAACTCTGATGTTTTCCAAACATTTAGATACTGGAATGTAATCCCAGAAAGTAAAGGATTTCCTTTGGGCAGCCACCCTAATCTTGGAAAGAAACAAGATTTCAGATTCCACACCCTCTTCCTGGAAAGCCCATTTCAGATTCCTTTCTGATAGCCTAGGGGAATGCAAATGACATCAGGGAAGAGCTCAACCTTCCCATCATTCAGTGAAATCCCAAACAGTGAACCCTGCTGGTCTCATTTGGGAGAACTCATATTAGATTGAAATATTTGGGGGGATATCGAAAAATCTGTGATCTATGTTTATCAGATAATCCATTTTTATCCAAATCATGAATCCCCTTTGTTTCACAAATATTAAAATAGAGAAGGGAGATTCTGAGACATTGGTAAAAAACACAAAGATTGGGACTTGTAGTTGTTAGGTAGGACCTGGGAATATGCACTTTTAACAAGCACCTCAGGTGATTCGGATGCAGAAGGTACACAGACCACACCTTGAGAAGCACTAAGACTTTATTCACACCTGAAATTTATCTGCAAATTTCCACTGTGAACTATGTATGTGTGTGTGTGTGTATATATATATATATATATACACACATATATATATTCTTTTTCAGATACTTTTCCCCTATAGTTTATTGCAAAATACTGAGTATAGTTCCCTGTGCTATACAGTAGGTCCTTGTTGGTTATCTATTTTATATATAGTAGTGTGTATATATGTTAATCCCAAACTCCTAATTTATCCCTCCCCCCTCTTTCCCCTTTGGTAGCCATAAGTTTGTATTCTATTGTCTGTAAATCTATTTCTGTTTTGTAAATAAATTCATTTGTATCATTTTTTTAGATTCCACATGTAAGTGACATCATTTGATATTTGTCTTTCTCTGTCTGACTTCACTTAGTATGATGATCTCTAGGTCCATCCATGTTGCTGCAAATGGCATTATTTCATTCTTTTTTAATGGCTGAGTAGTATTCCATTGTATAAATACACCACATCTTCTTTACCCATTCGTCTGTCGATGGACATTTACGACTGTGAACGTTCAATTATTCTTGATTATGATGACATTGGGTAACATAAATCTTCTAATAATTCAGAACTCTCATTTTAGCCATTGCTTCCAACATGTTTCCAAATCTCCACACCCTGACAGAATTCTTCACTTGAACAAAGAAGAGAAGCAAATGTCATCAATCATCCGTTCACCGACTGGATAGTCAATCCAAGTTCACTATCAAGATCAAGTTAGAGTTCTTTGGGTGTTAAAGTTTCAAGGGCACACAAAATCACAGAGGGGAAAAATCAGTTTATCGAAATGTGACTTAATTTAGGATTTCATCAATGGAAAAAGAACACAAAGTAATTGTGAGCTTATTTGTTACAAAATTAGAAAGATAACAGCAAGAAATATATTACGTCTAATGAAATTTAAGGGATACAGTGGATTATGTAAAATCACGTACAGAAATGTAAACATACAGTTGCCAAATTGGCCAGAGTACTTCAGGATCGTGTATTTATGCTTTCGTGAAACTTGTGTACTAGTCCATGCTAAATAAAACTGCACCCTAAATGTATTATTAAAATAATATAAACATTACCCTTATCAAGGTCAATAAGGGCTGGAGTTTCGAATATATATGATATTAATATGGTATGGGTTATAATTAATAGGAATTTCTTTGGAGGTTTTGCTCAGTTTGTGTATTAATTTTGCTTTAGGTCTTAAGGACTGAGTTCAAGAAGAAAATGGACTCCTGTTAAAATATAGGTGGACATATTTAGGAAAGTGCAAATGTTACATAAATGAACAAATTCCTGAAATAATTCACAATTTTTACCCTTTTGTAAGTATCCCTATAAGCCTCGTTGTGTCAAATAAATCTAGAATTCACTTAAGATGACTTGTTAGTAAGGAGCTTTATAATCTCTGATAAGACTGTTTGGGACTTTGAAAAGATTCCAAATATGGCTCCATCAATGACTAAAGTAAAGTGTCCTTGTTTGCACAGCCAACACCATAATTTGCACATGTAGCTTGATGAATACTTTCAGGTACTCTAAGGAGTAGTATCCAAGTCACAAGAATTTCAGAAGGTGCTGTTTGCTCTGTATATTTGCCCACAAATTTCTTTTTTTACACTTTTGAAAGGATGGAATCAGGTACAAATAGCACTTACATCCAAAGTAAAGTTTTTACGTATTATAGTTAAATAAATTAAGATTGGCAATTTAATTCTAATGTGTTCCTTCCCTAGATTTTGAAGTTATTTTCACCTAATGGCACATAATAGAAAAGCTTAAAAGCAAAAATGAAATCTAGTCTGTCCTTCCACCCCCTCCCCCCAGCCATAAAGGCACTTAAAAAAATTTAGGTTCATCACATTTCTGTGATTTACTTTCTAATTAATTTACTTTCTTATACGACTAAAGGATATACACCTGGTCTTTATCTTCTAAGGTTTAGAAACTTTCTGAGTTCATGTGCTTCTCCTCTCTCCATTTCTCCTTCTCTCCATCCATCCATCCCTTCCTTCAGTGAATATGAATTAGCACCTACTGCGTGCCAGGCACTCTTCTGAGCCCTGGCTGAGGTTGTGAGACGAGAAGATACAGTTCTTGCTCTCTTGGGGGCTAACAGCCTCCTTAGGGGGCGAAGAAGTAAACAGCCAATTACAATACTGTGTGTGATGTGCACGTGACAGGGGCAGCAGAGGAGCAGGATTGTGCGTTGAGTGGAAGCACCTGGCGAGATGCCTCACCTCCTCTTGGGGGAAGGAAGGTCAAATAAGGTTTCCTGGAGAATCTCTCCTAGGCTGTTGTCAATTTAGGACCACTAAAGACTTTTAACTCCAAATGGGCTCAGTATTCCTTACTCTTTATAACTATATATATATATTTGAAAGCTCCCTTGACCTTCTGAAGGGATTTTTCACATATTCCAGCCACCATTCTATTGGCCAAATTTAACCTATTCATCTTAAACAGCTGTAGTGTTGTACCATTGAGATTTGAGGCTTTATCTGTTAGAGCAATTACTATCACCCATCCCTTGATCCTGATTCAGGCCAGCTGTAGGATCCCCATGTACACCTTTGATGCTGAACTCTGTGGAAACCCCAGGTGAAGCCTGGGAACAGGCCTTTACCTTCCTTTCATTACCTGCCCCCTGATCAAGGTAACAATTTGCATTTCTTATTTAACTTACCTTCTCCAAACTTCAATTCTAAATTTCCTCCTGTGTCGCTTCTTTATGTCTTGTCTAATCTTTGAAAAGTTTAAATGTACAATTTAAAGAGGAAAATACATGGTCAAGAAATTTTGCTACAAGAAGTAGACACTATGAATCCCAATGATAGTTTCCTCTATCAATTATGTTACTGTGTCATGTTTTGCTAATAACCATGTGCTAAAAAACCCGAGGGCATATATGATAAAATTAGATGAGGCAGGATAAAAAAGAACTTTGTAACTTTTCTGAATTTTGTCAAGGCCTGTAGTACTTTGTCTATGCAACTAGTCTGATTTCCTTTTTTTGTTTTCCCCAGAAGGGCACTGTAATTTATCAGGTTTCGTGACTGCTTGAAAGTTGAGAGCCAAATCTGTGGCTGTAGCTCTTTATGGAATGTGCCTTTATATTAACTTCATCCTTGGTTCCATTTTAAGGCCATATCCTTGTTTTGCTTTCTCATCTAATTTTTTTCCAAGTGGAAATATCTTTATTATTTTATTTAATTATGAAGTTAATTCATGCTCCAAGTAACAATACTCAAACAATATTGAAAAGCAGAGTAGAACCTGAAATATTCCAGTAATCCCACCCTGACCCTTATCCCCTGAGAATGTGAGTGTTCTCACCTACCTTTAATTAGATATCTTGACATATTTTTTAAACATGTTTCTTTACAAGCTGGCTTAAATTCTTCTAGAACATAGCAGTGTACCACTAAATGATGATTTAAAGTGTTTTTAATAGTGCTTCACAATTTACAGAGTGCTTTCACAACCTTTAACTCATTTAATCTTATAAGCAAAGATCAGTATCTTCTAAAACATGTTCATTTTATTGTTGCCAAAAATCTCGTTGATTTGGTGAAATTCCATTTTCCTGCCAGCTTTTTTTTTTTTCTGCCAGGGTATCCAGTTCAGAAAAAAACTGTAAGTCATGCACCAAATTTTATGATCACATTCTTCCCAGTGGATAGTGAGGTCCTTGTTAGTTGCATCTTAGAAATAGGAAGGACGACAGATAAGACTTCATGGAGCAGTTAGAACAGGTAAAAATGTGTCTGTCAGTAATTGAGGGTCAAAAGGAATGGTTGCTTTCAAATTATGCTTCATATCGACATTTGTTTTACTGTATTCTGGTTCTAAGAGAAATTATTTTATTAAGTTGTTAGTAAGAAGCAAACGAAATTCTGTGTTCCTGTGTGTTTATTCTCATTGTGTGATTTTTTTTTTTCAGACCTATCCAGAGACTAGGTGTTGATTTTTCTGATTTTTCTAGCAAAACTCAAGGGGATTGTGTCCACATATACACTGGTACTTCTTTCAGAATGAACCAAACGGAGGTATAGCTTAACACTGCCTTCTATAGACGCCTCTAGTTAAACTGAGGATAACTGAGTTCAAAAGAAAGGGGTCCATTTTCCTTTAGTTTAGACACTGATTTCAAATAAGAAAGAAAAGGTGATTATAATAAGCAGAAACTCTTGATATCCAGTCACAGGCAACAACGGAAAAGTAGAATGTTGCTTAGTACATCGATGATATTACTTTGCTTTTGTTGTGTTTGCTAAGGTGCTTTTGTAAGACATGGAAACCCAGCTCCAGGGTCCTTTTTTGGAGGTCTTGTGACACCATCAAGGAACTTCAGAGGCTGAGTTTGGAATAAGTACTGTATTTCATCCACCAGCTTTCTAGTATGCCCAGTGTGTGTGGGAACAGAGAGAATGTGGATGGATACTGGGCTGGACAATGTTGCGATGAAGCAAAACATACCAAAACACACAAACTGCTTGGATTTTAAAAATGGCATTCTTCTATATGAGAACAAACCCCAGTAATAAAGTGTTGTGTTAGTTGACTGAGAACTACCTACTAAACCACTGGTACTTTCTGTGTAACGCTGGAAGTTGTATCTCAAAGCCTGTTGTATCAGCACTTCAGAGAAATAAGGATTCTTCTCACTGACATATTCTGACAGGGACTTTGGGAAGCTAGTTATAAACACAGAATCGGTGTTTGTCCTCACCGTTCCCACTGATGGGGTTTCCATTAGAATAAATGCTCAGTGCATCAGACATTTACTGAGTGACTACTGTGTGATAGGGGTTGAGGATACAAAAATGCAGGATACAATGCTTTCAAAGGCTTAAGAAACAATGGAGATCAGATATTTGGGGATGGAAAATTCTTTCATAAATGTATTTTGCAAAACTTAATTGTGCATTTTGACAGAACAAGGATCTCGTATTTTACTCTTTTACATATTTTCATAATGGCTAGTACAAAATAGAAACTGAATATTATTGTTGACAGACTAGATGACTTATGGAAAAATTGTTGCCAAGTTCAGGTAAACAGTTTCTGAGGTCTCCAGAGAAGATGAATGGAATGAAAATGTCTGTTTCTAAATGTAATTTCTTGATTTCTTTATAATCTCTGTTGTCCTTTGCTGTATTATTTGGACAAATCCTTCAACACGTGGAGAAAGAATGACAATTTTTTGAAAAGGCTATTATTATATAAGATTTTCTGTGTGATAAAACCACACCCAATGGGTCTCACCCAGAGGAGCTTATATATGTTATTAGACTCAGGAATGTTAAGTGTGTTAGATTCGGTCTCTGTTGGGCAGTCATATGACGCGAACGGTGACTCTGAAATGAAGCCGTAATGTATGGTTTAACCTCTTAACAGTTTGTGATGTCATTTTTTTATGTGGTAAGAAAAACAAATGCTGTCACATTTTATATTTGAGACTCCTGCAAGCCAACATCAAGAGATTAAATATGAGCATTACCAACACACTATCATGTGTGTTGAATGCAGTTAAATGGACGCCAGGAAATCACTGGGACCTCAGACACTCCTCAGTAACTCAGTGTTATAGGATGGAAAGCTAAGTCCGCTGATAAGTCACAACCCTCATGAGACACTGTGTTTTCACCTTAGAAGGAAGCAGAGGTAATCTTAAATATTTTGATTTGATTGTTAATTCCTATATTTGTCTAGTTCCAGCTAATCTTTATGCCTATAACTTAAAAGTCCAGAAATACAGTAGCTAAAATTAAAGAAAAATCTGTATAGTCAGATAAAAGACAAAATTAGAACAGGGAAGAATTAGGGGCAGAGAGTAAGTAAAACCGCTGGTTTGCAGTGTTTACTTTCTTGAAATATGGTTTTGAGTCATTTCTGGGAGATATAAACATACTACTTTATGTTTCCTATCATTTTTTTATTATGCACATAATTTAACAGTTTGTAATAGTTGAAGCCACATGTCTCTATGGACTGGAATATTGTTGAAACAGCTTCACTCAAGTGAGGAGACTTTTAACTGTATAATTCAGGTATGTATATTTTCCTTGAACCAAGTGTGTGACATTCAACTTGTCAAAAATGAACATTTTGCTTGACTGAACAGCTTTGCTCTGTGTTTTGCTTGTCTACTGAGGCAAATAAAGCCTGACAAGAAGGGCATTTCCAGCTAGTTAAAGACCAAGAGGGGAATGAAGCAGGATTTGAGCCAGTTATCAGAAAATTCCTTTCTTGCTGAACATTTTATAATGTACATGATATACTAACTAGAAATAATTTAGATAAATCTTAACTCTGGGTAACGAAATGTGTGCCTCCTGCTTCCTCCTGCTTCTATGTATTTAGTGAATTACTTTTTATTATATACTTTGAAAAGTATAAAAGTATTATATACTATTTATTATAGGAATGTATAATTTGTATTGTGGTGGACATTCTGTATATATTATTTACATTATTTATTTTTTTGTTTCCTTCTTATCGGGGAAACTTCAAGGTGATGATGAGGAACATAATTGGCTCTGTACCAAACTTCATTTTATTTTTTAAAAGCAGGGAGTGTTGTTTGAATGTTTTATTATCTCCAAGAATTATATGGCCTGTAGATTTTTATCTGGAGTTTGCCTATGAATTTGCATGATGAGGCAGTCCATTTCATTAGTGGATTCTGTCCATTCACTTAGTCAGTCAGCCAGTCTTTTTTTTTTCTGAGTACCTACTATGTTCTTAGGACTTACATTGGTACTGGGATAAAGGTGAATAGATATAATGGCTGTCCTCAAGGACTCTCGGTTTGTGTCTTACTTGATGGCTAAGTTTCCTGGTCAGTTCACTGAAAGGGCTTATTAATTTATTAATTATTTATTAAGTCAACAGATTTCAAGTTTTGTCAGACATGATGTGCTAGGCATTTGGACTGGAGTCACACTGCATTGGAATCACAGTGATGAACTGCTTCTGTAGAATTTACCACCTGGTGGGAGAGGGGAAGACACATTTTGGCCATTTGATCACATTAGTAAAAGTATAATTACAAATTAGAATAAATTCTCTGAGGAAAAATAATGCAGATACATGCATGCCTATAGATAAGGAAGGAATCTAACCCCGATAGGGGAGGGGCTCGTAATGAGTTATACTAGAGAAGGGGATTGGGAGGGAAGGGGAGAGCACAAACAAAATATGTGTTCCTAGGAGTAGCATGCCAGTGTCTGAGGAACAGCCAAGAAGGAAGGAATGATCAACCATGCCCTTTGGTTTTACAAGGACAAGTACGATAGAGGACCAAGCAGTGTTCATTGGATATGCCAGTATGGAGGTAACTGGTGACTAACGCAGGTTCTATTTCTCTAGGGTAATGGTGGCTGAATTCTGACTTGAACGGATTGAGGATTAAATAGGGAGGAAAGCAATAAAGAGTGTGAATAAAACCTTCAAGAAGTATGGTTATGAAGGAAAGACGTGGAGGTGGTTGAAGGAGAGTTATTAGTTTCTTTGTTTACTTATACATGGTAGAGGCTGGACCATGTTTGAATATTGAAAGGTAGGCTAGAGTTTACAGGGGGTTGCTGAATATACAGTAGAAAGAAGGGGAAATGTGTAGTAAGTTTCCTTCCTCGTTGAAGGTAAGGGGAGATTAGACCCAGGGCCCTCTGGAGGGACTGCCCTAAGAGAGAAAACAGAAGAGGATGGTTGGGAATATATGTAGATTTGGTGGAAAAAGGTAAAAGTAGATGTCCTCCCATTCTACTGATTTGGTTTTCTCTGTAAAGTTGGGGCTATGCATTATCTATGGAAAGGGAGGAGGTGAAGGAGGAGCTGGAGGTTTGGAGAAAGTTTGAAATAGTCATTGTAGGGGGTGAACTGGAACGAGAGTGAATGGACCAGGAGGATTGATGGGCAGTGTTGAGAGCCCATTTGAGGTGGGTGAAGATGGTGCTATAGTAACACTTCTCTGTTCTAGTCTGTGGCTTTCCCCTGCAGTGTTTGGCTCCTGGAAGGCCGGCACTGAGAAAGCAGATAACTGAGTTTGTTTTGAGTTGAGGTGTGAAGAAAAGACGAAGAAGCAAGGGTGTGTAGGGTATTGAAAAAGTGTTATTGAAATGATGGGCCCGGTGGAAAAAAGTATGCTGGATAAAAAGGGACAGAAGAAAAGAGAAGGCTGAAGAAAGGATTGGGACAGAGTGAGGAGTCAGTGGAGTAGAAGTGCCCTGAGATCAACAGGTAGACTCAGAGTCAGCCTCAGAATCAAGTATTCTAATGTTCCAGTGGAACAATTCTTTAAGAGGTCTGACTTGTGATGCCAAAACACATCTGATGCAAGCCTCCGATAAAAGGGCTTGTGGTCCAGAGCAGAGGCTTTGGAAAGAGTGGGACTGGGGTGAGATAAAGAGCTATGGGTGGTGGCTGGGGTCTTCTCATACTCCATGTGTATTCTAGTACCTGAAGAATGTGACATTTTTAGTCCTTGTGTTACGGTGAGGTCATTAAGTTGTTAAGGAAAAACATCTGTTTTAAAGCATCCTCCCTATATTTTATGCATATCAAGGAAACTTGATCTTCAGTGGATAGTGAGAATACTTTCTTCCATGTCATTCAGTTATTTCTTAAACTATCAGTGATGTATATTGATTGGAAGGTAATTTAAGAACCTATGGATTTTTAAGCAGACAGTGAACAATCAACAAAATCAGACTATCTGTTAACATTTGAATCTGGTGTCAAGGATCCGGACTTGGACCTCTGGTATGGAGATGCTCTCGGGGGGTGCCATCTTCTCATATTTATATAGAACAAGTAATGCTTTCCTTCTCCTGTCTGGCTTTCTGAACACTTTGTTCTCCAGGACCTGGAGTGCATCTCCAGTAACAGAAGCCTGCATCACCTCATGGCTGGTTTATGGCAGCATCTTCTTAGCTGGTCTCCCTCCTTTTGGACTTTCTACTGCCTTTTTACCCTATACTTTACTGACCCATTATTTAACTTTAAATCCCTGTTCCTTCTGTTACCTCCTTGTTCAAGGATTAGAAACTCACTCCTCCCTCACCACACTGAGGTAGGAATAATTTATCTGCCTCTTAAGTGACTTGTCCAAAGCCTCATTGTCTCTAACAGTGGAGAAGGGCAATAAACAAGTAAGCTAACAAATAGAGAACATGCCACGTGTAACTTCTTTAGTTTCTTCACCCATTTCAAATAAAAATGTGGCTATTGAGCTAGATGGCCAAGCTCTTTGGGGATTGGGGTATGTACTTGGGCTAGAATTCCCTTCTAATGCTGAAGTTCTGTTGCTGTATTTCCCTCCAGGGCCTGCTTCCAATCTCGGTAGTATAGCCATTGAGCTTCAGACTCTCATATGGCAAGTTGGGTTAATCTGCACCTATCTTGGTGGCTGTTTGAAAATTTAATTCAGTTACTGGTGCCTAGAGCTGCCGCCTGGCACACCAGTGTGGGTTCCCTTCTTTTTCCAGCCTGGTACCTTAGGTCCCCTACCCCTACATTTTAGGACCACCACCCTACCAAGGAAAGCCTTGACTTTTGCTGCTCAACCTTGAGACTCAAACATCCTAGCAAGGCCAGCCATTTGCAGTCCCCCATGGGAACACTTTCCTATTTCCAGCCTCTGTGGTCTTTGTTCTTATATTTTTGTTTTTGTGGTTTTTTTTTTTTTTTTTTTTTTTTACTATCTTACCCTTCCCTGTTTACCAATTCAAGTTGAAAACCTGGCCCCCAACCCCTTTTAGAAAAGATCTCTCCAGATTTTGGCCTTCCAGCTTTGACTTTCTGGGAATCAAAACTCAAAGGGAGATATTTTTTTCTACTTCTGATTTTTTTTTTCTTTTGCACCTTGGGAACTCAAATATACACATAATGAGTAAGTAGATGAATTCTGAGAAGCAGCTCCTTTACCATATACAAGAACAAAATTCCCCTATTCTGGGCACAAACGCTCACGCTGTTACATATGACAATCATTTCCTATAGGCATTTCTGCCTGGGCTGTGCCTCTCATTATCTGCAGTTTGTGTCTGGTCTGTTTACGCAATTAAAATGGGCGAGATCTGAACCTGTCTAGATCACTGATGAGCTACAATGTTTAAGCATAGCGCTTGGCTTTTGGAATATGTGGACTGAATGAACAGTTGCTAGGGAGTATGGCCGCGTCGTCGTTTTATGCTGGGTTCATCCCAATGGGCGCACGTGGGAACTTCACAAAAGTTATTTCACCAGCACTTGGCTGAATCCTCTTATCGGATGGAGTTTACTGAAGTGGGGCCAGCTCCCCGCCTCTGCTAGCTTCACTGCCAAGGTTCTTGAGGGGTGGAGTGGCCTGGAAGATGGTTGGAATAAGGGTGGGGGACTTGCTTTCTTATAAAGATGCTTAGGGAGACTGGCCCTGGAGAGTCAGGTTTTCAGGAAGAGAAGAGCCTGGGTCCCAATAGCAAAGAACTTCAAAACGGCACGACGTTTGTTTGCTGTTACAAGAAAGTCTGGAGCCTCAAGTCTAATTAAGAGCGCTGCCCACACTGGAGAAGGGGACGCCCTGGCTTGCCCCCATAAATCCACTGACACAATAAGATAACAAGCGAAGTCATTCTCACTTCACCCATTTCTTGGGCTCCCTATGCGTAATGCCGGCTCCTGGTTCTCTGCGTCCCTACCTAGCTGTCATGGATCCCCAGACCCAGGTTGCAAAACAAACTCCATGGGAGAATCTCTCTGCGCGCTGAGTTTGGTTCCCCACGGACAAACACACCAAACCACTGTGTGGGGTCTTGAGATTAAGAAACTCGCCCCTCTGCACACGCACAAACTCTTCCCCACTCCCCGGAGGGTCTCGGGTGGTTCCCAGGGCGGTTGCAGCGCGCCGAGCTCAAGGGAAAGCGCGCAGGGAACGGCCCTGGGGACTCGTCCCGGGGAAAGCGCTAGCGTCCGGGGAGAGCCTTCCCTTCTCATCCCGCACTCTCCTAGGGCAGGCAGGGTGGCATTCCAAACGTGAGCAGCAAGGTATGCCACGCAAGGCCCCCCCTTTAAAAAGAATAAATAAATAGAAGCTAGCGCCGAGCGCCGCTCGGGTTTCTCGAAACGCGCACCGCGGTCGCTGCCCGGGCGGCTGGGTGTCTGCGCTCCCCGCCTTCGCTGGGCTGACACAGGAGGGGAGGAGCAGGAGCCGGAGGGGGTGCTGGAGCGGCGGGGCGGGGGGGGGAGCGCGAACCATCCCGAGCCAAGACAAGCAGCACATTCACAAATAACGCCCCCACCCCCAGCGCACGCGCTCCCATTCAAAGCCGCCGGCTCCGCTGCCGCAGGGCGGCTCAGAGCACGCGCGGCGGCCCCAGCGCAGCCTTGCCCCGCAGGCGCACGTCCGGAGTCTGCCAGCCGCCGCAGAGCCCCGCAGCCTGCGCGGGACGCGGCTACCACTTGCAGGGTGGGGTCTCGTCCGGGACTCCCCTTCTTCCCCGCTGCGGGGCCATGGCCGGGCTGGCTGCGCCCTGGAGTTCGGGGCTCCTGGCCCGCATCCTCGGGGGCACCTGGTGCCTGCTCTGTGTCGCCGGACAGGTAGGGCAGCTTGCTCGTCTTGCGTCCCTCCCCCTCCTGGGACCTTTCTTCTAGGCTGTGCTACAGCGGGGAGTGCTGTAGCTTGGGGCGCGCTCTCTCCGGCCAGGGACTGTCCTAGGGTTACGCTGCCACCCGAGCTGGGACAGGTGGCGCGGGGTTGGGACTAAGGCGGCCCCTCGCGGCGAGCCCCGACCTGGCGGGACCAGACCCTGCGCTGAGCCTCTGCCCAGCCTCCTGGGGCCGCGTCCCGACTTCCCGCCCACGCCCTCGTCCTGCCTCTCAGGCGAGGAGGTGGCGCCTGAGCTGGGGCGCGGCCTTCTCCCAGGGAGCCCGCGACCCCGCACCTCTTCCGGACAGCCCTTCGGGGAACCCCTTCTCTCCTTCCCGGAGGAGGCAGGGGCGTCTCCGGGAAGGCTTGGGCGCTGGAACACTTTTCCTCATTCCTGCCCTTCCCCGGTCCCAGTGAGCTTCTGACACCGTCACCTCAGGGCCACCGCGTCCGGGAGAGTCGGGCGGCGGAGCGTTGTAAGGTGCGCAGATGCCAGACTAGGTGGGCTCCCTGATGCTCTGCAATGGAGAAAAGGTGGTATGGCCGGTGCACGAGGACTCGCCCTCACCACGCCCCCTCCGGATGCTCCTAGGGTTTTCTCCCGAGCCACATGGGGTGTAGGAACTGGGGAGTCCTCCTGAGTCGGTGGGCTCAGGCCCCGAGGCAGAGCAGGAGAGTCCCGGAAGGGTGTAGTCGGCTTGGCTGTGGTTTATTACAGAAAGACCCTGGAGGGAGCTGCTTAGGGGAGGAGGCGGGGGTCAGTCAAACCCGTGATGCATGTGGTGTCTTTGGCTTTCACGATTTCCAGAGTCAGGTAACTTTTGATTAAAACTCATGATTTAGGCGGTTTGTACATAATTTAGCCTACATAGATTTGCTTTTCACAGGATTACTTGGGTAATTCTGGGAAAATGCCCAAATACTCTTGGCCGGAATTATCGCCAGATAGCCTCCCTTTCCTCTGTTTTGCTTATGGAGACTTGTCCAAATCGGGGGATTTCCTTCCCTCGCTCTTACTTGACGTTTTTGAAACTTATTTTCAGTTCTCTATTTTAATGGTCATTTTGATTGTAGTGGTGCACTGTAGAGGCTGAGGGAGGACCAAAAATGAAGGCTAAGAAGGACCCAGAACCGACTGGAAGCTGACAGGCAGAGACTAACCTAAGAAATGATAGATATTTTCAACAGGGAACACCTGCTTAGATTGGAGCATGAAAAACCCTTGCAAAAGCTTGTTTTAATTATGAGCCACTTTTGTTCCCAGCATACCTTGTTCCATCGGCAGGGCTTCTCAGAGGTGGCTGCATGTTAGGATTGCCTATAGGAGCTCTTGACGTTCCCTGGGCTAGGCACCCACCTCAGCTGGATTGCATCAGCATCCTTGGGGGTATGATGATGAGGCCGGGGCGTTGGAACTCATTAAGCTCCCCGGTGATTACATTGTGCAGCTGGGTTGAAAACCACTGTGTCAAAATGACCTGCCTTACAGTGACCTGTTCTAATAGAATCCTGAGCCCAAAAGAAAACTCAAGGGAGAAGAGTAAAGAGGACCTAAAAGGCAGGCTAGCGAGAGAGTCTTAACATGCAGCTTCCATTCCTGGCTCTGTCGCTAACTAGCTATGTCATTTTGGTCAAGGCCCTTAACCTTCCATTTCCTCATCTGTAAAGTGAGGGTGTTGGCCCATGTTCCTGAAGGTACTGCCAGCTCTAACAACACCAGGCAGGTTGGCTTCTAACCCAAATCAAGACAGAACACCTTGTGTCTTATTTTAAAAAAAATCATAGGGGTAGAAATTCTACCTTATCCTTGAGACTTTGGTAAACTATCAGGTAATATTTGAATCCAGCAAAGATGCTAAAGCAGATGCAAAGATGCATAATGTAGTTTCTTAGACTTGTGTGGTTTTTTTTAAAATATACTTTAACACGCTGCCTGTTTTTTAATATTTTAAACACTCTGCTTGTTTAGACCTATTTCAAGTCATTCGTGCCCGATTGACATTCAGGACAAACTGATTTTCCCAATGTTACACACCTGTTCTTCCTTGCTTCTCTCAGTGTTACACACCTGTTCTTCCTTGCTTCTCTTCTCAACCAGCTTTCTTCTGGGTGAAGATGATGAAAGCAGATTTGAGCCTTGTGTGTGTGTTGGAAGTGGTTTGTTGTTTAGTTCCAAATGACTTTTTCTTGTTCCACTTGGCAGGGCTGCTCTCCACACGTGAGAAGCCTGACTAAACTTGTCGGGGAAAGGATATCAGAGAGTTTGAAATGGTAGATGGGTTCTGTATTCTGGTTGAATGCAATACACTTTAGAGATAGCTTAGTCAGGTGTTGGTCAGAAGGAGCTGATCTTGCAACACAATTTAACAACTTTTTAAAAAACCACTTGGGTGTTATACCTGTGAATTAAACAGACCAGAAACTTGAGGATACTTAATATCAAATCAAGAAGAAATAAAACCAATAGCCAGTGCCAAAGGACTGGAACACTGTTTGGAATTTATATGTTCTTTAAACTGTTTTTTCATTAGAGCACTCTGTATATGAAGGCATGACTACCAGAGTTATCAGACCTCTTGTATATATTGTATCCGTAGTTAAAAGAGGATCTTTGTTTAAGAGCTTCTGGCTCCCCAAGTTGAATTACACCTGAGCTATATTCTCCAAAAGTCCAAACAACACTTTTAATACAAATTAAAATTATTTGGAAATCTCAGCATTTCTCCTGTCTTCTCACTGAATTTCTGCTTTCAGGGTTTTTTCCCTTCCCTTTTGTCCTGGCTGAATTACCCTCCTAACTTGAGAGATTCTTTTCTTTCCCTGTGCAACTTGAAGGTAGCTCACTCTTTAGGTTCTTATGAAACACTGTTTTACTGATACCAATTTCATTTCATCAGCTGAACTCAAATTCATCCCATTGCCCAAATTGCTCCCAGGTAAGGAAGTACATAATTAACTGTTTTAACCACTAGAGGTTACCAACTACTTAATGATTTCTACAACCCATCTATAGCAATACACTGTAAAAATAAACAGCGTTCCTGGAGAGGATTGTGGCTAGATCAGGACAAATCCATTACTACTGCTTAAAAATATCACTTAGTGGCAATTCATGTTCTTATGGTGGCATACCAGTGATAGCTTATTCAAATACTTAGATTGAATATTTTTATTTACTATGGTATTCTAAATCCTACCCTTGTTAGGAATTTGGTAATGAGGTAAAAAACAGGATGGCTGGAAAGAATTTGTGCCTTCGTGGGCACCTGATTTTCAACTAAAGACCTTGAAGGAAAGATTTTTCTTGTCTCTTTTGTTATTCTCTTGTATGTTCTTGCTTTCATCTTATTTTTTATTTTTATCTTTACTGCGATAATAATTCTGCATGGTTAAAAAAATACTCCTAAGGGCTTATAAAGAAATATAGCAACTTCTTGCCCTAGTCTTTCTTCTAACCTTTGTCAGATCCCGTGACCCAAAGGCAACCTTTTTCTTGTTTGTTTGTTTTATATTATTTTGGGGTATATTTGACATACAGTAAATTGCACGTATTTAAACTATATAGTTTGATAAGTTTTGACATATGTATATACCTGTGACACCATCACCCCAAAGTTTCCTCATTACCCTTGGTAATCCCTTCTTGCCACCCTTCCTCACACCCTAAATCACGGTGCAAATAGTGATCTACTTTCTGTCACTGTGAGTAGTTTGCATTTTCTCAAATTTTATGTAAATGGAATCATAGAGTATGTACCCCCCCTTTTTTGAATTTTATTTTATTTTAAACAGCAGGTTCTTACTAGTTATCTATTTTATACATATTGGTGTATATATGTCAATCCCAATCTCCCAGTTCATCCACCCCCCCCCAACTTTTTTCTTTGATCTGGCTTTTTTTTTCCCCCCCTCAGCATAATTATTTTGAGATTATCCATGCTGTAGCATGTTCCCAGTAATTTCTTTTTGTTCCCAAGTAGTGTTACATTGTGTGGATATATTACACTTCGTTGTCCGTTAACATTCACCTATTGATGGACAGCGTGTTTCTCGTTTTTGGCTATTACAAAGAAAGTTGCTATAACGATTTGTTTATAAGTCTTTGTATGGACATGTAGTCTTATTTGTTTCAGGAGTGGGATGGCTGAATCATTGGTAGATGTATGTTTAACTTTTTAAGAAATGCCAGTTTTTCAGAAGGTTGTACCATTTTACATTCTTACTAGCAGTATACAAGAGTTCCAGTTCCTCTCCATCCTTGCCAGCACCTGCTGAGGTCAGTCTTTTATTTTAGCCATGCAAATAGGTATACTAGGAACTTGTTCTGGGTTCTGATGTGCAGTTCCCTAATGATCGATAATGTAGAACATTTTTTTCCTGGATTTATTTAGAATGTATATATCTTCTTTTGGCAAAATATCTATTCAAATATTTTGCTCATTTCTCATTGGGTTGTTTTCCTATTGTGTGAATTATTTATGTATTCTGGCTATAAGTCCTTTATCAGATGTATCATTTGCAAATACTTTCTCCCAGTCTGTGGCTTGTCCTTTCATTTTCTTTACATTGTATATTGATGGGCAGAAGTTTTTAATTTTGATGAAGTTGAATTTACTATTTGTTGGTAAATTGTGATTTCGCTCTTGTTCTTAAGAAATATTTGCCTAACTCAAGATCACACGGGTTTTTCCCCTAGAAATTTTATGCCTTACATTTAGTCTATGTGCCATTTTGAGTTAACTTTGTATGTGGTGCAAGATATGGGTCAAAGTTCATTTTTCACCCATGGATTTTCAATTGTTTTAAGCAAGATTTTTTTTTGAAAAGACTGTCCTTTCTCCACTGAATTGCCTTTGCACCTTTGTCAAAATTCAGTTGTCCATACGTGTGGGTCAATTTTGGATTCTCTGGTCTATTTCACTGAACTGTGTGTCCGTTGCTGTGCCACTACTACACATTCTCGATCATTGTAGATTCACAATAAATTTTGAACTTAGGAAGTGTGATTCCTCCAGCTTTGTCATTCATTTTCAAGGATGTTGATTTGGCAACTTTATATAAATTTTACTTTTTTGTTGTTTTTTTTTTTTTGGCGGTACGCGGGCCTCTCACTGCGGTGGCCCCTCCCGTTGCGGAGCACAGGCTCCGTGCGCGCAGGCCCAGTGGCCATGGCTCACGGGCCTAGCCGCTCTGCTGCATGTGGGATCCTCCCGGACCAGGGCACGAACCCGTGTCCCCTGCATCGGCAGGCGGACTCTCAACCACTGCACCACCAGGGAAGCCCTTATATAAATTTTAGAATGAGTTTGCCAACCTTTTTTTAAAAAAAAGGTATGCGAGAATGTGCCTAGGGTTGTTTTAATCTATAGATCTATTTTGAGAGAAGTAGCCTCTTAACAATACGGAGTTTCATGATCCCTGAACATGATATATACCTATCCACTTAGGTCTTCTTTAGTTTCTCTAGGCAATATTTGGTCATATTTAGTGTACAGGTTTTACATATTTCTGTCAGATTTATATTAAGTATTTCATAGTTTTAATGCTGTTTTAAATGGCACTGTTTTTTAAAAAAATTGTTTCTGATTTTCCTTGTTAGTATATAAAAACACAATTGATTTTTGTATATTGTTCTTATTTTCTGCAACCTTCCTTAGTAGTTGTAGTAGCTTTTTGGTACATTCAATCAGATTTTCTACACATATGATCATGTCATGTACAAATAAAGACAGTTCTTCTCTCCCTATTTGGATGCTTTTTATTTCTTTTTCTTATTTAATAACATTGACTAGAACCCCTAGTACACAGTTGAAAAGAAGTGGAATGAACAGATATCCTTGCTTGTTCCCAATCTTAGGGAACAATGATTCAATATTTCATCATTAAGTATGATGTTAGGTGTAGGATTTTTGTAAATGCCCTTTATCAGCTTAAGGAAGTTCTTTTTATTCTTTGTTTATTGAGAGTTTTTATCGGAAATGTATGTTGGATTTTTGTCAAATGCTTTTCTGCATCTAATTATTATGTTTTTTCCTTTTTAGTTTGTTAATATAGTGAATTACACTGACTGATTTTTGAATGTTAAAGCAATCTTGCACTCCTGGGATAAACTTGATTTGGTGATAATTTATTATCATTTTTCTATATTGTTGGATTTGATTTACTAAATTTTGATTAGAATTTTTGCACTTATGTCCATGAAGAATATTGGTCTGTAGTTTTATTTTCTTGCAGTGTCATTGTCTGGTTTCGGTATCAGGGTAAAGCTGGCTTTATAGAATAAGTTTGGAAATACTCCTTTCTTTTCAATTTCCTGGAAATAGTGGTGTATGATTTCTTCCTTAACTGGTAGAATTCACCAGAGAAACCATCTGGACCCGAAGTTGGCTTAGTGGGAAGGATTTTAACTACAAATTTAAATTCTTGAATAGATATAGGGCTATTCAGGCTATCTATTTCATCTTGAGTTAGCTTTGGTAGTTTGTGTCTTTCATGAATTTGTCTGTTTCAATTTAGTTGTTGAGTTTATTGGCGTAAAGTAGTTCATGATGCTCCCTTATTATCTTTTTAATATTAGAACATGTGGTTATGTCACCTTTTTTATTCCAGATATTGGTTATTTACTTTTTCTTTATCAGGCTGCTTTAGTTGCTTAATTTTATAGGTCTTCTCAAAGAACCAGCTTTTGATTTCATGGATTTTCTCTGTTGTTTTGTTTTCTATTTCAATTATTTCTTCTCTCATCTTTATTATTTTCCTTCTTCTACTATTTTGTGTTTCATTAGTTCTTATTTTTCTAGTTTCTTAAGGTGGATGCTGAGGTCATTGATATGAGACCCTTTTATGTTTTCAGACATAGGTGTTTAGTGATAAAAAATTTTTCTTCAGTGCTGTTTTAGTGGCATATCATAAATGTGTTTTCATTTTTTTTCATTTCAAAATACTTTATTTCCCTTTGATTTCCTCTTTGAGCCATGGGTATTTTGAAATGAGTTGTTTAGTTTTTAAATATTTGGAGATTTTCCAGATATCTTTGGGTTATTTACTTTTAATTCCAGTGTGTTCAGAGAACACACTTTATATAACTAGAATCTTTTTAAGTTGACATTTGTTTTATGGCCCAGAATATGGTCTATCTTGGCAAATGTTCTATGAGTATTTGAAAAAAATTAAACTTACTACAAATCTCTGTCTTTTAAATTTTCCTGATTAATCTAGCTGTTGTTGGGTGGAATACTCTTTAAACATCAATTAGGTCAAGTTCGTTGAGAGTATTAAAATGTTCTATGTTTTTACTGATATACTTACTGTATCAATTATTGAGAGATGTATATTACAGTCTCCATCTACCATTGTGGAATTGTCTGTTTCTCCTTGAAATTCTATCAGTTTTTTCTTTATTTTGAAGCTCTGTTATTGGGTGTGTAAGCATTTAGAATTGTTATGTCTGTGGTTAACTGACTCCTTTGTCATTATTAAATGACCTTATCTATCCTTGGTAATAGTCTGTGCTCTAAAATCAACTTTGCCTTTGACTATATTAATATTAGATAATCATTTTTAATCCTTTGTGATTTCTATATGATAGTACTTCCGTAGTTATTACAGTATACCTTTAATATGATTTATTGTATTCTATTAGATTGTCATTATGGTATGATTTCCTAATTCTCTTTCTCATCCTCCTTTCATCATTCTTTCATGATGTTTTATCACATTTTAGAGACCCAATGGTCAGTATTAATCTATTGTAATGGGTACACTGTGCCAAGCAGTATATTTTATTCTATTTTTTCTACTGTATTTCCCTTTTAAAAGAGCTTTATTGGAATATAATGCACACATCATACAATTCACCAAGTTAAAGTGTATAATTCAGTGGTCTTTATTGTAGTCACAGATATATGTACCATCACCACAGTCAATTTTAGTAATTTTTGTCACCTCAAAAAGGAACTTTGTACCCTTTAGCTTACCCTTACTCTTCACTACCCCCCAGCCCCAGACAATCATAATTTACTTCCTTTCTCTATAGATTTCCCTACTCTGGATTTTCATGTGAATGAAGTTATATAGCAGGGTCATATAATATGTGAATTTGTGGGACTGGCTTCTTTCACTTAGCGTGTTTTCAAGGTTCATCCAAGTTGCAGCATGTATCAGTACTTCATTCCCTTTATGACTGAATACTATTTAATTGTATTGATATACAACATTTAGTTTATCCATTTGTCTGTGGATGGACATGTAGGTTGTTTTCACCTTTTGGCTATTATGAGTAATGCTGCTGTAAGCATTCACGTGCAAGTTTTTGTGTGGATGTAGGTTTCATTTCTCTTGGGAAATATTTTAGGCTTTGTAGGCTCTACTATCTCTGACATGAAATTCTGCTGCTATAGCAGGAAAGCAGTGCTAGACAATATAGAAACGAATGAACATGGTTGTGTTCCAATAAACTATTTAAAAAAATGGGCGGTGGTCCAGATTGGGACCACAAGCCATAATTTGCCAACCTCTGAACCACAGTTTCATGATGCTGTGCCTCGATGTGGATTATTTAAATTCACAGTGCTGGGTTTTTCATGGACCTTCAATAGATCTATATTCTTCAGTTTGGGGAATATTTATTTTCATGTCTTTGATAATTTCCTTGCCAGCATTGTATGTGTTTGCTTTTTGTGAAACTCCTTTTAGTCAGTTATTAAGTCTCCTGGATCTACCAGTATAGCTCTTAAAATCTTTTGTCTTGTTCTTTTAGTTATACTTTCTGAAAGATTGTCTCAATTTTACTTTTCAACAGAGTCTTCTTTCCATAACTTTTCGACCACTGTTCTAGTTGTAGCCAAGCCTTCACTCCCATCTTTTGCAGCACCAGGTGCCTCTGTGTCTGAAGCCTTTCTGAGCTTTCACAGGCCAAATTGTCTTGCTTCCCATCATTATATCCCGTTGCAGGCGCAATCCTGTTAAATCAGTTACAATTCCTCCACCAGCTTTCCATATTCCAAAAATTTATTGGCATCTTTTGTCTGCTGTTGTCTCCTTTCCAGTTCTCTTGTCATTTTAATTTATTTACTGTTATTTTAGCAGACGTTTGGGAGAGAATGGAAAAAATTGGTGTTCAACCTGCCATGTTTAACTGGAAGTTAGCACTATTTATTCTCTTTCATTATTTCTATTTTCCTGTCTTGATCCATTTCCAAATCCCATTAAAGCTCATTCTGGTTATTATGCACACTTTTCAGAGATTCATACGTTTTGTTTCCCAGTGTAAGCAAAACTTTGGTCCGTATTAGAAAAAAGACACTAGATTTGAGGTCCTAAGACCTAGGTTCTAGGTCTGGATTTACTGACTGTCTCTGCAACTAGAGAGTTGGACTTTTTTTCAGGGAAGGGAATCCATGCTAAGTGACTGCCTGCTAGTTGCCAAACACAATAATAGGTACCCTGTCCATCCTCGTTTTCGTATTTTAGCTTTCAGTCTTTCAGTAACTGTGTATTTCCCATTCCTTGCTTAAATAGAGTCTAAACTATTTGCTCAGAGATGCAGTACAGAAATATTTTATTGTTTTACAAATTTTGATGTTCGTATTTGGAAACGATTTTATGAGAGAACATGGAGTTAACATGATGTAAATATCTGGCTTTAAAATATCGTATGTGGTATTAAAATTTATTCTCTAAGGTGTGATTGAGGTTCAGGCTTTTTTGTGGCGAAGAAGGGAGATGAGGTAAAATGAATGGGGAGGTTGTTTTGAACGGTTAGTACATAATACTATATCAGCTTTAATATTTTATTTTGCACCAGGATGATCTCTATGTAAAGAATTAAGCATTTTTTGGGAGGGGATGGAGTGGGTGGTGTAGGAGCTACATATTTCTTTTCAGTTGTGCTCATGTCTGTAGAATTATAAAGCTGGAAGGGGCCTTAGTGATTCTTCAGTCTTTTGGTTCAGAAACTTTGTTGTGTATAAGTAGTTTGGTCTTCTGCATAGTTCCAAAGGTCACCAAAGACTAAAGCTGTGCAACTAGAAGCTGAGAAACTTTTTTTAAAAAATTGAAGTATAATTGATTTACAAGTTTTAGCTTCAGGTGTACAGCAAAGTGCTTCAGTTATACACATACATGCATATATATATGTATATATGTACATATATACATATATATATGCACATATATACATATATATACTCCTAATCTTTTCCAGATTCTTTTCCATTAAAAGTTATTACAAGATATTGAATTAGGAGTTTGGGATTAGAAGCTGAGAAACTTTGAAATGCCAATTCCTGGGCCTCACTCTTGGAGATTCTGATTCAGTAGGGAAAGGATGCGTCCTAGGAATGTGCCTTTGGTACATTCCCCTCACCACATACCCATAGAGGATTCAGACACAGTTGAACCAAAGACCACATTTCGGGAAACACTGGTCTGACCTGTCTTATTTAAGGAGGAGAGAAGTAAGGTCTTAGGAAGTCGAGCGACACGTCCCAGTTTGTTAGTGGGAGAGATGGGAGTGGACCACACGTCTCAGAACTCTGTTCGGTGACTTTTTCCACCAGAGCATACACTATTATTTTAGTGTCTAGTTACATCATGAACTAAAGATATGAACCACCAGCTTAAAGTGTCTTTATTTGTAGTAACCTCCGTTTTTTATAAATGGTTTTCAGATGTTTGGGAATAGCTTCAGCTCCCAGTCACTCTGCCTGCAGCGGAGGAATGATCTGGGGGAAGAAGGGAAGGGAAAACCCTCTGCCCTTCCCCCTCTCACATAACCTGCTGGAAACTGGCTTCTGTGTATTTTTTCCTCCAGTCATCATGCCCCTGGAAGATTAACAGATACTTATTTAGAAAACTGTCCAAAACATCCAGGACCTTGACACTTGTTGAAAGGGAGAGGACGTGCCTCTGAACACCTTCTCTACC
This sequence comes from Delphinus delphis, assembly GCF_949987515.2. Taxonomy (NCBI): domain Eukaryota; kingdom Metazoa; phylum Chordata; class Mammalia; order Artiodactyla; family Delphinidae; genus Delphinus; species Delphinus delphis. Next base: position 66,831,503 of record NC_082688.1, read on the forward strand.
CAAGTGTGATGTAGCAACTGTTGCTACGTTCTTGGATGGGAGGAAGAAACTGTTTCATGTGCTTATTATTTAGGATGTTCTCCGCACCCCTCACAAACCAGCCAAACGACACAGGCACATGCTCTCCGCTGAGTCATACATGATCTATGATGTAGTCCTACACGTGCAGGAAAAACGTTTTCTTTACTATTAATATCTTGTACATTTTATGAAGAATGATTGTGAATTTCCTTTCAGAAATCAGTTGCAGTGAAATAAAGGATTTTTACCGTTAAAGGGTATCTGTCTATTGATTAAGCTGGAATTCAAATTCCCGTATTCCATTTTTTTTTTAAACTCTATGTTAGTCAGGTTGGGCTAGATGATGCTGTGGTAACAAACAACCCCCAAATCATAGTGGCTTCACACAACCAAGGTGTATTTCTCCATCAGGCCACGTATCTGGTGTGGGTTGCTAGCAGGGCGTGGCGCACTGTGTGTGTTGAGGAATACATGCTGATGGTAGCTCCATCTCAGCCCTCGTGCTTCCATAGCCGCCAGGGTAGGGAAGGGAGAATGCTGGTCTGTCTTGCCCTGGCAATTAAATGCTTCCACTCAGTGACAAATATTGCTTCTGCTCACATTTTATTGGCTGAATCAAATTCAAGAGAGTTGAAACTGTAAGCTAACGTTATCCCGAATCCAGAATATTCTTCTTCTTGCCTTTGTTTCAACCTCATTAGCTTTTCTAAACTTGCGGACTTCCAAGATGTGACCTAGATCTTTAAGTTTTCTGGTTGTGTGTATATATGTGAACAGAGGTTCTTGGACATTACTGTGAAGCCACTTAGAATTAACTTTGACTTCTCAAATTAAAAAAATTATAATTGTAAAATATACATAATAAAATTTACCATCTTAATTTTTTTAAGTGTACAGTCTAGTTGTGTTAAATACGTTTACATCGTTATGTAACCACTCTCCAAAACTCTTTCATCTTGTAAAACTGTAACTCTGTACTTATTCAATAATAACTCTCCATTCCCCCCATCCCAGCATAACCATTCTACTTTCTGTCTCTATGAATTTAAGTTATCTCATATAAGTGGGATCACATGGCATTTGTCTTTTTGTGATTGCTTTATTTCTCTTAGCATAATGTTCACAGGGTTCATCCATGTTGTACCTTGTGTCAGACTTGCCTTCCTTTAAAAGGCTGCATAATATTCCACCGTATGTATTTACCATATTTTATCTATACAACTGTCGATGGACACTTGGGTTGCTTCCACTATTTGGCCATTGTGAATAACGCTACTGTGAACACTGGTATTCCATTTTGTTTTATGTGTGCTGCTTTTTCCGTACAAAAGAGAGGCAACACCTTCCTCTTCAGACCTCTATTTTACTCTTTGGGAGGGATTGGAAACAGTTATTTAAACGTTAGACTAATAGGCTTACCTTGGGAATCTTCTGCCATTGGTTACAACAAAAACTGAGCAATGGTCCACCTGCCTCTTGCACATTCAACTGAATCAGTAGAGCCAACGGATTGCTGTATCTTGTCTTGCGTGTGACCGGCAAATCTTGACATTTTCTGAGATAGATGATAATATACGGCTAGCACATTATTTTTCCTCTAAAGATCTAGGAGCCTGGCAAGAAGATCTGTTTACATGTGCTGTGGCTCTTTGAGGGGCCTCAAACCATTGTATAACCTAAGTCCTTTCCTCTCCCACTCCCAAGAACCAATTTTTCATCCCCTCAGGGCCATTATCGCTCCCTTGAGAATGCATGCTTTAGACTAAGATTGCAAATCCTTACTGGTCTTCAAGGCCTAGCATGATTCATCTTTTCCTAAGCTCCCCTTCTTTCCTCTCCCCTCCCCCACCCCACTCCATCTCCCCTTGTTCACTCCTGCCCAGCTCCACTGGCTTCCTTTCAGTTCCTCAAGGGCATCAAGCTTGTTCCTGCGTTAGGGTCTTTGCACAAGTTGTTCTCTTGGTTGGAGAGCTATTTCTTTATTTTTAACTAATTAGTTTCTGCTCACACATTTGTTCTCCAGCTTAGATATCACTGCCCTAGAAAAACCTGTCCTGCAACTCCCCCTTCCCCACTCTATATTAGATCTCTGCTGTTATTCTCTCACGATTCCCGTTTTCTTTCAGGCACTTGTAATTTGTAATAATACACTTATTTACATTTTTATTATATGTCTGCCATCCCCAATATATTGTAAGCTTGAGGCCAGAGACTGCCTTGCTTTCCTCTGTATATATCGCATTTAGCTTGCTGCTAGAATTGTTGAAAAAAGGGTTAATTAAGCGTTTTGTAAAAATACACAGTGAAAAAAACTGCTCTGAACTTGGTATTGCTTTGTAAATGTATGTATACACTCATGTTAAGTGTTCTTATCAAAATAAAAAATACAATGAAATAAAATGAATGTATACATTGTTCATGACAACAGTAGTATACATGTATACATGTAGGAGGTATAGGAAACCTTAGCTGCTATAACATGTATTAGGTAAAGAAGCCCTAGCTGCTGTAACAATGAAATCCTGAAATATCAATGTTTTGATAAAATAGTTTGTTTCTTGTTCACATAAAAGTCCAATTGGCAGGGTTGAAGTGGGGGCAGGGGATCTGCTCCAAGCAGCCATTCAGGGACTGGGTTGATGGAGCCTTGCTGTCCTTAATGCATGGCTTCCAAGGTCACCCTGGTGCCTGTGTCTGGGTGGCAAGGGAGGGGTGGGGGGAGAATGTTGAGAATTGCATGGGAGGTTTTCTTGGGGTAATCTTGGGAATGGAATGCATCACTTCTGCCCACATCCATTTTTTGCATTCCTGACCAGGCTCAACTCTCCAGTAGGGTTCCAATGCCTGTTATTCTACCGTAAGAACCAAGTCACATGGCTACACCTCCTAGCCAGGGAGGCTGGGAAGACAGCTGTGAATTCAGGAAGTATGCTGGTCTCTTCCATAATACACTTGGAAAGTTGCACATATATGTGCTAGTGTGTAGTTGATATCTGGGTATATGTGGATTTACAAATCTCTTTCAGGAGCTTAGGGGCCCTTGCCAAGTCCAAGATGCAGAGAATGGGAATCACTAAAAATAGGAGTATGTGAGTTTTATTTTAGGAGACGGTTTTGTCTGCTTCATTTTCAAAATTATTAGCAGAGAGAAGAAGGTGGACTGAGTTAGGGGGAAATGGGCTCAGGGTTAGAGACGCTGTATACACCTTACTGAACAAACAGTTTATCGCCACTCAAGAACTAATCTTCCCAGGCTCTTGTAGTGTAGCTGTGTTCATGAGAGCGCAGACTGGCGTCTTGTCAGCTGAATGTAAGCCCAGTGAGGTTCTGGTTAGGCTGCTGGCAGCATCGTCATTAATAAAATGGAGCCTTTTTAAACCAAAGGAGTGTTTTCAGTTTCCCGAGCACCTGATAAGTCCTATTCTTTTGATGCACTACAAATAAAAACTAGTTCTCCATCCCATGGGGCTATTAATCGAATAGAGTCTGTTTGTTAAAAGGAAAAAAAAAAGACCTATAGCATGTCTGGTTCATAATACCACAAGGCAATTGTAATTGATCTACGAAATCATGATACTGTGCTTTTATCTGGGCCAGGACTTGCCATCCTTCTGGTTTGCTATTCTTCCCTATGCCAGGGGATGGGAGCAGAAATCCGAGCCTGGGTGTTTCTTTTATGCCGTTTGCGAGCATCTCTCAACTCCTGTCCTTAGCAGAAAGAAAGAGAGAATTCAGAACTTGGTGGGTTAGGTGGGTGGCTGTGTTACTTCTGTTTCATTGTTATTGACCAGCTTTTGAGACCTGCCCTTTTCTTTCCCTTTTACCATCCATCTAACTCTGTAACCTAGTGGTCCTTTTAGAAAGCTGGGGAAAAAACCAGCATTTGGAGACCACCTCTAACCTCCAAACAGGAAAAGGTTGTACCTTTTAAATTCTAAAATTTCAAACAAGTTGATTGGCCAATTGAAAGTTTTTCAACAAATGTCAGCATTTTCCACCTCCTGCCTCTTTCAGCTCTTTGGTTTTTCCTTTTGCATAAGATGCAGTTTCAGGTCAGCAATGTCCTGCTTTCTATGCTTCTGTTGAAGCTGAAAAGGGTTTGATTGATATTATCAGCAAGTTGTGACAGCTGTGAGCTTAACCCCCAAAGCAGGTTGTTGAGGTCACGCTGGCATCCTTCTCAGTGCCTTGGTAGGATTAGGAAAGAGGGTTATGCTTAAGTTCTAGCTATGGCCAGCGCTGGGCAGGGGACCTCCCAAACGCCAGGATCTGCAGCTTGGCAGAGCCGCACAGTGGTGCTGATTTGCACAAGTTGGGGGGTAATCATCATCTCCTGCTATCATGAAAAAACATATTACCAAAAAAAAAAAAGGTCTTATCTGGAGCAAGGCAGCCATGTAGGAGCTGGGTGGAAATGGTTCTGCAGGACCCCTGCAGCAGTAGGAATACTTGACTTACATTTAATTGGAACCCGCCTATCAGGAGCTTTCGGTGTCCCTCTATTTGGCAACGTACCACGTTTGGCTGGATTTTGTTCTAGGTCTTTCCCAAGTAGGAAAGGGCTGTTCAGAGGGATGCTTACTGAGTGGGAATTCAGGAGCCAGTCAGCCAACCATGAGCTCAAGCCGTTCTTCCTGGCAGCTGTGCTTGATTACGTGTTTAGCTGCCACTGGTAATGAGTCAAAGAAGCAGCATCTGCTGAGAGCCGGGGTTGGCACTTCCAGGGCGGTCTGCCACCTCTCCATCAATTGCTCCAAAGACGGTCCAAGGGTGTGGAACAGATAAAGCTGAGTGTTGGGTGTGTGGTTCTTTGAGGCTGTTTTTGAAGGAACGTGGGAAATGATTGAATTTGACATTGAGCGACTTGCCAATTAGTTTCAACCTCTTACACTCTTTGTGTCCTGGTTGCTTTTGTTTCAGATAGAAGGCTGCTGGAGGGGTGAACACAGTTTGGGTTGAAGGTACCGTAGAGAGTTCTCTGAATTGTACAGGCTTCTCCTGTAGAGTCATTAGTTTCTTGGGTGATTTCTGAAGCTGAGACATTGGAACAGATGCCGGGAAGCCCTTCCACTAAACTTATTTCATTCGTTTTGTAAGTCTTTTCTCTGTGTTGGGTGGGGATAAATATATTCCCTTTTGTATGGGCTATCCCAGAAAATGTTTTCATTTTGAATACAGTGACCTAAGGAATCAGGTTATTACAACAGTTTATTCTCCATGTTACATTTTTTGTTGAAACAAATATGGGTAAAGGGCAAGCTCTTTGGAATTTATTCAGGAATCCACTATCTGGATAACTCTTCCTGTAGTGTGATATGATCTTTTCCCCACATTTCTTCAAGTGGTTTGATTTCTTGTTTTCTGGATTTGATTGATCCCTTCTTTCAGAGCAATTAAATTAGATAGTTAAAACTTTTAAGGAAAAGGACTAAGCCCTGTAGGTCTTGGGTCCTCCCAAAGTGCCCTGCCTAGCACCGTGCCTAGTAGACACTCCTTAGATCAAATCGTATGCATTTCCTTTGACTGCTGTAATAACCTGCCACAAACTAGGGGGCTTAAAGTGAGAGAAATGTATTCTGTTGTAGTTAATAGAGACCAGAAATCCAAAATGAAGGTGGCGGCAAGGCCATGCTCCCTCCAGAGACTCTGGGGGAGAATCTGTTCCTTGTCTCTTCTAGCCGCTGGGGGCTGCCGGCAATCCCTTTGTCTTCCTTAGCTGTAGCTTTCATCCATCCAGTCTCTGCTTCTGTCTTGCTATCACCTTCTCTGTGTATGTCAAACCTCTCTCTGCCTGTCTTTTGTGATGGCTTTCAAGACTCAGCTGGATTGTCCAGGATAATAGCCTCATCTCAAAGTCCTTAATTTAATCACATCTGCAAAGGCCCCTTCTCCAGTCATGGGGCATGACAGTGACTTATCTTTGGGAGCCACTTTCAAGTCTACCACACCTGTGTACGGTTTCCACATATTCTTGTGCCCAGTCATTGGATCTTCACCAGAAACACTTAGCTTCAAGGATATTTGCTTCTGTTTCATTTTCGGGGGCTGTTTGTTTCACGTCACTTCTGTTTTAATATCCTCTTGTTCTTTATTCTTTCGTTGTTAGGCTATCAAATTACTTGCAGTGAAAATGGCTTTCACTGCAGTGGGATTGGCTTTGGTCTTGGCAGTCTGTGCCATTGATAGCGAGTTTCACCTTCTATTTGTGGCTGCGGACAAGGAATTATTGCTATCACCACTGAAATTAATGACAAGGTAGGTGTGGTGTTCGGGGCAGGTTTATTGAGCCTGTATAGGTTAGAGGGCATCGAAGTCTTGTGTTTACAATAAATGTAATTCCCCCATAATTCAGTTTTGAGCATTTTACTCTCTAAGCTTCATTCCTATTTTTCACAATTTACTTCTCCTGGAATCCCCAACTCCATATTTCTTCAAGTCTACTGGAACCTACAAGCCCTGATTTCCACCTCCTTTTTCCTGTATCTCACTCACCTTACTTCCCTCATTGGCCAGCTGAAATGCCTTGGCCAGTCATGATAACCGCTCCCTCAATTTCTTTCTTCCTCTCTCTTTAGTTCACTCACTTGGCTAAACCTTAACCAAGTTAAACCCACCTGTGCAGGTGAATGTGATTGCTTTAAAGTCAAGCTCACTGTCCTCTGATGGGCCCTTGGGCCGCGCAGCAGTCATGCTGCGTTTCCTGAGTCCATCTACTCTCTCACTCCCTCAGATGAATATTTTCTTTCTTTTCTCTGATGAAACCTCCACAAGTTTTCCCTCGTTTCCACTCGCAGATTCCTATTAAATGAAGACAATAGAAGCTATCAGAAGAAAATCTCCACATTTTCCCACCTACCTGCATCTGGTTTACGTACTCTGACTTCTGTCCAGTTATGATGGGTAAATCATCCTTCCATTCCCCTAACAAAGGCCAGTCTTTCCACTTGGGGTCCCAGATCCCATCCCCATTTGCCTATTCAAAGATATTGCTCTGATAATTCTTCCCCTCTTTTCTGCATCCTCTTCTTTCCTTCTTTCCTCCCTTCCTTCTTCCCTTCCATACTGGACTTTTCCCATCAGCCCACAAACATGCTATTATTTCTGCCATCATGAAAGCTTTCTCTTGATTCTGTTTGCCCCTTCATTCACCACTCCATTTTCCCGCTCTCTTGTACATTCAAACTCTTTAAAAGAGTTGCCTGTATTTGCTCTAGTTATCTCTTGAGACCATTTTTTGTCAAGCTTTCATACCATTACTCCTCTCAAACATTTATTATCAAGGCCATCAATAACCTTCATGATACCAAATGCAATGGACCGTCCTCAGTCCTCATTTTTCTTGACTTATCACCTTAACACTTACCACAAATGATCATTCCCTCTTCCTGTAACATCTCTCATCACTTGGCCTCTAGAACACCACACGCTCCTTTCCTCCTGCCTCTGCTCCAGCCTCATTGACCTTCATGCTATTCCTCAAACCTGCCATGCATGCCCTTACCCCTAGGCTTTCTATTAAGTATTTAGTGCTTTATAAAAACAAAACAAAATAAAAACACTATATTTATTCTCATTTGTCCTCCCCCAGTCTGGGGACAATCGTGTGTGTGTGTGTGTGTCTGTGTGTGTGTGTTTTTCTAAGCATAGTTTCCTTGCTATTTGCTAAATAAAAACTATTTCTACATGAAATGAATTTATACCTAAGACCCTTGCGCCTTAGGTCATTTTACAGACTTGTTATCTCTCCTTTTTGCAGCTTCACAAAATAGTTGACATCCTCATTGTCTCATGCATTTTTTTAACCACTGCGACTCATTTTAAAATTATGGTTCTTTTATCTCTAACTCTTGGGGTATACTCAGAACTCATTGGCACCATAGAAATAGAAGAAGATTGAAGGTATCTCTAACATAAGTAGAAGTTCACAGATGACAGAGGCCAGGGTGATGACCACATCTTCTCTCTTCCAGGGCCTGTGAGGGGAAGAACCCAGGCTGGGTGCTGGCTCAGCCACATAATTGGCAGTGTGACCTCAGGCAAGCCCCATAACCTCCGTGAGCCTTCCTTTCCCACGTGTAAATGGAAAGGGCTTGAACCAGTTAATCTCTGAGGCCCTTTTTAGCCCTAACAATGTGTGAGTGTGGGCAGGGACACCGTTCAGGCCATAAATACCTGCTAGATTATATTGAGGTCTCTCCCTTTTCTTACCTGCTCCTTGCCAGCTTTCATGTTAAAATGTTCCACCAAACAGGAACAGCAGAGGCAAAGGACTTACAGCAGGTACCACCCCTGCTGGCTGCCAGATCTCTCTCCAACCTAGCCACTGCCTGCATGGACGGGCTTTTGCGTGAAACTGGCCAGCTTTAGTCCCCTTCCACAAATAAACTTTCAAGTACTCCCTTGAAAAGAGAGAAGCTGCCAGTGGTACTGGCAGTGAGTTTTATAATGATTTTTTGATGATTTCCATGTGACTTTGGGTCTGAGGGCGGTATGTTTGGTTTGGTTGTATTGACAGGTTTCCCACGGACATGGTTTACACCTGCCGGCCACGCAGGAGACAGCCTGGTGAAGAGCTTCTTGGTCCTCTGGCCCTCTGCTAGTCTCTGTGCCCTGTGATGGCTACCTCTGCAGCTGTGACCTTTGCCAGCCTGTCTGCCATTGCGCCTCATGCGTGGCTGCCAGTGACGAGAGCCTTGGACTCCTCAGCTTAGACGTGCCGGGTCAGCTCTCAGAAAGCATTTTCCCTAAAATGATGTTGCAGGCGGTGATGAGGGATAACCATAAAAGCACGTTGCTGAGGGCCATGCTGTGGGTTAACCTTATCTTTAATCCTCACGATAGCTCTTACAGGGGAGGCTTCGTCTCCATGGTAGGAATGATGGAATGATGAAAGTGATCTAGATGTTAATTAACAACCAGTAAAGAGCTGAGCTGAATTGGAACCCAGAATTTTCTGATTGCACAGTGCATGTTCTCTGCATGGCTCTATGCTCCTGTGAGTGAGATAGAGCCAGCAGTACGCTTAGATCCCTTATGGCTAATTAGGTTTTCATTGGTTGATGCCAAACTCAGCTCCTAATTCTGTAACATTGTTATACAGAAAAAAAAAAAAAAAATTCTGATTTTGGGGAAAAAAAAAAAACTTTGGTAATATTAACCCTTTGTAGGTTGTAGGGGGGTGCTTGATTTACTTATTGATTTCAGTTCCATTTTTGATCATTACTCAGGCACCTCTTCTCAAAAATGTAGACAATTGAGGTGAGTTGAGGCTTAGCCTATGGTTGGCCATATTATGTTTCTTCATGTCTCTCTTGCTTAAAAAAATAATCACCTCCACGAACAAAATCACACACCTAGAAGCCAGGAAAAGGGGACGACTCTTTTAAAACACATAGATCTTGAGGTTTGAATCAAAATGATAGTGTTTTACCGTTCATATCTGTTTAATTGTGACACAGTACACCTGCTTACTTTAAAGAAGAGAAGCAATAGAATTTTAAGGAGGGGGGGAAAGTGACGTGGACACCCCATAACTCTTCTCCAGTGATAGCCTGATGAGTTAAGCATAAATGAATCAGAAACAGATGGATTTTCTTTTCCCCTTGAAATACACATGGGTTTAAAAACTAAGGGAAAGTATGCTTGGGGAAAAAAAACATTCTTTGTTAAAGTCCAAATGTTTGAATTAGGATTTAAGATTCTCGTAGGTTCCAGCAAGTAGTTGTGTGCACTCATCTCTAATTTAGATGGGGTGTGTGCTTAAGCAGAGCATTTAAACTATTCTGTGGGGCTGCTGTCAGGGAGGCAACAGTTCTGTAAAATGACATAAGGCACAAGGGCCTTATGTGCAAACTCGTTTCACATGGGTTCTTGGGTATTGAGTAACATGAATTTCATGTAATTTGATTCTTGAAAATTTCATAAGGTTTACCTCAATCTGTGTGTGTGAAAGTGGAAACAGTTTCAAAGGGATCCCTCCAGGTGCTGTGCTGGGCATCTTAACTCTCCCTCCTTCTGCCAAGGGTGGAGTGTCATCTCCATGACCTTGTGCTTAACTGATTCTTCTTCAGTTTCTTTGGTCATTGTTTCGGGTTCGATTGAAGCCAGTATTCCCCATAATTTGTTCCACTAGCTGCAGGTGTTCCTGTGAACTTTGACTTAACTTTGACTTGACTGTAAACTGGAAAACTGCAGAAAGGTGTTAGTTAGATATCAGGAAATCCTCCTGACCAAACAAAAGCTGAGTGCTAGAAGAGATCACCCAGTCACTGTCCTCTGATAAGGTCCTTTGTTACTGACTGGGTTACCTTGCTGTGGGATCTTTGAGGAACTGTGAAAATGATGATATTTTAAGAGCACTTTTTTTCCCCCCGAAATTATGAAGCTAGTAACTCCAAGCAGGTCCACTGCTTTCCCCTGATGTTTCTGGCTGGGTATCTTGCTATCATCTTAACCTAGACATGGAGAAGACCCTTTTTTTTTTCTGGCAAATCATGAGACACTTCTCTGCCTAATGCCTCCGTGCCTGTTAGGAGGGAAAACATTCCTCCTTGTGCTTATGGTGTCTCCACACTGAACTCCTATCAAGTCTTTCTTTTCCATCAGTTCCCACCTTCACTCTCCATTTGTAGAGCCTGGTAACTTTTGTATATAGTCTGGTCATCTGGTTTCACTAGGACTGCCCTATTTTCATTCAGTTTCTAGAAAATTCTATATTCTTCAAACCATTTTTTTGTTTTGTTTATTACTTGGTCACTTTGCTTTGGCTAGTGAACTATTTCTTTTAGCATAAATGTGATATTACTTAACCTTGCAAAGCCTTCCTTCATTAGACTTTTTATTCCTATAGTTTCCAGTTGGTTTCAAGCTGGTTTCAAGTTGGTTCTTTTGGTTTTAATCAAACTCATCTCCTCTTGGGTCCCCTTCGTCTCTTTTCTTACTTGTGAATTATGTTATGTGCCATCTCCAATGTCTAAAATATTGACTTTTTCGCCTCATCAGTATCTTTTTATCTCATTCAGAAATCTTCAAGATTCTCTTAAAATAATGTATACTTGGTTGGTAAGAATGATGTATGACTGTTGATATATAAAATTCTGCCTCAAGGGAAGCTTTAGCTCATTTAATGAAAGAATGATTATAATGATCGTAATGAATCTTTCTGGGATTTCTGTTTTTTCAGCTGGTGTTTGATGTTCTGCATCATTCATTCATTTACTTACATATATTGAACTTGTACCATATTCTTATACTGTAGTAAGCACTGAGGATAAAAATATGAACAATAAGTTACCCCACCCTAGAAAAGTAATAATCAGAGGTAGACAGACATACATGTATAAGTTATATTAGAGTAGACTGTATCTACTATGATGAATACTTTAACAGAGTCCTGTGGGCACATGGAGGAGGGAGTAATAAAATCAGATCAAGAAAGGGAGGGTGTCACCAAGAAAGTGATACTGGACGTGAATCTTCTCCGCTGAGTGGAGGCATGGGAGAACAAGGGAATTGGTAGAGGGTAGCATTGCAGAGGCGTGGAAGCATGAAGAAGGGTGTGTTGGGGATGGGAGGAAGAATAAAACAATAAGTGTAGTTAAAATGTACAGTGTGATAGGATCGTAATAGGACGTGAGACAGGGTGGTAGGTTAGACCAGATTTGTGAAAACTCTGCAAACCTTGTTAAAAAGTTTGATGTTAGCCCAGAATTATTAAAGTTGTTTCATGCTTGTCTGTTTAGCATAATGAAATGATCTCATTTGTTTTGTTTTTTTTTTAACATCTTTATTGGAGTATAATTGCTTTATAATGGTGTGTTAGTTTCTGCTCTATAACAAAGTGAATCAGCTATACATATACATATATCCCCATATCTCCTCCCTCTTGCGTCTCCCTCCCACCCTGTCTATTCTATCCCTCTAGGTGGTCACAAAGCACGGAGCTGATCTCCCTGTGCTATGCAGCTGCTTCCCACTAGCTAGCTATTTTACATTTGGTAGTGTATATATGTCCATGCCACTCTCTCACTTCGTCTCAGCTTACCCCTCCCCCTCCCCATGTCCTCAAGTCCATTCTCTATGTCTGCGTCTTTATTCCTGTCCTGCCCCTAGGTTCTTCATAACCTTTTTTTTTCTTTAGATTCCATATATATGTGTTAGCATATGGTATTTGTTTTTCTGACTTACTTCACTCTGTATGACAGACTCTAGGTCCATCCCTCTCACTGCAAATAACTCAATTTCATTTCTTTTTATGGCTGAGTAATATTTCATTGTATATATGTGCCACATCTTCTTTATCCATTCATCTGTTGATGGACACTTAGGTTGCTTCCATGTCCTGGCTATTGTAAATAGAGCTGCATCTCATTTATTTTTAAGGTTGTAACCCTTACATCATTGTGTAGAATGGATTTAAGGAGAGAAAAGGCTCCAAATGGGGAGATGAGTATTGGTGCTAAGTATTCCAAGGATCTGGATGAGAGATAATGAGGGCTTGAACAGTAAGCTGTAAAGAGGACAGACTTTGTGCGTAGAATTTGGTAGCAGATGAATTCGGGGGCCAAGTAGAGAGGGAGAAGGAACTGATGACTCTAAGAAATACATAGCTTGTGTAGATGGCCGTGCAGTTTACTGAGATAGGGATACAGGAAGAAAAGTTAATTTGGGCTGGGTAGATAAAGAATTTAGTTGTTTACTTGTTGAGTTGGAATTGGCTGGCAGGCGCCCAAGTAAAGCTGCCTGGTAGGCATTTGGAAGTGCAAGATGGATATATAAAAGAGGGAGTTTGCATTAGAAATAGCAACCTGTCATGTCCTTAGATGTCCATGGCCTGAACAGTGCTACTTTTGATATACAGTTAAAGTTCTTAAGGACCGTCCTGTTTATGCCTATATTACTTTTTATTTTCTCTTAGTTCTTTTCACATTTTCTTGACAAATTGTTCCATTAACATCTCTTCCATTGCTCCAGATTTTGATGTTGACTCTTTTTTTGTTTTTTAATAAGAGTTGTTATTTTGGGCTTCAACTTCAGACCTTTTGGAGAGATAACAATTTCATTTCTTTATGCCATTTTGAAGTTGCAGTTTTGGGCCAACCTTGTTTTTGTCTGTATCATAAAAAGGAGAAGCCAAGCACGTTTTTCCTGGTCTAGACGTTTCGGACAGGTGATTTCCCAGCTGTTGTCTCTTGGAAATCTTCCCGTTCTTCTCTTTATCTCATTGGGCAAAGTGGAAACTCTGAAGGTCTATAATTTTCAATTTGTAGTTGTAGAAATTCATGGTTTGGTTGCCAACCAAAGCAGCTGATGTCGTTGTTAGCATTGTTAAAAAGCCTTCAAGTATTAATCTAGTTTTTGAATACTTGTGACTTATTCCCAATTTGAAGACACCACTTTTTATATGATTTCAGTATAGAATCTATAAATTTTCTTAGTTGATACAATCTCGAAAATGTGTCCCATCAGTGGGGAGAATATTTTGTATGCTACAATCCAACATGTCAGACCACATTTTTCAAAGATCCTGAGCTTTAAGTATAGTGTCAGGGGTGTGATATTAAATACTTAATAACTAGCATATTAATATGTAAATGTTTATTTTAAAATATTGTATGGCTCCGCCCATTTATATGAGGTATATAATAGGTAAATTCATAGAGACAGAAAGTAGAACAGAGGTCGGTAAGGCACCAGGGGAAGGGAGAGTTAGCGTTTAATGAGTACTGAGTTTCTGTTTGGAATGATGAAAAGGTTCTGGAAATGAGTAGTGATGATGGTTGCACAAAATGGTGAATGTACTTAACGGCACGCAGTTGTACACTTAAGAATGTTGCCTGTATTCTCTAGATAAAGTATAAATATACATCATAAAACTGCCTACCAAGTAGTGTAGCTCAAATTACTCATCAAGTTATTGTAATTGTTTCTGAGTTATTGGTTGATGCTTAGAAATTGTTGGTGTGATCTTTTTGATAAATGATATCTTAGTCTGACTTCTGATATGATGCAGGGAATTGGGTCAGACTCTTCCAAGTTCTCCATTAAATCGATGGTCAGTTAGGCTTTTGGCACTGGTGCTTTGTTACAAGTGGGTGATGCTCACCTGGAAGCCAGTCCTTCCCACGTGGCCTGGGAAGAGTCCATACTTGGACCTTCACTGAAAAATCACTATCGACCTGCCCATTGTAGCCCCTCACATGCACTGAACCACACATGCCCTTGTGCTGCCACCACCTAGGTCGTTTCAGCAGCCACTGGAAGCGACTCACATCTGTGCTGGTACCACTGAGAGGTCCACTTCCTGCTCCCAGGCTGCCATTAGGTGACATAATTAGGTAGCTTGTAGTCTCAATAAGTAGAGGTTTTCTTTTTATCAACTGCTATGGAAGTATTTCAGTATTTTTACCACCAGAACCTACAGTCTGAATGTCAACCCTGGTTACTTACTACAATGTGCTTTACTTACATGAGAGTCTACAAGAACGATGTTAACAGTAGATTATAATGGGTTATTCCTTAGAGTTTAACATTATTATCCTGGACTTGACCTAGATTGCCATGTTGAAGTCTTGGATTTTGTGTCATTCAGAGGTATTGCCATTGATTTTGAGATGGGGTAAAAAAGCATTCTTACCTCATCACAGTTAATGAATATATATATATATATATATATATATATATATACACACACACACACACACACATATGTATTATATTTTTAAGTATGGTATTATATATATAAATAGTTGCCTGCAAACTTCTTTCAATTTGTATTTTATGATTAATACATTTGAAACTACTTTCTCCTTCAAATGTCTCTTCTCTGTAGATTGTAATATTTTTGGTAGAAAAATATATCTTGTCAGTTGGTACTCAGATACCTGGTAAGTCAGAGAACATTTTGATAAATAGAAAATATCCTCATATCCATATTTTCTCATAATTAAATATATAATTATTTTTAGCCTCAAGGAGTTTACCATCTTTGGGTCTCCACTTAGAAGATATATATATATATTTTTTTACATCTTTATTGGAGTATAATTGCTTTACAATAGTGTGTCAGCTTCTGCCCTACAACAAAGCGAATCAGCTCTACGTATACACATGTTCCCATATCTCCTCCCTGCCGCGTCTCCCTCCCTCCCACCCTCCCCATCCCACCCCTCCAGGTGGTCACAAAGCACCTAGTCGATCTCCCTGTGCTCTGCGGCCGCCTCCCACCAGCTATCCACCCTACACTCGGCAGTGTATATATGTCCATGCCACTCTCTCGCTTTGTCACAGCTTACCCTTCCCTGTCTGTGTCTTTATTCCTGTCTTACCCCTAGGTTCTAGAAGATACTTTTTGACAAATATTTTTACAAGATAAAATTCATCAAGTAACTTGCCTCTATTTATGATCCTATTTAATATTTTGATAAATTTTGATGCTGTGAAATTTGAGGCCTTTGGAACTTTTTCCATTCTATTAAATATAAGTTTTCTAATTTGCAAAGATAGGAATTCTGGAATTCCATCAAAAGATTCTTCCTACCAGTGGATCTAATGCAAAGTGCAGTTAGAGAATTTCAGGTTAAATTTTGTGTGCTATTTGAGGTGCTCTAATTATTTAACTATTTCAGTAGCTCCCTTTTGTAGGGGTTAATTTTAATGTCTTCCTGTTTGAGAGGTTTGATTTTATAATTGAAATATGCTAAAAGCTTCAAAACCTTAAGTGTTTTGGCATTTCATTGATTGGCACTTTGATTACTTCATGTTAAAGATTTCTAATGGATTTTGAATAGAATTCAATAAAGTCTTAAGGATTTGTTTACAAAAGTAGATCAACACCAATGGAGGATACTGGGGTTATTTATGAAATATTTCTACAAGCTTTCTAAAATACTACTGATGATTGAGAGCAAAGAGAGAAAACACATACTACCTGTGTAAGTAGCATCAGCTTTGCTACCAAAACTTTGTTTCTGTTTGCTGTTCTGTGTGTGTATAAAATATAATGATATATATTTATAGTTACTTACTATTTAACTATGCATATATAGTTATATATATAATTTATATTCAGTTACATAAAATAACTATAAGCCAAAATCTATAAAACTATATACATATGTATATGTAATTATATATATATATATCCATACACACACACACACACACACACACACACACACACACAAAGTAAAATAACTAAAAATTATAAGGCATTGATCATAATACACACACACACACACACACACACAGTCATTTTGTAAACTATAGTTATTGTGATTGGCTGACTATCATGGTATGGGTGCATTTTCAAATTATTTCAAGTATATTTCTGCCTTATGCAGTTCTTAATTTTGTAAGAACATTGTTTTTACCAGGATGCTGTATTCTACCAAATTTGTGTTTGTACTTACATCACAAAAACAAATACTTCTATCTTCAATGATGAACTTTTTAACTGAATTTGCAGTAGCAATCACTATTGTCAGCTGTTTCACTTAAGACAGAATAAACTTCCCAAAGCTTTACTTTTATCCAGGAAGTGTATGAGGAATCAGATGATAATTGACATTCACTCAACTAACTTCTCTTTGAAGCATCTGATGACCTAGACCATTTAACTGTTTGCAAATCTATGCTAATTAGCCAAGATTTCACTTAATGGTATTGACTCATTCTTCTTGCTCAAGAAAACTAGGAATTGAAATAAGTGGAATTAGTTTAGAGGAAAAACCAGTTTACTTAAATGAAAAGTCATGCATCACAGAGTATCCATAAACACACCTTCTGCAGCTGCACATGCTACACCATCATCCTCGGGCACCATCTTCTGCAAACATCAATTTTTGAAATAGATGTTGATGCTTCTCAGGCAGATGGATGTCTTCTGATATTCATGTGGTCAGTGAGTCACCGTGGCTCCCTTGATGGGTGATAAATGTTGACAAACATTCTGTTCAAGTTACATGTTCATCCTCAATTTTCTTTTGAAATGGATACTTGGTACTTAGTTTTCCACTAAATATGTATTTTCATTTTTTTGAGCTTGTTGCTATCACAAGGGTTCATTGCAATATTACAAAGTATTACCAAAAAATAAAAACAAGACTTGCAGCCTTCCACCACAATAAAGGATGAAACCACTGTAACAAGAGTGTTCAGACTATACTCTGAATGCTCTCCAGCAGGACTCTTCTGCCTTTATTTCCTACACACATTTCACAAATACCTGATTTTCCCCCATTTTCCATTTCCACAGCTGACTTGTTAATTAGCAACCTTGTGTCTCTCACAAGCAAAGGCATGGGCCCCAGTCATTGACTGGTGTATCAAGTGGTTGTCTGGAATAGAAGCTTAGAATACTCCCACCGCCATCTGACACCAGGAGTAGCTATCTCAAGCCCCTGGTATTAGATTGCCCTTTAGTTTTTTATGGAGTGCAGTGTATATTGTCCTTATAAGTGAAGTGCCAGTTGTTTCAAGACAGGAAGGTATCTGGAAAACAGCATCAGTTGAATTCTGTTTGTTTCTAGATTTGACCCCACGTTATAGTGAGAACTCTTGACCGCACAAGAGTCTCACATTCTAATAGAGAAGACCATGGTAGAAACTCAAAGTACAAAGTGGTTTATTACAATATTAGAAGAAACTAGAAACTAGTTAAACCATTCCTGATTTAGTTGAATGCAGATGTTAATATAAGTATTTTAAAAACTAAAACAGGGAAGGGGCTCTCCAAGAAGTCAGGTGGGACTCTGCGTGGGCAGAGACCAGGGCATGCAGATCCAATAGTGCCTGGCTCAGGTTCTTGTCCCTAAGAATGGCGGCTTCCACAGCATCCTGGGTTTTACCCCACTCATCTTGAAAAGGCTTCCACGCATCCTGAAGAGGGCATGGCCGCATCACTGGTTTTGAATTTTCAAGAGACGCTGGGCACCCTCACACTTCTCCTCAGCCAATTGGTGAAAAAAGTGGCCCACACCGTCCAGAGTCATATCGTTGCTGTAGAAACAGAAGCCAAGAGAGAGCTACAGGGTGAAAGTGAAAGGGAGATCAATCAATAAAAAATGGACAAAGAAGACAGGAGATAAACAGAAAACAGGAGGAAGAAACTCATGAGAAAAAAGCAGAAAAAAGAGAGGAATAACAGATGGAGCTAAGGCATTGATATCATTCAAACATGAAGCTGTGTGGCTGACAGGGTCTTGGTGCTCCAGCTGGGTGTCAGGCCTGTGCCTCTGAGGTGGGAGAGCCAAGATCAGGACATTGGTCCACCAGAGATCTCCCAGCTAGCTCCACGTAATATCAAATGGCAAAAGCTCTCCCAGAGATCTCCATCTCAACACTAAGACCCGGCTCTACTCAACGACCAGCAAGCTACAGTGCTGGACATCCTATGCCAAACAACTAGCAAGACAGGAACACAACCCCACCCATTAGCAGAGAGCTGCCTAAAATCATAATAAGGTCACAGACACCCCAAAACACACCACCAGATGTGGTCCTGCCCACCAGAAAGACAAGATCCAGCCTCAAACACCAGAACACAGGCACTAGTCTGCTCTACCAGGAAGCCTACACAACCCACTGAAACAACCTTAGCCACTGGGGGCAGACACCAAAAACAACGGGAACTACGAACATGCAGCCTGTGAAAAGGAGACCCCAAA
The DNA here is from genome assembly GCF_949987515.2 of Delphinus delphis. NCBI lineage: Eukaryota > Metazoa > Chordata > Mammalia > Artiodactyla > Delphinidae > Delphinus > Delphinus delphis. The sequence continues at coordinate 66,850,189 of NC_082688.1, forward strand.
CACAGTAAGTTAAGCAAAATGAGAAGACAGAGAAACACAGAGCAGATGAAGGAGCAAGATATAAACCCACCAGACCAAACAAATGAAGAAGAAATAATCAGTCTACCTGAAAAAGAATCCAGAGTAGTGATAGTAAAGATGATCCAAAATCTTGGAAATGGAATGGAGAAAATACAAGAAACGTTTAAAAAGGACCTAGAAGAACTAAAGAGGAAACAAACAATGATGAACAACACAATAAATGAAATTAAAAATTCTCTAGAAGGAATCAATAGCAGAATAACTGGGGCAGAAGAATGGATAAGTGGCCTGGAAGATAAAATAGTGGAAATAACTAACACAGAACAGAATAAAGAAAAAAGAATGAAAAGAATTGAGGACAGTCTCAGAGACCTCTGGAACAACATTAAATGCACCAACATTCAAATTATAGGGATCCCAGAAGAAAAAGAGAAAAAGAAAGGGACTGAAAAAATATTTGAAGAGATTATAGTTGAAAACTTCACTAATATGGGAAAGGAAATAGTCAATCAAATCCAGGAAGCACAGAGTCCCATATAGGATAAATCCAAGGAGAAACACAACAAGATACATATTAATTAAACTATCAAAAATTAAATACAAAGAAAAAATATTAAAAGCAGCAAGGCAAAAACAACAAATAACATACAAGGGAATCCCCATAAAGTTAACAGCTGATCTTTCAGCAGAAACTCTACAAGCCAGAAGGGAGTGGCAGGACATATTTAAAGCGATGAAAGGGAAAAACCTACAACCAAGATTACTCTGCCCAGCAAGGATCTCGTTCAGATTTGACGGAGAAATTAAAACCTTTACAGACAAGCAAAAGCTAAGAGAATTCAGTACCACCAAACCAGCTTTACAACACATGCTAAGGGAACTTCTCTAGGCAGGAAACACAAGAGAAGGAAAAGACCTACAGTAACAAACCCAAAACAATTAAGAAAATGGTAATAGGAACATACATATTGATAAGTACCTAAATGTAAATGGATTAAATGCTCCAACCAAAAGACATAGACAGGCTGAATGGATACAAAAACAAGACCCCCTGTATATATTCTGTCTACAAGAGACCCACTTCAGATCTAGGAACACATACAGACTGAAAGTGAAGGGATGGAAAAAGATATTCCATGCAAATGGAAATAAAAAGAAAGCTGGAGTAGCAATTCTCATATCACACAAAATAGACTTTAAAGACTATTAAAAGAGACAAAGAAGGGCACTACATAATGAAAAAAGGATCAATCCAAGAAGAAGACATAAGAATTGTAAATATTTATGCATCCAACATAGGAGCACCTCAATACATAAGACAAATGCTAACAGGCATAAAAGGGGAAATCGACAGTAGCACAATCATATTAGGGGACTTCTAACATCCCACTTTCACCAATGGACAGATCAACCAAAATGAAAATAAATAAGGAAACTCAAGCTTTAAATGATACATTAAACAAGATGGACTTAAATGATATTTGTAGGACATTCCTTTCCAAAAGCAACAGAACACACTTTCTTATCAAGTGCTCATGGAACATTCTCCAGAATAGACCATACGTTGGGTCACAAATCAAGCCTTGGTAAATATAAGAAAATTAAAATTGTATCAAGTATCTTTTCCAACACAATGCTATGAGACTAGATATCAGTTACCGGAAAAAAATCTGTAAAAAATACAAACCCATGGAGGCTAAACAATACACTACTTAATAACCAAGAGATCACTGAAGAAATCAAAGAGGAAATCAGAAAATACCAGGAAACAAATGACAATGAAAACACTAGACCCAAAACCTATGGGACGCAGCAAAAGCAGTTCTAAGAGGGAAGTTTATAGCAATACAATCCTACCTCAAGAAAAAAGAAATATCTCAAATAAACAACCTAACCTTACACCTAAAGCAATTAGAGAAAGAAGAACCAAAAAAAATCCAAAATTAGCAGAAGGAAAGAAATCATAAATATCAGATCAGAAATAAATGAAAAAGAAACGAAGGAAATAATAGCAAAGATCAATAAAACTAAAAGCTGGTTCTTTGAGAAGATAAACAAAATAGATAAACCATTAGCCAGACTAATCAAGAAAAAAAGGGAGAAGACTCAATTCAGTAGAATTAGAAATGAAAAAGGAGAAGTTACAGCTGACACTGCAGAAATACAAAGGATCATGAGAGATTGCTACAAGCAACTATATGCCAATAAAATGGACAACCTGGAAGAAATGGACAAATTCTTAGAAAAGCACAACCTTCCGTTACTGAGCCAGGAAGAAATAGAAAATATAAACAGACCAATCATAAGCACTGAAATTGAAACTGTGATTAAAAATCTTCCAACAAACAAAAGCCCAGGACCAGATGGCTTTACAGGCGAATTCTATCAAACATTTACAGAAGAGCTAACACCTTTGCTTCTCAAGCTCTTTCAAAATATTGCAGAGGGAGGAACACTCCACAACTCATTGTACAAGACCACCATCACCCTGACACCAAAACCAGACTAAGATGTCACAAAGAAAGGAAACTACAGGCCGGTATCACTGATGAACATAGAGGCAAAAATCCTCAATAAAATACTAGCAACCAGAATCCAACAGCACATTAAAAGGATCATACACCATAATCAAGTGGGGTTTATCCCAGGAATGCAAGGATTCTTCAATATACGCAAATCAATCAATGTGATACACCATATTAACAAACTGAAGGAGAAAAACCATATGATCATCTCAATAGATGCAGAAAAAGCTTTCAATAAAATTCAACACCCATTTATGATAAAAACCCTCCAGAAAGTAGGCATAGAGGGACTTACCTCAACATAATAAAGGCCATATATGACAAACCCACAGCCAACATCATTCTCAATGGTGAACAAATGAAGCCATTTCCTCTAAGATCAGGAACAAGACAAGGTTGCCCACTCTCCCCACTATTATTCAACATAGTTTTGGAAGTTTTCACCACAGCAATCAGAGAAGAAAAAGAAACAAAGGGAATCCAATCGGAAAAGAAGAAGTAAAGCTGTCACTGTTTGCAGATGACATGATACTATACATAGAGAATCCTAAAGATGCTACCAGAAAACTACTAGAGCTAATCAAGAATTTGGTAAAGCAGCAGGATACAAAATTAATGCACAGAAATCTCTTGCATTCCTATACACCAATGATGAAAAATCTGAAAGAGAGATTAAGGAAACACTGCCATTGACCTTTGCAACAAAAAGAGTAAAATCCCTAGGAATAAACCTACCTAAGGAGACAAAAGACCTGTATGCAGAAAACTATAAGACACTGAGGAAAGAAATTAATGGTGAAAGAAACAGATGGAGAGATATACTCTGTTCTTGGATTGGAAGAATCAACATTGTGAAAATGAGTATACTACCCAAAGCAATCTACAGATTCAATGCAATCCCTATCAAACTACCAATGGCATTTTTCACAGAACTAGAACAAAAATTTTCACAATTTGTGTGGAAACACAGAAGACCCCGAATAGCCAAAGCAATCTTGAGAACGAAAAACGGAGCTGGAGGAATCAGGCTCCTGGACTTCAGACTATACCAGAAAGCTACAGTAACCCAGACAGTATGGTACTGGCACAAAAACAGAAATACAGATCACTGGAACAGGATAGAAAGCCCAGAGATAAATCCACGCACATGTGGTCACCTTATTTTTGATAAAGGAGGCAAGAATATACAATGGAGAAAAGACAGCCTCTTCAATAAGTGGTGCTGGGAAAACTGGGCATCTACATGTAAAAGAATGAAATTAGAACACTCCCTAACACCACACACAAAAATAAACTCAAAATGTATTAAAGACCTAAATGTACAGCCAGACACTATAAAACTCTTAGAGGAAAACAGGCAGAACACTCTGACATAAATCACAGCAAGATCCTTTCTGACCCACCTCCTAGAGAAATGGAAATAAAAACAAGAATAACGAAATGGGATCTATGAAACTTAAAAGCTTTTGCACAGCAAAGGAAACCATAAGCAAGACAAAAAGACAACCCTCAGAATGGGAGAAAATATTTGCAAATGAAGCAACTGACAAAGGATTAATCTCCAAAGTTTACAAGCAGCTCATGCAGCTCAATGTCAAAAAAAAAAAAACCACCCAATCCAAAAATGGGCAGAGGACGTAAATAGACATTTCTCCAAAGAAGATATACAGATTGCCGACAAACACATGAAAGAATGCTCAATATCACTAAACATTAGAGAAATGCAAATCAAAACTTCAATGAGGTATCACCTCACACCAGTCAGAATGGCCATCATCAAAAAAATCTACAAATAATAAATGCTGGAGAGGGTGTGGAGAAAAGGGAACCCTCTAACATTTTGGTGGGAATGTAAATTGATACAGCCACTATGGATAACAGTATGGAGGTTCCTTAAAACACTAAAAATAGAACTACCATATGACCCAGCAATCCCACTACTGGGCATAAATACCCTGAGAAAACTATAATTCAGTAAGAGTCATGTACCACAATGTTGATTGCAGCACTATTTACAATAGCCAGGACATGGAAGAAACCTAAGTGTCCATCGACAGATGATTGGATAAAGAAGATGTGGCACATATATACAATGGAATATTACTCAGCCATAAAAAGAAAGGAAATTGAGTTATTTGTAGTGAGGTGGATGGACTCTGTCATATAGAGTGAAGTAGTCAGAAAGAGAAAAACAGATACTGTATGCTAACACATATATATGGAATCTAAAGAAAAAAAGTTGGTTATGAAGAACCTAGTGGAGGATAGGAATAAAGACACAGGTGTCGTGGACTTGAGAACACGGGGACGGGGAAGGGTAAGCTGGGACGAAGTAAGAGAGTGGCATGGAGTTATATATACTACCGAAATAGATAGCTAGTGGGAAGCAGCCACATAGTACAGGGAGATCCGCTCGGTGCTTTGTGACCACCTAGAGGGGTGGGATAGGGAGGGTGGAAGAGAGACGCAAGAGGCAGGAGATATGAGGATATGTGTATATGTAATGCTGATTCACTTTGTTATAAAGCAGAAAGTAACACACCATTAAGACACCATAGTAAAGCAATTATACTCCAATAAAGATGTTAACAAAAAACCAGTAACATCAAATGCTGGATCAAATGCTAAACTCGGCAGGATGACAGGATAGTTGGTGTAAACCATGACTGTAATGTAATCCTCTCCACAAGGTTGTTATTATTACCCCCATTTTACCCGGGAGGATACTGAGGCTCAGACAGTTGAAGCATCTTATCCAGGATCATATAGGTAGCTAAAAACATCTGTATGATTCCAAACTCTTATCTCACTGTAAATCACTGCCATTTTAGTGTCTGACCACCTTAGACCTACAATAAAGGTACAGTGTTAACTAATTATGGGTCCTCAATACAAACTTGTATTTAAAAATACATGTACATGTTTTTACTTATGGAACCTTAACATTGTGTACAAGAGGGTTGAATGAGAGGTTAAATTATGACCGCTTTCCCAGCAGGGATTCTTGGAGCTTAGAGGGATGGTATAGAAGTGAGGAAGGTGGTCTACCAGGGAAAGAGTCAGCAAGTTGGAACCAAGCTTGAGTGCAAAAGAGCTGAGCGAGTGGATGCAGAGTTTTTGCCGTAACAGTTTGCCCAGCAGGTACTTAAAATTCAGTTGGTCAAGGAAAAACAAATTAGGTTATTCTATTAAGCAGAGCTTTGAAAGAGAGTGCAGGTTCTTGTGTTTATAGTTCAATGAGGAAACATCCCAGGGCCCTAAGGAGAGAGCTGGCTGGCTGAGGTTTTTGTTTCTTCCTTTCATTAATCTACACATTCTAACTGTGTAAGACCTTTATTCATTTATTTGGAATCCTGGTCACTCCAAGTCATAACAGCCTAGTTTCTCGACAATATGGACAAAATGGTATTTTTCTGACTTATTCCTCTTTGGCAGAATAGTGTAAATCAGAGTTTCTTGCTTCTCTCTCTTCTCTAGGACTGATGTGCTCGGTGCCTACAATGTGTCTCATGTGTTTTCCCACAATAACACTCCCAGCCAGTATGTAGCATCATTGTCTTTGCAAAGATGGCCACGTGCCTGTCGGGTCTCTGATGTGAGTTTCTGAAATGCTCCTGACATGTAATGTTCCTCCCCCAGTGTTGTTACATGCTGTTACCATGATACTTCACATTCTTGGATTTCTTTTAGAGAAGCTTTAGAAATTATTTAGGAAAAACAATACAGATAATGTTTTAAAAACACTCATGAACCTACCACCTAGAAATAATGTGCATTATATTGCCATGTTCCTTCTTACTTTATTAAAAAATTAAATATCATAGATAGCAGGGAGGTCCTCTTTGCACCTTTTTCCTAATCCTCTCCCCAGAAGCAACTGCTCCCATGAGTTTCATGGGTTTCCTTCCATCTCTCTTTTTATATTGATACTTTTAACTACGTAGATGTATGTATTTTACATTATAAACATTTATATAAATCATAGATATTATATATTGCATGAAACAATCTGTAACAGTCTGTAACTATTTCATGCCATACTCTGCTTTTATGATAGTCATATTGATACATGGAGATCTAGTCATGAATTTGAATGGCTGTTTAATACTTTCATTATGTGAATATATCAGAGTTTATGCATTTCTCTATTGATAAACATATAGGTTGATATTCATTGGAGTTCCAACAGAAAACAGATGGCACGCTCATGCTGGGTTATCGAGGAGGATTTAATAAAGGGATTGTTAATGACTATGTGGGCCAGGTTTCAGAATAAAACAAGGAAGGGTACAGTATCCCACAGAAAAAAAACGGCACACTTATTGCCACCCCTAGGCCTGACACAGGGCTGTTGTTCCCAGAGAGAGAGCTGTCTTGAGAGGCCTGACGTGAGCTGTGTCCTCACGTCTGTAGAGATGCAGCTACCTCCCAATGATCCCTCAGAAAGAGAGGAGAGGAAACACTTTGACTGCATTCTCTTCCCTCCCTCTGGCCTCCTGTTGGGCTCCCCATTGGATGACAGGGGTTCATTGCTGTAGTCCTTAAAGATGAGCTTCCTAGGTCGCGGCATCACGGAGGAGGGTGGACTCTGGATACGGAAGGGTAAAAGGAGATATGCAGCACACCTTTGTTTCATAGGTTTTGCTACTCCAGATACTGCTTCAGGGCCCATCTTTGTCATGCCTCCATATCATCTGTCCGGAGTTTCTCAGGGTGTGTATGTATGTATAGCAGTGGAGTTGCGTACTCTTAAGGATATAGATTTTCCACTTCTCTGCATATTGTCATCTTGTTCTCCAAAGTGGTTGTATTTTTACCAGCTCTGCACTCGAGTTCCTTTTCCTGTGTCCTCACCAGCACTTGACATTTTATTATTGCCAAAATGGTGAGTTTGAAATGATATCGTGACATGGATTTTAACATACTTTTCCTTGATTATCTGTGAATTGAATGGCTTTTCCTATGTTGATCAGATATTTTAGTTTATTTTCCTCTGTTTTATGATTTGTAGCTGTTGCTCATTTTTCTATTGCGTTGTTTGTCCTTATTGATCTGTAGGAATTCTTTTTTTTTTTTTTTTTTAAGAATCTTGGATGATATTTATTTATTTTTTTGCGGTACGCGGGCCTCTCACTGCTGTGGCCTCTCCCGTTGCGGAGCACAAGCTCCGGAGGCGCAGGCTCAGCGGCCATGGCTCACGGGCCCAGCTGCTCCGCGGCATGTGGGATTTTCCCGGACCAGGTCACAAACCCGTGTCCCCTGCATCGTCAGGCGGGCTCTCAACCACTGCGCCACCAGGGAAGCCCTGGATGATATTTATTTATGATTTCTTAGATTTAAAGTTGTAAATCTTGGTATCTTTAGAAATTTCTTATTTCAAGTATTTATTTAATGAAGGAAATTCAGTCTTTGTGAAATTCAAAAACAGATGTTATCCTAGGGTGGAACGTTCAATTTTGAGGTCCTGTTTGATGCTGAGTACAATTGCTAAGTTGGCTTTTTTTTTCTTTTAATTTTTATTGGAGTATAGTTGCTTTACAATGTTGTGTTAGTTTCTGCTGTACAGAAAAGTGAATCATACATATATCCCCTCTTTTTTTAGATTACCTTCTCATTTAGGTCACCAGAGAGCATTGAGTAGAGTTCCCTGTGCTATACAGTAGGTTCTCATTAGTTATCTATTTTATACATAGTAGTGTATATATGTCAATCCCAGTCTGCCAGTTCATCCCACCCCCTCTTCCCCCCTTGGTATCCATAAGTTTGCTCTCTACATCTGTGTCTCTGTTTCTGCTTTGCAAATAAGTTCATCTGTACCATTTTTCTAGATTCCACATATAAGCGATATTGTACTATATTTGTTTTTCTCTTTCTGACTTACTTCACTCTGTATGACAGTCTCTGGGTCTATCCACATCTCTGCAAATGGCACTGTTTCATTCCTTTTTATGGCTGAGTAATGTTCCATTGTATATATGTACCACATCTTCTTTATCCATTCTTCTGTTGATGGACATTTAGGTTGCTTCCATGTCCTGGCTAGTGTAAACAGTGCTGCAATGAACACTGGGGTGCGTGTATCTTTTTGAATTATGGTTTTCTCTGGGTATGTCCAGGAGTGGAATTTCTGGGTCATATGGTAGTTCTATTTTTAGTTTTTTGAGGCACCTCCATACTGTTCTCCATAGTGGCTGTACCAATTTACATTCCCACCAACAAACAGTGTTAGAGGGTTCCCTTTTCTCCACATTCTCTCCAGCATTTATTGTTTGTAGATTTTTTGATGATGGCCATTCTGACTGGTGTGAGGTGATACCTCATTGTAGTTTTGATTTGCACTTTTCTAATAATTAGTGATGTTGATCATCTTTTTATGTGTTTGTTGGCAATCTGTATGTCTTCTTTGGAGAGATGTCTATTTAGGTCTTCTGCCCATTTTTTCATTGAGTTGTTTGTTTTTTTGACATAGAGCTACATGAGCTGTTTATATATTTTGGAGATTTGTCCCTTGTTGGTTGCTTCAATTGCAAATATTTTCTCCCATTCTGAGGGTTGTCTTTTCATTTCATTTATGGTTTCCTTTGCTGTGCAAAAGCTTTTCTGTTTAATAGGTCCCATTTGTTTATTTTTGTTTTTATTTTCATTACTCTAGGAGGTGGATCAAAAAAGATCTTGCTGTGATTTATGTCATAGAGTGTTCTGCCTATGTTTTCCTCCAAGGGAGGAGTTCTTTATTTTAATTGAAGTATAGTTGATTTACAATATTGCATTTGTTTCAGGTGTACAGCAAGTGATTTGGTTACATGTGTGTATATATATGTGTGTGTGTGTATGTAAATGTCTATATTGTTTCTTTTCTTTTCCATTATAGTTTATTACGAGATAGTGAATACAGTTCCATGTGCTATAGAGTAAATGCTTGTCGTTTATGGGAATTCTTTTTGTAACCTGAATTCTAGTCCTCTCCTTATTATGTACATTGAAAATATCTTCTCCTAGTATGTGGATTATCTTTGAACTCTGTTTCTCATGTTCTTTGTTCTAATATTTTAAAATTTTATAAAATCATTTTTTCCTTTATTAAACATGTTTAGGTCCTGTTTGTGAACAACTTCCTGACCTGGAGATCGTACAAGTATTCTTATGAAGTAGTTCTCTAATTTTTTTAGTCTAAAAGTTTTATTTTTGACTTGTATAGGGCTTTATTGCATTTGGACTTTTTGTTTGTTTAATGTGATATAGACATCTAATTTATGTTTCCTATGGAAAATTCAGTTATTTGAATACAGTTTACTGACTCATTTCTCTTGTGTTTACGACGCCATCTCTCTGATACTCAAGTTCTCATTCAAGCATAGGGTTGCATCTGGGCCTTCCATTCTGCTGCATGGATCATTCTGAATGTTCCTGCACAGATACAACCATGTTCTTTTTGCTGCAATTTAATAAGCTACAATGTTATGAGTGTTGTTATCTGGAAACAATTTCCCTCCTCTCTACTCTACTTCCTTCTCCTCCTGCCTTCTTTAGGATGTCTTAGCTGTATTCAAACCTTCACTCTTTCACATGAATATTATTAATTTTCGTACAATTTTTTGATTGGACTTGCATGGATTGCTTATGTTAATTTGAATAGAAATGACATCTCTATGATATTACGTCTTTCCATTCTTGAGCTTGGTATCTCTCACCACTTATCAGGTCTTCTTCCATGCCCTTCAATCAAATTTCATAATTTTCTCAGGAAGGTCTTGTATATCTTTGGTTGGATTTCTTCCTAACTGCCTCATTATTATTTTTTGTTTTTGTTGAGACTAGAATCTTTTTCCTCCATTGTGTTTTCTCATTGGTCATGATCAGTGTGAAGAAATGGAATGTAATTAGTATGAAGGAATGTTATGTGTTTTATCACTTCTGTATCAGCTTATATTATTCTTTGCTCAGAATCTTTCATAGGCTTTTCATCTCACTTAGTGTAACATCCAAAGTCATTATGGTGGCTTGTACAGCCCTGCTGTGGTCTGGTCCCTTGACCCCCTTCTGGGTTTATCTCCTACCCTTATCTTATTTTTTAAGTTCTCTTCCTGCCTCCCCATGATGATGGAGACTTTGTTTTAGTTACCTTTGTATCTTCAGTACCTAGAGCAGTGCCAGGCACATAGTATGCTCTTGGTAAATACTTGTTTGAGTGAGTGAATAAATGAATCCAGCAGCTTTGCTGAATTCTCTGTTAGACAATCAAAGACAAAAGAGTAGAACTCTGTTGACAGTGTGCACATCATGACAGTATTGAAAGAAATGCCCCCTTTATTATGACACCTTGTCCCCAGGACTCTGGTTTATGCACACATTATTGGCTAACGAGACACCTAAGTGGACACATCATGTTCCTCCTGCATGCATCTCCACTGAAGTCTTGGAAACTTCTTGTGTACTCAGGCCTTCTCTCCCCATAGGGTGAGCTGTCTCTCCAGGCTCTTTAACACAACACGGAGGGACATCCCTGATGAACTTGAGTCATTCTCTGAAATGTATATGGAGACCTCAACATCTGCTTTTTTTTTTTTTCTTTTTTTTTTTGCGGTACACGGGCCTCTCGCTCTTGTGGCCTGTCCCGTTGCAGAGTACAGGCTCCGGACGTGCAGGCTCAGCGGCCATGGCTCACGGGCCTAGCCGCTCCGCAGCATGTGGGATCTTCCCAGACCGGGGCACGAACCCGTGTCCCCTGCATCGGCAGGCGGACTCTCAACCACTGCGCCACCAGGGAAGCCCCTCAGCATCTGCTTTGATTGCACCCTTTATAAGCATTGATCCACGTGGCAGTTTGGCCAACAAAAGAGCTGACCTTGGGAGAACACTTTGTCACGTGAGTCACTGCATTGCTAGAAGTTCAAGTTGTTCTTACTGCTACTGATGTTCCACAGCACATTTGTCACTGTGTGCACAAGTGCATTTGCCCATTCACTCATTTATTCATTCTACAACCTTTGATAGAACAAGAGCATGGTTCAGGCACTCTACCTGGTGGGGTAGGTTGTGTAATAACTGTGGCAGACACTGTACCCTTGGCGGGGTTCATAGTTTATTAGTGGAAATTGTTAAAGTGTTGTGCTCAGGGACACCAGAGAAGAAGAATAATTCATCCTACCTGGCAGAATCTTGGGAGATTTCACAGAGAAGGCACCAATAGAGTTTGGCCTTGTTTGTCAAAAGATAAAGTTTCTAAGGGGAGAATGGAAAACCAACTTTATAGAAGCAAAGTGTTTTCAATCTAGAAATTTCACTTACAGTAATTTGTTGTATGTGCACAAAGAATTATTTATGAAGATGTTCATTCAGTCATTCAGTATTGTTCATAAAAACCAAAAAAATTAAAAGTATTTAAATGTCCATTATTAGGGGATTGGTTTTATAGTCTGCAAACTTTAATCATATTCAGTAAGTCTGCATGCACCCGTTTAGAAAGATCTAACATTAAATTTGAAAAAAAAAAAAAAAGCCCCAAGGCTCAGAATAAGACATGTAGAAAGGAAAAGGTTATGCTTATATATGCATAGAAAAATTTTGGAAGGATGCTCTTTTAGTATCTACTGTTGCAAGGCAAACCACTCCATAGCTTTGTGGTTCCAGGCAAGCAAGTTTTTATGCTCTTGATTTTGTGCATGAGGAATCTGGGCAGGACAAGCTGGGAAGACTTACCTCTACTCCAGAATAACTGGTGTCTCAGGTGAGGTCTCTTGAATGGCTGGATTGACTGAAAGAGCCATATGTCTGGCTGTTGGTTGGGTTCCTTGGTGTATTTAATATGGCTTCTTCAGTCACAAGTCTGGTGGCTAGGCTGAGATAGTTGGAGGATCTAGGTCTAGCTGGGGAAATCTCTCACTCCTCTCCCACCTCTCCCCATGTGGCATCTTCATGCGGCAAGCTTGGACTTCCCCACAATATGGCAGTCTCAGGGTAGTAAGACTTCTTATAAGGCATCTGGCTCCTCCCACAGTGAGCCGTCCAAAAGGTCCAGGTGGAAGCTGCAAGGCTTCTTATAACCTGGCCTTGGATGTTCCAGAATTTTACCTCTACCGTCTTCCATTAATCATGCAAGTCCACTAAGACCAGCCCAAATTCAAGGAATTGGATGCCACCTCTTAGAGATGAAAGAGCAAAGAATTTGCAAATGTCCTGATTGTAAACCTAACTTTAGATTGTCTTTAATCTCTCTTCATTTATATGTCTAAACTCAGATACATAAAAGGTTTGTGAATAGTAACTGCCTCTGGAGAGGGACTCAGAGGGTTTGAGATATTAGGGAGACTTACATTTCATTGCATATTTTTCAGAATGGCTTAATTTGAAAAAAAAAAATATCCTCATTCTACCTGCGTGATGTTTTCAACTGGAAAAACAGCCCTCAAATCTAGTTATTCATAAAGCTCAGGGGGCACAGGATTGCTTGACTTGTTGGGCACGGCAAGGAGCTCAGTGGTTCAAGTTGTCCTTCAGTGTGCCTGTGAAGCATTGGTTCTATTCCACAGATAAGGGGGTTAGATCCTGAGAACAGGGGAAGTAGAGGGCTAGGGTTTTAGTCTAAGTTAACAGCCTGAAGGTCTAAAAGGGGAAAAAAAAAGGCAGTTGGGTCTGTTTAGGGTTTTCACTTAAATGGAAATCACTCTGTACAGGAAAGGTTCATGTTTCCCCTAAACGTCCTGAATTCCCACCCCTTCCAGCTCAGCCATTTGATGGTGCTGGACCTGGAGTCTGTCAAACCAAAGGTGAAAAGGTACTGGCTGCTCCGGAAGTCCTTAGATCCCTTATGCAGTGTCACAGTAGCATCCAGGTTGTAAGACAGAGGGTAGGTGCAAATGGATGTGGCCTCAGCTAAAAATAATGAAGAATAAGGTAAATGTACATATATACGTGTATCTGTGTGTATATTTTATGTCATATATATGTATGTGATATCATGTGGCCAGAAAGTTATAGAAAGATTTAATCTGCCACCTTGCATATATATGTTGCATATATATGCCATGGCTTTCTCTTAATGATGCAGGGTAGCCTGCCTCTCCTGTGACTGCCAAGTCTGTTCCCTGTGGCTCTCCAGTTCTTGGCAACCTTTCAGGCTGTTGAGTCGCCGAAGTGGCTCATCCCTTCCTGGGACCTGGAATAGGAGACTCTGTTGGCTATACTGTCAGCACAAGGAAAGGGGAGGGCTTTTGCTACCTTAATTTGCTTGGTTTGCTGAAGCATGAGTCTTGAAAAATTCCAAATTTAGGATTGTGGTTATAATGTCTTTTGGGCTTCTAATTTTATGTTTCTTTATTCAATTTTTATTTTAGGAAACTTTTGAATTTGAAAAATTGCAAGGGAGAAAACAATTTTTAAAATATTTGCTGAAGTTTTAAAATAAATGGCAACAAAATACCATGGAAAAATCTGAATATTTCAATTTTTTTAAATTCAAGTATGCACAGTTATCCATGAGACTAATATTATGTAAATCAAATAATTTATTTAACAGAAATTTGCATTTTTTGTGAATACATTTTACCTTGTAATGCTTTTTGAAGTGGTTATAAGGCTTTTTTTGGAAACACATACCCTCAGTGTTTTGCAGAGAGATGATCTAAGTCTCATAATCAGTTACCCTAAATTTAAAAAACAGTTTGGATGCTGAATTCTGATCTTGTTTTTTTGTTTGGCTATACTGCTTGGTACAAATAGTATTGATAATGATGTTGATTATTGATAGTATTGATGGTGATACTGATTATTGGTAATATTGATGGAATTGATAATATTGTTGGCTGTGTTCTTTTGATGTAAAACAAATTCCAATCAGATTTTTTGTGGTTTAAGCAAATAAGAACCTTGAAGATAGCATAGAAAGTTCCAGAGTAAAGCACCTTATGATTGGGAAACCTAGGTGACTGTAACAGTTTCAGTAGGTTAGGTGCTGGCAGGCCTGAGTGTCTGTAGGAGGACTCAGTTTTCCTGCTCTCTTTCTTTGTTTGGACTGTTGAAAGCGTTCTCTGTATTGCCACAGTGGAGCTGTTGTCCTTCCCTTGGCTTAAAAATGAAAGCTAACTGTTGACTGCACGGCTTTTCTTTTCCTCATTAGTTTGCAACAATTAAAATCATCCTACTTTGGTGCCACTAACGTGCATGTTAAAATTACAAGTTGTCAGATGATCCAGAATGTATATTTTATTTTCCTAGATTTTCATGAAAATGAAAACAAAGAATTAAAAAATGCTTCAGTGCTCACAAGAAAACTATTAGAAAGATTGATTGGAATTCAAAGATGGATCAAATATATATGTGTGTGTGTGTAATGTTTTTAAACACATGAGAAAAAATGAAATGTTCCAGAGATACTCACAGATCTATAAAGCCTCAGTATGAGGAACACTGCTGGAGAATCAGAACATAGAGGAGCCCATTGGAAACTCCTTAGAATTCTGTCCTCCACTCCCTTTCTGCCTTTCAGATAACTCCTGCTGCTACTTCTGTTTAATCTCATACTTGCTAGTATTGCTGATTGGCATGCCTTAGACCCTAATGGATGCTGAAAGACACTACCACCAGGGGAAGGCTGCCATCATTGGCCTTACAGCTCTTTGAGATTCTGACACCCTCCATTCTCAAGCTTTCTCATCATCTCTGCTGCTCCAGCTGCTGCTCTCTTGCCAAGCTACTTTTTTTTTTTTTTTGCCTCTCTATAGGTCAATTTCTAGTGTTAAGGGAAGCAATAACTCAGATTTGGCCTTTGCTCCCCATTGTAATGGGCTAATATTGTCCCTCCAAAGTTACACCCACCTATAGAACCTCAGAATGTGACCTTATTTGGAAGTAATTAAGATGAGTTCCTACTGAATTAGGGTGGGTCCTAAATCCAGTGACTGGTGTCCTTATAAGAAGAGACACCACAAGAAGCACAGAGCAGATGACCGTGTGAAGGAGGAAGCAGGCATTGGGGTGATACAGCTAAAAGCCAAGGAACATCAAGCATTACTGGGAGCCTCTAGAAGCTAGGAAGAGGCAAGGAAAGATGCTTCAGAGGGAGTGTGGCCCTGACAAGACCTGGATTTCCAGCTTCTAGCTTCCAAGACTAGAAGAGAATAAATTGCTCTTCTTTTAAGACTCCCAGATTGCGGCAATTATGGCAACCCTAGGAAACGAATACACCCACCTGTCAAAATATATTGATCATACCCTCCTTTGTCTCACTTTTCTCTAGCTAGAAAGAGAAAGAAGTCCTTCTTCCAAATGTCTCTTCTTTCATTCTTCCTTCTTGTGTCTTAAGTTATTTCACCTCTTTCTAGTCAAATGCCACTATTTAATAAGGGATGAGTAAGTTTTAGCTGTACAGTGCAAGCCATCCCTTCACACAAACCCCCCTTCCTATTTCCTGTTAAGAGCAGTGTAGACAATAGAGCCACAACAAATGGTGTTAAGATTTGTTTTTCCACTAGACACTCAGATGAGATCATGGGGAAAGGAAGCAACGTGTAGAAACATTCTCTCCATGTTGGGAAGTACTTAGCAGTCTTGTTTATTAAAGGCTCAAGTTTTGTGAGCAAGTTTATTGCATTAATTTTTGTTAACGGAAGATTATTTTAGCTGACAATTTTCTCTTCCAAGTAAAATTCATGGAGTGCTAACAATGTCTTAGGCTGGATCCTGAGCCAGAATAATTTGGTTACCCCTAGATGAGTAATGGCTTCATTAACTGGGCATTGGACAAAATGTTCTTTTCCTCTCCTTGTCCTTAATTACATTAATTAGCTGCGATTTCTGTGGCACTGTATGTTTTGTGCATAACACATTCCAGGGCAGTTCAAGTAAGGTGATTTAAAAATTGGATTTGTGTATCAAAACCCCAAATCCAAACCAAACCAAACCAAAACCCACATTTCTTCCAAGCCAATGAAAAGGAAAATAAGTCTTAAAAATTACATTTAAGAACATGTGAGATCTTGCCTGATATAAACAATATGTACTGTTACAGAAAGATAACCCTATTACATTCCATGAGAAATTTTGGCTTGTCATAATTCCGGCAGTAGTAGAGAAAACCCATATCAGTTTGGTATTAATACTGTCTTATTTTAAATTAGGGCAAAACCAAATTCTGACTAGGCAGAAATTTAAACTTTTTATTTTATCAGAACCCTAAAAGTAGTCAGTTGAGTACTTCACTAATATTTCCAGATTTTAGAGACTTTGAGAATTGATATCCTTTCTTAAATTATTCTAAAGTTTTCTGTCTGTGGGAATAGTAACTTAAAATAATTACCGCTATAGTGCATTAATAGGTTATTTTCAAGTGCCAACAAAAATTCTATACATAGTTTAAAATGTGAAAAGGAACCCTGAAAGGATTTCTGAGTATCTTGAGTATGTTTAAGTTCCCAAAGAAGGTAAAGGAAAAGTTAAATTTGTGCCTAGGATTTTAACCGAATGGCATTTAGACTTTTAGCTATATGATGAAGGTCATTTTAATGTCATACTTTTTTTTCTCATTTCCTATTGCCTTCAAGGTCTGCTGCTTTTAGCTTTCCTGTATGATTATTTAATTGATATTGTATAGATGATAATGACAACCCCTCTTTCCCCACCTACAACTTTACTGAGTATTTGAAATATGTCACAGCCATGGTTAAATTTTTTAAACTGACCTGGTTTTTTTTTGTATTTTCTTCTTTTTTTCACCCTGACCCCTGCATCCTGTCCTAGACTATGACTTTCTCAGTTTGAATTTCCAAGTCTGATCTGACTTATCCATAAAATGGGTCTTTATGACCTTTTGCTAACAGTGGTTTGGGCACTGCTTACCTTTCAGGTCTATCACTGGAGTCACTGAGAGACAGAGTAGTGTATTTGTTAAGGTTAATTTCAGCTGTGATAGAGAACCCAAAGTTTTACAGTACCTTACACAAGATATAAAAGTGCATTTCTCTTTTTCATCAAACACTGATGGTCCAGGCTGGTTTCTGGCTTCATATCCCCACCCCGGATCCCTTTCTTGGATCTCCATTGTTTGTTCTTCAACACACAGTTTTTTTTAATGATTAATATGCTTGATTTTATTTCTTTCATTTAACCTATTTTTTATTATTTATATTACATTGTTTTTTCTTTTTTCCCCAGTTTTATTGAGATATAATTGGTATTTAACACTGTATAAGTTTAAGGTGTACAGCATAATGATTTGACTTAACATATATCATGAAATGATCACCACAATAAGTTTAGTGAACAACCATCATCTCATATCAATATAAAATTAAAGAAATAGAAAAAACCCCACTTTTTTCCTTGTGATGAGCACTCTTAATATTTCCTCTCTTAACGGCTTTCATATATAACATACAGCAGTGTTAATCATATTTATCATGTTGTACATTACATCCTCAGTACTTATTTATCTTATAACTGAAAGTTTGCTCAGTAACTCACTTTTATACAGAGCTTTATCATGTAAGGATTATGTTCCCTCGCAGCAGGGAGACTGCTTACCTTTCCTATATATAGGTGACAAAAACTGAGTTTTGTAGAGGTTAAATGAGCTAGCCGGAGGTCACAAAAAAACTAAGGGGCAGAGCTGGGAATTGGATCCAGGCATTTTAATTCCCAGTTTCACCCAGACCAGGGTGGAAGCCAGAACCCAGGCAAGGTCTTATCACCTTTAA
Organism: Delphinus delphis; assembly: GCF_949987515.2. Classification (NCBI taxonomy): domain Eukaryota; kingdom Metazoa; phylum Chordata; class Mammalia; order Artiodactyla; family Delphinidae; genus Delphinus; species Delphinus delphis. The sequence continues at coordinate 66,868,424 of NC_082688.1, forward strand.
CTGGTACTTGAAAGGCTATCATGAGACCACACTCTAGCACTGGGAGGGCAAGGAAAGCTTGACCCAGAATTTTATTCTTCACTCTGTGTGTTCACAGTCTTCACTGTGCGTATCACCAGATTCCTTCTGAATGCTTTTTCAGTCTTTTAATATTTTTCATCCTCTTGGTCTTTTGCTCAGCATCAAGTGTTATGATCTTTGTCTATGGAAATAAGCCCTGGTTAGAGTCAAATTTCTGACACCTCCCATCTCTCAATACTATGCTTTACCTTATACATTCCATGTTAGAGCAAAAATCCAGGGTCAGCTTTGTATGTGAAAGGAAATCTCCTTTTTCTTTTAAGTTAAACATTTTTTTTAAATTTTATATCGGAGCATAGTTAATTAACAATGTTGTGTTAGTTTCAGGTATATAGCAAAGTGATTCAGTTATACATATACATCTATCTATTCTTTTTCAAATTCTTTTCCCATTTAGGTTATTACAGAATATTGAGCCCAGTTCCCTGTGCTATACAGTAGGTCCTTGTTGGTTATCTGTTTTAACTATAGTAATGTGTACATGTCAATCCCAATCTCCCAAGAAAGGAAACCTCTTATGGAGCATGTCATCTAAATCATTAATGGCTATAATTATAGCATAGCAGAAAACTATGAGATCATGGCATAAGCAATGCTTGAAGTCCAGAAATTTCAAGTTCTAGATCTGCCTTATGATCCTCTTTGTGAAGGTTCCTTGAACCAATTATACAATCCCCTCCTCCCATATATTTAAAAAAACATGATTCCTGATATATTTGTATATTTTCAAATTTCAAATGTTTTCATCTATTTTTCTTAAGAAATATGTTCAATGTTTTTTCTTTGAAGACAACATTGCACAGCATGTAGTTATTTCATTGGCTCAACAGTGACGTCATACTGTAAGTACACAGCCTTCTTGCCAAAGTTCCTGGTGAAGTAATTGTCTGTTGGTATTTAAGAACCCACATCAATTGAAACTATTTCTCATGATGTCACCGGTGCCAGGGCAGGGGTCCAGAAGATTAGGATTCCCTCTGACCTTCAGGGCACAGAAACATGCTATTAGCTACCATTTGGCAAAATGCCCTTGAGATAAGTAAATGAGATTAAGAGGTCCATTTGAACAATTCCATTAAAGTACTTTCAAATTTTTAATTTATGATGATTTTCCCAATTTTATCTAGCTCCCTTTCTCAGGCTGAAGTGTTTTTTTTCCCCTCTTATTTTGAAACATTTCAAACATACATAAGAGTCAAACATACAGGAGAGTACTATGAAAACCCATATACCTCTGCATAGATTCTACAAATAACATTTTGCTATGTTTGCCTTATCACATGTTTATTCATCTATCTCTTTATATTGATGGAGTTTTTAAGCATCTTTAGACACTAAAGAAGGCCAGCTAATTAGACTGTAGACATTTGGGAATTTTAAGGGGAAAATTAGAACATGGCTACTAGTCCTTCAAGAACATTCTTCATGACAGAAAGAGTGATTTTAAGAGAATTATTGTTCAAGTAATACAGTGTGGCAGCAATATTGGTGAAATTGAATTTGAAGGTGAAAAAAATTCCATATGAAAAAAACAGAATCAAAAGAAATGAGTGCAGTTTTAGGAAGTCCTTATACTCTGATGTCTGCATGTTGTTGACTGTAAAGGGATAGACTTTCAATTCAGGAAGCATGAATTCTAGAGTCTTCCTGCTTTTAACATGAGTCACTTGATTATGTTATACCAAGTAGTCCAGACTGAGATCCAAATTGAAGGACACTAAAACTCTGATGGGCCTTTATCTCTCTAGCCTAGCAGAAATCTCTGTTAGTAGATCCCTTCAATTTTATTGTTGAAAGATTCCCAGGAATAACAGAATTCTATACCCTGTCTCCTCATTTTCCTACTGAAGAGCCAAATTTTTAAAAAGGAATTCTCAGTGATAATGGGAAGAGTCATGCTGGCTCTCACTTTACAATCCCCTTTGTGATGGTTAGCTGTGCCTTTGACAAACTAATAGATTTATGTCCTGCAAATTATTATTTTTTAGTTTAGTGGGACATACAGCATAAAAATTTGACAAACTTTTGCAAAGCAAAATTGGAAAGAAAACAGAAAATAGCATGTCTCCTGGACCGCCCTGGTCTTTGAGAATTGATCACAAAGTTTTCAAGGTTAGTTATTAGTGACACACTATGCATGGAAAAATAGCTCTTCCTGGGTAGTGAAAATATTTTGTTGTTTTCTCGATGAAACACCATATGCTCTGGAGTCTTGTTCATAAGATAGGTCACCCCTGTGTCCTCCTTTCCCAGATTTTTTTTCCTTATGACTTTAAAGCCCATTATTTACTGGAACCATATATTCTCCAAACTCTAAAAACAATATTCCATATTGTATGATTCCATTTATATGACATTCTTGAAATAACAAAATTATAGAAATGAAGGACAGATGAGTGGTTGCCAGAGGTTAGGGAGAAGGAGAGAGGCAGGAGCTGGGTATGGTTATTAAAGGGCAACACAAGTGATCATTGTATGGTGATGAAGCTCTTCCGTGCCTTGAATGTAGTGGTAGAAACGTGACCATACACAAAGGACAAGATTGCATAAAGTTAAATGCACACATATACACCAATGACTGTAAGTAAAACTGTGGAAATCTAAGAAGATAGGTGGCTTGTACCAATGTCAGTATCCTGGTTGTGATATTATCCTGATGTTGTGTAAGATGTTACCATCAAAATAAACTGGGTGAAGGGTACACGGGCTATCGCTGCATTAATTTTCTTACAACTTCATGTGAATCTACAATAATCGAAAAATGAAAAGTTAAAATTTATTCAGTGACTTTCTTTGGGGGGGGGAATAATTTTCTTGTTTAAAAACAGCCTTCACTTCATCTAGCTTTTTTTTTTCAACTAGCATTTTTACAATTACAGTGACATATATTGAACAACTTGGAAATTAATTGGAATCACTATAAAGTAAAACTTAATTTTTTTAAACCTCGTGATAATTTTCATTTCTTTTCTACCTATTTTTGATGTAGTTTTCAGTAGAACGGTCCCTGTTTTTCCCTATGAACATTTAGAGGAGAGAATATTTTATACTAGAATAAAAGTGAACAATTTATTTTAAAAAAGAAATATGATACAACCAAAATTTAGCATATTTTGTACTTTGTATCTCTAGAGAATATACTTACATTAAATAACGATGAATTATTATAGACCATAAAGGCATGCATATTGATTTCTCATTGATTAAATGCTGAATTTCTGGTATTGTGGAATAAAAAATATTCCATCAATGTTAATTACTAACTGATGTGCTGTGTATAGCCTGTTTTGTTTTTTTTTTTAAATTAAAGCCATCATACCACTTATTAAGTTTATCTAATCAATAGAGACAAACCAAACCAAGGGGGTCCGGGTAGAGATTGCTATGGTATCCTTAAAGAAAATTCCATTATACATGATAAATTGGGGTATTCAGGGTTTTGACAATTTCTATGACTAAAAGGAAATTATTTTCAAAATTTCAATTCAATGGGGCTTGGATAATTGGTTCTGTAAGAGTTGGAGGCCCCAAGGGCATGCAAGTACCAATCCAAGTACATGTGGTTACTGCGTCTCCAGGCTCTGAGAATGCTAGATAGCTTTGGTCTGCTCCGGATGCTCAGATATCCCAGTTCTCCGGGTGAGCTGCTCCTACATCCCAGAAGTAAAGCCAAGCAGCTTTTTTTTTTTTTTTTTTCCTGGTGACTGCACATCTTCTATCCTGGGACTGCTGCCTGTCCAATCACTGTGTTTTCTCTGGTTTGTTTGTCTCCTGCCAAATTTTGAACTAGTGATGCAAATTAATCTCCTATTACTGAGTATCAATTCAGTGGAATAAAAGCTACATTTGCTACATTATTGCAAATGTAGTGCAAAATATACACATTTTAGGAGTGCAGAGGCCCATCAAGAGCTTGTAGGATAGATTCAGGTTAAGATGGGTCCAGGAAGCCTACTGAATATGTGAAATGAACACCTCAAGGCACAGTTGTTGCTTTAAGGAGTCAAGTCTAGGGGAGAGAGAAGGCATAAGCCATTATAATCAGAGTGCTGTGATGGAGGAAGTTTGCTTATTTACTGATTTACTAATTTTTTGTTTTCGTTTTAACTTTTTCCTGTAAAATAAAACACAGATACGGAAAACCACAGGAATCAAACATACGGCTTAATGAATATAAGGTGAACACTACCCCAGTCAAGAAATAGAATTTTGCCATCTACTCAGAAGTCTCTTCCATGTGCCACATTCCAGTCACAAACCCTTCCCTTCTGTAATAAGTAACCATTATTCTGCCTTTATAGTATTTTTTTCTTCCTTGTGTTTTTATAGTTTTATCACCACAATGTAATTGTGCAAGATGTACACCCACAGATCATATAGTTTAGTCTTGCCCTTTAAAATATAAATGCCTTTTAGTTTTCTTTTTGTCTGTATGTCCCCCCATCCCTTTCTTTTCCTTAAAATTTTCCATTGTAGAACAAGGACCATTTGACCAGTAGAGTTTTTCCCGCATCTGGGTTTTGTTGACTGCCCATTCATGGTGCAGTTCAACGTGGTCTGCTGTCCTTGATAACTCTCGAAATCGACCACTAGACCCAGAGACCAGATCAGATTATGCTTCCATCTTTTTGGCAAGACTTTATCACTTGTAGCTTAACATGACTTGTTGTCTTTCTTTTCTGTGATTTTAGCAAACGTTGATACTTAATGCTTATGTCTCTTCATCCATTAAAGCTCGTACATGGTGATATTCTAATTCTAGCCTTACTTTTTCATTAATAGGTGGATTACATTTAAAGAGAGATTTCCCCTCATCCTGTTGTTTGATTACGTAGTGGTACAGTTTATGTAAGAAAAAAAAAGTGCCTAATAGTTCCTTTTATTTAGCAGTTACTAAGACAATTACTTAGTTTTCTATCATCTTTTGATAGTGACCAATATTTTAAAATATCATTATGAACTCATGGATTTAAAGGTATTTGGGGTTCAATCCATTGAAATTTTTATTATTTTTGAAATTCAGATTGACTGAGTTCAAACATTTCTCCAAAAGCCATGATTACTTTTAGTGAGAATGACATTTCAGGACCATAATTTGGACACTAAGGGAAGCTTACCACTACTGGGTTGATAATTGTCTTTAGGGCTTTCAGTAGACATAGATAGGAAATAAAACACATGTACACATTCATTCCTATATTTGAAATTTCTGGGAATCCCTGGTATATTCAAACTTAAGGGTCTTAATATTTTTTGCCTGATTTCTTTCCAGACAACTTATACCAATTTATATTCCTACTGCCACATTATTTATAATTTTATGGTTAATTAGTTTCAGTCTTTTTCCCAGTCCAATTTGTCATGATTTGCTATTCCTATGTTCTTAATTTAGATTCATCTCTAAGCTGTTGAGTATATTTGTAATTGTTTAGAGGTAGGCAATAATAGTAATAATAACAACAATAAGTAACATTTCTTGAGCAACTATTATGAGTCAGGCATTCTCCATAGCACTTTATACATAGTCCTCAAAACAACCCAATTAGGTAAACCTATCATTATTTTGATTTTCTAGATGACGAAATGAGATTTAGGGAGATTGTCTTTCAGTGTAGATTATAAATCTATAATAGGATTTTTAGTTTCCTTGTCATCCTACTTTATCTGATTTAGTTTACTTTTTTATCTCAGCTTTTTCTTTCTTTATAAATTTCTGTTCCGGATTCATAGAGGCCTTTTTGTGTCCCATTGGGGATGTCAACTGGTTTTCTGAAATGTTCTTTTAGTTCCTGTAGTAAAAAAATTTTAATGTATACATTTTCTTCATTTTCTCCCAGTGTTGTCTAATTTTCTTTGTTTTGTCCAAGGTTTTTTTCTGTTTATTCACCCTGGGACAATGAAAAGTCTATCCAGACTTGGTATCTGCCAACAGACTGGGTGTGTAGCTTGCACTTGTCCTTGCTCACTGACCACTTGGGAGCTGTCAGATCTCATTTTCTGTTATTCAACTGGAGGGCAAGTTGCTATGCACTGCTCTTACTGAAATCTTTGTTAACAGACATTTGTCTAATGTGGCTTTATTTGTTTGAAGAGGAATCTTCTCTTCCTTTCTTCCTAGTTCTCTGAAACTGAACTGATTGGTCACAGCAAAGACTACAAATCTTAGCATGAACTAGGTTCATCACATCTTTGTCCTCTACCTCATGCTCATGGTACAATACGTGTTGATTCTACAACGCCCAGGATGCATGTGCCACTAACAGTTCCCATCCTTTTTCTGGGTGGGTGGGTGGGTGTGGGGGTGTGTGTGTGTGTGTGTGTGTGTGTGTGTGTGTGTGGTCTGTATATGTGTTTTCTTCCTGAATACTGCAGTTTCTATATACACGTTGGAAGAGAAGAGAACTGAGTGGATGGTATCACAACAACACATTCAGATGGCTTACAGCATGAGCTGTAGAGGTACGGCTGCCCAACATTAGCTGGTTAGTTCAAATGCTAGGTCTCCCAGCCAAAGGCTAGGCAAAACAGGGCAGATGAAATTCTATCTCTATTCATTCAGGTTGGTGAGTGTGCTTTGTTTCAGCTGGTAAAGCAGGCATTGACTACTGATGTTTGATTCTTAGTTTACCTCCATTGTAGTGTCATTAGTAGAATTTTCTCCCAGATTCTGACAATGTGTTATTCTCATTTATTGGAGCTGACTTGACTGCATCCATTTCTCAATCTTAGAGATTGCCATGTAACGTTAGGCTGTGCTACACACTAGCTAGAGCCATGACATTTTAAAACTAACATCCATAAGTGAATTTTGACCATCAGTTGTTTTGAAAGAGCTTTGGGAGACTTTTTGACATATTGACAGTCCTTCGTTGGGGTTTTAAACAGTTTCTTTCCATGCAGAATGGTTTATAACTACGTCAGTGACATTTCATATAGGATGTTTTTCCTATTCTGAGAACTGCCAGTATTGGCTTTTAATTGCATTGACCCATAAGATAGGTCTGATGTTCTTCACTTGTTCTTTCTTTTGAGGCCTCTCTCTGAATCTTGCTACAGGAGTTCTGTATGATCAAACTTTGTTCCTCCCACAGCTGCAGGAGCTTACCTCCTGATTGAATTATATTATTCACTGTCTAGGATTTTTTTCTTTAGGTGTATATATTGAGCCTTATTTTGATAATTTGCATAAACACCAACTCTGCCTAAAGCGTCACAGAACAAAGAGAACAGAAATGGAGTGTTTACTAGATTGCCAGTTGAAATCAAATTTCTCTCTTTTGTTGGGAGAAATAAGCTTTATGGGAAATAGGCAGGAGATGTGATGTTAGAGAATGATGTGTCCTGGCCAATTTTGAGCCTTCCTCAGCCGGGAAGACAATGTGACAATGCTTTCTGGAACAGTGAATGAGAGTGAGTTATGAGGAAGGAAGCTCTGAAATGGCGGAGGCTGACTTTGCCTTCACGAGGTATCTGGTTTCAGACAGTGTTCAGCCATATTCTGATAAACAAAAAGAAATCATAGTCAGTAAATCAACACCCTTTGGAAGGATTTAAGGTCTTATGCAGCAATTCTCTTTCCTTTACACATCTTACCTTTCCTTCCAGAGCTAAGGAAATGTACATGAAATTCTGTCGAGTATTAGATGCTGTTTATTATCTAAAAAGGAGATCTGAAAAAATAGGTAGAACACCTACTTGTAGATTGAAAACATATGTCTTATCCACACATTATTAAGTTTTTCTTAGAGAGTGTTTTTAACAAGCTGAATATAGATAATTTTTGAAGTCTAATATTTGTAATAGTAACAAAGTAGAAAATAATTTTATGAAAAAGTTATTTTAGCCATATGCAAAGTTTTGTTGGTGTTGAGTCCATATTACATCCTATATTAAAATCTAAAATGAAATTCTTTGTAAAGGTAAAATCATGAAAATAATTCATAGAGCACAACACTAAGATGAAAAGTCATGTTGCTGTATATTGGTATATGAAATAATATATATGCTTCACTCCATGAATGATTTCCATAATTTCAGTAAAGCCCAATCAGGGCCCAGTTTTGTTTGTTGAGGTAAAGGCACAATCCCATAAATTCTTGTGTACACACTTTGGAAAAGATAAAACAATATAATAGAATATTGTTATGTTACATTATTATATTATAAAGTAACTGGGATGGACACACATCTAGTTAAAATAGAAAATTGTTAGATTTCTATTTCCTCCAATGCCCTTTTTAATGCCTCCTCGTGAGGAACGTTGTGTTAATTCAAGGACCTGCTTGGGATCTCCACAGCATAGCTATACATAATAAAAGAACATGGAGCTCTCTTGCTTATTTAATGAAATAAAGGCTTAGGGAAAGGTGAATAAAAGGACACAACTTGTATTTTCATGTAGACAATGTGTGTGAAAATGTATGTTTAGAGTATAAGTGGTTTCATGCATGAAAATTGAGTGACTTGGGGTTACCCTTTATGACACTCTTCAAGTCCAGTAAATGTTAGGTACTTTATTTTCTTGGGGAAAAGGAGGGATATGTTAAAGGAAGACGTTTTTGCCATATTCCTTTCATATGTTCTGGAAATCTTTACATGCAGAGTCAGTGACATGCAGCATATTTCTCTCAAGCAATCAGGCCAGACTGTGTTTTAGTTACTGATTTTTACCATTGGATTTTACTGGGGTTTAAGTTGGTTTCAGTGTCAAGTGCCCTTGTATCTGGCGCTGGTGCCTCTTTCTTTGAAAGTTTAGATCTAAGTCCTTCCTTATTTTTTACCTACTTACCTAGAGAAAAAATTGGGACAATCTTAGATCACTGTAGTAACCTTAGCCTACACCTTTGGGCTGACCTCTTTCGTCAGCCTTGGGCTTTTAGTTAATTTTCAAGTAGTATGTTTAGATGCTTGATGTACATTTCCATTTGGGTTTTAAGACTGATTTTTCTTACAGATGTGGCCTCATCACCTTTCTCCAGCTCCTACCTTACACCATGAGTATTTCCTGCTTCAATTAATTTGCCAACCATTTGTCCAACACCAACAAAAACCATGGGAGCGCTCTTAGATTCTTCCTACATGGACCTATTTTATCTTATCAACAAATTCTGAAAACCATCCTCTCCATTCTACCCTGACTGCCCTGGTAGCTGTTACTCAGAACATGGCAGTATCCTTCTTACCTGCTCAAATTATTCACATGAGCATCTATGCCATTTTCCTGTTTAAAACTTTCCTGTGACTTACCACTGTCCTCAGGATGAAGTCAAAACAGTTAGGCATGGGATACAGGCCTCGCGGTGACCTCCCTGAGCCTCCTGGACAGCCTGTCCCCTTTCCCTTTCACATTTCACTTTGTGCTTTGTGCTTCAGTGGTTGTGAGCTGTATAGATGTTCAGGCTTCCATACTGACCTCCCTTCTGGGCCCTGGCTGTTTCCTATGTACAGAACAGTATTTCCCTTCTCTGCTGACATGCTCCTTCTCACCCTTCAGGTCTCAGCTTATGAATCGTAGTCTCCAGGCTGTTGTCCCTGGTTCTATCTCCTCCATACCCGCACCCCCTCTCAGTCCCTACAAATACACATCCACTCTAGAGATTGGATTAGGTGTTTCTACGCTCCGCTGACACCGTGTGTTTACTCCTGTGTTTGCAATTGTCTGGGTGCATGTCTGGCATGACACTTATCAAAAATTATCTGATCTTTTGTCTTCCTCACGAAATTCCATATTTTTTGAGGGTTGAAATCAAGTCTAATGTCTAGTACAGTTCCTGAAGTATAGAAAATGATAAATTACATATACAGTTATATGTCATGCCTTAATAAATGTTTCTCTAAACATTTGCATATATATTTGATGTTTAGTAAATTTGGTTATTGGTACATGCAGATCTGTTTGCACATGTACACATAAATAATTCTGTTTATATACCAAGACTTTGATTTTTGAAATATGACCTTTCTGCTCTTTGTTTTGTAAAGGGCAAACAGGTATAGGAAAATAAAATTTACCATCAGAACACTATTTTCTTCAATTGATTTTTTGGGGTTAGGATAAAGGTGCAAAAAATGTAGTCAAACAAACTGCCAAGTATCCTTTGAGCATTGAAACAATCTTCTTCTCTGGAGCCAGCTTTTGGCTTTGAAGAATAGCTCCTTCTCATCTGAAAAGAGCAAAGTCCTTAGGATCTCTAAACTAATGAATAATCTTGTGACTTAAATTTGTTTTGGCCATTTAGCCTCCAAATGCGTGATAACTATCAATGCTCGTTTGATTTTAAGGGGGCTCTTAAATCTAGGATACACATGGTCGGAGCCAATTAGAAGTCTTCAGAGTTGTAGAATTGGTCCATAATTAAATTAACCTATGAGTATAAAATTTAAAAAAAAAGAAAAATCCTTAATCCACGAAATACTTGTGTTGTTTTTGGAAAGGTAAACATGTACAGATCTTCCTTGATTTAGAATGGGATTATATCTGACAAACCATACGTTGAAAATATCTCATGTCCAAAATGCATTTAATACACCTATCCTACTGAACATCATAGCTTAGTTTCGCCTACCTTAAACGTGCTCAAACACTTTCATTAGCCTACAGTTGGTCAAAATCATCTAACACAAAGCCTGTTTTATAATAAAGTGTTTATTGAATGAATGCTGTACTAAAAGTGAAAATCAGAATGGTTGTATGGGTTCAGAATGCTTGTAAGTGTAGTGGTTGTTTAAGCTTGTGATTGTGTGGCTGACTGGGAGCTCAGCTGCTGCCACAGCCCAGCATATTCTGTCTGTATACTTGAATATCCCTGTCCAAAAGATACATTTTACCTTCTTAAATGTGACCATTGATCGGGAGGACATCATTTAATACACCTAACCTACTGAACATCATAGCTTAGTTTCGCCTTTTTGTTGCTTAATTTATGGGGGAAAAAAACCAATGTAAAGCACATTATCTGTGCATTTTCCTTCTGGGAAATTCTAATGAGAACCAGGTTAGACTTTCTCCCTATATCCTCAGTATCTTTTTTTCTTCTGTATTTTCATCTTTTTGTCTCTCTGTGCCACATTCTGGATAGTTTTTTTTCTGTTTCTTTTTACTTTTTTTCCATTTTCCAATTCACTCATTTTCTGTTATCACACATGGCTATCAGATTTTAATTTTCATCATTTATATTTTTCGTTTCTAGCACTTATTTTTTTAAAATTATCTGTGTCACTTTTTGTGACTCCCTGTTCCCTGAAGATATTTTCAAGCTTGTCATTTATTTCATTAAGCACTCACAGTTATTTTGATAATTGTAATATCTAAAGTCTCTCTAGAGCTCTTTCTGCTTATTATTTGTGCTGGTTCTTACTTATGTTGCCTTGTTTCCTGTGGGCCTCATTAATATTCACTGCTGCTTATCATTGACCCTGGACCTGGTGAGAGCCAACTTTATGATCTAGGATGAATATGCCCTTCTTCAAAGACGCTTTGCATTTTCTTCTGCCAGGCACCTGAGGACACTGTCTTTACAAAGCACCTTCCACAGGATTTATGGTTGAGTTTCCCTGGCGCCCTCAAGCTGCTAGTACCTAAGGTCCAGATCTTCTCAAGGTCCAATCTGCGATCACACACGCTTAGATACAGGCTCTTTTTGTCCTTTTTCTTCTCCTGCTCTGTTCTGTACTACAGCATCTTTTTCTTTAGTTCTTGGAAGCTGATGGGGGTGGGGCAGGATTTAGTTCTGTGTTACCCTGACCATAGGGTTTAGCCATTGGGGCAACCCTTTAGTGTGTAAGACTTCCCACAATGACCTTGATTAATGCTGGTTGAGGAAACAAAGGCTCAAGGGTAAGGTGTTAGCATATGTCCTTACGGCAAAAGTGGCCAGATGCTCCTAAAAAAGACGAAAGGTAGGCTTCCCTGGTGGCGCAGTGGTTGAGAGTCCGCCTGCCGATGCAGGGGACACGGGTTCGTGCCGCGGTCTAGGAGGATCCTGCATGCTGCGGAGCGGCTGGGCCCGTGAGCCATGGCCGCTGAGCCTGCGCGTCCGGAGCCTGTGCTCCGCAACGGGAGAGGCCACAACAGTTAGAGTCCCGTATACCGCAAAAAAAAAAGAAAAAAGAAAAAAGACAAAAGGCACAATTCATGGACAAGCCACACACTTATTGCTTAAATATTTTCTATACCATAATTTTATACTTTTAAATACTACTTAACTTCTGATTATACACATTCACTACTGACATGGCATGACATTAGGTTAGTGATAAAGCCATGAAAATTATACAGGATTCAATCAAATAATTTATAGAGTTGTGGCCCTGCCAGAGAGGAAGACTATGAATACAATTAAGAATAAAATCAAGCAGGAAGTAGACTAGCAAATCAAGTGTATGGAATTTCAAACTCAATTCAAATAGCAAAATCAGTTAATGAATAACCTGACCATTTATTCTAGACTATTCCATTTGTAGGGAATGAAATATTTAAATGGGCTCACCTGTCTTAAATTTCAGGAGCATTCAACCTCATTGCCAGCCCCCAGAACTCCATCAGAATAAGCAGGTCAGCTTATTGCCACTTACCACTGAGATGGTAAAGCCAGTTCTTGCTTGGGTTGGTATAATTATTTCCTTAGAACAGGGGTTCTCAAGCCTGGCTGCATATTACCATCACCGGACTTCTTTGAAAAACAAATTATCCCCAGAGATTCTGAGTTAAATGGGTTGGATTGGCTTTAGTCATTTTTTTTTTTAAAAGAACACTAAGTGATTTTTAATGTGTAGTCAGGATTGAGAACCTCTTCCTTATTGGATAAGCATATCTTATAACCCTTAAATGCTTAGCATTATATATTTTAAAAATGCATTCTATTAAAATTTTGCATTGCATGTGAGAATAAGCTCTGTATATGGTTAGTATTTAAAGATTTCATTAATGTTTAAGAGAATTTGATATTTAATTGACTAGCCTTGTGATTCTTAATTAAAACGTGTAATTAGTTTTAGGATTTGGGATTTTAAAATTGAAATGTAATAAGTTAATTTGGCTAAATTTATAGATAGAATTGGACTATTAAATGTACTTGAAAGAGACCATATTTATGGGTAATTGACCAGATTTATTAGGATTAATAACCGAGGAATGCTTTTTTTGTTAGGCTTTTGAAGTTTTTAAAAAGAAAATCCCACATATTAAAATTTAAGATGCAGTTTGAAATGTTTAGGGGGTTTAATTATCTAATTTCATAAATGAGACCATATGTTAATCAAATCGTCCCTTGAAGATGATTAAAAAATATATTTTTGACTGTAAATAGATAATGAGATTTGTAAGTTCAATTTAAGTACATAAGAAATACTAGAATTTTTAATTTATAACTTTAGTTAGTTGAATATTATTTTCAAAGTAGTCACAGATGGTCTTTTAAGACCATCTTTTAATGGTGTGTTTAAGAACCATTCTCATGAATACCAAAAACCTACTTTGACACTTGCCAGGTTCTTGTGATTTTTCCTTTTCCCTTCCAAAACTAAAATAGTTTTTTTTTTCTCTCTTTTTGAAAGTGACACACAATTCAGAATGCAAAAAGTTGTAAGGAATGAAGTGAAACTCACATTCACCGCACCCTGATTGCAGTTGTTAGCATTTTGAAGTATCCTGCCCAGTAACTGGTTGGCTCACTGACCTATGTCTCTCTAGCTCTGTCATCTATCTATTTAATATTTCATTGAGTAAATGGGATATTACATGTGCTGTTTTATAATATTCTTTTTCCTTCAGTCTCTTTTGGACATAATGTCTTTATAGATGCAATCTATAAGGATTGCATCGTATTCCACTATGATTTACCATCATTTATATGAGCAATATACCCAATTTATAATTTATTTCCAAACTTCTCTATTATAAGCATGACTATGAGGAACATACTTGATTTTTTTTTTTTTTTTTACATTTAGGCACTTGTGCGATTATTTCCAAGGCTTCATTTCTAGAAGTGGAAATGGCTCTGTTTATGAATTTTTAGAATTTAGAGAAATAAACCTCTTCTTTGGATGGCAGTTAGGCATTTCAGATCATTGAAACCTTTTCCTCCTGTTGAGATGAGTTGGTGGCTGTACTGTAGTTCTCATTGAGACTGCCTTAATAGTAAGAGTTTGGAGGCCTGGGTCGAAATCCTAACCTTGACGTTGTCTATCTTTGCTATTTTGTCACTTAAATTTTCAATTTTCTCCTTTCATAAGGAGAAGATAATAAAATTTACCTTAAACCAATTTTGGAAGAGGACAGTTTTGTAAAAGGAGCTAGAATGGAGCCTAATACACAGTAAAGCTCAGTGTATATTTATTTTCTCACTACTTGAACCTGAGAAGATGGAATTCAATTAATTCCTCCTAGTTCCACGACTGTTTCCATTGCAGAAGAGATTGGGATGTAATTAACTTTTCTGTTCTTGCTTGAGACTTCATTCTCATATCTCTCTTTCCGGGTAGCTAATATTTAATAAGATTTTGAATAAAATGAAATACCCTATTTACAAAAGAAGCTTCTTAACGTGTTTTTTCAGGACTGAAAGATATTTTTGCAATGTTAATAAAAGTTCCTTTGCAAAGATAACTAGTATGACCATTTCAAATAGTTACAGTAGTGTCTCCTTTCCTACACGTATCATAAAACTTAAATGGGCGGATGTAACCACAGGGAAAATAAAATCTTGGAAAACACTTTAGAGTTCTGAATATTACACAAAGAAGCACTTGGACTAAGATATAAAGTTAAGTATTAGCTTGTAGTATATGAGACGAGGAGGAAATGCATTGATTACAGGCAGAAACGTTGTGCTTTGTTGAGTTTGAGTTGGTGCAACTTAGTGAAAAGAGTTTTTCCTCTGAATGAATAACTTTGTATAAATTGCATAGTTGTACATGGGATCCTACAATCTCTAAATATCACCTGGGAAGCAAGTTTAGAGACCATATAACCCAACCCCTTTATTTTATAAATCAGCAAAATGAGACTCGGGGAGGTTCTGATGTATTTGAAGGTTTATGGAGAAACTCGCGTTTTTGTTAGAATGAATTGCAGACACCAACTTCATTTTACACAAAGGGAAGCATGGCTGGAGAATCTGGTCATTAGAAGACACACATTTCTTTAACTGCTAAGTTGCAGTGACTGTTGTCCCTAGGGACTCAGCTGCTGGCCCTCTCTGGTTGTCCATATAAAAGCTGACCCATTCATTCAGCTCAGTTATCCACAAGGCGCAAGCCCAGGAATTTTGGAAGAGCTACCCCCTCCCCTGCAAATAGTTCTGAGTGCACACCTTAGTAAAACGCAGCAAACCTAAGAGAAAAACTCAATGTGAACAAATATCAGAGAGCAAGAATGATCTGTAATTCACTAGCTGTGTATAAATAAATGTTTGTAAGTCTTCTCCTTTTTCTCTCCCCTGCACTTTTCAAAGAAAAGATGCGCATCCAAGTTAAGACGTCGTTGAATTTACAGAGGATAGACGAAGACATCCATTTAAAATTCTGCTCTTTTTCTCTACGGAGGTTGGAGGTTTCTGGTGAGCCCTCCCGATTGCCCAGGCTAGCAAACCCTAACGGGGCGTGTGGCATCACAGAACAGTAACTTATTTCAAACTCCAGGTGTGTATGCAGTACCAGTGTTGGGCCTTAAGAAAATTTATTACAGATGTCTGGAATTGAAGACTGTTGACTAGGTGCAAACATTACCTCATCCTCCACTTGACACTAGCACAGTTGCGGGGGAGATTATAAAGGTAAATACAAATGTGCTAAAATGTAAACGTGGGCTATTTCTTTAGCAAATCGGGTTTTCTTGTTATAGCCATCTCAGTGTTTTATGAGTCAGATAATAGAAATCCTGAAATTAGGAACAGATTTACAGCTTGTTAGGGAAGTTTCCATTAATCCCTTGAATATTTTATGCTCATGGTCTCTTTCATGGACTTAGAATAGCTTCTTTTAATGTCATGTCTCTCTTAGTTTTCAGAGCCTCTGTAAATTTTGATGACAGACAAGACTGTCTATAGGGAGATCTAAAGCAATGGCAGTAGTGGGTGCACCAGGGCAGTTAACACAGACTGGTGTTTCTATCATTGTGTTCATGTCATGTTTTCCCATCCTAATGGTGGGTCCCCACATGGTAAGCATCATATTGTAATTATTTTAGAGGGCCAAGGACACTGAGGACAATGGATACCGTTTGATGATTATGAGCAACAGAAAGTGGCTGAAGGTAACTAAGCAATCTGACCCTATTGTCATACTACATAGGTTGGAAAATGACATGCAGATCTGATCTGTACAGCTTAAGCAAAGAGGATTTAAAAAGAAATATTTATGGACGAGGGAGCTCCTTGGAATATTTGGATCATTTTGGACTCATAGACTTAACATGTTTGGAATAGGTTACTAAGCAGCCTTTTTAAAGGGCTGGGCAGGGAGAGCCTATTTTGGCCAATGAAACTCCCTCAAATGTGCCTGTAGAAGCATCTGGTAATAAAAGAATTGATTAACCATCAAATCCTTATAGAAGACAGCCAGCAACATGCTCGTGATGGTCTCTAATGCCCAGCTTTTGCTTTGAAGCCATTGAAACCTTCTCCTGTCTCTCTTTCAAGATCAGTGGAATCAAGTTCCCTAAATGTGTTTCTTGACTATTGGGGTCAAGTGCAGATTCAGGCATCAGGAGTTAAGCGGCTCTCGAAAGGGCTCCCATATTCTTGCTAATCTCTCTGTGATAACCCAGGATGTGCGTGCTTGTTTTTGTCGAGACCCCAGCCCAGAAACCCAAGCACATTTTTGTAGCTTTCTGTCAATTACATGGGTTAGGACGAATAGGTTTTGGTCCACTAGAATAGTCATTGCAGAAGTGCACTCTAAATTCAGTTCTGCGATGTTGGGATTTGCGTTGCCTGGTGTTGATCGTCGCTTCCACTGTTCTGACATTTATGGCTGTGTTTCATCTTGGAAACAATGTGTGGTTGTAACTGGGAGTTGGCAGGTGCAAGAAAAGAGTAAGTGAAGCTTTATTGGCATTGTTTTATTCCTCAAGATTCCTTTCAGAAGGTGAAATAAGAAATATTGACGAAATTGGGAGAACTGGCCTGTTAAAGCCTGTTAAATGTGTGACCTGATTCTGAGTTCATATGTTACTTGCTGTTGCCATTGCTGTGGTGGAACATTTAACGTTAGGTTTCAAATATTTACCTCAATAATTATTCTTTCCCGCAATGAACAGTAACCAGAATAAGAGATCAGATGGCCCCTAAGCGAATATACTGTAAGTTTCCCTAGGGATTATTACACTGATGTGAAAAATCATGTGTTCACACCAACCCATGTGTTATGAGTTATGTAATTCTTTTATACAAAGTCCATAATCAGTCTTTTAAAAATCAATTTATTGGCGGAGATGGCCAAGAGTACCATCATTTTAAAGTGAAATCTCTGACTTCACCTGCCAAGAAGAGCCAGTGTGATATTAAGGTCTGTTAACGATTTAAGTTTTCTTTGGCTGAAGTGAGCTTGAGTGTGATACTGCTTTCAATTATCAGTGAGACCTTTGCCTGTTTTCAGAGGAAGAGAATATACATAGAAAATATATGTTGGAATAATGATTTTAGTTTTTATTATAAATTATTTTTATACTGTATGTGCATATTGTAAAAAAGTTTCATCTTGGTCTATTTCAGTGTTTCTCAACGTTTAAAAAATTATTGCCCCAAACAAGCTTATTTTTAGATACTTTTTTGTTCCAAATTGTTCTCCCTTTACCCTCTGCATGAAATTAATACTAAGAATAAGAAGATTTTATTGGGTAGGGTTTTTCACACACTCCCAAGACCCAGTTTTCACCCTCTTGGGAGTGATATGGCCCTCACTGAAAATGCATGGCTTATTTTAAATGAACATATATATATAGTGAACTAATTTTTAAAAATTTCTTTTTAAATGAAACAATTTATGTTTAGTGCAGAAAAATCAGAATACAAAGCAAAGAGAACATAAAACACACTCATAATCCCACCTACTGAGTCACAGTCAATGGTTACTCTTTGATATACATATTTGCAAATCCTTGTCTTGATATGTTGTGTTTAGTATTTTAGACAAATGAAAAAATAGATTACATGATATGTAATGTTTTGTAACTTGCTTTGTTAATTTAATAATATTTGATGAACATTTTTTTCAGGACAAAAATAGACTTGTACAACATCATTTTTACTGACTGAATGTTTCATTGCTTTGTCAAAAAATTTTTAACCCTATTATTTGATATCTTGGTTGTTTTAGAAATCATTTCATTGATTCAGAATCATTTAGGGAGCCCAGAAATAAACCCACCCACCTACGGTCAATTAATCTTCAACAGAGGCAAGAATATACAGTGGAGAAAAGACAGTCTCTTCAGCAGGTGGTGTTGGGAAAGCTGGACGGCCGAATGTAAATCAATGAAGTTAGAACACTGTCTTACACCATACACAAAAATAAACTCAAAATGGCTTAAAGGCTTACATACACATAAGACATGACAGCATAAAACTCCTAGAAGGGAACATAGGCAAAACAGTCTCTGACATAAATCATAGCAACATTGTCTTAGGTCACTCTCCCAAGGCAAAAGAAATAAAAGCAAAAATAAACAAATGTGACCTAATCAAACTTATAAGCTTTTGCAGAGCAAAGGAAACTGTAAACAAAATGAAAAGACAACTTACCAACTTGGGGAAAGTATTTGCAAATGAGGCGACCAATCAGGGCTTAATTTCCAAAATATACAAACAGCACATACAACTCAATAACACACAGAAAACAACCCAATAAGAAATAGGCAGAAGACTTAAACAGACATTTCTACAAAGAAGACGTACAAATGGCCAGTAGGCACATGAAAAGATGTTCAGCTTTACTAATTATTAGAGAAATGCAAATCACAACTACAATGAGCTATCACCTCACACCAGCCAGAATGGCTGTCATTAAAATATCTACAAATAATAAATGCTGGAGAGGATATGAAGGAAAGAAAACTCTCCTACATTGTTGGTGGGAATATAAATTGGTGCAGCCACTGTGGAAACAGTATAGAGGTTCCTTCAAAAACTAAAAATAGAGTTGCCATATGATCCAGCAATCCCACTCCTGGGCATATATCTGGAGAAAACTCTAATTTGAAAAGATGTACCCCAGTGTTCATAGCAGTACTATTTACAGTAGCCAAGACATGGAAGCAATCTAAATGTCCATTGACAGAGGAATGGATAAAGAAGATGTGGTGTGTGTATACATACATATATATGTATATGTATGTAGGCACACATACACACAATGGAATATTACTCAGCCATAAAAAAGAATGAAATAATGCCATTTGCAGCAACATGGATGGACCTAGAGATTATCATACTAAGTGAAGTAAGTCAGATAGAGAAAGATAAATATCCTATGATATCACTTATATATGGAATCTAAAAATATGATACAAATGAACTTATTTACAAAACAGAAACAGACTCAGAGACATAGAAAACAAAGTTATGGTTACCAAAGGGAAAGGGGGGAGGGATAAATTAGCAGTTTGGGATTAGCAGATACAAACTACTATATATAAAATAGATAACAAGGTCCCTACTGTATAGCACAGGGAACTATATTCAATATCCTGTAATAAACCATAATGGGAAAGAATATGAAAAAGAATATATACATTATATATGAAATATATATATAGCTGAACCATTTTGCTGTACACCAGAAACTAACGCAACATTGTAAGTCGACAATACTTAAATTTAAAAAAAAGTCACTGTACTTTCCTTGTAACTAAAACTTTTTGCACATTAATTCCTTAAAATTTTTGAGAAACAGGATTAAAATCCATGCACACTTTACAGCCTTTATCAACAATCTAGCACCACTTTACCTTCCCATTCCCAGGCATTAATTGAGGGCGTCCACTTTCCTGCAGCTTAACTAACAATAAGTTATTATCACTTTAAAAAATATTTGCCCCTCTGATAAGTAAAACGCTTGAGTTAGTAGGTATTCATTTATTTCTAGAAAGAGTAGTCTTTTTTTTTTCTGTCTGTTTCTTGGCCATTTGCATTTTGTTTAGCCTTTTTCTAACTTAAAAAATGAGCATCTGACTTTTTCTGTAGCATGCAAATGTATAAGGTCAATGTAAAAAAACTTCTTATTGTGAGAACAAGCAGATCCTGAATATAAGTTCACATTAAGACAAAGCAGTTATTTGTATTTAAGACACAGATATATCAAATGAGAAGTAAGATTATTTAAACAGAACCTTCTTTGGGATGGCAGAGGATTAGGGAGACCAAGCAAGAATTATTTTCAGATTTAGGGCTTATTAAAATAAGTAATCTTTCTCAAAGGAGAAAGCATCTTATAAGTTGCTAACATGGCACAGAGAAATTATGTTCTGTCATATGTCTGTAAGTTTACTTTTTATGTGACAAGCTTGACTTTTTGAATAGTTAGAAGAATAGCTCTTTTATCGGGGTGATTTTGTAGATTACCACTTACTTATATGGTTTAATCCACATCATTGATCCTCAAAATTTACACACTTTATCATTGAGATGTTTGGACTCCTCTCATTCTGTTTTTATTCAATTTGTTGACTCAATGAATTTCATCAATTTACTGCCGCAAAATAGTAACTATATTATGACTCTCAGTGGCCATGAACTATTACTTCACAAGAGGAGCCTCAAGATCCTTGATTCTTTTCATATTCTTCAAGGTAGATTTATGTACCATTGCACACATTTCATTGGCCTCATCTTGAGTTGAGCTCATAACTTCCTGGGTGTCACAACAAATCATTAAGTCCTGTTTTCAACAACAAAACCCAGAAAGCCAGATTTTTTTTTAACATCTTTATTGGAATATAATTGCTTTACGATGGTGTGTTAGTTTCTGCTGTATAACAAAGTGAATCAGCTATACATATACACATATCCCCATATCCCCTCCCTCTTGCGTCTCCTTCCTACCCTCCCTATCCCACCCCTCTAGGTGGTCACAAAGCACCGAGCTGATCTCCCTGTGCTCTGCGGCTGCTTCCCACTAGCTGTCTATTTTACGTTTGGTAGTGTATATATGTCCATGCCACTCTCTTACTTCGTCCCAGCTTACCCTTCCCCCTCCCCATGTCCTCAAGTCCATTCTCTATGTCTTTATTCCTGTCCTGCCTCTAGGTTCTTCAGAACCATTTTTTTTAGATTCCATATATATGTGTTAGCATACAGTATTTGTTTTTCTCTGTCTGACTTCATTCTGTATGACAGACTGTAAGTTCATCCACCTCACTACAAATAACTCAATTTCATTAAGCCAGATGATTTTTAATGAAATGTTGAGAAATGATTATAACCATTGTTTATTTCTAAGCTGAGCCATGTCTCTGGATAATATTGTTTCACTTTTGAAATGACATTTTTTTCAAAGGACTGATGATTGTATTATTTCTATCCAAAACTATGACAGCTGTTCTCTGCTCTTTGGCATATGAGAACTTAACTGCTACACCATCTTTGACTGGTAAAAAGCCCGTAGGTAGAAAGATGCATGCCCTTTATGTATGGTTAGAATCCTTTTATCAAAAAATCTCAGTAACAAAGTGGATGATAAGACATTAAAAGCAAGGAAACATTAACTTTTAATAGAAAATCCTAAATATTTACTTAGTTTCATTAAACATTTTGCCAAGACTTGGTTCTAGATTATATAGCAGCAATAACAACAAATATATATATATATATACATATACACATATATATATATACATATATATACACACACACACACACACACGCAAAGGGTATGTGAAATTCACACATAGACATGTGTTACTCTGTCCTAGATACTGTGCTAGGAGTTAGTTGAGTACATTTTATCCTCACAAAAATATTGTGACCCTTATTTAAAATGGGGAAACCAAAGTTCAGAGAGGGTTTATACCTTTTCAGCTCAACCTACATACTATGTGACTGGTCTGGAAGCCGTGTTGCTGTTATTGCAACCCTCTGCCTTTTCAATGACCATCTATGTAAACATATAGACATACAACATTCTTATAAAAGCAATGGTAAACATTAGATGGTTATATGTACAGGCAGGTGGGTCTGAGAATTGCCTGGTAAAGAGTTTCTAAGCCTCTGGTGGGTTCAGGGACACTGGCGTGACCACTGCAGAAGTCAGCTCAACTACTATTGAGATCTCCGTCCCAAATACCTTAACCTTTTCTCAGACGTGGACAAGCCATGTCTTCTAAGGGGTGAATGGTTATGGTATAGCTCACATCTTCCAGATTCCCTCCCTCAATGGCCCCTGTTTGAGTCACTCAGATTTCGTACTGCATTGCCCACGACCCATAAGGGAGAAGAAAGATAGCAACCTGAAAGTATTTGATTTCACGAGTAAAATTTCAGTACTGTATGAGAGATGGGAAAGTGTTCCATCACCTCCTTCTGAGGTTTGCAGTTGTCTTTTTTTTTTTTTTCCCCCATACACATGCATACTTGTGTGACTTCTGCTAGCTAGCTTCACATTCTACAGCAGTTTGAACCTGGGTTTTATTGGAAGGGAAGAAAACTTTATACTCATTAAGTACTTCTCCTTTGTCAGAGGCTTGCATATTCAGGTCCTGCTCGGATTTCATGGTGAGACTCTTTCACAGGCTTTGTTTGCCTTTCATGTAATTTGTTTTACTAAATAAAATGCAGTCTAATGAATGATTCAGCCAACCCATGAGGTTTTCTTGCTTACCTTCGAGGAGCTTCCTTGGGAACATGGACAGCCCTCTTCATCCCCGATACCCTGTGTCACCTCCTTGCTCTCCTCCCCCTGCCATTTCTGTCCTTTGGAATGGAGACCCCCAAACACCAAGGGCTCTAGGATTGACCTCTCTTCCCAGGAGAGGCCCAGGATGTGTGTTGCCTCTCCCTGCCCACCTTCCATCCCACCTAACATGTTTATTCTCGCCCCTTCTTTGATATGAGACCCTGCTTGCTCACAGGACATACAGAGTGGTCACAGAAAGCAGTGACAAAGCCTCCTTCCCTGCACCCTTGTTCCAGGTTATTCTTCCCTGGTTATATACCAGACCCCTGTTGAGGATAGGTTGATGAGAGAGCAGAGGTAAAGGCAGGAGTGGGTACCTTTCTAGGGGCCAGCATCCTGGGAAGGTTTATCCCTTCCTGCTGTGTTACCTGCACATGTCATTCATTTTAGAAGTGGGTACCTTCTAATGTTTTGTTGCTTGTAAAATATATTTAGTGCCATTCATAGTGTTTAATCCCAGCTATCGTTTTTTTTTTAATTGATCTAAAAATTTTGATGAATGATTTTTCAGTATTTCTGAAAAATACTTGTGTACTTGGTCTCTTTAACTTGTAGGAAGTAAATATTACTCTCCAACCTCTTACAGTTGGAGAACTGGCAGGTCATACAACTAGGGAGTGAAGGCAAGATGAAAACCCAGGTTTGTGAAATTCCAAAAATCCTACTTGGTATGTTATCCATGCTGCCCTCCCACATGATACGTGGCCCATTACTGAATTTGAAAATCAAACTGAATGGAAAATAGCAAATGTGGAGAGAGGAATATTCATCTATTTAAATTGATACGTGATGTTAAGTTTACTAAAGTGAATAGCCAACTTATGGCTTATAAATAACATGATATATCCTAATACTGTATTCAAAAGATGGCAGAGGCAAGCAATACATTCTTACCAGCATGGGATTTATTTCTCTAGGGCTTTACACAGCAGCTCTTCATGGAAAGAAAGAAACATCATAAAAATGCTGGTAGGTTATCTCGTTGGGTGGAGTTGTAAGAATGATGAAATCATGCAGAAGGGTGTGGCACGTGTCTGGCCTTTTATGAAGTTAGGGGAAAGTGTGACATTCATTTCTATTCAGTATGTTAAGTTACATATTTTGTAATGAATTTTTCTCTCTTTCACTTTAAAGATTTTTACTCCACGTGTGTTTTCTAAGACTAAATGGGTACCCCCAAATATGCTGATGGGAGTAATGACTGAAGTTCCTGCCTTTCAGATTGTCCATAAAAAATATAATAGGAGCCTGTCACAGCTCACAGAGTTCTATTCAAACATAAATTCTTTGGCTGTTGGAAATGTGTTTACATTCATGTCTGTTGGTCATAAATTTCCATTTTGGGGCAACCTGTTCCAATATAATAAAAGTGACAAGATTCCATCAATGTCAGCAATCTCAACTTGCTCACCATTAGCCTTTCTCTCAGTCACTTTGCTTGCAGGAATCACATAGTTATGCTTATTAATGGTGGGAAGTTAGGGAGTGGTTGATCCCTGAAGTTTTTCTAAATCAGTGTGCTGTTTGGATCATCGCTTCTACGAATGAAATTGACTATCACATTCTGCAAATTTCTGTTTGTTTTCTGTAGCATTTTCAAATTTCTTACTGTCCTAAACTTCATGACTGAAACTGTGTACCCACATCTTGTGGGATTTGGATATGCTTCTGTTGAAGAATAGTTGAGTCTAAGATATTCCTTAAAGTCTGGACCTTCGTATTAGTAGGAATATACTTCCTTGTCTTACTTACATTTGTCTATTTTGTTGAGAGATCAGAGAGGTCTTTAGAAACCAACGTATGTTTGGATGAGCTGTATTTTGGTTTCCATTTTTAGACCTACAGTGATACTTTGCTGTATTTTCTGTCATTACAGATTATTTCTCCACCTTGGCAGAAATGCCTTAATTTTTTTGGTCATTCTATATGATTGGCAGGAGTGATACTCAAAATATTTAGCAACTGGTTCGTCAAAGGCACTGACCAATCCGAACAGCTACTCTGGCCAGATACAAGGGACACTGGCTATAAACAGCTGTGGTAGCTGGGTCCATGCACAAGGTTTGAGTGTTTCTGGCTGGGGAAGTTTTTGGAGCATCTGTCTCAAATAACTCTTTTTGTTTTTTACTTATTGTGCAGTCAGTATCATAGATCACAGAAAATGTTGACAGAGAACCCATTGCAATTATTCTTTAAGATGACACTGATGAAAAAGTAATTAAGAATTCGCTTTTATGTCATATTCATGTGGACCTGTAATAATTAGATGGCTCAGTGCAATTCAAAAATGCATTGACTAGGTTTTTGGTGTATCCAGTTCTACTTTGTTTCACCTTTCTTCTGTGAGTGCAACAAACTTCACAAATACTAATTCCCAGCAGGTGTACATAATGTATGTGTTAACTACCCCATATTTAAGATAAAGTTAACAGAACAGGGAGATTAAATCTGAATGCTATCAGATTAGTGGTAAATTTAGGGTCAGGGTTCAAAAGAGATAGTTCATTTACAGTTTGTGATTTTTCCTCTGATGTCCGGGCATGAGCTCTTCTAGGTAGGCAGAAATGTTTGTTTAAACCCTTTACGGTGATATATTAAAATGGCTACATCAGTACTGTCTGTATGCATGCGAAATCCTTGAGAGATTACGCAATTAAAAAGGAAATAGATGAGACCTCGCCCTTCACAGGACCAAAATTCCCTTTAGCTGAATTCACAGCTTGGAGAAAGAGATTAACCATTTTTAAAGAGGAATGTCATCTGTTTATGTTTATTTCTTTTTCTCTCCTGGAGATCCTTTCTCACAGTGAGAATGGGTTCTGTAGCACTGCCTAGGGAATCTCAAGCTTTTCTCCCTCCATTTTCTTTCTTAACAGAGAAGGGGAGACAGAAATTAAGGCCCAGCAGTATCTATTATTTTAGCTACACTTTGCACTCGTACTTACATCTACCCTTTCTTGCTTAAGCTACAGGACTCATCTTTCCATTTTTTTTTTTTTTTTCCTGAAGGGTAAAAAGAGGAGATGAGAAACACCATGATCGCTTCATTCCCTTTTAAGTCTGATCAAGGCATGGGGAATCCTATTTCTGATGGGAAATAGAAAGATATTCTTTGAATATCTGCTTTGGCCTGATAGATGCTACTAAACAAGAGTGCTTCGTTATCTCCGCTGGCAAAACAAGGGCAGGCAGTAAAATGCAAAACAGGGAGGTTGGAGAGAAGAGTTATAATGAGCCCAAAGACTCAATAGGGAGGAATTTGTATTTTTTGGAGAAAAGAGAGCTCAGTGCTTAACTATTACAGTATGGCACGGTCACAAAGCCCTTTTATTTCAGGTTAGTTGGGAAGAGTTTGGTCTGCAGTTTTGAAAAGACTCAAGAGTAAAAGTTTAAGTAACTTTAGTTTTATTAATGTAAAGATGAATTTGTTTTAATTCTAACTTTTTATTCTGCTAATTCCTTATTAAATTGTTTCTTTGCAGAGGGCATTAAAAAAAAGAGTCTTGCCAAGATTGCTTTACTTAGTAGAAGAGATACATTTATAGTTAGTGGTATCTGTATAATAGGAGTTAGAGGGCTAAATACTTAAACTCTGTTATCTGTGGCATAGTAGATAAAAGCACTGGTTCTGCAATCAGATGATCCAGGTTTAAACCCTAGTTCTCCATCTGCTGGACTTGGGCACTGACTTAACCAAGCATTAATTAATACTTCAGTGTTCTCATGTCTAAAATGGCACAGAATGTGTAGCTAAGCCAATGGGCTGGGATGAGGACGAAAGTAATGTAAGTGCCTCAGAATAGTGTCCAGCCCAAGGTAAGTAGTCTGTAAATGTGAATTGTTACCACCGAGTAAACATTAGTCTTTTTATACTGCTAATATGTGTATCACTCCCTTTCTCATGGGTAAACTTGAGGCTCATCTCTAGTAAGTGATCATGTTGTAAATTACCAGGGTCCAAAGCGTGTTTTTCATTTTTTTTTTTTTAAACAAACTCTTTTGCAATCTTCCCATTGTGCCCAGTCCCACCTCCACGCCCCCCGCCCCCCGCAGTGCGGCTTCAGGACTGGACCCGGCACCAGCACTGGCACCGTGTTCACTGGGAGGATGAGTACAGGAATTCTTTGCTTGATTGCTTTTACCTTTCCTGGCACACAAGCCAAGATGTCAGACAAGATGGGTTTGGGGATAGCGGAGACCCTTTTAGTATTAGGCGAAGATGATGCTGATTACGCCACGATGTTATTTTCAGTGAAAGTAACTCCCTCTTTTGTTACTGGTTCAGAAGGAGCAGGGAGGTAAAGATTAAATG
The DNA here is from genome assembly GCF_949987515.2 of Delphinus delphis. Lineage (NCBI taxonomy): Eukaryota > Metazoa > Chordata > Mammalia > Artiodactyla > Delphinidae > Delphinus > Delphinus delphis. The sequence goes on from NC_082688.1 coordinate 66,895,707, forward strand.
CACGAATCATTGGGCAAGGCCGAGTTAATTCTTGGAGAAAGCTACAACACGCTGCCCCATAGTTCTGAAAGGTCATCACAGTGCTACTTAATATTCTTCATGTACTGGGTATTGTTTTCCATATGGAATCCCCAAGTGCTTTCAGCAGCTCGCTTGTTAGCTGCTGACAGCTTTTCACCCAGCGTTTTCTATTCCTTCCCCCCGCCCCATCTCCTCTGCTTTATCCAGATTCTAGATCTTTGCGCTCCACATCTCTTTCCCTGTACTCCCTTCTCACCACCACCACCCCCCTGTTGCATTTTTTATGGTAAATAAAATAATTGTGCAGTGTAAGCCCACTGGGGTAACAAGGCATTTGTTTTTGCATAGCTTTTTGGTAACATAAGCCAGAGGAGGATGGTGAATATTCTTTTATTTACAAACAGTCTACACATAATTCCATTTAACTGGAGATAACAGCCTAAGCTGCTTTCTGATTTAACCCCCTTGCTATTTCAGATAAAGAACCTACACAAGCTTTCATTTGAGCAGGCATTTTGCCTAAAAATTGACCCTTTGATAGTGAGTGTGTCAGGGCAATTCTGCATTCCACTGGTGCCATTAGCCTTTAGTATGCGTGTTGCAAAGTAGCATACAGAGTTGGACTTAACCCAATCAGTTTAGCGTCAAGCTGAAACTTGCACCCAGTCTAAGAAGACAATTAAATCAAGCCAATGGGTCTAAAAATAGGTTCCCCAATTAGAATGTGAGGTCTGCGCTTAAGGGCACTTTCTTGCATTTTGATATTAACTGTAACAAATTAGAGTGTTGGTTACAATTTTATAGGGCCCAAATATCTTGTTGAATAAAGAATGGACTGAGATTGGTTGTGATAAAGAGTTATTGTGTCATAGATGGGCGAGGGAATACATATGTATCATATTAGAATTGAACATTTGTCCCTCTTCAATACTCTAGCCAGGAAATTAATTCTTTGGGAATCTTATTTACACATCTGTTGGTAATGTTTATTACTTGTTAATTCTATGTAAATGGCTCTACTTTTTTTTAAGACAAGTATCTATTTGAAAAGAAAAATGTTTCGCAGCAGAGTCCTCAGCACGGGGATGCCTGTGTGTCACCGAGCTTTGTAAACAAGTGCTGGCTCTTGTGTTAACACGTGACTGTTCTACACCGGAAAAAAAAGTACTAGTACTGATTATAAGAATTCACCGCCTTTTCTGTTCTGTGCCTTTTACTGTATTTTTATTTGCCTGCTATTCTCCAAAGATGGCCATTTTGAATTGCTTAGTATATTTCATCATCTGAAAATGTCAATGTACTTATGTAATGAAAATGCCAGTATGTATATGGAATTAGCACAGAGATGATGAAAGCCGTTCAGCGTTGATCAATAATCATATTTGATTTGGGCTTTCTACTTTGCTTTCCTCAAACATCCTGCACTTTGATATTTATTGCCACTCACTGAGATTCTGGTCCTGACTAAATAGAAATTGTTTGAGGCAATTTTTTTAAAAAGTGCTAATACTTACCTTCCAGGGGTCTTTTGAAGATCATCCATGTAATACATGGTATAATATATGCTAGCATTTCACAAATGGTAGTTAGTATTATTTTAAGAAAACAGACTTTTCATAAAGATGGACACCCGTGGAAAAATCCATCTTTCATTCCGGATCTCTTGTCTTTGAGATCCTGCCGCTCCACATTAGCTGCTGCCATCAAATACTGCCCCTCACTGAAAATGCCATACTGACAGCTCTGTCTTCATGTTAGCTGGAATGACTGGCACTACTGTATTTTCTGTTCACAAAAATAAAAATACTATTCACCATTAATACAAATTGTGCCATCCTCCATTAATAAAAATTGGACCACTTGGGCATCTCACGTAGTTCTAGCCTTTCTGTTCTTAACAAGCTAAAAAAGGTCAATTTAACCCAGTAAGTGGAAGCAGACATATATTTGAAGAATATGTATTTAATATATACACATATGCTTACAAACATATGTCCGTACATACCTATACTTGTGCAAATTCGAGTACCGTGCCATTTTTTAATGGCAACCAATGTCTCACAGAAGGCAGGGAATAGTACTGAAAAATAAAATAGTAAAAGTGACAAAAGATAAAAGTAATATGGTTAGCATTCATGTATACAGAAATGATAAGGTTGGGAGCAGAGCTAGGCACACAGGGGGAAGACTGAAGAAACACGAGTGGCTTGTTAGCAAAATAACCCCAGGCTTCTGGTCCGTGATACCAAAGAGAATGTAGGAATGTTAATACTCACAGATAAAGCTATATTAATTGAGAGGCTTTTCTGGAGAGAAGAGAAGGAAGTATCTTCTACGTGCTGTGAAGATTTACATGTGATTTCCGTAACATCAGGGTATGTTTAGCTAAACATCTTTTTTCTTTTAATAATCATCTGATATTACCAGGTCATCTGGGGAAGGAAATGCTTTGGAAAAGGAAGTGGTAATGAGGAAGAAAGTCTTAGGAAGTCCGACTGTGGCATGGGTTGGTGGGTTCCTTATAAGTATTTAATTTCCTGTCTGGGAGGTGGGTTTCTGACTTTGTGTCTTACAAGTGAAGTGACCTATCAAGCTATTTGCCGTGACGTCCGCTGCTTTCTTGCCTGTTTTATCTCCTGGATGCCTAGAATAATATGTGAGGAGACAACAGAAAGCTAGCATATGTTCAATACAAAGGCTCTGTGAAATCTGTGAGCCTGCTGTGCATCAAGCCGATGTAATTCATTTATTTTTTTAAAGCAGTGATGATACACTCTTTCCTCTGGATGACAAATTACAGAGCACATCTGAAAAGCCCTCTCTTTCGGGAAAACATTCTGCCTCTTTTTTGTTCCTCGCGTAGCATCTTTATTCTGTATGATGGAAGAAAAAAAAAAAAAGCAACATTGACTGAATACCCCTAGAAAGAAAAAGAAAATGATAAAAGAACTAGATTTGAATATGTGACTGTAATAGCACAAAGACAATACACATACTGCATACATCACGTTAAGCTAGGAGAAGCAGTCCTTTCATAGTTCTCCTGCAGCTATCTAAAATAGAAATGGTGGCTAAGTCTTGTTGTCTTTTCACTATGTTGGGACCAGAGACTAGAACTGGTTAAGTCTCTTGTAGCAGAGGTGACAGGCAAAGTTTATTTCTGTAGGATCTAATAGGTTAGCTGCAAATAATGATACCTCTCTAAAAAATACACTAAGAGAATAGTTTTATTTTCCTCAAAGAATACTTCTACTAGTTATTACTAGGATTTTTGTTAGGCATTGTAGATCTTTGTTATACTTGCAATAGGAAAGATTTACCACTAATGCTTTCATATTAGGATATATTGATACTTGTCTTCAAGCTGCCCAGCGATCTTCATCATCTTTGATTGTGCAGTGTCTTCCCCAGACAGCCGTTTCAGATATTTTTCCTGTCTCCTAAAAACCCCTTATATCCCTTCCCTCACATGACTATCTCATTCTCAAATAAAAATCAAGGTCTTCCAGACTGACCAGCCTCCTCTGCTCTTTTTCGTTAGCTTAACCTTTCTCTCCTAGGACCAGAACCAGAGGAAGGGGAAGGGTGCCTCTCCTCTGAGCCAAGTCCCTTTGGCATCCACAACTTAGATCTTCTTTCTTGCTGCCCCAGGGGTCTTCCTGTGTTCATCATCTTTCTTTGTAGCGTACTTGCTTCCAAACCTTCATACTTCTAGGAATTTATATGTCTTTTTTTAACTTGGGAAAAACATCCCTTTGATTCACGTATTCATTCATTATTCATTCAGGCAACATTCGTTGACTACCTATGCATCACTTAGTGTTGGTTGTTTGTAAGCAACAGAAACAGACTTTGGTTACTTTGAACTGAGAAGGAATGTGTGGGAAAGATATAAGGTGACCCATAAAATGGGTAGAAAAGTTTAAGGATCTGGTTTTGGAGATGACATAGGCCAGAGCAGTTCGGGAGAATCCAGGTGACTAAGGCTAAAGAAAAATCGCTTCTGGGATGAATCAGGTTTAACCATCTTCAGCCTCTGTATCACTTTTCTCAAAACTTAAATTCCAGGGAGTGACTGTGTGATTGGCTTGGGATACAGCCCCCATCCCTAGACCTGAGAAGGGTGGGAAATCTGGATTGACAGACTCACTAGGACAGCATCCAGTGGGGGAGGGTTAGTCTCAAGATGCTACTGCTAGGAGAAAGAAAAATGGGTACCAGTGAGGCAAAAACAATGGCTAGCCATTATAGCCTACAATATACCAGGCAGCCAGCATGCTGGTCTTTAGAATAGGAGGACAAATAAAGGAAAATTAACATTTATTAAAAGGAAAATCATATGATAAAAATGATAGAATTGAATTTGTAATAATGGGTTTAAAGATAGATGTTGTGCACATATCACGACACATACAGGAGAAATGGTCCCTGCTGAAAGATGAAGGGATACAACTGCCAAAGCACATGAATTGTGGCCCAATCACACTATCTTGTCCCAATGTGTAAATAAGAGACTGGAACTGGTCCAAGATAAGACAGTAGTTGTCCTTGAGGAGCTTATAGTCAGTGGCATCTAGGGCAGGAAGAGGTAATGCTAAGAAAATACAGAAAGCTACTAGCATGGAGACACTGAGAAGGTACACCTCATCTAAGGATGGGCTGATTCTGAGGAACTTTCCAGGAAAAAAAAAAAAAGAAAAACAAACCACCTCGTCTGGAATTTAAGAAGAAATTGCTTGTGGTAGATGGAGTGGTACAATGGTGGGAAGGGTATTCCTGAAAGAGGGAATAGCAGGAGGAGAGGCAGGGAGACGTGTGTAAAAAGAGCTGCGGAGATTGTGTGGAGAAAGGATTTGAAGGAGTGGTGACTGGAGGTATTGGGCCTGGGGACCATCAACATGTACACAGTAGAGAGACCGGTAGGATGGGGAGTGGAAAACGCCCGCTGGTTTGGGTAGGTAGGGAGCCAGGGGCGAGCAGTCTGAGTGGAGCAGGGCAGGCCGAAACCAGATGGTAGCGATGTAGGAGAGAATCGGGCCTGAGGATGCTGACAGGAAGTGGAGGCTGCTGTGCGGAGGGTTGTAGCTGAGAGAGTTCTACACTAAAAGGATGAAATCAAGAAAGGAAGAAAGGAAGTCACAGAGGAGAAGATTGAGGGGGAGAGTGATACTTAAAGATCAGAGAAACGGGAAGGAATGTTGGCCTTCAATAGATGGCTTATCCTCTGATACTGGAGATCAGGACATGAGAATAGGTGTCAGTATATGGGAATCTGTGGGTAGGAGGATGAGGGTGCTGAGGGAGGAGATTACGGAGAGTCTTGACAGGAAACTAGACATACTTTGGAATTAAAAGAAAACCTGAGTTCAAATTCTGGTTCCGCAATATCAAGCTGATGACCTTTGGAAAGTTACTTAACTCCTCTGAGCCTCACTTTCCCCATTTGTAGCATGAAAAGATTAAAGAACTTACCTCAAGCGGTTGTGGCAAACTTGAAACACTGACTATTGTCCCTGACACCTAGTGAGTACTTAGTAGTGGTATCCATTATTATTATTATTATTAGCATAAGTATAATGAACACAGTATGAGCGAGTGACTTCATAATATACGTCATCGCATGTTTAAGACTGGAGTGTGTAGACTCTAGAGCCACGAGACCCAGCTCTGCCCACACACTGTATCAGCTTTGTGATGTTGGGGCTGAAAATAGTATCTACCTTATAGGGTTACTGTGGAGATTAAGTTAATTCATATGAAACTTTCAGTGAAGATCACATAAGTGGTAACTATTATTAGTGTTTTAATTTTTATTCAAGAGCCAAAACAGCACCCTTCAGTATATATTGTTATCTCTGTTTTATAAGGGAGGGCCTCAAAGTGCAGAAGGGTTAAACGATTTATCCCGAGCCAGATAACTAGCAAATGGCAGGGTTGGACTACAACCCAGATTCCTTGTGTCTCCACGTTCTATCCACTCGGCATTACACTGTGACATCTGACTGACTGCCTAGCTTTGACCTTTAGTACCTGTTTATCCATACTCTGAATGGCTTTACATCACATACTCCATGAGATCATCTGGACCATTAGCTCCCAGGCTCATCCTTGGGTCTAGCCAGCCAGCTTTTTGTCCCGCCTTTGTGACCCACTGCTCAAGCCCCAGCTCCTGACAGTCTGGATGTATGTGAAGAAGCGTGGAAGTAAATGGAAGTTTGATTCACCAAGGGCTGTTCTACAAGTACATGATGGAGGTCGCAGATACTTGAGAGAGAGAGGATTCCATCATGAGTGCGAGTATTGCATTCATTTCTGTGAATGTAGTGAAAGAAATTTGGACTGGCCAGGTCCAAAGATGCTGCACATCGGTGCGCGCTCTACCTACACGTCTGCATTGCTTTCTCATCAGTTTGGCGAATTGTTTTATTGCCGTACGATTCGGTACTTTGGAAGCAACCAAAGACTTACCATTTGGATCGTTGTATGGATGCTTGATGATAAAAGTCTGACTCCGTTTCTGCTCTTGTAGCAGATCCGAAGGGAATCTCAGTTCCAAATGTTGTATAACATCATGACCTTTCTTTGATGTATCGTGGTGTGGCAGACAGATGTACATAAGCACCAACATCCCGAATATTTCAAACTACCCTTGTTCTTCATAACAGGATTAGGAGACAGAATGGGCCTTCTGTGCAATCCAGCTTTACTATATGAAAGAAAGCATACATAAAAAGCAGATTTTCCGTATTTAGAAATGAGGTTCTTTGGGGTCAGCTTTTATTTAATTTAAAGACACTTAGGTTTTACATTCAAAATGTATTCCCACTTCATGGCCTTAAAGAGTCAAACATTAAAGATTGAAACAAGAATTCCAATAGTATTTTTAAAACAATTAAGCTGCAGAATGTCAATATTTGGACATCTAAAAAGAAAATATTTCTTATAATGAGTGGTAATGTAATCACTAAACACCAAAGGAAGGGTTCATAAGGGAACCTTGAATTCACTGATATTTGAAAGAAGGATAGTTTTAGTTCAACTGCTGAGGAAATGTTTTATTTCAACTAGAAATTAAAGCGTTTTATATTACAAATGAAATGATTTTACAATATGGGAAGGATTTGGAGGGAGGGGAAAAATCCCTAAGGATCAGAAATGTTAAACAGGGAATGTGAAGGGAAGGATCAGAATGAGAGGTGTGAAAGGAAGAGGGGAGGGAAAGGGCTTGCGTTTCAGACTTTTGGTTGCTTCCATGGGGTGCAAACTGGAAGCTTCTTCTCTAAGTAGTAACGGGACTCACACAGAGAGCCTATGGCCAGTCTGACACATGGGTGTGGACCCGCCAAAACACAGAGTAGATGCAGGCACAAAATGAAGAGGAGGGCAGAGCATGTGAACTGCCACACGCCAAAGAGAGAAGAAACACGCACGGAGGTAAACTGTACATATGCCCCACAAAAGGTTTCTATTATACTCAGTTATCTCAAACCCATAGAAGAGATGCCAATATAAAGCCAAATTTACTAACGTGGAAGCCTAGGATTCTCTGACATCCCCTCTATCTAGGGAATTAATGTCCATGCATCTCATAGGGGCTGTAGAATGGTGCCTCTGATGGGTTACATGGTATAACTAAGGATAAGAACTTAGTACCTGTATTTTCCTGGAAAATGTGGGAAACTGTTATCGTTTGGTAGAAGAAGAATCATTGAGACAAAAAAAGCATTGACTGAAGGAGGAAAATTAAATAGAAACGTGGGTGCTAAATAAGTGAAGAGAGGTACCAGATGTAACCAACTGTCTAAAAAGATCTAATAAAATAATTCATTTACCCTAGCAAAAAAATTTAAATTACCTACTGTGTGCTAAACCCTGGGCTGGGCCCTTCATCTATGAGGGCAAGTAAGATAGACGTAGTTTTTGACCTCATGGTGCATACGGACAAATGAGTAAGGGATGACACATGTTTAACCTGTGTTCTGATGGAAGGTTACACTATAACAAGGCAAAGTGCTAGAGCACCTAATCAAGTTTGTCGTGTATCATGGATAGCTTCTCAGGGGACGAGATGCTTAACTGATGCCTGAAGGGGAAGAGATATCCAGGCAAAGACAAGCACACCTGGAAGAGTGACCAGCTAGACCTGGAGAACACCCCAAAGGCCCATGCAGCTCACTAGAGAAGTTGGCGGGAAAGGTAGACCATTGCTGCAGAAGGGACTGGAGGATGAGAAACAGCATCCGTTGAGTACCCATTGGGAGCCAGTGCTTTATGTACATTCTCATAGTTCATATTCAGTACAGCAGATGTTGCTTTCATTTCATAGATGAAGAAAAAAGAAGTGCAGGGAGAGTAAGTGACTTGGCCAAGGACACACAGCTTAGTGCCAACCCCATCTAGAACCCAGCTTCAACCATTCTGGTCCCTTAGCCTCTATGCTTCCCACTGGACTACCGTATTTCCCTTGGTTTCAAGGAAAAAATAACCTATTACATACAGATGGCTATTTAAATTGTAAACCACATAGGTCTTCGCCTTTAGATAATACCAAATCTTTTTGGTGAAAGGGTTTCATGGTCACTCAACAAGTGAGTGGTAGGTATTTGGAGTGTAAGTATAAGAAGCATCATGACAGAAATATAATGGAAGCCAAATGGTATTTAGTTTCCTTGGATCTTCAGTGTATCACGTCATCCTTAGAAATCCAGATCAAACCCCCTCTTGTACTGTCTCAGCTGCCATGCAGAATTCATTGCTTCCTGCTCTGTCCATCTTGTGACCTTAGGACTTTTTTGTATTATAGTTAGTTTTGCATAGTGCTGTCTTTTATGAGTCATAAAATCTGTCTCACAGACTTATTTGGAAGAGTGTATGAGATCATGCATATGTAAATTCCTAGTCCTTCTGTAAAGTACACACTACGGTAAAGCGCACCCCATATGTGTATTAGTTGAATGCAGCGGTGAGGTGGTAAATGTTGAATAGCCATCTCTGAGGGAAAAATGGCGCTAATTTGCAGCATCTGCCAATTTCCATTGTGTAAACGCTCCCCTGATTTCAGACTACCCATGTGATATCATTGAGTGTATACTTGGGAAGAGATGTGCCAGAGGGCTCCATTATCTAGATTTTCCACTGTACACATACGCTAGATGTAAATAACATTATGAGCATAGAAATGCAGTAAGATAATTAGAAAGTGCGGTGTTTGGAGTACTTGTTACCTTTAATTTCCAAATAATTTATTTAATTGTCAGTTTATATAATTTAATTTTTAATCATGGCTATGTTTAATAATTGGCTCACAAAATTCTTGAGAATTTAACAGTTGGCCCTTCTGGGCTGGTAGCAGCTGGTTCCAACACAGCACTGAATCATGAGCCTCTGAGGCAGGACCTTTTTGTGTTCGTCTTTGTGTTTTCATTGCTTAACTGAACTCAGTTAAGCCTGGAACTCAGAAGATGTTTGGACTATCAATAAATGATGAATAAAAAATTGGACAAATGCAAATGTAAAACCAAGTTACTGCTGCATATGAAAAGGACCTTGGATATATCCCATAGCCTCTGTTGGCCTCAGTTCCTTCATCTATAAGGCAAGGGGCTTGGGCTGACCTAAGGCTCCCCCCATCTCTCACATTCTACCGGTTTTAATGGCCAGAAACAAAGTCTGTGATTATGTTAACTCTTTTCTTAGCTGTGTGCTTGTATTGCAAGGACAACATTGTAACTACCTCATTTAGGACTTAAGCACTAAGTGAATGGTAGATTCAGAACTTACTTTATCTTGAACAGAGATAAAGACTATGTAATTTGCTTTGGTTTACTCTTTGAATCATTAGAACATTTGTCTAGATTTTCTATAAATAGGACACTGTCATGTGCTCCTATACACTTGGATTTAATGGAAAAAAAAACCCTATTTCTTTAAGTGATAGAAAAAAGAAATTAAAATTAGAGAAATTCCTCATTTTCAACTCTTTAATAAAGCTTTAAATGCTAACTTTTTGGAGCTGTGAGCTTAAGATTAACCTTGCCAAGCATTTCCTTTGAGGGGGAGATCAGAATCAACACTAAAGATGAAATCTTTAACATTAAGTCTTGTTCCTGAGACTCATCTGATCCTAGAACCCCTTTTCCCTGCAAATAGCAGTAAAACCTCAGGGGACACTGGTGTTCCATGGAACCCAGTTTGGAAAATATATGTTGGATAATTTACAATTTTGAAGTTTCGTGTTTTTAATTATTAATTTAGAATTCTACCTTTTCAGGTGTCATACTACCAAATCCATTAACCTGATCTGTAGTGAAAAGCAAAACCAGATGGTAGATTAGTATAATCTCAGAGTAAATGTAGAGGGACTAAGACAGTTTCCTCTTCCAGATTTCCTGAAGGGATCTCCAGTATAATTTGCCACCTTGGTCACCGTATATTTGTAAAATGAAGCTGGTGGATTCGATAGGCCTAAGAGACTATGATTGATACCATTAGCCATTGCAACCACTGCATAGGGAGCTCTGGCACTGGGGAGGATTATGGTACTAAAGCCTTAAACACATTCACAGAAGTGAAGGGGGAACCAGAGAGGAGTTTGTTTAAGCTAAATGTTCTGATGTTTGAATGTTGACACACTCAACTGTACTTAGGTCCAGGAGAATTTAAAAAAGTGTGTCCCCTGGGAGGATAGACTTGATTTACATGGCAGTTCTTTCATTAAATTCAGTGAAGCCTGCAAAAATTGCTAATGAAGGAAAATTATGAAGTATGCTGGCTCAGTTTATTTGCTCTTTCCATAATAATTTGGCCTCCAACCATCTTACACAGAATCTAAAGTAATCAGATTTCAAAGAAATTAACCCCTCATTCTTTAGCTTAAAATTCAAAGGATATTTTGCTTTTATCAAAAAGATGAAGAAGATAACAGTAAAACTGGATTGGTAATTTCACTTCATTGTGAGATATTGAGGTTACATTAGACATGAGATTTTAACGTATTTTTAGAATATTTTTAGGTGTCTCCATAGAGCTTTTCAACTTTTCTGAGGCAAGTTACTGCTGTCTCAACACTTTGAAAATAGGACTAGAAGAGATGTTTAACTAGTGGATGAAATGGGTAAATACGTCTTTGCTGTTCTGGAATTTGAGATTTTCCTGTTGTCCCCTCTAGTCCATTCTGTACTTTGCAGTCAGAGTGATCAATATTAACATGCAAATCTGATCAAAACCCTCCTTATATCCCTTTAAAGGACTCCCAGTGCTCTCAGCATGAGACACAAACTCCTCAGCAAGGCTGGGGGTCCCCGCATGATACAACTCTTATCTGTTACTCTCATCCTGAATAAGGTAGGACACACTTCATTTTATTTACGCCTATTCCCTGGTGTCAACAACCCCAGCTCTCAGATGCCTGAGGCACCGAGAACAACTCAGGTCAGCAGTGGGTATTCGCTCACAGTTGTCTCCTCAGGGACTCCAGCTACCTGGGCATCTTGAATGTTGCTGGTGGTTTTGCCAGAGGGAAAAAGAGCTCTGGCAGGTCCCACCTCAACAGTTCGGTGCTCTAGCCTGCAAGTGACAACTCATGGCCACAACTAGCTGCATGGCCTCATCCAACCTCAAGAGAGCCAGGAAGACAAGACAACCCTCTGGTGTGTCCAGAGGGCGAGGGGGACTGGATATCGGTGAGCTGCACTAATGACTGTCACGAGCTTCCTGCCTCTTGCTGTTTACTCTCCCCTAGAGACCTCCAGTCCAGATGCCATGAAAGCATCATTCATTTAGTTGCTCATGCCCTTAATCATGTCACCGGGTTCATTGCCTCAGCCAGTTCACCCTTGCAATCCCCTCATTCATTCTTCTCTCCATTCTCCCTCCTCCACTTTGCACTGATACTCAGAATATTCTTCCTCTTCTTCCCTTCATCTTCCTCTTCCCTCTTCCTTTACAATTCAGTGTTTCTACCACCACCTTCAGGAGGCTCTTTATCTGCACTCCACAAAGCTGGTTTATCAGTCCTTTGTCTGGTCTCCCTAATGTAAATCTTAACTCACTGCATTGTGATCGCTTATTTACCCATCTCTGTCTTGGAGACTGTCGTACTCCGAGTACTTTGCATGATGCCTGGCAAAGAGTCAGTTGGTAAAAACTTTATTACCGTTTTCTGTTTGAGTGAATTAGTTACAAGAGATTCTTTATAGCAAAGAACTTAGTGTCATGGTGTATACGAGAAATTCCTTCACTCTGGTTTTCGGACTATTGCTTTATTTAAACAAAATTATCCAACTCTAGGTCTGTTGATTTTATTTGATGAGAACAGTTCAGAAAATGAATTTTAGATTTCCAAGTGGCTGAGAATATAACTAGCCACTAAAGCTAGTGGCATCAGAAATGGGGTTGAGCAGCAGTGTAAGATCAAGTTAAAGTTCAAAGCAAAATATTCTAACTTAATGGCCCTTATGAACATAAAGCAAATGGTCACCAAACAAATCTGCTTGTTCTTAGAATCCAGCCTTGCAGATACAGGTACTCAATACAAACATGTCAATTTTCTTGCAATACATTATTTTCCTTCATGGAACATTTAGAAAATAAATCAAGGAAGAGAAAATATAAACATTCCATGTTCTTAACTTTAAAATCTTCAAAAGAAACTTCTAACCTATGCATCAGTTGTATGGGAAATTTAAACTCAAAGTAAGAATAATTATATTTCTCATTCCACAATTGATCCTGTGTGTGGTTGAATTACCCTAGGGGGCAGTTTTGACCACCAGTCACTGTACGCTAGCCTGTTTTTCAAATTCTGCCCCACAATTTGCCAAGCTTCTCAGATGAAGCTCAGGCAGCTCTGAGAATTAACACAATCGTTAAGGCAGATACTTAAAGTATACATTAAGGATTAGCTCTGAGCCTTCGTAGAAAAATTGCCAGAAAGCTAGAGGGATAACAGCATATAAGCAGAAAGAAAGTTTTCTGACTACACACACACACACACACACATGCACGCACGTATATAATTATTTATATATACATTATATGATATGCTTTAAAGTCTGGAGAGATTGTTACTAGAACATGAAATACCAGGGAAAATCATTATATGGGAAAGGAACACATGCAAATAAAGGATTAAACAACCAGTAGTCTAATTCTATAAAATACTTTCGTCAGATTGTAAGGACCTGTACTGGTTTCCTCCAGAGCCAAAAGTGGGAGAGGTTAACAGTGAACTCAGGGAATAAGTTCTGAAGCCAAAGCTTAACATCTGCTGAGGGATAGCTGTCAATTCCATGAGATGCTGGGGAAGAGGAAACCTATGAGTACCTGCAGTGCTGCTGCTCTGCTTTCTCAACCCAGGAAACATGCACAGCCCCAACAGAGTGGGTGGAGGGCTAGTTTAGCCAAACGGGACTCCCAGACCTAGGTCTGTTCCATTTGGTCAGCATAATCCTAGACCTAAGGGTATTCTTTACATAATTATGAAATCCAAACACTGCTTTGCAATGTACCCAAATCCTTTCAAGTTTACATGTCATACGTATAATGCGCGGTTAATTTTGCTTGTGAATTTTATGTGATCATTGTATCTTCATATATAGTTACTTTGGTGTACCACATTTGTTTAGATTATTTTATAACTTCTAAAGGTAGTCAGATTCTCAAAGACATGAAGCACGTGTGGAATGAAAACTATAAAAAAATTTTAAGACAGTGTCAGGTATCTTATGAATGGTAAAAACGTGGATAAGAAGAATAATGAGAACAAATTATTCACAACATGACATGAAAGTGCTAAAAAGTTCTCATGACTTTAGAGATAGCCGAGAACTAATGTGTGATTCGGGGACAAAACAGATATAAGTCAGAAAAGATCTTTTGTAACTATGAGATTAAGTTGAAGGTAATTTGAGAGCTACTATTTATGAAAAATAATAGCTCAATTCTGTTCGAATTATTGTCATGATATGATCATCATCTCAGTCAAATATTATCTATGCATTTTAACAGAAAAATGTTCAACAACTTAAATAAACTCTTACTGAGCCAGGGAGTGGGATAGGCACACAATGTTTACACCCGGTGGTCGGAATATTAACCGCCTGAAAGGGGTGGAGGAGGTCACTGTTGTGCCCATAAGAGAAGGACGATACATGGCAGGCAGCTGCCCCCCTCCCCCTTGTTGGAACTTAGATTCTCATAATTAGAGAAGGCAGGTCTTTATGAGGTCACTGGCTCTGGAAATCTGCCTTCTCCCCTTCTTGACGCTTCTGCGAGATGCGTCTTGAGCCTGCCAGACTGAGTCCAGGACCTAACTGAAGCTATCAAATAGGGAACAGAGATCTAAAATTCAGGTTTTAGAGCTCAAAGGAGTGGTAAGATCACTGAGCCTACCTCTTTCATTTTATAGAGGGGAAACCTGAGGCCAAAAGGGATTCTGTGACTTGTCCAAGCTCACACAAGTGAGTAACACAAAAGCCAGCCTCTTGACTTCGAGCCCAGTGTATTTTCCATGACACAACACAACACATGAGTCATCTGGAGAATGGAGCCTAGAATTATGAGGGTGGGGCCAGCAGTTGAAGAGAGGGTTAGGTATGTAGCTTTGGCAGAGTGTTCCCTCTAAAACAAAGGGGCCATTCTTAAGACGTCCTCAGTGCGAGCACTGAGAAATCCAAAATACCCATTGAGGTCTTTAGCCGTCAGGGTAAGGAGGTTCCTTTCTAGAGAAAGAAACAAGTTTGCCCTGGCGAGGGTCCAAACATTGCAGGTGTTCTCTGTGGGACCACAGTCACAAAACCTTTCCTTGGCTTGTTGGACAGAACCCACCATGGAAGGGTCTCCCCAAGAACTCTGAGCTACAGGCCCTCGTGGCTGGTAAGGAGGGTGGTGCCTTCTAACAGATGGCTCCCATCTGACCACCAAGTCAGAACAGCTTTTATGAAGACTCTGCTGCTTTCCAGGGTTTCTGGCATGTGCATTCCAAACACGATCAAGAACATCTGGAGAACTTGGAACCAGCAACACGCTTGGGGCATGGCCTCTAGGCAGATGATCAGCAAACTGAGTCACTGAAACCTCTCTTTTATGAAGCGTTAGATGTAGGTCTGGAAGCAGCACTGAGGCCAGCCCATGTCAGTGGAGTCTACTTTCCTTTGCCCATTTCCCTGGGTTGGGCTTGTCCTGGAGCCCAAGTCTCGTATATGAATGTTGCTTTCCAACAGAGGAATTTAAAAGCATGAGGAAAGAGAATAGCCATGGTTTCCTGAGGGATGCTGAGACAGGTGGCCAAAGACCCAAACCTAGAGCCTTTGCAGATGTCATTGGTGGGTATTAGGAGGGAAACTGTGGGGTGAGGGCTTCTCCCATGATATCGAGAGATGTCTGGAATATTTTGATCCTCTGTAGCATCTTCCACAGTTGATTGAATAAATATGAAGCAGGGGCTTCATTTTTCTTGCTCCACCTTGTGTTTTCTTTGCCTGGAAAGAAAGGAAGAAAGCATGACAGGACAGTTAGTGTGCGTAACATAAATTTTACTCTGAAATGGCATTTGTAGATAGGTACCTTTACAGTTAGAACTTGGATTCCAAGATAATTATCTTAGTCCAAGATAGCTCCTTCCCCTCCCTACCATTTCCTCACACAGCAGTGATCATTTCAGCACATATTACTTTGTGATGTTCTGTTTTCTCGTTTGTCTCACCCTTAGATTCTAAGTACCTTAAGGACTTTATTTCATGATCCATTCATCCCATCCCCTTAGCACCTGCTGTTGTGCATATTGAATGACCAGAAGTAATGATACTAACAAAGTAATAATTGCTAATGTGCAACATTTTATATGTAGCTTGCACAGCACTTTCACATATGTTGTACCATTTCAAAGTTTCACTAAACCTGTAAAATAAAGAAGGGTGATTTCCTTTCAGGAAATTGAACCTCAGATGGAAGTACCTTCCCTTGGGCTTGCAACTAATGACTGATAGAACTTTGATTCCAGCCCAGGTCTTCTGACTCCAAATCAGATGCTTTTTTCAACAGTCTGAAGGATATCTAGATTTCAAAACTGTGTGTTCATCAGCGCATAGGCTGACTAAGGTTGATAGTTTTATATGTATACATCATGAGAGATGGAGGTATGTACAGTCTTGAGTGTTTAAGTAAAATTTCAGAGCAACATAATTTTGTAGACTTTTAAATGAAGGAGCTTTATAAGAGTGAAGAGCCAATTCAAAAATCAACCAACCAACCAAACAAAATCAAAGGGACTCTAAAACCTTAAATGAGGACATTCTTGAGTAAAAAAAAATGGTTTTTTGGTTCCTGCTTTTGGTGTCACAAGCAATTATGTCTTTAGTTATATGACTTAACTTTTATTTTCCCATCTGAAAAATGATGGAGCTGAACCAAATGGTGTCTCTTTCATTTCCTGTCTTAGTCCATTTAGGCTGCTATAACAAAAATACCATAGACTGGGTATTTATTTCACAGAGTTTTCACATTTTTGGAGTCTGTGAAGTCCAAAATCAAGGCCCCAGCAGACCTGGTGTCTGGTGAGGGCCCTGGTTCATACATGGCCACCTTCTCACTGAGTCATCACAGGGCAGAAGGGCTGAGAGAGCTCTCTGGGGTGTCTTTTGGAAGGGCACTAATCACATTCATGAGGGCTGCACCTTCATGGCCTAATCGCCTCCTAAAGGCCTCACCTCCTAATACCATTACATTGGGGGTTTGGATTTCAACATATGAATTTTGGGGGTCATCAACGTTCAGTCCATAACACTTCCCCTGGCAAAATTCTCTACTTCTGTTATTCTAATTAAAAGAGTTGGAAGCATTTAATTATAGCTGTACAAAGCATAGTACTCATTTCTAGTGGAAGAACTTCTTTTATCTGCCACTTGAGCAGAGTTACTGAGATGCTGCTAGTTAGGACTCAACAGATGAAGTTCTCCATACACAAAATGGTTAAAAATTAGAAGCCAAGATTTGAAAGGTCACTTTTCATCAGTCTGTCACTATGGGAAAATAGAGAAACTGGGGGTGGGGGTGTATGTGTTCCTCAAGCATTTGAAACTCATACCCCTAGAAAGTTTTCTCATGCCACTGACCATTACCGTCGGTCAAGGACATGGTCAAGCACAGTTGGTAAAACTGCAGTGAAGATCGTATTCTGAAAATAAGGAGGTCCATTAAATACACTTTTGCACGTCCTATTTATGCTGTTGCCTCTCTGCAACCCCAAGACCTGTGGCTGCAGGCCTTTGTGCCACCACGTGACAGTGCGTTTAAGGATGCAACTTGCAAGCAGGACCAGTGCTCCGTTGGCAAGGTGCGGTGCTAACACATCACAGGCAGAACCTGAAATCCAAAGCCACGTGAAAATTTAGTACTGTTTCAATAACCTCATGGAATAGATTTACAGTCACATCAAAGCATGATTTGGGAATGGACGCCTTGGTTCTTTAGGAAACATAAGCATAACGGTGGTTCTTATTCACTCACAGAATGTCCTAAAGGGGATCTATTTAAATCCTCTGGTGAGAGAATTCAGAACCTAGAATTATTCCAGCAATAAAATATTGAAACAGCCTAGTGAAAATGAATTCACTAAGGGCTTGCACCTTCAAAACTCAACAATTTTTATGCAAGCTGGGTATGTGTGAAAGGCCCAGAAAATGCAGGCTGAGATCTTCACACAGCCATCTCTGCGTGTAAAACCCTTTTCACTGCTGTTTCAAAGCAAACTTGTTAATGCTGGAGGATCATGTTGGATCAGTGGGAATTGCTTGCAGAGGAATAGCGGGGAGGCCAAGGCAGTGGAGGCTGCTGACAGCTTGGGTCTGAATCATGCAGAATGATGTTGGCTGATACACCCCAATACATCAGAACCATTTTCTCTGTGTTTCAGAGTCACTTCTAAGAGTGTACGGAGCTTACGGTAAAACAGTCATTCTGTAGGGCCTTCCCTTCTCTATTAATATTTTTAAAGAATAAAACTTAAGTATGGTGAGCATCAAGAAAAACATGATAAAATTAGACTAGAGTGTAGACATCAGGAACAGCCTGTAAGTGGTAATGGAAATCATATCAATAACAGAAGTCATAGTCACTGAATCTTTACTGTGCTGCAGAGAGTATGCTGAAGTATTAATTTTTGAAAAACATATTTATTTATTTGCCTGTGCCAGGTCTTAGCTGCGGAATGCAGGATCTTTAGTTGCAGCATGCAGGCTCTAGTCCCCTGACCAGGGATCGAACTGCTGGACCACCAGGGAAGTCCCTGAAATGTTAATATAATCCTCACCACATCCCCATGGGGCAGGTATGAATGTTCCCATTTTACAGAATTAAGGAGCTGAGATGGGGAGAAAAGAAGAAGCATGCTCTAGGACACATGACCATGAGCTGAGTAGTTAGGGTTGGAACCCAGATGCGTCTGTGTTCATATTCTCAATCTCTCTTTCTCTCTCTCCCCCCCTCCCTCTCTCTCCCTCTCTCCAACTTTGCCAGGAGGGATCTAACCAAAGGATGATAAACAGCCTATGAAAGTTCCTAGAGGGAAGTGGGGAATTTAGATGATGATGATCTCATTTCATGTGCTGATAGAAATTGATTTAAATTTTCACTTCCATTAATAGCCTTCTTTGCCTCCTATTCCTACCACTGCCTTGGGGTCACCCAAACCTTGGAGATTAACCATAGGGACATTTTGATGCTACAGCATATTTTGTTTAACACCATTTATTCCAAACTGCCTGTGGCTCGGCGGACTGTGTCACTCCCTTGACATGCATCATCACTGCGAGCCTCACCGTGACTTAACTAGATGGGTAGCATTCCTATTTTACAGTGGATGAAATGGTCTCAGAAAGTGTAATATTCCTAACATCCTGTACTAATTAAGTTGTGGAGCAGGATAAGAACTGAGGACTGCCTGACTCTGAGAACCTTCCCACAGGAGAGGACCAGCGCTTCTCATCCCAGGCTACTCAGTAGAAACACCTAGGACTTCAAAACACAGAAACGCCTGGGTCCCTCCTCAGATCAGTCAAATCAGAATCTCGGGATGAGGGGGGACCTGGGCCTCAGTATTTTCCAAAAGTTCCTCAGGAAATTCTAATGATGGGCACGACTGAGAACTACCGCCTCATGAACCACTGATTAAGGTATTTTGTGGAACATCATAATCTCACAGTCTCTTAAAGTATGATGGCTGAGTGATTAGCTTTTTTTTTTTTTTTTTAAGCTACTATGACAGATCCAGTCCCCTCTGCATAGCCTTACATGCCAGGTAAACAGGTAATCTACTAGATTCTTCCAGGATTTGAACAGGCAGGAATTTTCCTGGTATGAGGTAACATAAGAGGGAGTCAGAGGAGGTACAGTGAATGTCTGTCTATTCATTCTGATGGCTGCTTCATCTTTCTAGTAGAAATAGAAATGGAATTAGGAACCACTGAATTCAGGACTGTTATTCCTGTGACTACCACTGTACCCAGCTTCCAGCTAGGCTAACAGAGCCTTAGGTGGACTGGGAAGAAAGTTCTGGTCATTGTTCTGACCTTTTGCATCAATGAGCCCCTACTATTGATGTCAGTAGTCACAGGTAATTCTTATCATAGTTTCCTGTATGAGTCTTCCGTCTGCAAGATGATGGTCTACATGGTATGGTTTGGCATGTCATGAACTCTATTATATTCATGAGACTTATAGAATCACGGAACAAAGGGCCCTGTGAGTAAATAATTTTCCCCCAAAAACATTTGCAAGATACAGGACTGAAGAGAATCCGATGTGTACAGTATTTTTTCTATTTCTTCCTTCCCACCCTTGACCCCTTTCCCAACTCTAAGCACATAGTAAATAATTAAGAAATGGAATAAAAATTCTGGGATAAAATTATTCTAGAAGTCAGAGACTCGGTTGTATTTTTAAAGCTTCCCTAAGATGGTTACCCCACATCCCATAAAGCTACCATGTAAAAAAAGGACCTAATGATTTGTGTTGGTAATTATGGTATTAAATTTAATTTCACATTGGTGGATGGCCAGCAGAACGTGGTCTCTGAGTTTAAATTATCAGTATTCTATGTCAGGTTTAAAATCAGTATACTCAAACTGTGGAAGCTGGCTTTG
This sequence comes from Delphinus delphis, assembly GCF_949987515.2. Taxonomy (NCBI): domain Eukaryota; kingdom Metazoa; phylum Chordata; class Mammalia; order Artiodactyla; family Delphinidae; genus Delphinus; species Delphinus delphis. Next base: position 66,915,866 of record NC_082688.1, read on the forward strand.
TAGTAGAATCTGTGACTGAAATGATATTTTTTCTAGGAATCACATATGAATACACTGGAGGAGATAATCACCCTGCATATTTGCATACTAGTTGGATGGCAGATACCTAGCATGTATACTCTTATTCTACCCTCTCATGCCCTGTTCCTGAAGACATTACTAATGGGTCATGGTACTTTATCTCCTCTTTTTCCGGTTAAGCACAGGCATGGACTCAGAAACCCTTCCAACACTGTGACCTATGTAGTGACTACCAATAGAGCAGATTTGGCCCAAAAGATAAAACCTATATTCTATCTCTATTATAGCAAGTTACAGTTAACAAATGATATTCCAGCCCAATACCTTGTTAATGTTGCTCTTTGCAGAGGTAAAAGCTCTACAAGATAAGGTGGCAGTGATTGTTTAAAAGATGGCAGAGCTCCTCATATCATTTTGAATGAGTCTACCTATCATTCTACCTATTTGAATGATAGGTAGAAACAGCAAGTATTTTTTTTTGAACATACCTCTGTGTTCCTAAATCCAGCAGAGGGAGTATCCCGCTTTCCTAGACCCTGCTTTTAATAGCTGCTCAATTTCAGTGCTGATAGTGTATTTTATCATCCCCCCACATTGGAGGAGCCAGTGGGAAAAATCACATTTAGGCCTTACAGGACTGACCATCAAGGAAATTAGAGCTCAGTTCTCCCACAACTCATGGAGTCCTACCTGTGGTACCTCTTGTTCTTCTCTTGGATAGGACACCAAAGCCACATACAAACCTAATGATGTGGGCTGCAAGCATTTTTTGTTGGAAGCCCTGTCTTTATAATTGACCATGAAATCATGATCGAGTTTTGTCTTGAGTCTAATAGGTTGCGTCACCCCACCCCCATCCCGTGTACTGGCTAGGTTTCAACTTAGGTAATTATATCCAGCTTCCCAAATTCCAACTTAGTTTATATTGTTCTGTTTCTTTACTTGCCCCCATTAAAGCTGTATTGGCAAGGAACAATTGTGGTATTCCACAGGAACAGGCTGCCTTTTCCTGGCATGTAAAGTAATGTCCCTTTGATAAATGGCATCACACGTATCAGATCAGTGCACAAGTCATGGCACTCTTTGTGGTAAAAGGAATATCAATCTCTTTGCTGCCCTCAAAAATATGTCTTAGTATCAGGAATCAGCAAAATATGGCCCATGGGCTAAATACAGCCTGTGACCTTCTTTTTGTATAGCTCTTGAGCTAAGAATAGGTTTAGTATTTTTTAAAGCATTGTGAAAAAAACCTACACATGCAAAGAAGAATATGCAGCAGAGACTGTATGTAGCCTGCAAAGCCTAAAATGTTTACTAACTGGCCCTTTACAGAATAAGTTTGCTGAGTCCTGCTCAAGGTGATCATAATAATAATGGTACAGTATGAATAAAAGCCCACTTACATAGCACTTGTTATATAATGTATTAAGCATTCTTCATGTTTTAACTCAGTTAATCTTCATAAAGAGTCTGTGGGATAGTGTGATAGGCAGCCTTTAAGAATGTCCCCAATAATTTGGACTTGAGGACACGTGGGGCCGGGGAGGGGAAGCTGGGACGAAGTGAGACAGTGGCATGGACATATATACACTACCAAATGTAAAATAGACAGCTAGTGGGAAGCAGCCACATAGCACAGGGAGATCAGCTCGGTGCTCTGTCACCACCTTAGAGGGGTGGGGTAGGGAGGGTGGGAGGGAGACACAAGAGGGAGGGGATATGGGGATATATGTATACATATAGCTGATTGACTTTGTTATACAGCAGCAACTAACACAACATCGTAAAGCAATTATACTCCAATAAAGATGTTAAAAAATAATGTCCCCAATAATTCCTACATCTGGCCTTCATGCCCTTGTGTGATCCTTCCTCCTTAAGTATAGGCTGTATTTAGGGACTCCCTTCTAGTGAATAGTGATTTCCTTCTAATGGAATATGGCATGGTTATAGACTATATAGAATATGATGATAGGATATTACTGAGATTAGATTATAAAAGACTGTGATTTCTTCTTGGATTTTCTCTCAGGCTCTTGTGCCCTCCCTCCCTTCCTCCCAATCCTTTTCCTCATTCTCCTTCCTCCCTCCATTTGCTTCCCCCCTCTCTCTTCTCTTTATTTTCCCCCTCTCTCTTCCCCCTCCTCCCACCTCTCCTCCCTCTGATTGATCCCTAGGGGAGAAGCCAGATGTCATGTAGAGATGCCCATGTAATAAGAAACTGAAGCCTGCCAGTTAACTCTCTGTGTGGACCAGAAAGCAGATCCCTCCCTCACCCCACTTGAGCCTTCACATGAGACCAAGCCCCAGCCAACAACTTGACTGAGACCTTTTGAGACACCTCGAGCCAGAGGAAGCTAGCTAAGTTGCATTCAGATTCCTGACCCTCAGAAACTGAGATAACAAAGTATTTTGTTTGAAGTCACTAAGTTTTGGAGTAAATTGTTAGGTATCAATTGTTAGGTATCAATTAAATGCAGATTGTGTTACCTGGAAGTGGGAGAATTGTCATAACAAATACATAAAATATGGGAGTGGTTCTGGATCCAGGTAGTGGGCAGAAGCTAGGAAGGATGTAAGATTTTTAGGAGAATGTTAATGAAATCTTAAAATACCTTGAGTACATTGTTCATAGAATTTGGGGCTTTGCAGACACTGTAGGTGAGAAATTGCAGGAAAGTGAAGAATACTGGAGTAAGTGGGATCTTTGTTATTTAGTGGCAGAAAGTTTAGCGACACTGTGGCCTGTGGTTAGGTGGAAAGTAGAAAATGAGGCTAAGGAACTGGGTGATTTACAAGCAAAATGTTGAAGATGCTGCCTCATTTCTTCTTGATAACAGTAAAGTAAGAGGAGAGAGAGAAATTGAGGAATAAACTAAAAGGAGCCAGGACTTGATGGTATGGGGAATTCTTATTCTCTGTAAATGACACATGATGCTAAAATTAAGAAATGTTTTCTAAGCAACGATCAAAAACAGGGCAGTCTCCGAAAAACATAAAGACAAAGCTGAGGAAGTGACTGTAAACCTTTTGTTAAGACCTCAGAAAGATAAAAAGTAGTGCCTCAGAATACTATTGAGCCACACAAAAGGCGCTCTGAAGAAATTAAGGGTATACCTCACACATCCTCTCAATTAAACCACAGGGCCTCTGGGAAGTTTAGGCTGTTATCTCTCAGCCATCTCCTTAACAGCCCAAGGTGGAAAGGGACTAATTTGGAAGAGATTTGTCCGTGTGACTTTTGCCTAATGGGGGGAACTCAAGTAGCTTCACAGGAGACTTACTGGGGTCTCGTAACAGTGACATATGCAGAAACATGAAAGCTTGAACTGAGGTAAACAGAGGACAGAATGAAGAAACGCCTTTGGACCCTCAGAATTCTACTGGCAGGAAGCAGCCTGGGAGAGCTGTTCAGCTGCAAACATATGCTACCTTTCATTAATGAAAGGAAAGATGACTTAGAGTGTAGAGCCCGAAGCCCAGAGGACAGAGCTGAGAGCCATGGAGAATTACTCTCAGGCCTCGAGACCTAATCAGAGAGCTCTCGACGTTTTTCTGGCTTGATTTCAGAATTCCTATGGACCAGTGACTCCTCTGTACCTCCCGTTTATCCCCCTTTGAACGGGAACGTGTATGGTTATCCTACCCGTATCTCACCCACTGCATTTCGGGTGTATGTGGGGAAGAGAACTTTTCTCTTTAGTTTTGCAAGTCTAGGAGCTACATTTGAAGAGATGTACTCAGGAACTGAATCTGAGGAGAGTCATCTGCACCTGGATTTGATTTACATAAAAAGATTCTGGGCTTGAGTTGATACTGTCATTGGATGAAACTTTTGGGGGCCGTGGAAGGGGGTGAGTGGATTTTCCATGCGCTAGGGGTGTGAATCATTGGCGATCAGAGGGAGGACTGTGCTAGGCAGCTTCTAAGACAGTCCCCGTCTACTGGCCTTTCTGCTCTTGAGTGTGAACAGGATTTAGTGACTCATTTTTAACAAATAGGATATTGCAGAAGTGATGGGGTGTCACTTCCAAGTTATAAAAAAAATTGTGGCTTTTATCCTGGGTGCTCTCTTATTCTCTTTTGCATCTCTTGCTCTGGGCAAAGCCAGCTATTGTGAAGAAGCTTTGTGTAGGATTGAGACCTGCCAACAGCCCAGGTGAGTGAGTCAGGAAGCAGATTTTCCTCTCCCCGCAGGCAAGCCTTTGGGTGTCCCCGGCCAACTGCTTGGTCTCTGCTGGGAGGTTAAGTTAATTGCAACTGGGTAACAGAAAGAAATTGTGAGGTAATAAATGTCTGTTGCTTTTAACTACTAAATTTTGGAATAATTTGTCACATATCAATAAATCACTAATACAGATAGGTACCATTCTTCCCTACATTTTATAGAAGAAATTGAGGTCTAGAAACCTATCCGTTGCCACAGCATTCAGATTTGAACTCAGGCAATCTGGCTGCAGAGCCTGCACTTTGAATCACAAAGATCATAAGAGAGTGAAGTAAAGCAGATGAGGATGTACATTTGTTGAGTGAGTGACTAGGACACATCAGCATTAAGAGAGCCTTTGCTGGTGTGTGTGGGGGTATGTGGTCAAACGACCGGTACGTCTGTATTCACTGTGAACATCTTGGAAAGCAAGGATGTTGCCTTCTGAGACCTTACTTTATTGCCAGGTGGTGCTGGGTACAAGCATATATTTTTAAAATGGCCCCTTTCTTTCAAGCAGTACTTTCTGGAAGTCCAGACTAGCATTCTACAACCGGGGAATTCCTGAAACAGTCTTTGGCCTCAAGCTCTCAAAATTTAGGGAGAATGTGGGAGTAAATAAGCTTAAAACAATGGGGTAAGTGCTATAGCTGAGTTCCCCCCTTTTCTCAGCGTTTCTAACATTGTACACATTATGAGTAAGATGTGGATGTCAGACTCCTAATTTAAGTAACTTTTTGGCTCATGCAAAGGAGGGTTGTTTCAAAGTCATGATTTGCCGGGAAAAAGAAGTCACTTACATTAGTCACTTTTGTATTTAGACTGATACCTTTAAAAGTTTTTATTAATAGACTTTATTTCCTCGAGCAGTTCTAGATTCACAGCAAAACTGAGAGGAAGGTACAGACAGTTCCCTCAGATCCTTTGCCATGACACCCTCCTCAGACTCATAGCCTCCAGCTAATACCTTTTAAAAGTGAGGTTGAATTACCAAGTTCTCACTAAGAAATCTCCAATGGTACCATCACATATAAGTAATTTAGTCAGTTCATCAGGTATTAACAGGCCAGGGACACGTATTTTCTTTGGTTCCAGGGCTACAATAATAAACTGCTAGGTGATAACTTCAATTTGAAGAATTTAACAAACTTCACTATTTTTGCACATTCTGTGTCCTTTCTTTCTCTCTTTCTTTCTTTCCTTCCTCCTTCCCTTTCTCCCTCCTTTTCTCCCTCCCTCCCTCTCTCTCTCTCTCTCTTTCTTTCTTTCTCTCTCTCCCTTTCTCCCTTCCTTCCATACAAAATTCCACCACCAGAAGACCAAGATTTTCTAGACACAGCTCAATAAATAGTTACACAGCTTAACTTCTCTTCTTCTCTAGGAGATGAGATGCAGGTGGCAGGTTCTTGGTATGTGCAGTAAGGGGATATATGACTTTCAGCTCTGGGAGGCTGGTCCTGTCAGACTTATGTGTTTTATTAAAGACATCTGTCGGTTGTCAGAGTGTTTTCCTGGGTTCCTTAGAGGAAGTGTTGATTGACATTGAACGGACCTCTTGAAATGTATATCCACCCCATTGTTGCTTCTGAGCCATCATTTTGGTTTGCTTGTTGATCAGCTACTGGTGAAAGAGTAAAGCATCAGAGACTTTGAAACTTATTGGCACTGTCACTTTTACAATTTCAAAGCTATGATTATATCAAGGAGAAAGATCAGATGCTCTTGGCAATATAATTTGAACTCTGCTTTTCTTCTCTGAATGCCTAGTGATCGGGTGATAGGCGCACTCAGAACGGGGCCTGAACACTGGTAGGTGATGGTCCACATCACCTGCGAGCTTATTAAAAAATACAAATGCTCGGGCTCCATCCAGGTGTAATGAGTCAGGATCTCTGGGGCTGGGCCCAGCAAGCTGTGCTTTGACCGGTGATTCCTACACACACCAAAGTTTGAGAAGCAAACTTGTAAACCTGGCCTATAGGTTTGAATAGCATCGTCACAGCTTTCTGAAAGCTGAAATATAGTTTTAGCTCTTCTGGCAAGAGTCACTTTGTTTACAGTAAATTTTTATCTTAACACCTCATTTTAAAATTCTGTGTAGTACTGATGTTTGACATGTGATTTGCAAGAAATCATTTAAACAGGGGAAAACACCTTAACAGAACAAGCGGATGCTCATATAACTCTCTTTTTCCCTGTGGGCCCTTCTGTAACTTTTGTCTGTCTCGAGATTAATTTTTCTTTTCATTTGAAACATGCCATTAGCTTTACTAATTGTAATAGCTTCAGAATTTAACTTTCTGGTTAGAACTGAAATATCTCTCCTTAAATCGCTTCTTTACAAAACAAGTGATTGTTGTCATGGTTCCGTGGTGCAAGCGTACACTTCCAGAGCCGTTACAAAACAATTATTAGCAAGCTCTAATAACCGTTTATTATAGATAAAAAGTGACTTAGTTATATAACTTCTCAGATGACACTATTTAAAAGAAGATGGGTATCTCTTAATCTGTCTGGGGGTCTTCTTGTTAATTGTCAGTTGAACCGTGCCAGGAAATTATTCTGCCATTTATATACTATTTTAAGCTTATTACAGATGTGGAGCCTCATGTTAAGGCTGGAACGTTCTTAATCTTTCCTGTCTCTTCAGAACGAGAAGATAATAAACATTTCTGACAAACTGTAATCAGGAACTAGCCTGGTAGTTAATGAACAGGTCAGAGGTGGCCACCAGGGATGTTTCTGAAGAATGTTCATAATGAATGATCATTGGCTTAGACCTACAGCTCCATAAAAGTGGTGATAAAGGGCATGGGGGGCGTGGATTAAAGAGAGGAGGATTCTACATGGCCGCTAAGAGTCATAGTACTCAGTCTTCTCTCATTTTGTTAACATTAAGTCTCCCTTAATATTTCAGGGAGTCTGGGTCTAAACCACCCATCCTGCACTGATCACCACCTTGGAGAGCTGGGTTTGGTTTAGCACCTTCTCTGTGGTCCTACAGGAAAGACCACCAGAAACTAGGAGGAAAGAATCTGAGGTTGAATTTGGATTTGGGCACTACCTCTGCCTCAGAGTGTCCTTAGGAAAGTCATAGCTATCTGAGCAGCTGGCCAGGAGGGAGGCAGCACTTAGGCCCAGGAAGAGGCAAGAGCTTTTGTCCTGTGTTTTCCTTCCTTAGGCAGTACTATTACTGAATACTGATGCTTTAACAGAGGAGGGTGCCACACACTATCTTTACCCCTGCTGCCACAATATCCTCCCTCCTAGCCACCTAAAGGGGGCAGGGATCATAAATCCTGCAACAATTCTAGACTCTTCTACCACTTCCTCCAGATTGTAGCATACATGAAATGCAATGTTTTTTTTTTTGTTTGTTTTTGTGGTACGCGGGCCTCTCACTGTTGTGGCCTCTCCCGTTGCGGAGCACAGGCTCCGGACATGCAGGCTCAGCAGCCATGGCTCACAGGCCCAGAAGCTCTGCGGCATGTGGGATCTTCCCAGACCGGGGCACAAACCCGTGTCCCCTGCATTGGCAGGCGGACTCTCAACCACTGCGCCACCAGGGAAGCCCTGTTTTTTTTAGTTGAAGAAGAGTGTGTGATGAAGTTTGAATATTGTGCTAAATCTGATTTTTATGCGTGTCATACAAGGCTTGTGAATTTCAAATAGAAACAATCTCCCTTTTACTAAGGGATACCATAAAGCAAAAGCAATTTTTAAAAAGCTAACAAGCTTTATAACTCAAATATACACAGAAGCATGATTTATATATCTATGCTAAATTATTTCCATTGTGAACATGAACTCGGAATGTCTCCTCTATAAATATTTACCCTGAAAATGTTTTTTGAGCACCTACAATTTGACCATTTTGGTTCTGGACTGTGATACATGATTTGGTGCCTGTCTTCTTAGGTAGGTGGAAATTGATCCCCCAGCTCATGGCCTCCCTCCCCAGCCTCTTCTCCCTGCCTCCCTGTTCCCCTTCTTTGGTCCTCTTTCTTTCCTGCTCCCTGTCCCTGCGTCCTTAACATTTTTTCACGTGACTTAGTCATGCAGTGGTATGACTGGTTTGGAAGTCATTCTAAAGTGACTGCTTCCTGCAAGTACTTCTTATATTTATGGATTTCTAGATCTCTGTGTCAGGATAATTTATGACGTGTATCTAAGTTAGCAATTTACCTAGGACAATGGCTCTCAAATTCTGGGATGCATTAGAGTCACCTGCAGGGCTTGTTAAACCACAGATTGCTGGGTCCCACTTCCAGAATACCTGATTTAGTAGGTCTGGGGAGGGGCGCAAGGATTTACATTTCTAATAACTTTCCCGTTGATGCTGTTCTTCCTGGGACCACATTTTCTGAAACACTGACTTAGGACATTGTTTTAGGGGCAGTTTGTTTGTTAATGTGTCCTTTCTTGTGGAATAATTAGAGAAGAAGAACTTGTGGTAGGATATTTTTGAGGGATGAATGACCATCTGGGGTTAAGAACCTCATGATTGTCCACTTTCTCCAGACTGCCCTTAATCTCCAGGAAATGCCCTGTGTCTGGCTCATTAACACTTAAACTTACACTCCTGTTGATGGAGACAGGGTGGCTGTTGGCTTTGGGATTTTATTTTCATTGGGTGGGAATGGAGTAGTAGTATGGCATATCATCTCCCCAGATTTCTCCTGCTGGGTGGATTGTGGCCATCTGTGCATAATATTCCAATTTAGGACACTTGTGTGTTTTTTTTCTGTATCTTTGTATAAAAATTCCAAATAACTGCTCCTATGTATCTTCAAAGACTAGTTTAATGATTTGCAATGAAAGCAAACAGGAAATTTGCTAAATGATCTGGACATTCAAATATGTCATAATGTACAGACTTCACAGGAAAGTAGTTTGGTAAAACTGAATTGTGAAAGAATCTGAACTTATTAAACTGTCATGTTCAGAAAGAAAAGTGAAATTATTTATTTTTTTAAATAATGAGATATTCAATTAAAATACTTTTTCTTTTGTAAGTATTTATTTAAAGGTCTCCCCTCCCTCCCTTTCTTCTTTTCTGTCTGCTTTAAATTATTATTTTGTGTCTGGTTAGATCTTAAATTGATCAAATACTTTAATATAGTTTTATTGCTTAATTTTGTATTAGTAAAAATGGATTGATAGTGTTCTTTGTCTCAATAATTATAAATGTTTTATAATTTCAGTGGTCATTACAGTAATTTTGTTAAAATGACAACAAAGGAAGAACAGCATTTTAAATTTGTATGACTCTTATTATTTCCTTTTTCCTAACCGTACTAGCCTGTGGCACACAGATGCCTCCATTCTCTACTTGATGCCGCCATCAGTGACAATTACTATTACTTTTCAAAATTAGTGAATAATATTTTTCAAATTGAGTTAGCCTATTCTTCTTATGAGCTAGGCCAGGGCTTGGTAGCAAGGTAGATCCATTCTTATGGTACTAGTTTAATGAAAAGAAATCACTTGCTAAAGTTTACTAAGTGCTGTAAATGTAATTTTGGCATATCGTTTCCCCTTCTTTCCAAAGCTCTTTCAGTTGTCCAAAGTCTGCTTCAAATAGAAATACTTATCTGTAAAAAAAAAAAAAGGAAAGTTTAAGGAAGGCCCCTCTATTTTGCCTGTTTCCTGGACACAGGGCTAGAAGTATGAGTCTCATTGTAGCCATTTCCTGAAACAGAAATGGAAACAGCCTCTCAACGTGGTGTCCAGTTTTGAACTTTGGGACAGCCAAGTTTCATATTTAGTCCACAGTTAACTCTTACTCTCGCCATCTATTGACCTTAGTGCCAACTTTGCCCTTCGTACTGTAATAAGCATCTCCCATTTGCACCTCTTGAGTATACCCATTAGCCTAAGCCCCTTTAAGAAGAGAGTAACTTGGGCTTCCCTGGTGGCGCAGTGGTTGAGAGTTCGCCTGCCGATGTAGGGGACGCGGGTTCGTGCCCCGGTCCGGGAGGATCCCACATGCCGCGGAGCCTGCGCGTCCAGAGCCTGTGCTCTGCAATGGGAGAGGCCACAACAGTGAGAGGCCCGCGTACCGCCAAAAAAAAAAAAAAAAAGAAAAGAGTAACTTTTACATATGTCTGTCCCCCATGTAATACAACATTGTAGGTATTCGACACAATTTTATTGATTGTTTTTGTCTTTTCACTTTAACATAGATTATCCTAAAGCCCTTTTCTCTAACTCATGTTTTGCCTATGTTCTCACACCCTGTGTTTTCCTTCCCTCTTTTCCTCTCTCAGCGTAAGAGGACAGAAATCAAAGCTAACAGTTCTTGCTCAGAGAATCTGTTTCTCTCTAGTACTTCTAGCCCTCTTGCTTCTTCAATTGCTTCCTTATTTGTCTCATTTTTTTTTTTTCTATGAACATACTTTTCTCTTTCCCACCTTGAACCAGCCATAGAAAGTCTTCTTTGAATCCCTAATCCTTTGAGTTAACACTCTTGCTTTCTACACCTTTCACTATCAACCTTCTGGAGAAAATAACCTCCACTTTCTCATCACCTGTCCATTCATTTTCTGGTCCTCTTGTTCCTCAGCGCCACTAAAACGACTCTCTTTAAAAAACAAACAAACAAAAAACCCAGTAATCTTTTTAAACGTTACTCTTGACTTTCTAATTCCCACAGCAGACCCTCTTCATCTCCCCTCTTTCTTTCTTTAAACTCTCCTCTCCTGGCCACTATGGCACCGTGCCATCTTGAGTCTACTCTCCCCATTGATCATTCCCTCTCTGATTTCAATATCACCTCTTCTTTCTATTACTTAAATGTGGATATGCTCCAGCCTTCTGTCTCCCATCCACTTCTGCTGTTTCTTTTTACTCTTTCTTTTGTTATTTCCTCTACTTCCGTGATTCAGCTTTCACTTTATACAAGTAACTCCTACATCTTTATCTCAATCCCATAATTTTCTGACATGTCCCTGTTCCATGTTTCTATCTGGCTCCTAGAAGTATTCATTTGGGTTTCTCCCCAGGATTTAAACTTAAACACATATAAATGTAAACTCATAATTTTCTTTCCCTTCTGTCAAACTATTTTTCCTTTGACTTCTGTACATCTGTGAAGAAAACCATCATTCTTTGTGTGACCTTAGCTCAAAACTTCATACCACTTTTGGCCATTTTCTCTTCTTCTCCATCCAAATCATCAAGTCCTGGTAGTCTTTCTGTCACTCACACCTTCATTTTCAGATATACTCCCTTCACCCTGGCTTTTAGTCCCTCCCTAACTTACACTTGAACTATTGCTACCAAGATTATATAGGTGGTTTGGTTTCTGTTTTTCTCTATTTTCTACCCATTTGAGCCATCCTGAAGACTTTTTGCCTTATCTTTATAATACCACACAAAAGTTGTATCCTTTGCGGCTCTGCAAATCTCAGTCTCTCCTTATGTTCTAACAAGTAAATTTTAAACTCCTTGGTCAGGTAGTCAGCATGTTCTAGTCTAAACTTGCCTGTTTTATGATAACTAGAACATATCCAGTATTTGAACTGTGTACCCTGTTCACCCAGACTATAGAGAGTGTTTCTTATAGAAAATGACAATAATTAAAATTATTTTAATAATTAAAGCCATCAACATTTTTTCAAAGACTATATTGTGCTTACATTAGTGTGTTACTGAACAATGGACTGTACAAAAAAGAGGACTTTAAGATTCCCATAGCTGTTCCTCTGCTTCCAAGATTCTCAGCTTAGACAAGGAGAGGAAAAATGATATGCTTCAGTTGAGCTGGGCCTGTGCTCTCCTCTTGGCAGTCAAGTGGAGTAGAAGAAAGGCCAGATTGTGTCCCTGTCCTGTAGGGATTGCAATAGCGGGGAGGGAATGCAGTTGCAATAAGTTATTCCAGAGAAAGCAGTCCAGTTACTTTGTCTGGAATATGCGGTGAGGTGTATGGTTTACTCCCTCACCACCCCGTCAGGTCTGATCACACGGCCGCTTTCTCAAGGAGGCCTGCCTGGGTCATCTTATTTAAGGTTGCAACCTCTTTCCCTTGGACACTCCTACTCCCCTTTACCCTGCTCTGTTTTTTCCCCATAGTATTCCCCACCTTCTAATATTCCTTATAGTTGTACCTGTTTTCTATATTCATTGTCTGCTGTTCCCACTAGCATTTAAGCTTTATGGGACAGGTGTCATTGGCTGTTTTATTATAATGATGCTCCTAGAATGATGTCTGCCACCTAGTAGGTGCTTAGTTAATATACGTTGAATCAAGAAAAAAATTAACTTATTCAACAAATAATCTTTGTCACACCAACTACATGTTAAAAACTATGCTGATGATGGGGACCTGTAGTAGAAAACAATACAGACTTGGTCCTTGCCCTTGTCTACCGTACGTCTAGTCAAGAAAACCTAACACCAACATCACAATGAAATGAGTGTTTTGCTCTGAGAACACTGAGCTATAAAGGGACCTTGTAGAGGATGTCGGTAATGGCTTCCCTGAAATGATGACCAAGCTGAGACCTGAGGAGGATTAGGAGTTGGCCAAGTAAAGAATGACATTAGAAGAAGAAAGTGGCCTCTTCCAGGCATAGTTTAAATATTACTAGTTCAAGGAGTTGCAAGAAGTCAAATGGCTGTACTATAGAGAGCAGAAGGAAGCCTGGTGCTGGAAAGAGAAGCAGCTAAGAGGTTAGAGAGGTCTTTTTAACCCTTCTAAGGAGTTTGTGCTTTTCCCAAAGGCCAGGGGTCTCTCAGTACACACTCCATTACCCCCAGAATAGAGTGCATTTCAGAGTATGAGTGTCTTCTAGTTGACTTTGCTCTTCAATGGATTGGAAAAATACTTGGTAAAGAAGCACATGCTTGGTCACAGTCATTTTAGGTATAATGTCACATTTTTATTCGCTGCATTTGTAGCGGTGGAACAGTCACAATTCTGACCATGGTACGTTTGGTTTGGCATTAGCCAATAGCTTGTTTAAATAATATTCATATCTTACTTCAAATAGCATAGCACAGTTTCACATTATTCTCCACAGTAATCAGATCAGTAACACATATTGGCAAAGCAAAGAAAATAGTTTTAGGAGGTATCAGAGATCTTTCTTGGTAGAGTCCTACTGTGATACAGGTCTCCTCTAATTAATTATGTGTGAAAATCCTGCTTTTAGTATACGTATAGGCCAAAGCCCAGACCATATTATTGACGTGAATAGAGGTTTGTTTTAAACTGTCTTTTAATGCTCTCCCTTTAGTCCCTCTCTATTCTTTTAGAGTTCCCTTATGGAGTTTCCTTCTGTGACGAATGGTTGCCTAGAGGGACACTCTACCCCTGTTATTACCCGGGATTGTCGGTTGTTCATGTGACCAGTCTGTATTCTCTACCACTAGCAACCTCACAACTTAACCCTCCTCTGTCCCATCCCTTTTGGGTCTTCCTAGGTGATTTGTTAACTAATCTCTACTAATTTTAATTTCTTCTGTTGCCTCTATGACTACTCCAGCTCTTGGAAGTATTTGTACTGTAAATGATGACAGATGCAGTAAGTCAATTTGTACTCCTGAAACTTCAAGCTTCAGGGCTACTGAGTTGGCAAAACCTTGTTTTTCAGGAAAAAAGTAAGACTACAGGGTGGGACTTGTAGCCACTTGAATCCTTATGTGTCTGATACTTGGTCAATTTCTAAGACCTGTCGATTTCCAGGGAATCTATCTCGATGATAAAAATTCACAAGAGTTCTACTGTCTCCTGAGTGTTTGTGGCAGACCACCCTATTTTAGGTGAAACTGCTTAGCAGTGTAGAGCAAAGACATCCATGTTAAAAGGTAGAGGAGCACTGATTCACAATAGTCACAAATAGTGAGTTGCTGCCTAACTTCTTGGAAGCTACTTTCTTCCGCCTTTTCTAAAATATACTTCTTTCCACTTACTTCCAAAAAATGAGTATGAAATGATTATCAAAGTATTTCGAAACTACGCAGTATATAGAAATAGGAGCCAGTATTTAAGTGCTCTCTTTTAGAGTTCTGCAGATTTTATTTGTATAACATTTAGGGTAGCTGCTCAAATGAAGAATTCGAGTCTATTGCAACTCATACTGATGTATATAATAAAATTTAAAAGGTTTATATTTTTATTTATTTAACTAGAACTCCAAGTTATAACTCCGTCTTTGACTGAAGTAAAATTGTTCCATACAAGAGAAATATTTCCTCTCCAAGTAGAATGTTCAGAAATAGCATCTAAAGATTTATTACAGAGACAAATGGTGCACAATTAAAATAGCCATGTTCTCCAGGAAAAATGTCCCTAGCAGGCCTCAAAACACCGACTCTACTTCTGGATTTGTCTGGTCTGGCATATATACCAAGAATCAAAGGTATTTTTAGGGCGATGCAATCTTTTATTTTAGTGATCATGATACATGAAATCAAAGGGTGCTCGGGAAAGTGTGATTCAAAATGTGGCCCAACAAGAGATGGTATCCATGGGTGTCAGTGACCTGGCTTGACCCAACTCCTGGGCTGCCGCCATCATGGCCGTTAATTATGCACGTCCATCCCTGGACGTGTCGGCCGCTCCTCTGTCATCAGGTAGATCATCTGTTCATGCTACTTGCCCATGTGAGCTTTGGTTGTTCATCCCAGGATGGCTAATAATGGAACAGCAGCTTGGGGACATTTCCAAGTGGCATTTTTGGCTGTTGTCCTCTCTGGGCCTCTGGGGATCTTAGAATAGTCCATTCTCCGTATACTCCAAAGCCAAAACCAAAATCAAAACCCAAACCGTTCCTGCCAGCATTTCAATTAATTAGGAAATCAAGAAGGCCCTAATCTCCTTGAAAGATCAACTTGGAAAGACCTTTTTCACTTTAAATAAGTCTGATTTCAAAAGTATTAAATATACTGGTCATCAAAATATCTTTCAACCTGATGGAAATTTAATATTTTTTCTTAACCTAAAACTTTCCTATCTGATATCTTACCTATAGGATTTCAAAGGGCGATAGAGAGAGACAGAATAGAGAAATCAGCTGGGTGGAGTGGCGCGACCTAGGGGAGAAGAACTGGCTTGGGGTCTGCCTGACATGGTATGAATCCCAGCACTGCCAGTTCCAGTCTGTCTTTAAAAAGTTACCGCAGACTTTTCACATGGAGTTTTGGATTAGATAACGTAAAACACCTAACAATGAGGAGCAGAATACATGCTAGTTCTACTTCTCCACAGGAATAAAAATGTTATGGAGAGACCATTGTCCAAAATTTACTGATACCATAACTTCCCACATAGCTCAAGTTCAGATTTTGGACAGTAATTAGCAATGACACAGCTGTGAACACATAAGGGAAGTTGGAGAATGGATGGGTCACCTGCTGTAAAAACCATGCAGTTCTTTTCACAGGAAAACAAAGTGTTAACCCTAGAGCGTAACCAGATATTTGTGAAATAAAAATGGAATCCCAGGACCTCGGGGATAACAGTGATAAGGAAAAGCTAGCCCCAACGGAGAAATGACTTTACAGGAAAAAAATGACACCAAATTTCCTGGGTCATTATTTTAGGAACAAACTGTATAGCTAAACTCAACAGAATGGTTATCTTGTACCATTAAGAGAAGAATTGAATTATATTTGGTGTACTTATTTTATAATACAATGAACTGATTGACACATAAATAGTTTATACTGACACATAAATAGACACATAAATAGTTGTCTTTGTTCATCTGGAAAGTGTCACGTGGACATCACATTGACAGATTAATGGGATATTACTCTATTTTATTCTTAATGACAAACAATGTCTTCCTACAGATTATTTTAAGAAATAATTCTCCCCTCAAAGAATCACAGTAAATCAAGAGAGTCTTCCAGTACTTTGGGTGCATTCAAGAACTAACATGAGTATATTATTATTTTATGAACTTTTCGTGTTATGGGATGGGGTTTCTTTCTGTAAAACAAACATTTCTCACAAGGAGCTTTCCTCTCACAATACATTGAGTGAACTAACTGAGTTCGTTTCTAAGGCTATTACTGATGGGAATTTAAAAAAATTTAGATTGGGAAAACTGTCAAGTTAACCCTGTGGAGACATGCACACATAAACACCCAGAAAAAAAAACTTGATTATTTCATCCCATTTCTCTTAATGACTACCATAGATCCAAATAGTATTAAACTTAAGATTTTAGGATGCCCGTTAAAAAAATTAACTTTATTCCTCAGTCAGGGTAAAGATTAGGGAAGGAAGGAAGGTTGATTCTGAGGATGTTTGTATATTTAACTAGCTAATCAGATGTTGAATCTGTGTCTCTGCTTGGCATGAGGAAATTGGCAATTTTTCTTTGTAGCATGTGCTGCTATGTAGTGCTGTGACACAATGTATATGTAAAGGGTAGGGTAACCATATATTCATGTTTCCTCGGGGCAGTCCTAATTTATGCCTTATGTCTTAGCATTTTGTCTGGTTTAACATTTATTCAGTATTTATTTTATTTTTTAACAAAGCGTTATCATTAATGGTATATTAAAAATAATCCAGGGTTTATTTTTAATTTAATTTAATTTAATTTTTTTTGCGGTACACGGGCCTCTCACCGTTGCGGAGCCCAGGCTCCGGACGCGCAGGCTCAGCGGCCATGGCTCACGGGCCCAGCCGCTCCGCGGCATGTGGGATCTTCCCGGACCGGGGCACGAACCCGTGTCCCCTGCATCGCAGGCGGACTCTCAACCACTGCGCCACCAGGGAAGCCCCCAGGGTTTATTTTTAATAAAAAATAATAAACTAATAAACCAGGGTTTATTTTGGGGGGGTTCTATCACAGTCTCATTCAGTAGCACATAAGATGCATTTGCAGTGAACGGAGTTTTCTCTTTAAATTGTGATTAAATCTGAAAAACCACTAGTGGTGACCTGCTGCTTTTTCCCAACCATTTTCAGGACACGTCCCTTTCAATGGCAGCATGCTCTCTGATAAAGACGTGGCCTCCTGGACCTGAGTAGATAAGGAGAGCTAACTGCTTCTGGTCTTAAGTCGTGGTAGAAGAAGTTCTTGACACTGCTGTCCCTGCTGGCTACTTGGCTTTCCAGCTAGTTGAGCTGTGGCCCAACCATGCAAAGTGAACAAACCCTTCAGGCCACCAGGATGCAGGGCCAGTGGGAAACAGTAAATTATGCATTAGGAGTACCTGAACTATGTGTGGGAAATAGAGGTTGAGCAGTCCAGTGCATACAGAGAGAAATCTGAGTAATTCTGCGATTTCTAAAAAATAAGCGATTTTTGTCATTTACAGTATGGTACAAATCTATACCAAAGTATTTATTTTATCCACGTAGTCAGAATTATTTCAGAGTTATTAGAGAGAGTTCTTACAACCCAAATGGTTCACTGTTTCAACTCTTATTTGGTTTACATTTCTTTCTGGAAGCCAAGTGAAATGGAAAATTAATATTGGGGAGATTAGATTCTTGAAAACCTGGAGATGTAATTTCTGTTTAGTTGCCAAAAGAGTGCCCAATAAGATACCCCGAAAGTCTGAGGCTCAGTTTAAATGATCATTTGTGCTTTTGTTTTTAAACCTTTTATTAAAAATATTTCAATAAACCTATTTGGCCCCAATGAGTTTTAAGTTTAGTATAATGAAAATATCAATTTCTCAGGTAATTGATAATGAATGGGAAAAATGTAGAGAATGCTTATTGACATTTACTTTCCACTAGGGGGGCTGTGGTGATATCAGTAACCACGTGAAAACCAAGACACAAATCAGCTGAAGCAGCATTAGAAGCTATTTCAGAAACTACTAGTTATGTTAAGAAGATTGTATGTGAAGAAGATGATTGAGCACATACAGCTGCAGAAAGTGCTTTTATCATCACTCCGTGAAGCAGGCCCTTTCATTTAGAATAAATGGCTGTTTCCTGAGTTAATTTAGCTCATTTATTTCAAATTTTCTTGTGCAAAAAGCGAAGCAAGAAGAGTTGCTAATGTGTTAATTTCATTAGCTGGAGAAGAATTTTGCACATGTTAGGTGGTGCAAATTTTATATCAATGTCATTAGCTGCTTCAAATAGAAAAGCAATTAAGCTAATTCCAGTAATGGTTTGATTATTTCATTCAATTTACGGAATAAAGGTAAATATTTGGAAGTTAATTCTGTTGAAGGCAAAACCCTTGACACTATTGTAAATGCTATTGTATGTTCAGTTAAAAATCCAAACATAATTGTGAGATTTTTTTTTTTTTTGGCTGGCCATAATAATACAATTACACATGGTGGAAGACTGAATCATCCTCAAAATGGCCTTGTTAAAAGTAAGAAGCCCAGGGGCTTCCCTGGTGGCGCAGTGGTTGAGAGTCTGCCTGCCGATGCAGGGGACACGGGTTCGCGCCCCGGTCCGGGAGGATCCCACATGCCGCGCAGCGGCTGGGCCCGTGAGCCATGGCCGCTGAGCCTGCGCTTCCGGAGCCTGTGCTCCTCAACTGGCGAGGCCACAACAGTGAGAGGCCCGCGTAGCGCAAAAAAAAAAAAAAAAAAAAAAAAAGTAAGAAGCCCATAGCAAAAAATTACTTGGAATTGGTTTGGTGTGCATATAATTCAAAATTAATGTCCAACCAAGCTGATATTCTACTAAGTATGGTATTCTACCAATTGATATAGAAATTATAAATTTCCAAATGTATACATATTTTCTACATACAGAGGTAGCTTGAATAACTGATATCCACTGATGTTGAATATAAAAACAGATAAGATTCTACAACATGGTAGTACATGGTTTCTCTCTTTGCTGTCCATAAATCAGATTTTAGGAATGTTTGAAACTTTGAAGACCCTCTTTGCATATCAACTTCAGTGTCCTATAATCACATTGAAATATTTAGTATTCTAAATTTGGTTACATTTTGTTCAAAATCAGTTGGGTGAAGTCTTTGATCAAATTATTGGGTACACTAAATGCCAATTGTTTTGTTTTACCTTTAAAACTTTTAGTGAATTGCAATCACTGAAAAAAAAAAAGCTTGCAAACAGTATGAAATTGGATTTGATTTCTCCATAAATATGGGAGGTGCTGAACAAATTAAACCATGAGAGCTTAAATGATGTACAAATTATAAGTCAGAAATAGTTACATTTCATATGCAAAAGTCTACCTAGCTTGATTTAGGGAACATTACATAATATAGCAAACACTAAAAACACTGGGATTCTAATTCTGACTGAACTTAGCAAAATCAATGAATTTCTACCAGAGGAAACTAAAACTAACATTTATTGACTGTTAATTATATGCCAGCAACTTTTCATGGACTACCCAGTAAGTCCTGATGACAGCTCTCTGAGATGGGTTAAATAAAATCTCTTCTGTAGATGAAGACATGAGGGGTTGAGATGTCAAGTCACTTGTTCAAGATCATCACTAATATATGAGATCTGAAACCAGATCTGCTTGATAAGAAAGCATTCTTTATTACTACACTCTATAGCTTCTGAGTAGTTAGGATTATATCAGAATTATCAGAGAAAGCTCTTACAACCCCAGTGGTTCACTGCTAAAGCTTTTATTTAGTTGGTGTTTCTTTCTGGAACCCAGTTGAAATGGAAAGTTACATTTTGGGGAGATTAGACTCAGGAAAACCTGGAGATAAAACTTTTACTCAGTTGTCAGTGGAGTGCCCAATAGGATATCCTTAAAAGTTTTGCATTTCAGTCTAAGTCATAGCATATATGTAATACAGAAGGATGAGATTGTCAGGTGACCTTTTTCCAAGTTTGCAGTGGTCAAGACCTCCTTAATCTTTGAGATTTACCAGCTGGGAAAAAACCCACAAGGGACCAGTGGAAATGTTTTGTGGTAAGCAGTGATGGAAGCCAACATTCATAGCTGGATAATTAAATGAGGATTCCTTCTGCAAGGCAAAAACTAGGAGGAAAAATCATTGAAAAGAACATTTAAAGTCTAGAAAACGTGAGAGGCTGAAACTGTGATATAGGCCAGTTTTCTTCAAGCATGCCATATATCAGAATTATCTGGGACACATAAAATAGTACCTACATGACCCACTGAGAAGGGTTGTGTCTGAATTTCAGGCAGTGGGATCCATGTATGTTTTAAGAACTTCTAAGGTGATTATTTTTTTTTCTTTTTTTAACATCTTACTAGAGTATAATTGCTTTACAATGGTGTGTTAGTTTCTGCTTTATAACAACGTGAATCAGGTATACATATACATATATCCCCATATCCCCTCCCTCTTGTTTCTCCCTCCCATCCTCCATATACGACTCCTCTAGGTGGTCACAAAGCACCAGCTGATGTCCCTGTGCTATGCGGCTGCTTCCCCCAGCTGTCTATTTCACATTTGGTAGTGTATATATGTCCATGCCACTCTCTCACTTCGTCCCAGCTTACCCATTCCCCTCCCCGTGTCCTCAAGTCCATTCTCTATGTCTGCGTCTCTATTCCTGTCCTGCCCCTAGGTTCTTCAGAACCATTTTTCTCTTTTTTATTTTTTTTAGATTCCATATATATGTGTTAGCATACGGTATTTGTTTTTCTCTTTCTGACCTACTTCAGTCTGCATGACAGACACTAGGTCCATCCACCTCACTACAAATAACTCAATTTCGTTTCTTTTTATGGCTGAGTAATATTCCATTGTATATATGTGCCACATCTTCTTTATCCATTCATCTGTCGATGGACCTTAGGTTGCTTCCATGTCCTGGCTGTTGTAAATAGAACTGCAATGAACATTGTGGTACATGACTCTTTTTGAATTATGGTTTTATCAAGATATATGCCTACTAGTGGGATTGCTGGGTCATGTTGTAGTTCTATTTTTGGTGTTTTAAGGAACCTCCATACTGTTCTCCATAGTGGCTGTATCAATTTCCATTTGCGCCAACACGCAAGAGGGTTCCCTTATCTCCACACTCTCTCCAGCATTTATTGTTTGTAGATTTTTTGATGATGGCCACTCTGACTGGTATGAGGTGATACCTCATTGTCGTTTTGATTTGCATTTCTCTAATGGTAAGTGATGTTGAGCATCCTTTCATATGTTTGTTGGCAATCTGTATATCTTCTTTGGAGAAATGTCTATTTAGGTCTTCTGCCCATTTTTGGATTGGGTTGTTTGTTTTTTTGGTATTGAGCTGCATGAGCTGCTTGTAAATTTTGGACATTAATCCTTTGTCAGATGCTTCATTTGCAAATATTTTCTCCCAATCTTAGGGTTGTCATTTCATATTGTTTATTTTTTCCTTTGTTGTGCAAAAGCTTTTAAGTTTTATTAGGTCCCATTTGTTTATTTTTGTTTTTATTTCCATTTCTCTAGGAGGTGGGTCAAAAAGGATCTTGCTGTGATTTATGTCATAGAGTGTTCTGCATATGTTTTCCTCTAAGAGATTTTTAGTGTCAGGCCTTACATTTAGGTCTTCAATACATTTTGAGTTTATTTTTGTGTATGGTGTAAGGGAGTGTTCTAATTTCATTCTTTGACATGTAGCTGCCCAGTTTTCCCAGCACCACTTACTGAAGAGGCTGTCTTTTCTCCATTGTACATCCTTGCCTCCTTTGTCATAGATTAGTTGACCATAGGTGTGTGGGTTTATCTCTGGGCTTTCTATCCTGTTCCACTGATCTATATTTCTCTTTTTGTGCCGGTACCATGCTGTCTAGATTACTGTAGCTTTCTAGTATAGTCTGAAGTCCAGGAACCTGGATCCTCCAGCTCCATTTTTCTTTCTCAAGATTGCTTTGGCTATTTCTCAAGATTGCTTTGGCTATTTGGGGTCTTTTGTGTTTCCATACAAATTGTGAAACTGTTTTGTTTTAGTTCTGTGAAAAATGCCACTGGTAATTTGATAGGGATTCCACTGAATCTGTAGATTGCTTTCGGTACTATAATCATTTTCATGATGTTGATTCTTCCAATCCAGAACATGGTATATTTCTCCATCTGTTTCTATCATCTTTAATTTCGTTCCTCAGTGTCTTATAGTATACTGCGTACAGGTCTTTTGTCTCCTTAGGCAGGTTTATTCCTAGGTATTTTATTCTTTTTGTTGCAATGTTCAATGGGAGTGTTTCCTTAATTTCTCTTGCACATTTTTCATCATTAGTGTATAGGACTGCAAGAGATTTCTCTCTGCATTAATTTTGCATCCTGATGCTTTACCAAATTCATTGATTAGCTCTAGTAGTTTTTTGGTAGAGTCTTTAGGATTCTCCATGTATAGTACCATGTCATCTGCAAACAGTGACAGCTTTACTTCTTCTTTTCCGATTTGGATTTCTTTGTCTTCGCTTACTGCTGTGGCTAAAACTTCCAAAACTCTGTTGAATAATAGTGGTGAGAGTGGACAACCTTGTCTTGTTCCTGATCTTAGTGGAAATTGTTTCAGTTTTTCACTATTGAGAATGATGTTGGTTGTGGGTTTGTCATATATGGCCTTTATAATGTTGAGGTAAGTTCCATCTATGCCTGCTTTCTCTAGGGTTTTTATAATAAATGGGTGTTGAATTTTGTCGAAAGCTTTTTCTGCATCTGTTGAGATGATCATATGGTTTTTCTCTTTCAATTTGTTAATATGGTTTATCACATTGATCGATTTGCATATATTGAAAAATCCTTACATTCCTGGGATAAACTCCACTTGAACATGGTGTATAATCCTTTTAATGTGCTGTTGGATTCTGTTTGCTAGGATTTTGTTGAATAGTTTTGTATCTATGTTCATCAGTAATATTGCCCTGTATTTTTCTTCCTATGTGACATCTTTGTCTGGTTTTGGTGTCAGGGTGATGGTGGCCTCGTAGAATGTGTTTGGGAGTGTTGTTCCCTCTGATATATTTTGGAAGAGTTTGAGAAGGAGAGGTGTTAGCTCTTCTGTAAATGTTTGATAGAATTCGCCTGTGAAGCCGTCTGGTCCTGGGCTTTTGTTTGTTGGAAGATTTTTAATCACAGTCTCAATTTCAGTGCTTGTGATTGGTCTGTTTATATTTTCTATTTCTCCCTGGTTCAGTCTTCGAAGGTTGTGCTTTTCTAAGAATTTTTCCATTCTTGCAGGTTGTCCATTTTATTGGCATATAGATGCTTGTACTAATATCCAATGGTTCTTTGTATTTATGCAATGTTACTTCTATTTTTTCATTTCTAATTCTATTGATTTGAGTCTTCTCCCTTTTTTTCTTGATGAGTCTGGCTAATGGATTATCAATTTTTTTTATCTTCTCAAAGAACCATCTTTTAGTTTTATTGATCTTTGCAATTGTTTCCTTCATTTCTTTTTCATTTATTTCTCATCTGATCTTTGTGATTTCTTTCCTTCTGCTAACTTTGGAGGTTTTTTATTCTTCTTTCTCTATTTGCTTTAGGTGTAAGGTTAGGTTGTTTGTTTGAGATTTTTCTTGTTTCTTGAGGTAGGATTTTATTGCTATAATCTTCCCTCTTAGAACTGCTTTTGCTGCATCCCGTGGTTTTTGGGTCATCATGTTTTCATTGTCATTTGTTTCTAGGTAGTTTTTGATTTAATCTTTGATTTCTTCAGTGATCTGTTGGTTATTAAGTAGTGTATTGTTTAGCCTCCATGTGATTGTATCTTTTTACAGATTTTTCCCTGTAATTGATATCTACTCTCAGAGCACTGTGGTCCGAAAAGATACTTGATATGATTTCAGTTTTCTTAATTTCTCCAAGGCTTGATTTGTGACCCTAGATATGATCTCTCCTGGAGAATGTTCCATGAACACTTGAGAAGAAAGTGTATTCTGTTGTTTTTGGATGGAATGTCCTATAAATATTAAGTCCATTTTGTTTAATGTATCATTTAAAGCTTGTGTTTCCTTATTTATTTTCATTTTGGATGATCTTTCCATTGGTGGAAGTGGGGTGTTAAATTCTAATTCTCCGACTATGATGTGTTACTGTAGATTTCCCCTTTTACGGCTCTTAGCATTTGCCTTATGTGTTGAAGTGCTCCTATGTTAGGTGCATAAATATTTACAATTCTTATATCTTTTTCATGGATTGATGCCTTCATCATTATGTAGTGTCCTTCTTTGTCTCTTGTAATAGTCTTTTAAAGTCTGTTTTGTCTGATATGAGAATTGCGACTCAGCTTTCTTTTGATTTCCATTTACATGGAATATCTTTTTCCGTCCCCTCACATTCAGTCTGTATGTGTCGCTAGGTCTGAAGTGGTCTCTTGTAGACAGCATATATGTGCTTCTTGTTTTTGTATCCATTGAGCCAGTCTGTGTCTTTTGGTAGGAGCATTTAATCCATTTATATTTAAGGTAATTATCAATATGTATGTTTCTATTACCATTTTCTTAATTGTTTTAAGTTTGTTATTGAGGGTCTTTTCCTCCTCTTGTATTTCCTGCAGAGAGAAGTTCCTTTAGTATTTGTTGTAAAGCTGGTTTGGTGGTGCTGAGTTTTCTTAGCTTTTGCTTGTCTGTAAAATATTTAATTTCTCTGTCAAATCTGAATGAGATCCTTGCTGGTTAGAGTAATCTGAGCTGTAGGCTTTTCCCTTTCATCACTATAAGTATGTCCTGTCACTCCCTTCTGGCTTGCAGAGTTTCTGCTGAAAGCTCAGCTGTTCACCTTATGGGGATTCCCTTGTATGTTATTTGTTGTTTTTCCCTTTGCTGCTTTTAATATTTTTTCTTTGTATTTAACTTTTGATAGTTTGATTAGTATGTGTCTTGGTGTGTTTCTCCTTGGATTTATCCTGTATGGGACTCTCTGCGCTTCCTGGACTTGACTATTTCCTTTCCGATATTAGGGAAGTTTCAACTATAATCTCTTCAAATATTTTCTCAGTCCCTTTCTTTTTCTCTTCTTCTTCTGGGACCCTTATAATTTGAATGTTGGTGCATTTAATGTTTTCTGAGAGGTCTCTGAGACTGTCCTCAATTCTTTTCCTTCTTTTTTCTTTATTTTGCTCTGCAGTAGTTATTTCCACTATTTTGTCTGCCAGGTCACTTATCCGTTCTTCTGCCTCAGTTATTCTGCTATTAATTCCTTCTAGAGAATTTTTAATTTCATTTATTTTGTTGTTCATCATTGCTTGTTTGCTCTTTAGTTCTTCTAGGTCCTTGTTAAACGTTTCTTTATTTTCTCCATTCTATTTGGAAAAGTTTGGATCATGTTTACGATCATGACCCTGAATTGTGTTTCAGGTAGAGTGCCTATTTCCTCTTCATTTATTTAGTTTGGTGGGTTTTTACCTTGCTCCTTCATCTGTTGTGTGTTTCTCTGTCTTCTCATTTTGCTTAACTTACTGTTTTTGAGGTCTCCTTTTAGCAGGCTGCTGGTTCGTAGTTCCCGTTGTTTTTAGTGTCTCCCCCCAAGGCTAAGGTTGGTTCAGTGGGTTGTGTAGGCTTCTTGGTGGAGGAGATGGGTGCCTGTGCAGGGGACGGGTGCCTCTGTTCTGGTGGATGAGGCTGGATCTTGTCTTTCTGGTGGGCAGGACTACATCCAGAGGTGTGTTTTGGGGTGCCTGTGACCTTATTCTGATTTTAGGCAGCTCTCTCCTAATGGGTGGGGTTGTGTTCCTGTCTTGCTAGTTGTTTGTCATAGGATGTCCAGCACTGTAGCTTGCTGGTCGTTGAGTGGAGCTGGGTCTTAGCATTGAGATGGTGATCTCTGGGAGAGCTTTTGCCATTTGATATTATGTGGAGTCGGGAGGTCTCCGGTAGGGCAATGTCATGAACTTGGCTCTCACACCTCAGAGGCATAGTCCTGACGCCTGGCCAAAGCACAAAGACCCTGGCAGCCACATGTTTCAGAAGAAAAGGGAGAAAAAAAGAAAGAAAAATAAGTAAAATAAAGTTATTTAAAGAAATTATTAAAAATAAAAAAGTAAAAAGAAAAAAGAAAGAGAGGAGAGAGCAACCAAACCAAAAAACAAATCCACCAATGATAACAAGTGTAAAAACTATGCCCCCCCCCAAGAAAAAGAAAAGAAATGGACAGACAGTTCCGTAGGACAGATGGTCAAAGCAAAGATATACAGACAGAATCACACAAAGAAGCATAAACATACATACTCACAAAAAGAGAAAAAGGAAAAAAGAAATCTATATATAAAAGAGAGCCACCAAATCAATAAATCTACCAATGATAATAAACTTTGAATACTAAATAAGATAAACATAAAACCAGAAACCTGTCAGTTGTATACAGCACACCGCAAGTCTACAGTTGCTCCCATAGTCCACCGCCTCAATTTTGAGATGATTTGATGATGTCTATTCAGGTATTCCAGAGATGTAGGGTGCATCAAGTTGATTGTACAGATTTAATCCACTGCTCCTGTGGCTGCTGGGAGAGATTTCCCTTTCTCTTCTGTGTTCGCACAGCTCCCGGGGTTCAGCTTTGGATTTGGCCCCACCTCTGCGTGTAGGTCGCCTGAGGGCGTCTGTTCTTTGCTTAGACAGGATGGGGTTAATGTAGCAGCTGTGTCAGGGGCTCTGGCTCAGTCAGGCCAGGGGGAAGGAGGGGTATGGAATGTGGGGCGAGCCTGTGACAGCAGAGGCCAGCGTGACGTTACAATAGCCTGAGGGGTGCCGTGTGTTCTCCCGGGGAAGTTGTCCCTGGATCCCGGGACCCTGGCAGTGGTGGGCTGCACAGGCTCCCGGGAGGGGAGGTGTGGAGAGTGATCTGTGCTCGCACACAGGCTTCTTGGTGGCCGCAGCAGCAGCCTTAGCATCTCATGCCCATCTCTGGGGTCCGCACTGATAGCTGTGGCTTGCTCCCGTCTCTGGAGCTCGTTTAGGTGGTACTCTGAATCCCCTCTCCTGGCACATCCTGAAACAATGGTCTCTTGCCCCTTAGGTAGGTCCAGACTTTTTCCTGGACTCCCTCCCGGCTAGCTATGGTGCACTAGCCCACTTCAGGCTGTGTTCACACAGCCAACCCCAGTCCTCTCCCTGGGATCTGACCTCCGAAGCCCGAGCCTCAGCTCCCAGCCCCCGCCCACCCTGGCTGGTGAGTAGATAAGCCTCTCGGGCTGGTGAGTGCTGGTCGGCACCAATCCTCTGTGCAGGAATCTCCCCGCTTTGCCCTCTGCACCCCTATTGCTGCACTCTCCTCTGTGGCTCAGAGCTTGTCCCCTGCCACCCCCCGTCTCTACCAGTGAAGGAGCTTCCTAGTGTGTGGAAACCTTTCCTCCTTCACAGCTCCCTCCCACGGGTGCAGGTCCCGTCCCTATTCTTTTGTCTCTGTTTATTCTTTTTTCTTTTGCCCTACCCAGGTACGTGGGGAGTTTCTTGCCTTTTGGGAGGTCTGAGGTTTTCTGCCAGCGTTCAGTAGGTGTTCTGTAGGAGTTGTTCCACGTGTAGATGTATTTCTGATGTATTTGTGGGGAGGTAGGTGATCTCCATGTGTTATTCCTCCACCATCTTGAAGGTCTCCTCCCAAGGTGACTCTTTGTTCAGCCAGAATTAGGAACTACTAGGCCAGGATACTTTCCAGTAATAGAAGGTTGCCGCACTTTAGTTAGCTGGAAAGAATTTACCCTGGGAAAGTAGTTGAGTTTCTTTAAAAACTGTGTAGAGAGTTTTGGGTTATTTAGAAGCAGAGAGACTAGACAATTCAGGTTCTTTCACCGCTTGTGCTAGAGCAAGCAAAAGATAATTTGGATCTATAAGAATAAATCCAGATTTTAGTGAATTCTCCTAAATTATACACTAGGATGATAGAAAAGGAAAGAATATTAATTTAGTGATAATGAACGATTTTACTGGCGCCAGTACTAAATAACCTGCTGGTCATCCTCTTCTTCATTCCCCTTCATCCAGTTTCTAGTGAGTTTTTACAACTGCCTATCCTCATGTATGCTCCCCCTCCCGCCCAGTAACTTACTTTCTATCATTTCCTCCTTTTGTCATCCTTGGGAACCATTGTTATCATCATGATCAACACTAAATATTTATTAGGCACCTGGTATGTGTAGGCTGTTGCACTGGGTACAAAAGTAGGTCTATGTCATTTCCTGTAGAGAGTGGACTTTGATGTAGTTTGGGACAGAGGGCATTCATCAAGACCAAGTGCCAAGTGGCTAAGGGTCAAGCAGATGGTCAGAAAAAAGATACTGCAAAGGAGTAGGCAGATGCTGTATGGAGTAGCTGCGGCTCAAGCTGGGCCTTCATGGACATATCAGGACGTGAGCTGATAGAAATAAAGAGAGTATTCAGTAAAGACCCAGAGGCAGGGAAGTTTATGGCTCTCTCTGAAACAACAAATAGGCCAGGGGATAGGATAGTTTGCTTGTTTTTCTTAAGTGGGAGGGTCTGAGCTAGAAGGTTAGAACTAGACTTTATGGCTTTTGGTACAGGGAATTTAAGGTGGAGGACAATATAAATAATTTATTCAGGTGATTGTATTGGCTTTTTACTTCACCATCAATTTCTTTAGCATTTTATTCCCAATTTATGAGAAGATTAGAAGATAAGGAAGATGGATAAATTTGAATTCAGTTGCCAAGATAAGTGTTTAGTGATCTTTCTCCCAGTTTTAGGATCATAGAACCAGAGCATGTAAGGAGCTTTTGAGAATATTATTCAATCCCTTCATTCTACATTAGCAGAATTTATCTTAGTCAACTCAGAAAGTTATTTGCTGAGTCATACCTGAAATAGAGATCCACTGGCTCCCCTTTCAAAGCTCTTTCCTCTGCAAAGTGCGACTTTCTTCAACTCTGCAATATTAGAAAGTTTGGTTCTTTTTTCATTTCCTGAATTGTGACTAATTTGAAAGATTCCAACTCATTTTTACTCATTAGATTTCATTCTTGATCTTCATCGTAAAGCAGTGGAAAGTTGAGGTAAGAGCACTGTTGTGACCTGGGATTCTGGGTTCTACAGCGGGCTCTGCCTTCTGCTGGCTTACGGTATCTTAGGTAGGTTCCTAGACTTCTGTCGGCCCTGGGTTCCTCATCGGCAAAAAAAAGAAGTTATATTAGAAGGGCACTACAGTACTGGCGTCTTTATTTGCCCTGAATTGAGTACTTTTTCATGTTGGAAGTGTCACTTGCCAGAAAGTTAGACTGTGTCACAACCGAGTATATGTAGTTGGAGAATTGCAAGATTTATTCTCTTGCTAATTGTATACTGATGTGGTGGGTTATTCTGTTACATGTCAAGTATTTCTTAAATCAGCAGTTAGACTTGGCATTAGTGAATGGGGCACCAATGAGTGCAGCTCTGAAGTCTTAGCACAAAGAAAGTGATTTTGCCTTCTTTTGCTGACTCTAGGCAAATTCAGCAAGAAAGAAAAAATCTGCAGAGATGGTTTTGACTAAAACTTGGCATTTTGCTTTAAGTCTGTCCACAAAGATACCCATTCATGATCAATGAATGCTTATTAAATTAGATGAATGGCTAGGTCCCAGAGGGAATTTCATTGCCCAAATACAAAAGCATTGCCCTTCCATAGAAATTCTCACATATAGTGATAGGTCATAGCTTTCCACAGTGAGTTTAACTCTATTTTACCCTCATACATTGTAGTCATCATTTTCCATGGATCAGGCTATTTGGCTCTTTAAAAAATTTTTTTGGATTATTTTATTTAAGTTGCATGTCCCTTTCCTACTCTAGGCCCTGCCACTTGGACGGTACATTTATTTTCTAGACACTTACCTGGCATCTTTGTTTTCTATGTGATATTGTCATAGATGAATTCAAATATGTTAACATTTCTATCATAATCAACAGTTTTGGAGCCAAAACTTCCCTGTTCTAAAGAGAAGAGTAAAAGAAAAGGGGAGATAGGTTTCAGAGAAATCATCTGTAATTAAAATATCTCAGGGGAAAAATATCTGTTGATAGCCATGGTGGAGAGAATCATCTTATTCCTGGAATTTTTTTTCTTGGTATTCAAATCCATCAAAACAAAACCACAAGGGCTTTTTAAGGAAATGGCACATTGAGGCTAAGTTATGCGAGACATATCATAAAGGAAATGTACTAGTTAAAATACAGCCTTGGCTACTGTAATGAGGACACACTCAAACAATAGTGGCTTAAATAAGATAGCAATTTGTGTCTTACCTAAGAGTCCGGCTAGTTGGTCCCAGCCTTCTCTGATGGCTCCACAATCTTGAGGGGCACTAGCTACTTCTGTCTCGTTGGTCTGCCATCCTCAATACATGACTTTCATCTAGTGGTTCAAGACTGTTACTCCTGCTCTGATCATCACATATACATTTCAGTCAGCAGGAAGAAGAAAAAGAGGCAGGCAAGCTCTTTCCTGTTAAGGACATGATGCAAAATTTACACTATCACTTCTCTTCTCATCCATTTGGCCAAAACCTAGTGACTTGGGTCACATCTTGTTGCAAAGGAGGTTAGAATAGTCTTGAGCTCGGTGACTATGTGCACAGCCAACTTGTTAATATGTTAGAAATGAAGAACTGCAGTCTCTGTCACAGGGAATAAAATTTATTGAATTCCTATTTTGTGCACTTAGTTATCTATATAAATAATGACAACTGTAATAATAATAATACCAATAGAATCTACCATTGATTGAACTGCACCTGCCTCATTACTTACATTACATCTAATCTTCCAACAGTCTTACAAGTGAAGCAGTAATCTTACAGAGAAGAAAACTGAGGCTAGAAAAGATAGTCAACTTGTCCGAAAATGCAGAGCTAGAATAACATCTTTGGAATTGTAGATAAATTCTGATTCCTGGAGATCTCTGAAGACCAACATAAAGAATTTGGATTTTCTTCTGTAGGATGTCAGCAATTGAAGAAAATGATAAAAATTAGATGAGCGATGTGTTTTAGGGTCAGGATGGATTGCAGAGTGGAGAAATGGAAGGCATGGAAACAGCTTAGGAACTGACTACCTATATCATGGAGCTTTAGATCCACTGACAAGGGTGAAAATAAAAAATACAGGGACAAACGCAGGAGATGTAATTAGAGAATACTGTAAGGGTCCAGCCAGGAGATGGAAACTACACCAGTTACTTGAACGAGAGACTTTCATATGAGAAGTGTTAACTAGTTGTAAAATTATTAACTAGTTAACCAAAAGGGTTAAAAGTAAAGTCTAAGATAATGATCCTCAACCCAGTGTGATTTTGCCCCCCGATGCAACCCCCAAAACATTTGGCAATGTCTGGAGACATTCTTGGTTGTGGGGAACCTGTGGGGAAATTTACTGGTGTTTAGTGAGCAGAGGACAGGAATGCTGTTACACATCTTAAAATACACAGGATAAGCCTCAGTAACAAAGAAGTATCCAGCCCGAAATATCAGTATTGCTGAGGTTGAGAAGCCCTGCTTTAAGGTATTGAGAGGTAGTGACTGCGAGAATCAGCTACCACCTCTGGGCTTGCAAAGTAAAGGGAGGAGATTGGAATGATTAAAATTGACAGGATTAGAGTGGGGGCTTGTAGTGCTAGAACTCAGACCTCTGAGGAGGGGGCACTGGTTAGATGGTGCTCACATCTTGAAGGTGTGGGTGGGATGGTGAGGCTAGTTTGCTAAGTGTTTGAGAAATTACAAACTGGATTCAGCTGAATGGAGAGACTTAAAATTGGCATATGTGTATATAATCAGATGTAGGATGCAGGCAACGAGGAATAAAAAATGACTTTGAAGTAGAATGCTTACTACTACTAGTACTGAGAGAAGTACTTCCCCGAATACTTGATTTGGGAAAAAGATGTGTTCAGTGTTTAGATTGTTGACCTCCACGTGGAATCATCCAGT
Source organism: Delphinus delphis (assembly GCF_949987515.2). Taxonomy (NCBI): domain Eukaryota; kingdom Metazoa; phylum Chordata; class Mammalia; order Artiodactyla; family Delphinidae; genus Delphinus; species Delphinus delphis. Next base: position 66,947,832 of record NC_082688.1, read on the forward strand.
AGGCAGTAGGACGACAGTAGAGGTCAGGGAATGAAAATAAAGACATGAGTCCTCCACCAGAGGTCAAACATGAAGCTCTAAGAGGAGGTGAAATCAGCAAGGGAGAGACTGAATGGTGAGAGGAACAGAGCATGGAGCATGGAATTGTCAGAACCACCGCCTTTAGGAATAGGGAGTAAACACATCATGTTCCTAGCATTGTTATCTTGGAAGGGTTGTTATATTTTTTTATTTGGAAATGTTGCAGCTCTGTTAATAGTTATTCTGTGGTATCATAGTATTTACCAGGTCACTGTGGTTCTTATCTTTAGGCTATTCTTGAACAGAAGTTTATTTTTTCATCAACCCACTTTTCATTTATTTGTACTCTATAGAGTCTTTCTGTGATCCCATTCTGCCCATTTTCCTTCATATGGAAAAGTGTGTGTATATACAAATTTCATGATGATTTTTATAATTATACTTCATTTTGAAAAGGGCGAATTTTTGTTTGTTTTTATGTACATTGTAACTATTGTATACTGGAACAGAAAAAGCATTAGGTAAAAATTAAGGAAATAATTAGCTAATAATAATGTATGGATATTGGTCCATTAATTGTAATAAATAGACCTAATGTAAGATATTAATAATAGGAAAAATTCGGTGTGGAATTCTTTGTACAATCCTCACAATATTTCTACACATCAAAAACTATTCTAAAATGTTTATTTTAGTTTTTTAACATCTTTATTGGAGTATAATTGCTTTACCATGGTGTGTTAGTTTCTGCTTTATAACAAAGTAAATCAGCTGTACATGTACATTATCCCCATATCTCCTTCTGTTGCGTCTCCCTCCCACTCTCCCTTTCACACCCCTCTAGATGGTCACAAAGCACTGAGATGATCTCCCTGTGCTATGCGGCTGCTTCCCACTAGATATCTATTTTACATTTGGTAGTATATATAAGTCCATGCCACTCTCTCACTTCGTCCCAACGTACCCTTCCCACTCCCCGTGTCCTCAAGTCCATTCTCTACATATGTGTCTTTATTCCTGTCCTGCCACTAGGTTCTTCAGAACCTTTTTTCTTTTTAGATTCCATATATGTGTTAGCATACAGTATTTGTTTTTCTCTTCCTGATTTACTTCACTCTGTATGACAGACTCTAGGTCCATCCACCTCACTACAAATAACTCAATTTCGTTTCTTTTTATGGCAAGTAATATTTCATTGTATATATGGACCACATCTTCTTTATCCATTCATGTGTCGATGGACACGTAGGTTGCTTCCATGTCCTAACTATTGTAAATAGAGCTGCAATGAACATGGTGGTACATGACTCTTTGAATTATGGTTTTCTCATGGTATATGCCCAGTAGTGGGATTGCTGGGTCATATGGTAGTTCTATTTGTAGTTTTTTAAGGAAGCTCCATACTGTTTTCCATAGTGGCTGTATCAATTTACATTCCCACCAACAGTGCAAGAGGGTTCCCTTTTCTCTACACCCTCTCCAGCATTCATTGTTTGTAGATTTTTTGATGATGGCCATTCTGACTGGTATGAGGTGATACCTCACTGTTGTTTTGATTTACATTTCTCTAATGATTAGTGATGTTGAGCATTCTTTCATGTGTTTGTTGGCAATCTGTATATCTTCTTTGGAGAAATGTCTGTTTAGGTCTTCTGCCCATTTTTGGATTGGGTTGTTTGTTTTTGTGGTATTGAGCTGCATGAGCTGCTTGTATATTTTGGACATTAATCCTTTATCAGTTCCTTCATTTGCAAATATTTTCTCCCATTCTTAGGGTTGTCTTTTCATATTGTTTAGGTTTTCCTTTGCTGTGCAAAAGCTTTTAAGTTTCATTAGGTCCCATTTGTTTATTTTTTTTTTAATTTCCATTTCTGTAGGAGGTGGGTCAAAAAGAATCTTACTGTGATTTATGTCATACAGTGTTCTGCCTGTTTTCCTCTAAGAGTTTTATAGTGCCTGGCCTTACATTTAGGTCTTCAATCCATTTTGAGTTTATTTTTGTGTATGGTGTTAGGGAGTGTTCTAAATTCGTTCTTTTACATGTGGCTGCCCAGTTTTCCCAGCACCACTTATTGAAGACGCTGTCTTTTCTCCATTGTATATTCTTGCCTCCTTTATCAAAAATAAGGTGACTATATTTGAGGGGATTTATCTCTGGGCTTTCTATCCTGTTCCATTGGTCTATATTTCTGTTTTTGTGCCAGTACCATGCTGTCTAGATTACTGTAGCTTTGTGGTATAGTCTGAAGTCAGCCTGATTCTTCCAGCTGCATTTTTCTTTCTCAAGATTGCTTTGGCCATTCAGGGTCTTTTGTGTTTCCATACAAATTGTGAAATTTTTTTTGTAGTTCTGTGAAAAATGCCACTGGTAATTTGATAGGGATTGCATTGAATCTGTAGATTGCTTTGGGTAGTAGAGTCATTTTCACAATGTGGATTCTTCCAATCCAAGAACAGGGTATATCTCTCCATCTGTTTCTATTATCTTTAATTTCTTTCCTCAGTGTCTTATAGTTTTCTGCATACAGGTCTTTTGTCTCCTTAGGCAGGTTTATTCCTAGATATTTTATTCTTTTTGTTGCAATGTTCAATGGGAGTGTTTCCTTAATTTCTCTTGCACATTTTTCATCATTAGTGTATAGGACTGCAAGAGATTTCTCTCTGCATTAATTTTGTATCCTGCTGCTTTACCAAATTCATTGATTAGCTCTAGTAGTTTTCTGGTAGAGTCTTTAGGATTCTCCATGTATAGTACCATGTCATCTGCAAACAGTGACAGCTTTGCTTCTTCTTTTCCGATTTGGATTTCTTTTTCTTCGCTTACTGCTGTGGCTAAAACTTCCAAAACTATATTGAATAATAGTGGTGAGAGTGGACAAGCTTGTCTTGTTCCTGATCTTAGAGGAAATGGTTTCAGTTTTTCACCATTGAGAATGATGTTGGATGTGTGTTTGTCATATACGGCCTTTATTATGTTGAGGTAAGTTCCCTCTGTGCCTACTTTCTGAGGGTTTTTATCATAAATGGGTGTTGAATTTTGTTGGAAGCTTTTTCTGCATCTATTGAGATGATCATGTGGTTTTTCTCCTTCAGTTTGTTAATATGGTGTATCACATTGATTGATTTGCATATATTGAAGAATCCTTACATTCCTGGGATAAACCCCACTTGATCATGGTGTATGTTCCTTTTAATGTGCTGTTGGATTCTGTTTGCTCGTATTTTGTTGAGGATTTTTGCATCTATGTTCATCAGTGATATTGGCCTGTACTTTCTTTCTTTGTGACATATTTCTATGGTTTTGGTATCAGGGTGATGGTGGCGTCGTAGAATGAGTTTGGGAGTGTTGTTCCCTCTGCTATATTTTGGAAGAGTTTGAGAAGGATAGGTGTTAGCTCTTCTCTAAATGTTTGATAGAATTCGCCTGTGAAGCCATCTGGTCCTGGGCTTTTGTTTGTTCGAAGATTTTTAATCACAGTTTCAATTTCAGTGCTTGTGATTGGTCTGTTTATATTTTCTATTTCTTCCTGGTTCAGTCTTGGAAGGTAGTGCTTGTTTGGGAATTTGTCCATTTCTTCCAGGTTGTCCATTTCATTGGCATATAGTTGCTTGTAGTAATCTCTCATGATCCTTTGTATTTCTGCAGTGTCAGTTGTTACTTCTCCTTTTTCATTTGTAATTCTATTGATTTGAGTCTTCTCCCTTTTTTTCTTGATGAGTCTGGCTAATGGATTATCAATTTTTTTATCTTCTCAAAGAACCAGCTTTTAGTTTTATTGATCTTTGCTATTTCCTTCATTTTTTTTCATTTATTTCTGATTTGATCTTTATGATTTCTTTCCTTCTGCTAACTTTGGGGTTCATTTGCTCTTCTTTCTCTAATTGCTTTAGGTGTAAGGTTAGGTTGTTTATTTGAGGTGTTTCTTGTTTCTTGAGGTAGGATTGTATTGCTATAAACTTCACTCTTAGAACTGCTTTTGCTGCATCCCATAGGTTTTGGGGCATCGTGTTTTCATTGTCATTTGTTTCTAGGTATTTTTTGATTCCTCTTTGATTTCTTCAGTGATCTGTTGGTTATTAAGTAGTGTACTGTTTAGCCTCCATGTATTTGTATTTTTTACAGATTTTTTTCCTGTACTTGATATCTAGCCTCATAACGTTGTGGTTGGAAAAGGTACTTGGTACGATTTCAATTTTCTTAAATTCACTAAGGCTTGATTTATGACCCAAGATATGATGTGTCTTTGATAATGTTGCATGAGCACTTGAGAAGAAAGTGCATTCTGTTGTTTTTGGATGGAATGTCCTATAAATATCAATTAAGTCTATTTTATTTAATGTATCATTTATATCTTGTGTTTCCTTATTTATTTTCATTTTGGATGATCTGTCCATTGGTGAATGTGGGGTTTTAAAGTCCCCTACTATGATTGTGTTACTGTCGATTTCCCTTTTATGGCTGTTAGCATTTGCCTTATGTATGGAGGTTTGCCTATATTGGGTGCATAAATATTTACAATTGTTATATCTTTTTCTTGGACTGATCCCTTGATCATTATGTAGTGTCCTTCTTTGTATCTTGTAAAAGTCTATTTTGTCTGATATGAGAATTGCTACTCCAGCTTTCTTTGGATTTCCATTTGCATGGAATATCTTTTTCCATCCCCTCACTTTCAGTCTGTATGTGTTCCTAGATCTGAAGTGGGTCTCTTGTAGACAGAATATATATGCGTCTTGTCTTTGTATCCATTCACGCAGTCAACGTCTTTTGGTGGGAGCATTTAATCTATTTACATTTAAGGTAGTTATTGATATATATGTTCCTATTACCATTTTCTTAACTTTTTGGGGTTTGTAATTGTAGGTCTTTTCCTTGTCTTGTGTTTCCTGCCTAGAGACATTCCTTTAGCATTTGTTGTAAAGCTGGTTTGGTGGTGCTGAATTTTCTTAGCTTTTGCTTGTCTGTAAAGGTTTTAATTTCTGTGTCGAATCTGAATGAGATCCTTGCTGGGTAGAGTAATCTTGGTTTTAGGTGTTTCCCTTTCATCACTTTAAGTATATCCTGCCACTCCCTTCTGGCTTGCAGAGTTTCTGCTGAAAGATCTACTGTTAACCTTATGGGGATTCCCTTGTATGCTATTTGTTGTTTTTCCCCTTGCAGCTTTGAAAAATTTTTTTTGTATTTAATTTTTGATAGTTTGATTAATATATGTCTTGGTGTTTTTCTCTTTGGATTTATCCTGTATGGGACTCTCAACTCTTCCTGGATTTGATTCACTGTTTCCTTTCCCATATTAGGGAAGTTTTCAACTATAATCTCTTCAAATATTTTCTCAGTCCCTTTCTTTTCTTCTTCTTCTCTTAGGACCCCTGTAATTCAAATGTTGGTGTGTTTAATGTTGTTCCAGAGGTCTCTGAGACTGTCCTCAATTCTTTTCATTCTTTTTTCTTTATTCTGTTCTGTGTTAGTTATTTCCACTATTTTATCTTCCAGGTCACTTATCCGTTCATCTGCCTCGGTTATTCTGCTTTTGATTCCTTCTAGAGAATTGTTGATTTCTTTTATTGTGTTTTTCATCATTGTTTGTTTGCTCTTTAGTTCTTCTAGGTCTTTGTTAAACGTTTCTTGTATTTTCTCCATTCTATTTCCAGGATTTTGGATCATCTTTACTATCATTATTCTGAATTCTTTTTCAGGTACACTGCCTATTTCCTCTTCATTTGTTAGGTCTGGTGGGTTTTTATCTTGCTCCTTCATCTGCTGTGTGTTTCTCTGTCTTTTCATTTTGCTTAACTTACTGTGTTTGGGGTCTTCTTTTTGCAGGCTGCAGGTTATAGTTCCCATTGATTTTGGTTTCTGCCCCCAGTGGCCAAATATGGTTCAATGGGTTGTGTAGGCTTATTGGTGGAGGGAGCTGGTGCCTGTGTTCTGGTTGGTGAGGCTGGACCTTTTGTTTCTGGTGGGCAGGTCCGTGTCCGGTGGTGTGTTTTGTGGTGTCTCTGACATTATTATGATTTTAGGCAGCCTCTCTGCTAATGGGTGGGGTTGTGTTCCTGTCTTGCTAGTTGTTTGTCATAGGGTGTCCAGCACTGTAGCTTGCTGGTTGTTGAGTGGAGGTGGGTCTTAGCGTTGAGATGGAGATATCTGGGAGAGATTTCACCGTTTGATATTACTTGGAGTTGGGAGGTCTCTTGTGTCCCAGTGTCCTGAACTTGGCTCTCCCACCTCGGAGGCACAGGCCTGACACCCGGCCGGAGCACCAAGACCTTATCAGCCACATGGCTCAGAAGAAAAGTGGGAAAAAAAGAAAGAAAGAAAAATATAATAAAATAAAGTTATTAAAATAAAAAAATTATTAAAAATATAAGAATTAATAAGTAATAAAAAAAGGAAAAGAAAGAACGGAAGAAAGACTAGAGCAACCAATCCAAAAAACAAATCCACCAATGATAACAAGCACTAAAAACTATACTAAAAAAAAAAAAAAGAAAAAACTGACAGACAGAACCCTAGGACAAATGGTAAAAGCCAAGATGTACAGACAAAATCACACCAAGAAGCATACACACACATACTCACAAAAGGGGAAGAAGGAAAAAGATACGTATATCATTGCTCCCGTAGTGCAGTGCCTCAATTTTGGGATGATTCTTTGTCTGTTCAGGTGTTCCAGAGATGCAGGGTACATCAGCTTGATTGTGGAGATTTAATCTGCTGCTCCTGAGGCTGCTGGGAGGAATTTCCCTTTCTCTTCTTTGTTTGCACAGCTCCTGGGGTTCAGTTTTGGATTTGGTCCTGGCTCTGTGTGTGGGTCGCCTGATGGCATCTGTTCTTCACTCAGACAGGACGGAGTTAAAGGAACAGCTGATGCGGGGGCTCTGGCTCACTCAGGCGGGGGTGAGGGAGGGGTACGGAGTGCGGGGCGAGCCTGTGGCAGCAGAGGCCGGCGTGACGTTGCACCAGCCTGAGGAGCGCCATGTGTTCTTCCCGGGAAGTTGTCCCTGGATCACAGGACCCTGGCAGTGGTGGGCTACACAGGCTCCCTGGAGGGGAGGTGTGTATAGTGAGCTGTGCTCGCACACAGGCTTCTTGGTGGCGGCAGCAGCAGCCTTAGCGTCTCATGCCCGTCTCTGGGGTCCACGCTGATAGTGGCTCACTCCCGTCTCTGGAGCTCATTTAGGTGGTGCTCTGAATCCCCTCTCCTTGCGCACCCTGCAGCAATGCTGTCTTGCCTCTTAGGCAGGTGTGGACTTTTTCCCGGACTCCCTCCCAGCTAGCTGTGGTGCACTAGCCCCTTCAGGCTGTGTTCACGCAGCCAACCCCAGTCCTCTCCCTGGGATCTGACCTCCGAAGCCCGAGCCTCAGCTCCCAGCCCCCACCCACCCTGGCAGGTGAGCAGACAAGCCTCTCGGGCTAGTGAGTGCTGGTCGGCACCAATCCTCTGTGCGGGAATCTCTCCACTTTGCCCTCTGAACCCCTGTTGCTGTGCTCTCCTCCGTGACTCCGAAGCTTCTCCCCCACCCACCCCCCCGTCTCTGGCCGTGAAGGGGCTTCCTAGTGTGTGGAAACTTTTCCTCTTTCACAGCTCCCTCCCAGAAGTGCAGGTCCCATCCCTATTTTTTTGTCTCTGTTTATTCTTTTTTCTTTTGCCCTACCCAGGTACATGGAGAGTTTCTTGCCTTTTGGGAGGTCTGAGGTCTTCTGCCAGCATTCAGTAGGTGTTCTGTAGGAGGTGTTCCACATGTAGATGTATTTCTGATGTATTTGTGGGGAGGAAGGTGTTCTCCACGTCTTACTCTTCCACCCTCTTGAAGGTCTCCCTAAAATGTTTATTTTAAGAATGAGATTGTTCCTGAACAAAGTTTGTGTTCCTGATGCACAGTGAGGCCAAACAATACTGAAATGTCAGAGTTTGGAGCAGAGGAAGATTTATTGCAGGACCATGCAAGCAGACAGTTGTCTCATATCCCCCAAATCCCAACCTCCTCAAAGAGTTTCAGCAAAGCACTTTAAAAGGCAAAGTGAGGGGAGGGGCAAGGTAGATGGTTGCAAACTTCTTGGTGTCAGAATCCTTTTTCCTTGCAGCTGTCCACATAGGTTAGGTCATGATCTTCCTGTAACCTCCAACAAAACAAATGTTATTCTCTGTTCTGCAACTTTTAATCTCTATATGAATAGACTCTTAAAGGTCAAAGCCCTGAAGTAGGCTATCCTTTATATTTCAGGCTATAGGCAACATGTTTTTACAGAAGGTGCAGAGCCAGCGTAACTAAGCACAGGCCACAAAGCACAAAGGTTAAAGCAAAAGGAACAGATCTAATATGGAGCCAGATTTGTTCTTCCCTGTTACAAGCCTTTCTGAATGGCTGAAGTTTAAGAAACAAGAACGTATCTATAGCAGACATCCTTAGTTGCCCACCTCCCACCTAACCAGCTTTGTTCATACATTACTCTCTTCCATGTCATCCTTTGCTTCAGAAAGGATAATCCAGCCCCAGCGAATAGACCCCATGTAACGGTTACCTAGGACTGCTGTAACAAAGTAGCACACACTGGGTGGCTTAAAATAATAGGAATTTATTCCCTGAGAGTTCAGGAGGCCAGAAGTTCAAGATCCAAGTGTCAGCAGGATTGATTCCTTTTTGAAGGAGAATCCAGTCCGCACCTCTCTCCTGGCTTCTGGTGGTTACTGGCAGTCCTTTGTGTTACTAGGCTTATAGCTGCATCACTGCAATCTCTGCCTCCATCTTTACATCACCTTCTTCTCTGGGTCTGCTGCCCCTCTCCTTTCTCTTGAAAGGGCACAGTCTTTAGATTCAGGGCCCACCCTAAATCCTGGATGATCTCATCTCAAGATCCCTAACTTAATTACATCTAAATGAGGCCTCATTCACAGTTACCAGGGGTTAGGATTTGGACATATCTTTTTCAGGGACACAGTTCAACCTACTACATCCTGAATGGTTAAAGTTAATAGTAGTGGCCAGTGAACGTTGGTATGTCTATATATTATGACTGGAGTTACAAGGGCATTTTATGAGCATGTGGGGGATCTTGTCCAGTGATAGACACTGCATGGAGACACTGTAAGAGCAGAGCCAAGAAGCAGAAACTTACTTAGAGCCCTGATAGGACTATACCTGAAGCCTCCTATTTTCAGACATCTTACTGTCTAAGACAAAAATCTCTCTTTTTGTAAGGCATTTGATTTGGGAGTTTCCATCTCTTGCAGCCAAAGGAAGTGCAACAGATATGCTATCTATGTTTACATATTTCTTGCAAGCAAATTTAATGGTCTCAGTCATCCAGTGGAAAATTTTAGATACTGTTGGAGTTTTCTCACAACCTAAAATGACATTGAATAAAAAGCAAATTGTATGGAGTTAAAAATCTCATTATATAGAAGACATAAGATATCCTGCTTAAACTATTAAAATTAAAGTAAAAATATGGTCTAAGCATTAACGAGTAGATTCTGATACACCAAATACCTTAAGTTTACTTTAAAATTTTCTGATAAGTGGGTAATCCCTTCTAAAAACAAATATAGAGACTAGTAAACTGTTTTAGTCAAGTTTTCATATATCTATAACAAATTATTAAATACTTGAGTTTGAAGTCAGTAATCTGCTACCTTCCAGCAGTGACTTTTTAATAAGAATTCCCCCTGTAAAAAGAATAAAAAGTAATTTCATTATTATGTAAAGGATTCTAGCCTCAAATCATATGCCAAGTCTCTAAACTGGTACAGCTGCTGCACATTGGAAGAATCTCTTTATTTTATCAAACTAAGTCCTCTGTGAAATAATATTGGAGCTTGAAATATATTTTCTCTAAGATTGTTGTGAAAAAAAAATACTGTGGGAAATCTGGACTTTTGTAAGTCTATATAAATGCTGATTTTCAGGTTGATTTTACTTATTTTTAAAATTTATTTTCACTTATTTTTAGGCTGGTTTCAGGCTGATTGTTTTTTATTACTGATTTTATTGATATTATTATTTCCTGATTTTATTACATGACTTTACTGGTGTGAACATTTTCTGCTGAGTCGCTCCTATCAAGGCCCATAGGAACATCTAAAGGGACATTGCAGCAGGTGACACAGGTTGGGAGCCCAACTTACTTTGGTATAAGAGGGAGGGGGAGAGGTGTAGGCTGTGTCATCAACTGGGGTACCATGTTTCCATGTCAAAGCGATTGTTTTTTAGTAAAAGAAGGAAATCCTTTTGTAATCCTGTTGCTGGTAAGATGACCATTGCACACCAATTGTGATGTGACATGTTTTCCTATACACTGGAACTTTACATTAGTGCTTGTAGAATTCATTCTAATCAGTAAATCACCTTACTTAATCCTTAAAATATCCAGGATATAAAGACTGGGCATCATTTACTGTGTTACTCTAGGTTGGAAGCTGGACCACATTGGAGAAAGTCATCAATGAAGGGAAAGGTAGGGATATTTGGAACATCAGGCCATGGGTAGATCCCAAGGGACCGTTTCAGTAGCTTGTATCCTCTTGGGATACATGGCTTCAGCCCCAGAATTGGGTTCTCCCTAGAGAGTGAGAAAGATGGAAAGATGCAGACAACTATTTAGAATTTTATTTTTTTATGTACAGGGAACTCCTGGATTAAGTGGGCATTCTTCAAATACAGTTAGGCTATATGTTTTATATATTCTAGTTAAGTGGCACATGCCTATCAAATCACTGTCTATATAATACGGCATAAATAAAATGAGAAGAGGTTCTCATTTTGAAGCTTTTGGAAAGAAGAGTGACTTTGTCAAATTTTTGATTCACATCTATATTCTAAGATAGTTCTTCTATTTCTCTCTGTTGGTTTATTATACCTTGCCTGCATAAACAGAAGCTGGGTAGACCTAAGCAGATTTTCTTGTACTTCATTGATTGTCTGTGTCTATTGACGTAGGGAAAGAGTAGAGTCATTTCCAAAATTTTCTTTTGACAGCACTTTGTCTAAACATCTTTCGAGTTAGTTCATGACATGAGCAGACGAACATGGAGCTCCCGTGTTTAGAACGGGCAGAATACAAGTACCAGGAGCTCTTCATTTCCATCTTTTGAAAATCATTGTTACACTTATTTCAGTCAGTGAGTCAATCAACAAATATTTATTTAACTATTACATTTGGAGACATGGCTCTTGCCTGTCTGGAACTTACGGTCTGGATCAGAAAGCAGGCACCATATGCATAACCACACAAATGAATACATACTTCACACTGAGGTAAATGCCCTGAAGGAAAAGAACAAGATGCAGAGCAAGAGAATAACAGAGTACTTCCGTGAGGTTGAGTAGACTGGTAAGGCTTTTCTGAAGCAGTGGCATTTAAGCTGAATTTTAAAGGTTGAGTAAGAGTTGTCGCAATGGGGGAGAATCTTCATTCAGAGGACCCAGTATGTGCAAAGCCCCTGAGGATGGACAAACTTGCTGGTAGTAAGAGATTGGGCTCAGAGAGGCCTAGACTTCTGGTTCTGTTTCTGTGCTGGGAAGCTCTGCGCCTCCTACCTGCCCACTTACCTGCTCTGCGCCTCCTACCTGCCCACTTAAGCTCTGCGCCTCCTACCTGCCCATGGAGCTCAGGCTTCCTGCCTTCTCTGTGCCTCAGTTGCTTCAGCTGAAACGTGGGACAGTAATACATCCTTGCAGTGTTGTTCTGGGGATTAAAGAAAATGACCTAAAGCAGTTGCGTGTAGCAGACACTGTATTAACATCATCGTCGTCGTCAGTTTTATTAATTTACCTTTTGAAGAATCTTTTTCATGTTGTTTTTTTAACTCACTTATGTTTTGTACTGTGTGGTGGTGGGGGAATGTCACATTTTTGAAAGTCAGAGCAGGAAATTCTCTGAACAAATTTTGAAAACTATTACAATTATCACAAACCAGAGTGAAATCATCTTTATCGCGCTCTCTATCGGCTACCATCTTTTCAGGAGCTAGTAGGTTTGAACATGGGAATCTAATTAAGAAATGGATTGTATTTCTTTAAGTTTTGCCCCTTCTGTTTCCTCAACCTTTCCAGTAAACTTTAGGGAAACGTCTTGTTTTTTTCATCCTTGTCATACTGGGTCAAAATCAAAACCCATAAAGCTAAGAGAACACCAAGTATGTGATTCTGTTCTTCTGCTTTTGTGTGGAAATGGGATCTCAGAGCTCAGGACATTTTTTTTTTTCTTTCTATGTATTCTGTTCAGGCAAGATTTTCTTCTTTCTAAATTTTATTGGAGCACAGTTGATTTACAGTGTTGTGTTAGTTTCAGGTGTACAGCACAGTGATTCAGCTATATATATATATATATACATATTACATATTCATTCTTTGTCATATTCTTTTCCATATATGTTTTTATAGAATATTGAGTAGAGTTCCGTGTGCTATACAGTAAGTAGGTCCTTGCTGGTTGTCTATTTTATATATAGTCGTGTGTTCGAGGACTTTTTGCCTGAGTGTTCAGGCTTGCCTTCATGGAGAAGGTCTTCAGGTGGGGCAGTTGTACTGGGGGTAAGTGCTACTCTGATGCATACCGTCCCTGCCCTGGATTTTGTCCTAAATTTAATAATGAGATGGAGAGGGCAGGAAAGGGAGGAGGTATCTACTTCATTGCTCCTTATATTGCACTTTTATTTTCTAAAAAGAAAAGTGTCCTCTTTGGAATTAAAATTTTTCATGCTCCCTCACAGTGAAGAGATGAATTTGTTTCCAGAAATTATAAGGCACTTGGTTCAGTATATTTCAGACATGACACTATCTTAATTTTTAAAAACATGGGATATTTTCTGATTTAATGAACAGCTGTATATTGTAGTAATCGTATAATGTACTCCACCTTCTTAATTGTCAACCATTCTTGTCTCATTCTGAGTGTATTTCTTTGAACATTGCTTGTCCAAGTCTTTTTGTTAACAAGAAAAAAAGTGAAACAAAATAGAAACCATGAAAACCATTATGAGTATCCATTACTCCCATGCTATATTCATTTATTAGTTCTTCAAACAAATATTTACTGAGCATTTACAATGTACCAGGCTCTGAGCAGTCTTCAAGAATAAAACATGGGCAAGACTCTGGTTACTCTGGTCTGTATTTTGCAAACCATTACAGTTATCAGACCGTGTTTTTTGAAGTGAAGGTATCTTTTTTTTTAAAACTGTTGGTGTTCAGCTTTCACTATTGATGACATTTTGGTCAACGTTCTGATAGTGTAAAAGTGTAGAATGTGGCATAACACTTTATTCACAGTGTTTCAGTAGCCTGTACAGCTCCAGACATAAAAGGACACAGATACTTACTTATTTATAAGAGAAATTATTTGTCCACATCTTTTATCTGGCATATTTTTCTGATTACACAAGATATCTAGACATAGACATAGAAATGTCTTATATATGTATGTGTGTATACAGTATATGTGTGCATGCACACACACACACACACACAAACACACTGTAGAAAATTGAGACTATGAAAAAGCCCAAGAATAAATTATGTGCAATCCTACCTCCAAGAGATAACCTCAATTAATACATTGCATTACAGTCTTCCGTGTTTTATGCTATACCTATGTAGTCTAAGTATGTTGGGAGTGGAACTAGTATTTATTGAATCTTTCTTATTAGGTGCTATTATGCAAGCACATGCTTTCTCATTGAGTTATTCCAACCACCCTTGCAGTGTTATGTCCAATTTACAGATAAGGGACTTTGACTCACCAGTGTCTGTCTCTCAGCTATTAGGTGAAAGATTTGGGGCTGCACGCACATGGATAATATTTAAGAAAACCGCTTTTCTATCAAAGTTGTCTTTTCATTATCTAGATAGTTCCATATATATTCAGATGCTTGGCGGGATGAGGTTAAAATTAGAAATTGACATTGTCCTGGTGGTAGTGGGGGTGGAGGAGGGATGCTTTGTAATACATGACATTTTTTCGTTGCTTCCTTTTACTTAAAGAAGCATTTTTAAAAATCCAAATCCTTCTGAGGAAGAAGTAACTGAATTGGTCCAACTGCTTACTTGGAACTTCAAAGTTCGGAAGGACATTGATTCTGACATGAGGGCATGTGCCTGGTCCCACCCGGCATCGCTGGTGAGAAGGGAGTGGATTTCTGGTGTGCAAGGCACCGCACCCAGGGAAGAAGCGTCAGCACGGGGTGGCCTGTCTCTCTGTCCCAGGGCTTGGACGCAGCATCCTGCATCCTGTGAATGGACCGCGGCTGTCTCTGCTGAGCAGTTTTCCTAAAAACCTGGGTCAAATGACGGCACTTGGTATCTCAACCAAAATATTCAAGTAGTAACAAAGTTCTCTTCAGCACCTATTCTTAGTGTCCTAAAAGCAGTTATGTAACTATTCTTACAAACCAAGTTGCAAAATGTAAGACTTTGGGCCTCACAATCACAGACTGGTGTTATTGGTTCTGTTTTCAAAACATTTGTTTATAATCAACGTACTTGCAGTACCTTTCCTCCATGTGGTAAGTGCTGCCACACCCCAATCATAGGAAGTGAGTAAAAGCAGGGTGAGGCTCGTTGTGCTCTTGAGGATTAAAGTTTTCTCATGGAAACTGTAACGACTTGCCTAAAAACCCTTCTGTGAGCTCTAAATGAGCCCCTAAGACCTACTTGAATATCTATACGTGAAATGCTTAATGTATGTATAAAGACCAAAGTGGTTTTGCTTTCCTAGAGTTCCCTTCTAAAATTCCACAGTCTTTCTAAGTTACAGCCACAAGGAATCCTGGATGCAGGCTTCATCTGTATGTCCCCTGACCGCCGGTGTGTCGTGTCTTGGAGAGTGCCGTGTGTAACATCAAGGGATCCACACATGCCTCTGTCAGTTTAGAATATTTACAGTAGAGAAGTATGATGAGGTAAATTAGGATGGAGCTCTGGCTTTGGTTTTATTTATTTATTTTTGTAAACTTTTTTTTTTTTTTAACATCTTTATTGGAGTATAATTTGGCTTTGGTTTTAAATTTCCTAGATTTTACAAGTCCAAGTCATACTTTTGCCATGCTGACAAGGTCTAATATTCAAAATATAGGCTGGAAGTCTTTGTGAGAGTCATCGAATATTATCTATACTTTAATGTTTAGTTCTTAAAGAGTTTTAAAATATACTCATTAATTTGAAATGCTACTACTGCAACAAACATTTTCTGGAAAATTTTCTTGCCTGAGCTGTTGACCAGATCATCATGGCAGAAGAGCTCACCTAGGATCAGCTCCGTTTCACCTTCTAAGGGGAAAGGGGTCTTGGGAACAGATGGGTATCCAGGAGGGGTGACATTTTTTTTTTTTTCCTTTCAGCAAAAGCAAAAACCTTTTCTTCTCCTTGGCCCTTCTCCTAAGATATTAATACCATAAAGCAGTCTCTTATACTTAAAAGAAAAAAAACCCAAAACCCAGAACAGTTTTTCCAAGTTGTAAAATGCTGCTCTGAAGGGGGGGAGATTTTCAATGAGGGGATCTGGATGTCTGCTGTCACAAATATGGAAGCAGGCTTGCATTCCTTTAGTGTGTGACAGCCTGGACCAGGGCTTGCTTCACATCCTTGCTCTTGAGTGTGGGCTCCATTAGGGCTGCCCATAGCAGCAGCTTAGAGGTTAATGTTCCCTGTAGCTCCACTGGGGAGGGCAGATGAGTCATTCTACCTTCAGAGGGGGACCTGTTGGTGCTTCCTCACATGGTCTCAGTATAAACAACACACAGGGAGCGGGTTCGTTGTTGGCAAGATCTCTTTTTGTGGGAGGTAGGGAGCAAAAGGAGAGGCAATAAAAAGAGACTTAGATAGTTGAAAACTACAAATCTCAACATGGCAAGCAGTTCAGAGCGTGGTAGCTGGCCAAGAGGAGGAATTTGAAGTGCACAAACACCCGTCTAATCTCAAAGACCCTCCAGGTAGCTCCTCAGCAGGGAAGTGTCTGCTCTCTGGACCCCACAAAGGAGCCCCTCTGGGTTTCTGCTCAGCCTGGTTGCCCTCACTGTCACCATCTGCCCTTTCTTCAGTTCCTTTTCTCCACTTTTCATGTGTCTCCCTATAGAGGCTTCTTTGAAGACTGGAGCCTAACCTAGACACTCACTCCATCACTTTTTGCTGTGTCTGAGTCTCCCTTTCATCAACCAGGAATCTCTCGCTATGGAACACCTTTAAGGGGCATCGGGAAACATCCAGGTGGGCTTCACATTGTCTGTGTGGAGGAGAACTTCCACATTTGTTCAAACAGAGGCCTCCCCTATCCCCCGACCCAGAACCCCCAGTAGGTGGTTAGTAGCCTCTCTGGAAATGCAGTTTTTCTGAGGGCTATACTCTGCACTTAGAGTAAAGAATTACTCTGCACTTAGACTTCCTGTGCATGGAGTCGATGTGCAGTATTGTATCAGATGATTTTTCCCTCCATGATGGGAAATCTTTTAGAAATACCATAATGGGAAACTTAACTGTTTCTTTACTAACTCATTTTTGGGAAATTGGTTATGGGGTGCTAGTTTCAGTAATGGTTTTACAAACATCATGTGTAAGGAAATGAATATGTTTTCTAAAAAGGGCAAAGATTTTTCTGTTCTCCCAATATATTCCTAAAATGCCCATGAAGACCCAGGGAAAGTTGGCTACAGGTGGATTTGCAAAGTTTCTTATCCCAACTGTGGGGTGTTTGTGACTCAAATATTGAAAACAAGGGAGAACTCGTATCAGCAAATTCGGAGTCTTAATTCCCTGGAAGAACAGTTTGAGAGATCTTTTTAAACTGAAAATTGGATTGTGTCCTGACTATGGTCTATAGCTCCTACGTCATCTAGGCCTGGTCCAAAAATCATGTCTTGCCACTTCCAGCCGTGTACTTTGGGCTCCAGCCCCACCTGCTGAAAGCACGAAGCCCCTCTCTGCCTCAGAGCCTTTACACATGTTGCTCCCTCTGCCCCTGATGGTCTTCCAAGCCACTCTTATCTGCTGAATTCTTCCTCACTCTTGAGGATTGCATTTTTTTTTAATTGAAGTATAGTGGATTTACAATATTGTGTTAGTATCCGGTGTACAGCAGAGTAACTCGGTTTTACATATACATATGTATCTATCTCTCATCTTCTTTTTTCCATTCGTTTCCATCCTAGTTTATTACAAGATATTGAGTATAGTTCCCTGTGCTGTACAGTAAATCCGTGTTGTTTTATCTGTTTTATATATGGTAGTATGCATCTGTTAATCTCCGACTCCCAATTTATCCCCATTTTGCTTTGGTAATCATAGTTTGTTTTCTAGGTGATCCTGTTTTATAAATCAGTTCATTTATAATATCATATAATATTTGTCTTTCTCTGTCTGACTTATTCACTTAGTATGATAATCTCTAGGTCCAGGGGATTGGGTTTTAATGTCACTCTTTCAAAGTTCAAAGGCCATCTTCTTTGAACCCCTAGGCTTGTTTAGATCCCCCATATTATCCATCTTAATTGCCTATGTATTTCTTCTTGAGAGCACTTATCTCTACTGTGAATGCATGGACATCTAGATGGTTGTTTTTCATCGTCTCCCTGGTTAGGACATAAGTTACAAGGGCAGGGAAACCTGCTTCCGTGTTCATCATTGTGTCTTCAGTACCCAACAAAGAGTATGGTACATAGAAGTAGCTAAATAGATATTTGCCAGATGGATGGGTAAGAGAGTGGATAGCTTGGAAGAGTAGATGAATGAAAGAACCGATGAAAGAACGCAAGGGTGTTTAGAACAGTAATCTATAATAATCTTTTTTTTCTACTTAATTAGGGTCTGAATACAATCACCTTAATTAAGAGCAGGAGATAAACCCTCCTATCCCGATGAACCCTCCTATCCCTTGATGAGATGACAGATGAGTCTATCTTGTGGGTACATGAAAATAACATTTATACAAAGAGAAGAGACGAAAAGGGCACAGTAGCTTCCTGGGAATCTTTGGCTAATATATAATGGCCCTATTTAGTTACGCCATTGTCCAATCATAAGATTAATCATTGGAAAGAAAATATTACATCTCGTTGGTATGTGTGCCATTTGCTACATTTCAGAATGTAATGCACCAACATTGTGAATATTATGAACATGCTCCTTTTTCAATGAATATAACTATAAATGAGGAATTGGGGATGAATGGACTTTCACTGAAACAGTATAAATACTGGCATTGCTCACATAAGGAAAACAATGTAAAATCCCACACCTTTGACCCATGAAATGGGTCTCATTAATTCTTTCCAAAACAGAGAACTTGCTTTGTCCTTATGTTGTGAATGCACAGAGAGACCATATTAAAACATCTTTGTCTGTGTATCTATTGTATTCCTACACCATTTTATTTTATGAATAAGCCAAGGAGGAAGGTTTTCCTCCCATAAATCTTTTACAAGAACAATTCCAGCAAAAGAAACCGCAGACGTAACTGCCAGTTTTAAATTTCTAACAAATTACTCCTCCAGCCCCACATGAGCTTCCAAGTTGAAAGTTTGCAATACTTGCAAATTTTATGGAGATTCCTGCATTTTAGCTTTGGGATGAACTTTGCCAGTGATAAAAGCATGTTCTTATTTAAGCCTAAGGAATACCGGTGTTTAACGTTTACTTAAGATTAACCTCTGCTACTTGGTCCCTGTCCACTATTTTGCTCACCTTTTCTTCCTTCTTTCTCACATGTCCCCAGTTTTCCATTAAATTCTGTGCTTCATTGCCTTGGAGGGTGTCACCAAAACAAACTCCTGCTATCATAGGTAACACTTATCACATAGTGTCCCCTGAGGAAGTCAATTTTCTCACTGGACCATTAGTTCCTTGCAAAGATAGGGTGCAGGCCACCTTTGCACCTCTCAATGCTGAGACAGCAACTGGGGTCTTGAGGCTCAGGAAGTGGGGGTAGAATCAACTAAACTGAATATCTTTTATTTTGTTGCGTCACTTATGGTACTAATTTTCTGTCATATATTTTGTAAAATTTTGAAATGTGTATAAAACTGCCATCTCTTAATATCGTGGAGAAAATGATGTTATGGAAGCAAAAGCATATTCAAGCCTAGTAATATTTTGATACACATCACATATATTATAATACAGTTTATGGTATAATTTTGATAGGCTTTAGTGAAACGTGGAATTTTTTCTCAGACACTGATAAAGAAGTAGATACTCTTTTACACACACACACACACACACACACACACACACACACACGACAGTAGTTCAAGGACTGTGAATAAAAGCAAGTACAACAAGGTTTAGTCTTAAATGACTGCTCTTGACCTTGTAAAATCTTACCCAGGGATGTTTGTGTATCCCATATTTTTATACTTTCTAAGCTATAAAAGTGAATTTCTACCTCACCTCATTAAATTTTGAAACATTACGGTTTGAAATTAAATAAAAACACAGAATCTGGCTTGATTTCTCAGCCTGTATTATAAATCTTACTTTGGTACCATTTTAAGTTCTCTTTATGTGCATTTTTTTTTCTCCTAACTCGAAAGTCCTCAACAAACCCTTCTTTGAAACAGCCTTCAATTTTATTTTTTTGAATAGGTAATACAGTCACATAGCACAAAATTTAAGAGGTGCAAAGTAGAATATAACGATAAGTCTCCTTTCCTTTGTTGATCACCGGCCACTCAGTTTAGCTCCTTGGAATTAACCACTATTGACTGTCTCACAGGTATCTTTTCAGAGTTGGTTTATGCTTCTACACACACACACACACACACACACACACACACACACGTGTATTTTTGAAAATGCAAGTGGTAGCATACCATATATTCTTTGCACTTGCTTTCACTTTTAGAGTATATGCTTAATCCTTTCTTCAGCATGGGTCAAATGTTTGTGTTTCCAAAGACTTTCCATTTGTGGGCTCACGTCAATGTGTGTTGCAAGTCTGTTCGTTTACTGTTGTAAGTAACTCAGATAATCTGTAAAATGACCCTATGGGCTGAGCCACCTGCAATATTTTGTTTTCTTCCTTTCAAATGGATGAGTCTGGCTTCTGTCCATGGAGGGTCAAAGCCTCTGTGATTATCTTTATTACCGGTTTCAGCTTCTGACATGTTGGGCAAGACTGAACACAAAGCTCCTTTAGTAAGCTGCCTATAGAAATTTGGCAAAGAAACAAATGCCTATCATTTATTGCTTCTTGTATTTGTCTCCTTAAAAAATGCCTCCTTTTATTTTCGCTGTGATATGTCTACCCTACTGATTTGAGTCAGGTTAACTCACTAATTCTTCTCACCACTCTCACCCCAACTTGTAGAAATTCTCAGGTCCTAGAATCCCATTGCCAGCCTTTTCCCACACTTCGCAGATAGGAACATTACCTTACTTATTAAGTTTGGGGCTTGTCCTTACTGGACCAGAAAAAGGTTTTTTTCCCTCCTTTTTATTTATTTATTTATTTTACCACAGATGTTAAACAGGTACAGGGTCACCTAACTAAGAAAGTGACTCAAACTGAACTAGAGAAGTATTCTGCCTGTTAGTAATAATAATGATTCTAACTGTGACTCAGACTCTTTTGCAATGAGGGTTTTAGTGTCATGTATCGTAAGAGTACTTTTCTTCCATTTTGGAGGTGTTTCAGAAAATCCAAATTCTGTACCTTCCAACCCAGGAAGTGAGAGTAATACAAGAAAGAACACGACTTATCATCAGACAGTCTTGATCAAATCTAAATAGTTGCACTTATAAACTAGTTTTGTGACCCTCGACCTGCCGCTTAGCATCTCTGATGGTAGCATTAGCAACTACTGTGAGCAAAAGAGGGGCTATGAAAGCATTTATGAAATGCTTGGGTGGTTAAAATTGAGATTTTTCTTTCATGTAGCCTTCCTTTGTTTCCCGTTGATTTCTCATTTTTTTGATGTCTTGTAATATTTATTTGCTTCCACCACAAATCATGGTAACTTCAGTTTTTATTCCCATGGAAATTGGTACTCCTAACCCTTTCCTTGATTGTGTCACAGAAGTGCTGTGGAGATCAAACAAGGATAATAGATGTGAGATTTCCCCATAAACTACAAACATACAAAATATTAGCGTGCTGCTTCATTACATGTGGAGTGGAACTGGGCCCAGACTGCTTCATGTGACCCAATCTTGTTTTTCCTCAGTGAGGGTCAGGTTAGGCATTTCCATAGAAGCTGGAATTGTGCTGTATGTGCTGTGCTCATTGCGTTCAATACTCTTTGAAATGAGTGTGTTGGAGGCTGGTATCATATCATCTGAAAACAAGCTTCAGTTCCCTGTCTCTTATAAGTCATTCTTTCTTGTATTTCAAAGAGTTCAGTTTGTGGTCAGTCTAGTTGAGTCTGCACAATAGGCAAAATGCATTAAGAGTTTCAGAGTCTCTGATAATAGAAATACTTTCAATTATGAAGTGGCGTCTGCAGTTTTCAGTAGAAGAATGACCAGTCATTTGTGTACGGAATCTGAAGCCCAGTAAAATTTTGAAGTGGTTGCTTTTCATTTACCAGGATATAGGACCTACAAGTCCAAGTTATAGTGTGGCGAGGTGGGCCCAGCTGCAAGCTACACACAGCCCTACCAGTCACCACTTTAGGGGCACCGTCAATGCTCAGTGGTGGATTTATAAAAACAGGAAGAACAGATATTTTATGAACCACATAGGATCCTGAAAGAGACACAGCTAAGGTTGGCCTAGAGAGAAGCTGGTAATTTAGAAGAACATAAAACAGGTTATCTTTATTTTCTGGATATTTCAACCTAAGGACTTAATTTCTGGAGCATTTTAGGTTTATAACATTTTCTTCCTAATGAAAAGTGTCATGGTTGACTTATGTGTGCATGTCAGAA
The DNA here is from genome assembly GCF_949987515.2 of Delphinus delphis. Classification (NCBI taxonomy): domain Eukaryota; kingdom Metazoa; phylum Chordata; class Mammalia; order Artiodactyla; family Delphinidae; genus Delphinus; species Delphinus delphis. Next base: position 66,969,708 of record NC_082688.1, read on the forward strand.
AATATGTTCATTTTATGTGAGTCTTTTCAGATAAAGGCAAATCAGAGTTTAACACTGAGTTAAAATTATCGAGTTACTGAACCTGAAAATAGCTTGCAGAATATCGCAGCATGTATTTGAATGCTGCTGTAATGTTATTTAATAAATAACATAACATAACAGATATACATAATAAATAGAATAGAATACAATAAATATATGAGGGACATAGTACAGTAATCAATTATCCTTTTATTCAGTAAATACTAATTAAACATTTACCTTGCATAAGCTATCTAATGTGTCATAAGCCATCTACCCTTAATTGTAAACGAGTTAAAGACAAAAATCAGAAATTTATAAGGAGAGGAAGATGATTTTGAATAGTCTGTAAGAAGTGTCACAACATAGACATTTGGAATTAAGGAATTACACAAGATTCTAGAAATTTATAGTACCCCATTGAATAATTGTATTTTATTCATTCAGTCTGTTGGGCTGTAGTGATGGCACTGAAAAAACAATTCTAATGCTTTTTAAAATTCCATTTAAAAAATTATTTTTCAATATTTTCCTGTGATTTGTGACCAGAGACTTTGATGAAACCTTCCATTAACAGATACCTAATAACATTATTTCCTCCTTGGTTTTGTTAATTTCCTCAAATTTAGTTTCATTTTGTTCCTTAGGTTGTTGAAAAGAAACTATTTTGCATAGCACGATATGCCAAGAAAAAATCTCTTTATTAAATAAATTCAAATAATATACTCTATTCCTATTACGTAAGATTGCGTATTTAAAAAAATAAATTGGTGCGTCCACCCTTTTATCTTAGAATAGTTAACTAACGGCAGCCTTTAGTTAAGGAGGAAAATATTATATTCTGAACCGAATAGCTTAAATCTATTTTCCCTTTTATCTAAACATGTTTGTGAAATATTCATTTTCAGTCCTGGAGGAGGCTGCAGGGACATGAAGTGTTCAAAACGGGCATAATTCACTGCTCTTTTGTGGTAGTGAAGCCAGTACCAGGGAAGAGCCAGGTTGAGTGGGACACGTCAGAGGTGAGGCCATCACCCAGGACAGGACAGTACTCCTCAGTCATTGTGCTGCAGAGAAGGGCTTGTGGATACCGCACACAGATCGTATGCTTTGGTTTCTTCCATTTAGTTGAAAAAATGGGAAAAGTAAACCAGAATCATCTTTCGAGTATCTGCCGTTGCGTAAAGTTTTGGGGCTGAGTGATTTGGCTGTCACGAAACACCTTCTTCTCGCAGCTTCCGCCTCTGGCCCTTGCAGAGACGTTTGGCTCTGCACCTCCTTTACGAGTGGGTGTCCTACACCAGAGCCAGGGCTCCAATTTCCATCCTGGTTCTGAATCAGTGATGGCAGGACTCCTATTTTATCCCCCCACTGCCTCCTTCGCTCTCTTCAGTTATGTATATTTGTATCAATCCCCTTCCTTTTACGAAGTTAAAAAAAAAATTGGTAAACACAGATGCTTCTGCTGTAACTCCATATGGAAACCCACTTTCTGAAATGAGCAAGCTGTAGATCTAGAAAGTGCACTGAGCTGTCTCGAGCTTCCCCTCGTGGGAACGTGCAGCTGGATGGGATTCTTAATTCAAAAGAGCCAAGGAGAAGGGGATGTGTGCTTGGGACTTGGTGCATACAACGGAATGATCAATGTAACCTGTAGGGACGTGCAGCGGGGAGGCTGCAAAATGTTAATCTGCTCCATCCCAGATGATTCTCAGTCTCTCCAGTTGTCAGTTTCCAGTAGCATTCTAGAGACACTTGGAATTTGAGAAGTCAGGCTTAGATGAACTTTCTGGCTGTTTCTTTGACCGTTCACAAGTTAGGATTCCCATTTCATCAGAATTAATTCCAAAGGCCTCTCTGTAAGAACATGAAGTCAAAGTCCTCCTACCACCTCTTTAATCCATCATTTCTATATTCACTTTTAAGAATCCAATATATTAGTACAGATATATTAATATGTATTAATACTTTGATAGCAGGGATTCTCTTCCCTTTTTATATGCCCTATAGCATAAACCTAATACTGTAAACATTCATGAATGAATATATGGGTCAATAAAAGAATAATTACATGTAGCTTAAAATTGATGATCAGTGACTAGATTTCTGTGAAATCTCATTGGCTTATTTGCTTCTTTTTTAAAAAATTTTTTTAATTTAATTTTATTTATTTTTTTATACAGCAGGTTCTTATTAATTATCCATTTTTTGCATATTAGTGTATATTTGTCAATCCCAATCTCCTAATTATTTGCTTCTTTTTAACTTATAGATTCATACCTGCTTTTGAGGTTTGTAAATGCTTAATTTCAAATTACATATATGTTTTTGAAAATTTTATAGACAGGTAGGCTAATATTTTCTGGAGATACCTTTGGGTCATGAAGTTGGAACGAAATACCGAATAGGATTGTAGCTCATTCCCAGCGGAATCACACTGGTATTCAGAGATTGATTTATAAAACAATATTTGCTATAGATTTTGTTTTGTGGGTTCAGAATAAATCTGGGAACAAGGAGAGGGTTGATAAAGATGCAGATTTTTAGTAAATATGTTTGAAGCGATTCAGTACCTTGGGGAAAAACAATTTCAAATTCCAAGAGCTTCTCTGCAGCTGGGAAAGTAAATTTCTGTAAAACCTTGTTCACAGTTAACTCCAGAACATGAAGACTGGCTCTGTACACTGCATTGACTCATGTGTGTTACCCAGAGGGACAGATTCCCATCTCTGTTAAGATGTGCCTGCAAGAATTTCCTGTACACAGAGATGGAATAGCTATTGTCTTTGCCGGCCATTTCTGATCACAGAGTAAGGAGACTGTCTTTAAGGATTTAGGTTTTCATCTTAATTACAGAGGGCTAAGCCATGATGTTTCATTGTTCCCTTCTCCAAGTTCAGTCATTTGTATGCCTGCTTTATAATTATTGCCATTTTTTTCATGTACTATTATAATTTATTTCATTAAATCAGCTGACTTTATAATTTAATTCATTTAAACGTACACTTTATATCACTAACAGAAATGGAAAGTCAGTACTACAGGCCATAGATCAAAGGTAACTGTAAAAATGCACACAAAGAAAATAAAACAATGTCATTAAATGCTGTTATGTACTATTGTCTGTCCAAATCTCTGTGCTTGTGGTCTATTCACTTTTCATTAAATGGGAGATTATCAAGTGCTCAAGAAGTTAAATAAATAGGACCACCACAATGACCCTTTCTCCTTCACTGGAGCAGAATGATTCAAAGAGATGAGGAAAGAAATAAGCTTGTGACTGTGTTATATCATTTAATTTAGTGACACTGTATTCCTTCAAATCATCTCACACGCTCTGCAAAGCAAATTGAACTAAAATCCTGTGTATGGTCAGTGGCAAGGGACCCCACATCTTGGGAAATCCTGTTTTCTGAGGAAGAAAGGATTTCAGCACGGAAACAAACAGCGATAATCAAGTTACTGGGTGTATATTTCTCATATTGCTGGGATGCTAGCACCATCAGATAACTCATTCTGAGTTAAGGGAAAGACGGTTACAAATGTTCATGACCTTAAGATTCAGAAGGGAGAATTATTTAAATCTGGTGAATTTTAAGGTGGCTTTAAGATACCTAAAATAATGATTTTATCTATTATTTTATGTATCTATACTCCAAACTTTTGAAAATAAATAGTTGATATCTTTACATAATAGGTGCCTGTGTGTCTAGGATGCATATGATTATTAGAAGACCAGCACTTTACTGAAATATTGTTCCTATATTTTGGGGTAGTTAGTGACTACTCTCAGGAGGTGTTTTGTTGAAATATTTTGCTGGTGCTTATTCCTTTAATTACAGAAGTAGCTCCTGGAGAGATTAAAAAAATATGGCTGTGAGGTCAAAATAAGGATAGTAGCAGCGGGTTCAGTAAACACACTGTTAGATTAGAAACCAAAGTGGCTAAGAGTAAGGCAGACTCTTTGTATTATGATCTCAGCTCTAACATTTACTATCCATGTAACTTCGTTCAAGTTACTTAATCTTCTTGTGCCTATTTTCTCATTGGTGAGGTGGCAGTAATAATAATAGCGTCTACTTCATTTGTTTTATTTAAAAAGTTAATGCATAGAATTATAGTGTTAATACCTGGCGTGCAGTAAACATTCAAAAGCGTTAGCTGATGTGACGACTGCTGTTGTTCATCCCAGATGGCCCTTGGCCGTAATGTGAGATGAGAAATATGAAATATGAAATGCCACACAACTGCATTGAAACCATAATCATTGTCATCCCATTGTCATGTTTTAAAAATAAAAGCAGAAGGCAGTTTAAGTTAAACATAACAAATTCCTGACTTCGAGAATTACCATCATGCTGATTCAAGTTTTCTTGAGGCCGTTACACAGTACGCAGGGGATATTATTACTAGTAAGGCTGAAGTAACACTCAGAGCTGTCTGTAGCACTAGGGTTTACAACAGCAATAGGATGTAGGAACTTGGAGAGCCTAGTCTGGAGACGTGCCACAGCGGTGATTAAAAGCTTGTAAAAGAAGATCTATGGAGGAAGGCTAAAGAAATTTGGATTGTTTACCCTGGAAAAGAGAAGCCTTAAGGGTGATTTAATGCTGTTATTGAAGCATAAGAGGGTTCTTTTTTAGAGTCTCATGGTAAGCTGTTCTGTTGCTCTCCTGAGATCCAAACAGGAGGAGGTGGGCTGACAGTGTGCAGCATGAAGGATTTAGGGTAGGTAAGAAAAGCTTTGCAACAGAGGGATTTTTTGATAATTTGAATGGAGGACTATGCGGGTTTTTTTTTTTTTTCTAGAAGTTTTAATAATAATCATCTGAAGTGGTTTGGTCTGGCCCTGCCTTGAGGCGTGGTGGGTGGAGTATGTTGCCAGAGGCAGCATCTTCTGCGAATTGGTAAAGGACTGACACACAGACTCTCAGAAGTAGCTTCTTATGAAGGTCACAACTCTTCTCATTAGTAAGAATGTAAGTTGCCCCAGATAGTAAAGCCCACGATGCAGGTTTATTACTTAGAAACGCAAACATCTCAGTCCTGGGGACCGAGGCTCTCAGCTCAAGCCATGACTCACTGTGTGTCCCCCTGGATCCTTCTATGTTTTCCATGTTGTGAATCTAGACATTTTAATACACTCAACAAGTTTTCACTGAGCACCCTCTGTGTGGTAGTAACTGTGCTAAGTTCTAAGAACCTTTTTTGCCTGCAGGAAGCTCACACTCTAACTAGGAAAGGCAGCATGTATTGAATAAAAGAACGATTCCAGTGCAGTGTAGTATTGCCTTAGGAGCATGTTGCTCTAGGATCCTAGAGGAGCGTGTCTAGCTTGGCCTGTGGATCAGTGAAGTTTCCAGTGGATGTGGCCCTTGATGTAAATCTAAAACGATGAGTAGGAATTACCAGGTGATTTAAAAACAAAAGAACAAAATTGAAGGGGATCCTAAGCATAGGGAGCAGTATGTGAGAAGACATGAAGGTGTAAGGAAGAATGAATTGTTTAGGTAGTTAACTACACGTCTATAACTATCATATGTTGAGTGGTTAGAGTATTCACTAACCATAGGTGACTATTGAGCACTTGAAATGTGGTATCTGAATTAAGATATGCATTAAGGGACTTCCCTGGTGGCGCAGAATGGTGGTTAAGAATCTGCCTGCCAATGCAAGGTACATGGGTTCGAGCCCTGGTCCGGGAAGATCCTACATGCCATGGAGCAACTAAGCCCGTGCACCACAACTACTGAGCCTGCGCTCTAGAGCCCGTGTGCCACAACTACTGAGCCCACGTGCCTAGAGCCCGTGCTCCACAACAAGAGAAGCCACCACAATGAGAAGCCCGCGCACCGCAATGAAGAGTAGCCCCTGCTCACCACAACTAGAGAAAGCCCGTGCACAGCAACGAAGGCACAGTGCAGCCAAAAATTAAATAAATTAAAAAAAATTGTAAAAAAAGATATGCATTAGATGTAACATACACATAAGATTTCAAGGACAATACAAAACAGAATATATCTCAGTATAGTTTTTTTATTTATCGGATGTTGAAATGATAATATTTTAAATGTGTTGAGTTAAAGAAAATGTACCATTTAAACTAATTTCAGCTATTTTGTTTTACTTTTATTAAGGTGATTACCAGAAAAATTTAAATACATACATGGCTTACATTGGTGGTTTGCATTGTATTTCTGTTGGAATGCCCTGGTCTAGGATATAAAGTTCTTGAAGAAGTGAGGCAAGTGATGGGAGATGAAGCTGGAGAAGTATTGATGGATCAGACTACCATAGAGCAGGAGACTTAGAAATATTTTCTGCAACCTCCCAGTATTAAATACATATTACACTGCCCTATCTATCTCAGGTCTATCTATACATACACAGAAACTTGCAAAAACTGAAACAGAAGGTTCACAAGTTTACCCTTCTACTAGGTAATACACTCTGGTATTGTCTGTCCTATTCTATTTCATATTCTTTTAATACTGGTTGAAACTCACTAAATCGATTTTAAAATCCACTAATGGGTCACAATTTATAGTTTTAAAAACACTGAAATACAATCTTATACATTAATCTGGGCTTTAGCCTTTGGTTGATGAAGTATTTTTAAAATCAGTACTCTGATATTGTTGGTTTTATCTTTAGCAACTGTTCATATGTGTAGGGTGGACTGGGTGGAAATGAGGCAATGACCAGAATGCAGACATGGAGTTGAAATCACCATAATAGTCCATGAGAAAGATCAGGAGGCTCTAGACCGTAGCCATGGCATTAGTGGGGAAGAGAAGGGAATCCATAGAAAGGTGGTGAAGAGAAAGGGAAAATCTCTTAAGATGGTATATTAATGGGATTTGGTGAGTGATTGGACGTGGGAAGGGAGAGGGTAGGAATCTAGAGTTGAGTCTAGTGTCTGATTTGAGTGATGAGAGGAGGCAGTGCCCTTCACAGTGATAAAGAATACAGACAGAGCCAGTTTGGGGAAGGTAGGGAGAGAAAGGACAGCTCTGGGAAAAGCTGGTCGGACTTGGTCTAGGAAACTATTCAGGGAAGATGCTTACATAGAAGCATAGCGGGGTTGAAAAATTACAAGAAAAAGAATAGAGATGATAGACTCTTACAGTTTTTCAAGAATTTTGTTTGGAGAGGGAATATGAGATTAAGGAAAGGAGAGAGGGAGATAGGAGTAGGAATGCATGAATGAATGGATGAATGGTAGAAAGTGGAGGATGTAACTTTGAGCAAGTGTTGTGGACATCACATTTGTCTTTTTTTTTTTTAATTTTAAGAAGGGGAAGAATTTGGTACCCTTCTAAGCGAAGCTAAGTGAGCCAATGGAGTGGGAGAATCTGAAGATAAAATCATGAGAGAGGATAATGAAGCAAAGCCCCTCAGGAGATAGAGGGGTCTTAGAGCTAAACAGGAAGCCATGGAATGGCGAGTGAAGGGGTGGGACTAGATGGGGAGGATGGTTGTGGGGATGGGTGATGAGGTGCTGAGCAGAAGAGAAGGACTCCATCCCCACCTCCAACCCCACTGCGGGGATCAGGTACCCTGTACAGCTGCTGGCCTCAGATACACGGGAGAGGCCTTCCTTTGGCATCAGCCTAGGTCCGGGGGCAAGAGAGGAACGTGATGGGTTGATTCAGGATCAGAGTCAGGCCAGAGCTGGAGAGCCTGAGCTAGACAGGACACGAAGAACAGCACAGCAACGGGAGAGAGGAGGGGCTGAGGGACTAAGGATCTGAATGAGGCCCAAAATTACATGTATTTTTTGTTTGTTTGTTTTGTTTTGTTTTGTTTTTTGCGGTACGCGGGCCTCTCACTGTTGTGGCTTCTCCCGTTGCGGAGCACAGGCTCCGGACACGCAGGCTCAGCGGCCATGGCTCACGGGCCCAGCCGCTCCGCAGCATGTGGGATCTTCCCGGACCGGGGCACGAACCCGTGTCCCCTGCATCGGCAGGCGGACTCTCAACCACTGCGCCACCAGGGAAGCCCTACGTGTATTTTTAATAAAAGAGGAAGAGAACAGAATGGAGAGAAGACTGTACTGAGGGTTTATGGTTTTAAGACCAGTTTCCTGAGACAGAGTTTTTGTGGAGAATGACATGTACTCAAGTGGATGATAATCCCATGAACACAAGTGAGCAGGATGTAGAGCTGCAATTTGTTGTTTGTTACTAGATGTTTTCTGGTCTAAAATATTCGAAGATTTGGTCACTCCAGAGAGTATCCGTGTGAGCCCTTTAGAATTTGTTTGGATAAGAAGGAGAAGAGAGAGAATGTGTGTGTGTGTGTGTGTGTGTGCGTGCGCGCGCGTGCGTGCACACGTGTGCACACCTGTGCGTGTGTGTGTTTCTTATTCTGTCCAGATATTTGGAATGACTAGGATTCCTGCCTTAACCAAAATGATCTCTGTTGTGAAGAAATAAATAGTTAAGTGAACTGTAGTTCAGGATTCCGTTAAAAGATGAGGAAGTAGTTATATTATTTTTACAGATTCTCAAATATGAAAAATACTTTGTAAATTATTAGACCATGAGAAACATGCAAGGAATGCTCATATCCTCAGCGGGCGTTGATGATAAAGCTAGTGGCAGGTCCAAGTGAAATGGCATTTGTCAATGACATTCTGCCCTTATCCATACACCTAGCAGAGCGCAAGTGAAAAATTTCTATTGAGAACTTTCCCTGTATCAGCGTATTTCCTCAAAGGAAGGAGGTAAATGTCGTAAGCATGTGCCCATTCCTCAGAGCGCAGCCAGTGAATTATTTGATGTACTATGTGTTCCAGGATGACTCGATTTGGGGAGGTTGGACATCAGTGCTGGAGAGATCTGGGGAAGGGTGCTCAGTGATGAAATTTATCAGCCTCACTTCCTGTGTGTCCCTTGCTAGAACGCGATCCTCAACTTAATCCACATTTGAGAAAAAGGACTCTGAGTTCTGTTTTAATATAGAACAAGCTTAACAGTTCCAAGCCATTGACAGTGCCAGAAACTTCCTAAGCCTCTTTGCTGTTCTGGCAACTGTGCGAACAAGAACATTGCCCTTCATGTGGCCAAGCTTGTGTTTTCCGGGTGGTCCCAAAACCATGGGCCTTGGGGATCCCACTTTTGGACTGAATGTGTCATTTTTTCTCATTTTTCATGGAAATGATAGTTGCAAAGGCAAAAAATGGGACTGACGGAAGGCCTCTCTGAGTATTTTTCATTTCTTTCAGTGGCAACTGGTGGTTTTTCTATTTCTCACTACTGTTATGCAAAGTGTGATTTCATGTCAGAATCACATTGCTGGAGGGGCAAAAACAGGAATCAAATAAGCGTGACCCTCCAATGTGAGTCACAGTAGAACAACCCAAGCCTGAAGCATGTTCCAGTGTTAGGTCATTTGTCCACATTTTGTACAGGTTCCTGGATTTATATTTGAGGAGTTAAGTCCTGAAGGTCTTGGCCCATTCTTCAAAACTCACACAGTTTGCTAGGATTCTTTGTGACCTGTGTGTAGGAACTCAGCTATAGTGTGTTTTGTTTTCATTCTTAAAGTAGAGAACATTATTTTCTTCCTTATAAGTAATGTGCCTTTAACACTGCTATTGCCAAAGATGGGTCATCAGCAGGTATCTGAGAGTCAGCATTGCTCAAACAGGAAGAAAAAAATTCTTAGACCACCTGTATTTTTTTATCAGGACATTTGTGGAAGGTCCACATCTCTTTGGAGGGTTGATAGCTATTAGGCTGACAATTTTCAGTGCCTACTGAAGGCTGAGAAAGGTGATGAATAGTGTTATCCCCCACTTCACTCTAACAGGGACGGATATACAAAACCATCCTCTGGCTTATATAATATCCCTTCTCTTTTCCAAAGACAGAGTGATCTTTTTCCTTACTAGTAAAGATTGTATCTGTTATCCGTTTGCGGCTTAGGGGCAGCATTAAGGATATTTTGTGTGCTGTTCAGTTCAATGTTTGTTTCTTGTTCAGGAAGTGACATAATGAAGGTGATGTGGATGGAGATCATTTCCCTTTGGGTAGATTAACAGAATTCTCATCACAGTCATGGTTAACTTCATCAGCGAAGTGCACCGAAGTTCATGTCATCTTAAGAGGCACAGAACAGGCACCTCATGCCTGTCTCCACGTGTTTTCCGTTCTTCCAAATGCCAGGACTCCTTGGAATTTATGGATTGAATATACCTACTGTCAACTCTTCAAAGTAACCCCCAAAGTCTTTGATATACAGCAATTCATAACCTGCATTGTGTGCACTGTGTGGAGAGGGCTGGTATGAAGATGAGTGATTCAGTCCCGGCAGGCACCCGGCCTGTTGAGCATCTACAACTCCACTGATTTTGCTGCCTTCCACTTGGTCACATGTACTCTTGTGAAGCACTGCTCTATAAATCAATCTGCATATATTTATAGAACCATTAGGATCTAAAGGGGTCACATGTTTTTTTCATTTGTATCTTACACATTTGCAGAGGATATTAGATGCCACAGCGGTATTTGCAATTGAGGGATTGGTGAAGGCCTTTGGACAGGACCATCATGCATATCCAGAAGAGTGCAGTTCTGAAGAATCAGAATGCTCTCTTTCCAGAGTGAAAATAGGAATACTTTTACCCATGATTTCACTAAACCATGCCGCTACATTGTAAAAACATACATGCAATTTTGGTACCCATGGGACTGTACTGGGATAAGAGACCACATGTGATATACTTGAAGGAACCCTGGCAAGGAATTAAAAACAATGGGTCTGGTTCCCACTAAGTGAGTGACCACAAGGAAGTCACCTAGCTTCTGGGGCCTGGGTATCATCCTTTGATGAATAAGGTAGTCTTAGATATAACTTCAAGATATACTTGAGGACTGAGAATTCTACATCAGAGTCCTCTGGCCCTAATTTAGGTTAATTCTCTAAGACCTGGATTTGCACAAAAGATTGCCAGTATGCCTGGCTCATAAAATTTGGAATTTCTTGTATTAAAGAGGGTGAGGTACAGGAGGAAGCAGATTTCTGTATTTTTCAGTGCATGGTGTAAGTTTTTAGGATCATTTCTCATTTCTTGAAGCATTTCAGAATTCCTTATACTTGGAGCATTGGGGACAAGAGATTGAAAATCCAAGTCCCTTGGCTCTGGTGCAGGTCCGAGGTGCCTCCACTGATCCACGGCACATTGACTCTAATGGCAGGTGATTCGGGCTTTCTTTTGGCTTAACAAATGTCATTTGGAGCTTCTGGGATTACTTCCTTTTACAGAACTATAAACACAATGCAGGAAGCACCATTCAGGATGTCCTCGTGCTGCCAAAGGATGCAATGATTGGGATGGAGATGCGTGCAAAAAAGTAGATGTGACTTGAACAGAGAAACAAAGAGAATGTAGTCTGCTCTCAGGTGGAGAGGGCTCTGCAGTTGTAAGGGTGGGGGAGGGGAGCTGTTGGCTTTCTGTCTCCTGCACTGCACTTGACCCTGGTGAGCTGGGTGCTCTGGCGTTCATCCCTGGAGTGGTGCCGGGAGGCGAGCTCAGGAAGTCCCCGCTCTGCAGCTTACATTGCATGAATCTCAGAGATCCCTCAGGTTCTTTGTGGGTCTGCTGTGTTTACACAGGACACATGCAAGTGTGGCAATAGCTTCCTTCTTCTGTAAGCTCTCTTGTGCCTCTCACTTTGGCCATATTTTTATTTGGCAAATTTATCCATTTCTCCACTTTGTGTTTTCCATCGTTAGTGAGGGATGCTATTCAGCCAGGCAGAACAAATTTATTTAAAATGAATGTACATTCCTCAATTCCCTCCCTCCTCTCCCCTCCCTCTCCCCCCTTTCCTCCCTTCTTCCATCCCTCCATGTCTCCCTCCCTCCCTCCCTCCCTTCTTTCCTTCCTTCCTTCCTTCCTTCCTTCTTTCCTTTATAAAAGTTTTGTGAGGGAAAAATGAACTATTTTCTCTGAGCCTTAATACAGATTTCTTTCTATAATGGTAATTGACATTTGTATCATTTCTTACTTATTCTAATGCAAATATTGCAATAGCTGCTATTAAAGTTATTAAGACTCCTAGAAGTATGTATGGTAACACTTATATGCATTTTTAAAAATCAAGCACCTAATCTGAGGTTACAGTCAATGTCCAAGAGCTTTATTTGAAGCAAGAAAAGCCATGGCAGTTTAACCCATGTGGGAGCCGCTCAGAATTCTGAGGCCTCATTCCCCCCCGCCCCTCCCTTCTGAAACTGCAGTTTGATTACTGTGTCATAAAACAAGTTTAACATGTATAGTTTGAAGAAGTCAGTTTCAACATAAAAGCTTTATAAAAGTCAACTACATTATTTTACAACACACCAAAATCATTTACTTTTGGCATATACCCTAGCTGACTGCATTGATTTATCCAAGAAGGAATACAGTTTGATTTCTAAAGGAAGAAGAGGTAAAACCATAGCCAACATCAGAAAATGAATTAGGGAAAAAGAGTAACAATGTTGGCCCTGAGCCTGCTCTGAAAGGTCCACGTGACCACAGCTCCTTAGAGCTGACCCAGCCTTTGGGGTATTTCCAAGCTGAGGGCTGAGCAGTACAGGGAGGTTCCTGCTGAGGGCAGCCTGTGCATATAAAAGATGCTGGCTAAGTATTTATTGATAAGCTATTAATGAAATCCTATGTACCCCCAACTGTCATCCAATCCATCTGAACTCCAAAGGAAATAGTGTTGTGTCTACACAAACAAATTGACCTAACTAAAGAACAACTTAAAAAATTGCACAATTCAGGGACTTCCCTGGTGGCACAGTGGTTGAGAGTCCGCCTGCCAATGCAGGGGACACGGGTTCGTGCCCCGGTCCGGGAAGATCCCACATGCCGCGGAGCGGCTGGGCCCGTGAGCCATGGCCGCTGAGCCTGCGCATCCGGAGCCTGTGCTCTGCAACGGGAGAGGCCACAACAGTGAGAGGCCCGCGTACTGCAAAAAAAAAAGTTGAAAAAATTGCACAATTTAAAGATCACTTCAGGTTGAATATCCGATTCAAGAACAAGGGTATTAAGTTTTCTTTTCTTAGGTTCCTGTTTCATTTCCCAACACAACTTGGCTTTAATAATTGTGACTTCCTCAGATCCTTCAAAACAAAGGTCTGTTCCTGTGGTTTGGCTTTTTTTTTGTTCCCTTTCTTTGTGTGGATAGCTGAACCCTAATAAAATCATTGCTCAACATAGGGAGTAACTGAAATGTTTTATGAAATTTCAGTCATGGCCGTGTTGATGCGTTACTGGGTGAATACATTACTCTGCACATATCATAGAGATCCTCCTGTAGGCCAGGTATGGTCCCCCTTGTTAGGTGGACACAGGTTAACAACACTGACATGGCTCATAGCTCTCAGGAGCCTAAAGTATGTAGAAAAAGATAAGTTGTCAAATGCATGCATGGTTACAAGTGGTTGTGAGTACACTGACAGCGGTGGTGAGGACACCGAGAAAAAATAGCGCCTGATGGGGTGATCAGGAAAGGCCTCTCTAAGGAGCTGAGCATCAGGCTGAGTCTTGAAAAAGAATCACAAGCAGCCTGTGTTTAGATATGTGTGCGTTGAAGTGTGTTCCCGTCAGAGGGCACAGAACATTTCAAGGCCTCTTAGTGGCGTGTACAGGCAACTAACGTTGGCCAGTACGGCTGCATCACGTGAGCAAAGATTTGGAGTTAATGCCTTGGTGGGGACAGAATTTTGTTGAGTGAATTGAGAACCTTTATGTGTGTGGAGAGGTGCTGGGGATAATATATACATTGTTGGAACATCACTTTTGATGACCTGGGGAATGTGGTTTGGTGGAGGATAGGAGGAAAACTGAGTAAAGAAGAGGCTTTTGCGCTAGTCCACGTGCACCATTTGCTGGTGGCAGCAGTGGAGGTGAGTAGCCAAGATTTGCTTGGAATTACCAGTTGATAGATTGGCTGTGGGAGATGAGGAAAAGGGAGGAACACAGAATGACTCCTAGGTTCCTGGTATATTTAAATGTCTTGACATTACTAAGAGGGAAAGTATGAAAGAGAAACAGTCTGAAAGGTGGAGGAGGGTGGAGATTTAGTGGTCTATTTTGGACAAGCGGAATTTCACATGCCTCTGAAATATCCAAATGGAGGTATAAAGTGAGAAGTTGGATATAAAACTCTGAATTTCCAAGGAGAAATTTGGGCTGGAAATATAAATATGGTATTTGTCAATACACAGATTGCGTTTAAAGCCATGGAGAGAAAGAGAGGGCAGAGAACAGAGGTAGGAAGCCTCAGAGGCAGGTCCTGAACCCTCCTACATTAATAGGCCAAGAGGAAGAGGAGGAGGTTGCAAAGGAGATGGAGAAGCAGCAGCCAGGGAGTGAGGAAAACTGGAAGAGAGTGCCATCATAGAGGTCAAGAGTAAGATAGGGAATGGTGATATGGAAATAATGAGTCCTATGGCCGAAAATAAAGCCCCTTGGCTTTAACAGTGTGAAGTCACCAGTGACCTTGTCGAGCAGTTTCAAGGATGGCAATGGTGGTCAGAAGCCACAGTGGAGTGGCTGAGGAGTGAATGGGAGGTGGAGAAGTGTAGCTATCAATCAAATGCTACTTACATGAAAAGATGACTCGTGAAGAAAAGCCAAGAAGTGGAAAAATAGCTGAGAATGAGTGTGGAACCCAAGGAAGATTTTTAAATGTGTATTGACTTTAAGGAGGTAAATGGATAGATAAACTGTGGTACATCCAGACAATGGAATATTATTCAGCAATAAAAAGAAATGAGCTATCAAGCCATGGAAAGACTTGGAGGGACCTTAAGTGCATATTGCTAGGTGAAAGAAACCTATCTGAAGAGGCTACATACTGTATTACTCCAACTATATGACATTCTAGCAAAGGCAAAACTATGGAGACAGTAAATTTCAGTGGTTGTGGGGTAGAGCGGGTGAGATGAGTAGGCAGAGCACAGAGGATTTTTAGGGTAGTGAAATCGTTCCGTACGATATTGTAATGATGGATATATGTCATTATACATTAGGCCGAGCCCATAGAATGTACAACACCAAGAGAGAACCCTAAGGTGAACGATGGACTTTGGGTGATCATGATGTTTCAATGTAAGTTCATCCTTGGTAAAAATGTACCATTCTGGTGAGTCATGTTAATAACGGGAGAGGCTATATGTGAGTAGGGGCAGTGGGTATATAGGAAATCTCTACACCTTCCTCTCAATTGTATTGTAAACCCAAAACTGCTCTTTAAAAAAGCCTTAAAACGTGTGTATGCTGATAGAGTGAGTAGGAGGGAGAGTCTGCTGAGGGGAATAGAGGATAAACCCAGGAGGAGAAAAGAGACGGAGAGGAATTAGCCTTCTACAGAGGAGTGTCTTGGGGATGTAACGGGAGAAAATGAGGCTGATTTAGGCAATTTTGTGGATGAGAAGTTTGGGCATCACCATTTTGGAGTTTCTGGCATCTCACTGAAGTATGGGATATACTCATCATCTAAAGGTGAGGCAGTAGGAAGGGAGAAAGGTAGGAGGTTTGAACCAAGAATGAAGATACAGAACAGTCAAATAGGAGAATAATGGGAAAGCAAGCCTACTAGAGAAATAAAAATAGTAGCATTGCTGGGCTAGGCTGAGAGCTCATTCAGGGCTTTGTGAAAACGGAATTAACATGAAACCAGTATAATCAATATATTTAAAAGCATGACTCATGACATAGAATAAGAATACAATTTTTAATTCTTTCTATTTTTCACTTTTCTCTCCCATTATCCCTTTTATAGTTATGCAGTAGGAAAAGTCTTTTCTCTGTCACAGATTGAAAACCCTGGATAATCGCTATGTTTCCTGGGGAACAGAAGGTCCTACAGGTGTAGTAGGTTGAAAAACACTCTCGATTCAGAAATGAGAATGTTCAGTTCTACTTATTCATCAGTATTTCAGCCTTCAATCTTCATCCAAAGGGAGGATTTCTTTTCTCCCCACACCTCCTTTGTCCTCACAACCAGAGTTGTGTTGACCTTGACTTTCTGGCTCATCCAGGGCTGGTGCTCAACGAAAGAGAGAAAAGAATGTACCGAGGATTTCTGCTCTGCTTGACAGATGCAGTTGTCTAAAATGGATAGATCATTTTGGGGCTTGGCGTATGTTTAAATCTGTATCATTTTCTGAGTACTTCTGTGGGTTTTCCTAGATTCCCCATTCTAAGCCCCTCCAATGGCAACTCCTGTGATGTAGGCATATTCCATTCCTCTGGCCAGCTTCTCCTCTCTCAGCTTCTAGTTTTCCAGAAGTCCAGTCCACACATATTCTCTTTGGGAGTCCCATTAACCTTCCCAGTTGGTCCTCATACCCACAAGCCCAAAAGGCTTCAAGTCTGGCACTTTCCTTTGTGGCTCATCTTGGACCTCAAGGAACAACAATGCTTCCTTTGCTCTGATAAATTGCAGGGTAGTGGATTCCATTCAGCCACCTATCTGTGGCTCCCACATCGAAGCAGTTTATCAGCTCATGTCTTTTGGCCTCAATCTTTCCAAGACAGGGATGAGAACTTTGGCCACTGAGCTTCCATCCATAGGTGTGGATTATTGCGTTCTGAGTGGTCCCATAGAAGCAGCCCTCACTAGCGTTGACTTGAGGGGGTGGATATCCCTAGACACCCCTTCCTTTGTGATGGGTACTAGGTTCAGCGTTCTGGCAGTTCCCACCAAACAAATCCTCCTCTTCTGAAAATCCATCTTGAGTCTTTTACTACCATCCTCAGAGAGGAGAAGTTTTTAAATGTTCTGGAATCATTTATACTCTTGTATTTGTTTGTTTTTTTGGCCACACTGCACGCGGCTTGCGGGGTCTTAGTTCCCCAACCAGGGATCGAACCTGAGCCCCTGAAGTGAAAGCACTAAATCCTAACCATTGGACCACCAGAGAATTCCCTACTCCTGTATTTGAAGATGTGCATTCTGGTTAACATTGGAATTTCATTTCTATCATTTCCTGGTACTTCAAAGTTCCAATATAATAGCCTTTCAACTTGTTTGCATAATATCTTAAGTGAATCTTGGTACATATCTGAGGAACACCATGATAGAGAGTATCCAGATTTAGTTTTTTTCAGACAAACAGTATAGGCACACAAGGGTTGGATGTGTTCCTGAAGGGATGATTTTATCAAAGGGTCTTAGAATCCTAGCTGGCCCATAGAATAATTGAAAACAGGAGAGGACTGATGGATAGTGAGGAAGTGGATGGAGTGAAAGTCACAATGAAATTGAAGAATTTTGTAGTGGAAGTACTAGACCAGATGAGCTGGACAGAGGGGAAATGGTGGTTAGAGTAGATTGTTTACTGATGACAGCAAGAGTCAAAGGATGACCACAGGAGGGCATGGCAGAGATAGAATGGAGGAAAAGATGATTGGTAGTCAAGTGATGAGAAACCAGAGTGATGGATGGTTCACGTTCAGGATGTTCTAGTTCTATGATTTCTGACTGGGTTGAGCACAGGTGAGAAGAATAAACCGGAAGTTAAAGCCCTGAGTAGAGTGGGAGTAGTGACCATATGTTGGTAGAAACATCAAAGAGATATGGGGTGGAGGGTAAAGTATTCGGATGGTGAGAGGCTTAAAGGAGCAGTGTTTTTTTGTTTGTTTTTTGTTGTTGTTTTTTTAAGACAGAAGGGGAGACATGATGCAGAAGTAAAAAGGGCAAGCTAGAAGGATACATACAAAATGCCTCTGAAACAAAATTTTAAGATGCCATTATGCACTATGAATTATGATTAATCCTTTTTCCTGAGAATAGGTATATAATACAAGGGACAAAGGTACACTGTAGTAAAAAGGGTGCAGACAAGAGCCAGGAAACCGGATTTCTACAAGTAACTGGCTGTGTGATCTGGGGCAAATCACATAACCCTGAATGCCGGAACGCTACTTTGAAAGAGCAGCTTACAAAGCACTTTTGTAATCAAGTCAAGTGATCATTTTATAGGGATAACCATTCTGTGTGTTACGCTTTATATTATCCTTTTTACAATTTGGATACCGAGGCCCAGAAACATTAATTTGCCCCAATGGTAGGATTGGACCTGAATGTAGATCTTCTCGTCCCAAGTTGTGTACCATCCATATCCACTCTAGAATCACCCTGTTATCTTTCCCTTTGGACATGGCAATGCCCATGTAGATTAGTACAGTTTGTATTTTGAGTTTAAAAAAACTATTACAATGTCAGCCCTAAAATATTTTAACTGGAATTTAAAAATATTTATTAATATTTAATATATTTGTGAGTCAGTTTTTTTATGTTAATGATTTATCTGGTGATATATTAAAACTAAAAAATTAAAAACTAAAAATATTTCTAGTTGTATCTTCAACACAAAGACTACTGGGTATCTTGAACTTGTCATTCTTCTGGAAAAAAGGGAACATTGTACAGCTTGTTAATATTTCTTCAGCTTGCAACTTTGAGTTGTGGAGGACTTTGGGAAGTCTAGTCTATCAGAATTAGTAGGCAGAGAGTTAATGTGGTCTCAGAGTGGAAAACTGCTGTTTTAATTCTGAAGACAACCGAGATGCCCGCCAATCTAGACCTTACAGATGTATGCCCCCTGATATATTTATTACTATTTTTTCCACATTTAGTTATGCTTTATTGTGAAAAAGAATTCTTTTAAGCTTGTAACACAAATAATTCTTTCCCATTGTTTTTCTGTCTTGTATTACTCTCACTTTATAAAACATTCCCAATCTTTAAGAATAGTTCACCATCCCACAACTGACTTTGCACACAGAATACTCAGGAGTCCTAGTAAACATTTAATAAGGCTTCATGAAAATTGTATGCAGGTGGATCAGAGCAAAACTTTTTAAAATCAATCTATCTGAATGACACATTTTTGTATATTTTCATAGATCCAGTGCTTTTGTCATTTGGTAAAGCTCATATTCTCAAAGAATTTAACATCAGGAAATAGAACCTTAAAAAGGAGAAAATGACTTTCTCATCATGTTCTTACCTCTCCCAAACTGAAGAGCTGAAGTAGAATCCCCGATTTTTGTTTATTTGCATTTTTGATGTAATTTTAAGAGTCCACTTTTTTAAACATTATGATGTAAGCATATATAAGTGCTATCTGTATTATTTTAACCAATCGTTTTCATACAATGGAGAAAAACTATATATGTGTGAAAATACAAGGGTATGCTTTGTCACGGGTACACTCTAGATAAACTCTCTAGATGTGCTTACGGCATAAGTACAAGGTTGAGATTATTGAAAAGTCTTTATTATACGATACAGGTGATAAATTGGTGGCTTAACATGTATTAAACTGCTTTTGCTTTTTTATGATAGGAATCATTCTTTTGGTGTACATCTGTTGAAGTAATTTTTTTAACAAAACAAAATGTTAGTAAGCATATTTTCAACTGTGATGATTTTTAATGTTGCAAATTGAATCACATTCTTTAGGGCAGCAGTCTTATATAAGGGCATAGCAATACCTTTATGTTGTCAGATAGCATAAAGAGGATAAAGAGGGTGAAACTAAGTATGTGCCCATGTTAAGTTTTGAAGGAGTAGAAAATGTAAATTAATGGGGAGATTTGCATTTTGCTTACTTCTGTTTAACCTAGATTAATCCCTTCTTTAAGGACACCTAAGGCAAATACTATTCTTCACTTGCCCTCTCTTTAAGCCTCCCCAAGCCAGATGACCCCCAGAGCTGTCCACAAGTCCCTGCATCTCTAGCCTGCCTGGCTCTAGATGACCTCCTACTGTAGACTCAAACGGAGGCTGGACTTGTTCCCCTGACAGCCCTCTGCTAGCTGATGTGAAGGAGCTGACAGAGGAAGGAGAAGCTGAGAAAAGGAGGAAGTAGAGAAGGAAGAAGTAGAAGAACTTAAGGGACCAAGGAAGAGTGTCTGGCCTCCATTATCTAAAAATCCTGAAATGACTAAGGACGTGAGAAGGTTGTGATAAGGAGGGTAGGAAAGTCCATAATTAGAAGTGAAAACTAAAGTGACCAACTGTACGTGGTAATGATATGTCACAGCTTATATTGGCAGGTGCCCTAAGGCTGGGAGAGCCACACTGCTGTCATTCTTGAAATTTCCTGGTTTAAGTTCAATCTGTCTTTCCAGTTTAAACTGGATCAATTACTGGTCCTCCAAATGAACATCATAATTTTAAAAATTATAATTCTCACTGATTATTAACATTAAGATGATGATGATGATGGGGAAAAGGAAGAAGAGGAGGTGATGGAGAAGGAGAAGAAGAGCCTATTAACTTACAGGCAATATCATAATTTAGGTGTATACACTCTTTACACCCATGATTTCATTTAATTGTGGCAATTCTAATAGGTAAATATTATTGTGACGCCCATTTCATAGATGGTATATCTGAGAATTCAGGAAGTTGAAGTTACTTGTCCACAATCACACAGTTAGAAAGTGGCAAACAGAGAATCTAAGCCAGGAGTATCTGACAATAAATCTGTCTTCCTAACTACTATCCAGCTTCCCGTATTAATAATAAATGTGCATTAATAATAAAAAAACTTACATTGCCACGAACTTGAACTCTGATACAATTAATTACTAAGCAAAATAGTATTAGAGAAGGGTTGAAAAATGGAGAAATTAAAATCATGTCTTTACTGCAGTAATGTTACAGACCCATGGAGTATAGGACTTGAGACCAATAAAAAAAACCTTTTTTTTTTTTTAAGGATTGGGGGCCAAACATGAAGTTTTGTATCTTTAAATTTGACTACTACTCAAGGCAGTCTGTGAGGTCTTTAGGACCACTGAAATGCTGATAGTCTAAGGAACTTATGAGAATTAGGAAAGCACTGGGAAGTGTAGGTTCAGGCACTTTAAAAGCAGATTTTTCTTGTGTAAGTCCAGGCCTCAAGGTTAGAACTCTGAGACTGAAATAGCGCCTCACGGTACTCATCTACAATTGGCTAAAGTCATTGAAGAAGAAAGTTATTGTGTTAGGAAATCTTTCAGTGCCAGTGAGACTAGGCTTTTCTGGATAAAAATGCCCATAAGCTCGACTATGGCATACATCACCCAAGAAAAATCTTTGTCTGGTTTTAATGTTTGTATTTAGCCTTTGGCTAGGTTCAAATGCTGTAGGTAATTTCAGGCTTAAACCCTCACTTGTGTAAAGCTCTGAAAATCTCAGAGCACTTACGAGTTATATGAAAGACAGACCTGCAGTCTTCTGGAATTCTAATCCTAAACCTGGTGCAACTAGGGCTCTTTACAAGGGACAATTTGCTGTTTTGTACCTGCTCTTCAGAATTGTGTGAATAACCTTGTCCATAAGGCATTCATTTTAAACAATGTTTCTGGATATTCTGCATAACTTGTAAATATTATTCCTGATACTAATGTTAGCTTATGCCTGCTCCCAGCATGACATTCTCGCTCTAGCCCTAAACATTGGGTTATTTCTTCTTTTTTTAGGGTTTACTACCTTAGAAAACTCTTTGCCCCAATTCTCACTTCTAGAGAACTAGACCAAGACGGTAGTCCTGCATCCTCTGCACTCAGTGAATTCTGGATAGGATTCAGTCAAGATGAAATAAAGCATTCTGAAAATTGAGGGAGGCCGATGAATGTATTCACAATGGAAAAATGCTCGCTTCTGATTAGTAAGAAGGAGAGGACTTCTCTCTTCTCCTTTCCCATTGTAAACAAGGTTCCCTACTTCCCATGTGACTTCCTAGAGTGAGCTCCAGTTCTTTGCCTTAGCTAAACCCAAGACTTTTATCTTGGGATTACAGATTAGGTGAGTGGGGTCCACCCTTGGGAGTCAGATCAGGAGGTAGTAATGGAATTCTCTTAGCTTCTCATTAATGTTTATTCATAGACTCATTGGAAAAAGTACTGATCAATTACAACATACAGCTCAAGCTCTCTTTCTCCCTGACTTCTCCCTCCTTTCTCTCTCTCTTCCTCCCTCCCTCCCTCCCTCTCTTTCCTTCCTTCCTTTTCTTTCTTTCTTTCTTTCTTTCTTTCTTTCTTTCTTTCTTTCTTTCTTTCTTTCTTTCTTTCTTTCTTTTTCTTTCTTTCTCTCTCTCTTTCTTTCTATCTTTCTCTCTCTCTCTCTCTTTCTTTCTTTATTTCTTTCTTTATTTCTCTCCCTCTCTCTCTCTTTCCTTCCTTCCTTCCTTCTTCCTCTCTCTCTCTCTCTCCCTCCCTCCCTCCCCTGCCTCTCACTCTCTCTCCCTCAAGTGTCAAACACTATTCTAGGTGCTGAACACAACAAGTGAACAAAACAGACAAAACTCCTTATCTTCATGTAACTTACATTGCAGTGGGGTGAGGCAGAAACATACAACTTAAAATGTATATCTTGTCAGGTGATGCTAAGTGTTGGGGATAAAAATAAAGCAGGCAAGGGGGGATAGGGAGTGAAGGGAGAAGAGGACCATGATTTTATTTTATTTTAAATCTTTTTTTAAAAATTAATTAATTAATTTATTTTTGGCTGTGTTGGGTCTTTGCTGCTGGGCGTGGGCTTTCTCTAATTGCGGCGAGCAGGGGCTACTCTTCAATGCAGTGTTCAGCCTTCTCATTGCGGTGTTTTGTCTTGTTGTGGAGCACTGGCTCTAGGCGCATGGGCTTCAGTAGTTGTGGTGCACAGGCTCAGTTGTTTTGTCTCCCAGGCTCTAGAGCACAGGCTCAGTATTTGTGACGCACGGGTTTAGTTGCTCAGAGGCATGTGGGATCTTCCCTGACCAGGGCTTGAACCCGAGTCCCCTGCACTGGCAGGTGGATTCTTAACCACTGCGCCACCAGGGAAGCTCCAAGGAGGACCATGATTTTAAATAGGGCTGTTAGGTGAGTCTCTACGAATCATCTGACATGTGAGCAGACCACGTGGGTATCTGGAGGAAGTGTGTTCAAAGCTGGGGAAACAGCGAGTGTCCATATGCTGAGCCGGGAGCCTGCTGGTGTGTTTGAGAAAGAGCAAAGGGGTAGTGAGACCAGAGAGGAGTGAGAGAGGAAATTAATAGGAAGCCTGTTGAGAGAGGGCCAGATTGTATAGGACCTTGTAGACTTTGTTTTTACTCTGAATAATATGAGAGTCCCCTGGAGACAATAAAGGTACTAATGCGCAGACTGCCTGGGTTTGAATCCCAGCTTTGCCACTTACCAGCTGTGTGACCCCAGGCACAATACTTAACCTTTCTGGATCTCTATCGTCTCCTCTGTAAATAGGGATGATCATAGTTCCTTCTTCACAGAGTTGTGATGATGAAATGGCTTAGTGTAAGTAAAGCATGTTGTACAGTGCCTGATACCCAATAAACATTATGTATGTGTTGACTGACTGGTTGGCCATTAGAAGGCTCACTCTGGCTGCTGTTTGGAGAATGATGAGAACAAGATCAAGGAAGAAAGCAGAGGTGGCACATCATAGATTGTTTGTGTAATGCAGGCAAGAGGGGACAGTGGCTCAGACCAGGACAGTGGCAGTGGTGGTGGTAAGAAATGGTCAGATTATAGAGATATTTTGAAAGTAGAATCAGTGAAACCAGCTGTCAGATTGGGTGTGAGCTGTGAGAGGAAGAAGAGAGTCATGTGGGCTCCAGGACTGTTGCTCTCAGCAAATTGTCATTTACCAAGATGGAGGAAGAATATGTGAGAAGCAATTTTTTTGCGGGGGGTGGAATTCAGAAATTTTATTTTTTTGGCATAAGTTTGACGTGCTTGTTGGTCATCTTTGGGGATTGACTAGGCAGAAGTTGTCTTTGTTATGGAACAAAGTGGGCATCAGATGGAGCCTGACTGAAGGAAGAGCAGACCTCCCCAGAGATAGGGACCACCAGATAGGGGAGTGAAGCCTTCAAGCATTTGAGAGTTGCAGTTGTAGTTTGAAGGGATAGAGCCTAACCTTAAATAAAACAGAATGACCAATGACTTGAATTCTCTTGCCTGTGCTTGGTACAAGAGAATTTATAATGAAAAAAAAAAAAGCAAAACAAACAGCCCAAATCAACTTCTTAAGAACCATCACATAATCCTAAATCTCTTTAAAAGTTAGATGAGACTCTCTCTAATGCTGCCTTTCTGAATTCCATGACTATGGTAACTACATTCTTCCACATTCTGATTTATTGCTGTAAAAATAAAACATATTATTAAGCAGTAAGATAAGAATGTGTGCTGCACACTCTGATACACAGCATATTAAATACAATCTTAAGTGATTGGTTAACTGTGGTGCTTTGGTTAATTGTACTTTAGAAAGCTTTTAAGTGATTTTATATGACAAGGATGGTTATAGTTGATTAAAATGCTGCTTATGACAATTTCTATAAAAAGCTGAGCCTTGGCCCTTAATTAGGAATGACTGTCTTTTAATTTTTCATGTATTAGCTTTATCTTTGAGTTCAAGGACTTTGAAAACAGTGAATATTTATGCGCTTTATGTTTTCTATATTCAAGACCTAAAATTTTGATGACCTGAAATTGCTGATTGCTTCTAATTTTAAGAAAGCGCAAACATTGGCCGATTACATAGCTCCACAATCAACTCTTTTTTTGTAAAGCCATTTCCCAATCAAAACTCTCATGAGGTTGAGTTAATTTTGCTATTAGACATTTAATCCTGGCTTTGTTTGACTTGGGTTAGATAGCTACTTTGTTTTATTGATATAAACTTTATTTTTTTGCTTTTGTTTTTCTCATTTATCACAACTATAGTTAATTTCAGTTATAACCTTCTTTTCACTCCTTCCCTGAATACTTTAAGATTAAAAAAGGGCTGTCAGCCAGAAATTTTTCATGCTTAATTTCATCTCAAAGCACAATCTCTTGGAAGTTTGAGCAAAATATACTTAACATAGGGTATATTTTATAGAAGAAAATTAACTTTCCATATTTAAAGTAATTAAGTTTTATGCATGGATAGTTTTTGAATTGAAAAACTATAGATTGGAACTATCCATGTGTTTAGCTAGTTTTTAATGAGAAATCCTGGGTCAATTAAGTTGGAACAATAGGAAAGTTGTCAGTTCTACAAATCAGCCTGAAGTCTCATAAATTAAAAAAATTTACATATGTTTCCATAAAATATACTTTCTTACCAAGAGATCTAGATCCATGTTGCTCTGTAGTTTTAGACTTGCATTTTATGATAGAAAATTTAAGGTAATGTAAAATGGTACAGCTCCTTTGGAAAATGATGTGGTGGTTCATCAAAAAATTAGACATAAGATTACCATATGACCTAGCAATCCACTTCTGGGAATATACCCCCAAAGAGTTGAAAGCAGGCTCAAATATTTATACACCCATCTTCATAGCAGCATTATTCACAATAGCCAAAAGGTGGAATCAACTCAAGTGTCCACTGATGGATGAATGGATAAACAAAATATGGTGTATACATATGATGGAACCTTATTCAGCCTTAAGAAGGAAAGAAATTCTGGCTCAGGCTATAACATAAATATACCTTGAAGACATTATGCTAAGTGAAATAAACCAGTCACAAAAGGCCAAATCTCATATGATTCCAAATATATGAGGTACCTGGAACAGTCAAATTCATTGAGCCAGAGAGTAGAATGGTGGTTTCCAAGGGCTGGGAGTAGGAAGAATAGGGAGTTAATGTTTAATGGGTACAGAGTTTCAGCTGGGAAAGATGAAGAGGATTCTGGAGATGGATGGTGGTGATGGTTGCCCAACAGTGTGAACGTACTTAATGCCACAGAACTATACACTAAAAAAAAATGGTTAAAATGGTAAATTTTACATTACATATATTTAACCATGATGAAAAGATTCCTTATAAAATAAAGCTTACTCCACTCCACTTTAGCTTGATATTTAAAACCCTTTCCAACTTTATCTCTACCTTCTTTTCTTCAGGTCTCTGGGATGTGAAGATGTTTTTCCTGCTGTTCTTCATAACGACCCCACCCTTCTCTTTCTCTGCTTATATATACCTGGAATGCTCTTCATGTCACATCCCTCTCTTCCCTACCCTTTCTGATTCTGCTCACAGCTGCCTTCTCCATGAAGCTTTTCTTTCCAGTTGGAGAGAATCTCTTGTTAAGTTGGTAGCAGTCTGTGTGTGTGTATGTACCTAACATCAAAATGGCCAGTCACTTGTTGAATATCATTGATTGCCAACCATTCACTCCACTGCACCATTTTTATTGTTAATTTCTTTGGTATCAGACATAATTTTTCACTTTAAGAATGGTTGCTTCTACGGAATTCCCTGGTGGCACAGTGGTTAAGAATCCCCCTGCCAATGCAGTGGACATGGGTTCGAGCCCTGGTCCGGGAAGATCCCACATGCCACGGAGCAACTAAGCCTGTGCGCCACAACTGCTGAGCCTGTGCTCTAGAGCCCGCGAGCCACAACTACCGAAGTCTGCACACCTAGAGCCTGTGCTCCGCAACAAAGAGTAGCCCCCGCTCACCGCAACTAGAGAAAGCCCGCACAGAGCGATGAAGACCCCATGCAGCCAAAAATTTTAAAAAGTAATAAAAAAGAAAGGTTGCTCCTATAACATTGAAATGGTGTCTTACCTATCCTGTTGTTGTATCTGTTTTGCAGAGTCGTGCTGAAGTGTGATGATAGTAAATTATCATCCGTATTTTTAAAAAAGAACATCAAGGGGATGAGTCTTTGAATTAATAAACCTGTGTAGGGACTTGACTTCTACCCCTGTCTCTGGTTGTGCTTCTCTAAGATCTTTGAATGCACCATTTAACTTCTCTCATCCTGAGGTTGAGATCTTCCTTGTACCGCAAGAATAAGCTATAGCGTCATCAGACAGTGTTTAGGACACTCTTGTTTGAGACATTAGAGAGTCAAAGATATTTGGGTCCTGATCCCAGCTTTGTCATTTATTAGATGTGCAGACTTAGTCCAAGTCACTTAATTTTCTCGACTCTCAGTTTTCTCATTTGCAAATGAGGATCGCTGCCACAGTAAGCTTATAGAACAGTGTGACTAACAGTAATTTGTAAACACAACGTGCTATGAAAAAAAGTCAAGGAGCCTTATGATTATTAAGGCACGGCCTCATCCATTAGTACAGAGGTAGTACTTGTATCTAAAACGATAAATGAAAAACAAAGCTCACAGAACACTGTGAGGTGTGCGAATAGTGAATGCTGGAGAGGTCAAAAAAAATCATAAAGGTCCAATAAAAACTTTATTTTAAGAAATCTCATGAAGTTCTCTCCTGATTGAGTTCTTTGGGAATAGTCTGTGTCAGTTTCAAATCCCAATTTGATATTTCACCTGATATTTTTGTTCCATCAGTAGATATTTCTTTGATACCTATTCCCCTATCAAGTTGGGATTACCTAGGAGAATAGTCATCCAAAAGTGTTTACTGGGCATTGTGTATGCTCAAGGTTTGCCTCTTAGGGACCATTAGATGAATAAAACATTGGCTTACCCCTATGGATCTCATAGGACAGTTGGGGAAGAGCAACACATAAAGGAACAATTGCAGTTCAACAGAACATATGCCATGTAGGCATAATACATGTAGGCGCCCAAGGCTGTGAAAGCACAGGAGAGAGAGAGAGAGAGATATTGATTATCTCCCTGGGGAAGGCAGGGAAGGCTTCATAGAGGAAGTGACATTTGTATCTGGTCATAAAGGATGACTGGACCTTATCAGGCAAACTACAGTGGCAAGTCTTCCCAGGCAGAGAAAACCGCTTAAACAGAGTTGAGTAAGAGAAATGTGCGTGTGTGTGTGTGTGTGTATGTGTACACGTGTATGTTCCAAAGTCAAACACAAATAATTTGGGGATTATCTGCCACCTTTGCTCCATACCACTACTTCTTTTTTCTTAATGTGGATAATTGAGAAATAACTCTACTGACACTGGAGCTTTTAGAATAAGCTTTTATGCCTGGCATTTGCACTTTGGATTTTCTCAGTTTTTCCTCAGTGCTTAGCCAAGGGGCTCCTAGTAAGGAATTTTTCATTTGCTCTAGAATCCCCCCAATTCCACCTCCCACAAAGATAGTCTGGTCAGGATACTTTGGGGCCACCAACAGAATAGCAAGTTGCCAAAATAAATGTTTTCCATCAAGATTTCACACTTGTACTTAATGAAATAGACGTTTTCCAAACTGTTTCTTTAGAGCTAAGTTTTTCTTTAAGATTTGTAATGAAAATATTTCATGACCTGTTGACATATTCATATGGTGGTTTTCAAAAGGCAGATTTCGTTTACAAAATGGACTTGGCAACAAGTAGGAATATCTGGGAAGTTGAACAAGGCTGTTGACAGGGAAAATTAGGGCTGAATCATAACTGACGTTGTTTTGCAGCTGTGCCATTTTTTAAGACTGACCAATGGGACAGGGTTTATAGAGGCTTCGTGGCAATAATGCTGAGATTGGCAGCTAATGACCACTCATAATGGAACTGCATAGCTGTAGTAGCTGACAAGCACAGAAGAATTAGCTTCTGTAACTGATTTTTTTTTTTTTTTTTTGGTAAACGCCAAAGGAGAAATTATGCCATTTAGAAGAAAGATACTAAAGAATAAATTCTGTAGTATTTTTCTAAGGAGCAGATTAAAAATCAGAAAATTTTCTTTGTAAAATCTGTTCTATATTTTCTTTATCTTGTGTTATCTCATTCAGTTAGCTCTTTCGTTGCTTGAACTAATTGACTAACAGATATCTAATTTAAAATTGTAGTTGCAGTGCAGTTCTGAGCAGAATATATTTTGTTCCCTTCAGTAGCTGAAGATTAAGAAGGGATGTTCAAATTCAGATGTCACAAAGCAGCACTGGAAATAGTTCTAAAAATTAATCAGTTTCAACTGTTCCTTTAAGTTTATAAAATTTGTATTAGATCTATTCTCATTTTTCTAAGTTTCTGCTCCTTATTTCAGTAGACTAAGAGGAAATAAGAAAAATGTAAATATTGTTACTTAGAGTTATCTAGTGACAAATATAATTATAAAAATCTAATCAAATTCTTTAGGAACTGAGAAACAGGCATGTCTAAAGCTTTCAGCCATCCCTGGAAATGGTATCATAAGACTTTGCAAAGAGTATAGTATGTGAGCTTTGGTCTTGGAAGAGAAATCACTTTTCAGTGATTAAGAGGTCACAGAGGGCTTCTTGGAGAAGGTGGAATTAGAACCAGGTTTAAAATAGGGAGGGTGAGGCTAATTAATGATGGGATTCACTAGGGAGAGAAATATCGGAAGGTCATTGTGCAGTGGGTCAACTCCAAGAGGAAGGGAAAAAGGTAGGTAATTACAAGTCATGGAGGGTACTGGAAAAGTAAGAAGGTCTGAGGTAGAATTGTAAGTTTGGAAGTTGATAGAGTATATCATTTTGTCAGATACTGGGAAATCATTGAGACAGTAGTTTTCTTGGATAATTTACCCAGAGTAAAATTTGGAAGTTAGAAACAGGAGGCCAGGAAAACTTATTGAGTAATAATAGCTGCCATTTTTGATTTGTCTATTAAATACCACTCACTGTGATACAAAAATTGGAAGTATTTTTAAAAATGCTTTTAAAAAACATATTTCAATTTTACAGGTGAAGAAATTAAAACCCAGAGAGATTAGATCTCTATTCTATGATCACTCAGCCAGTAGGTGACAGGCTGAGACAAGACAGCTTTATCTGACTCCATCACCATGTCCCTGACCACCAAATATACTACCATGTGTGAGCTGATTAGTTATGATCTTGGTATTACAGTTCTCTGCCTACTTCCTTCCTTCTTCCCCATACAACTATCACCTATATATTTTATTTGATTTTTTTGTCCACCTGCCTGATTTTTTTCCATCTTTATTGAGATATAACTGACATATGACATTATGAACATTGCATAAATTTAAGGTGCACAACGTGATGATTTGATATAGGTGTATATTATGAAATGATTACCACAATAATGTTAGTTAACATCTCTGTCACCCCACATAATTACCTTTTTCTTTGTGTGTGTGTGGTGAGAACATTTAAGTTCTACTCTCTAAGCAAATTTCAAGTATATAATACAGTATTGTTAACTGTAATTACCCTGCTATACATTATATCCCTAGAACTATTCATCTTATAACTGGCAGCTTGTACCCTTTGACCAATATCTCTTCATTTCCTCCACTCCCTAGCCCCTGGCAATCCAATTCTACTGTCTGTTTCAATGAGTATGGCTTTTTTAGATTACATGTATAAGTGTGATCATACAGTATTTGTCTTTCTCT
Organism: Delphinus delphis; assembly: GCF_949987515.2. Taxonomy (NCBI): domain Eukaryota; kingdom Metazoa; phylum Chordata; class Mammalia; order Artiodactyla; family Delphinidae; genus Delphinus; species Delphinus delphis. The sequence goes on from NC_082688.1 coordinate 66,999,985, forward strand.
GACTGATTGCACTTAAGGTAATGCCCTCAGATCCATCCATATTGTCACAAATGGCAGTAGTTCCTTCTTTTTGTGGCTGAATAATATTCTATTATATATACATACTACATTTTTTTTTATCTTTTCGTCTCTGATGGGCATTTAGGTTGTTTCATACCTTGGCTATTTTAAATAATGCAGCGATGAACATGAGGGTGCAGATACCTCTTTAAGATAGTGTGAATGAATTTCTTTTACATATATACCCGTAAGAGGGATTGCTGAATCATATGATAGTTCTATTTTGAATTATTTGAGGAACCTTCATACTCAGTTCCATAGTGGCTGCACCAATTTACATTCCCACCAACTGTGTACAAGTGTTCCCTTTTCTCTACATCCTCGCCAACACTTCTTATTGCTTGGCTTGTTGAAAATAGCTATTCTAATGGGTATGAGGTGACATCTCATTGTGGTCTTGATTTACATTTCCCATATGATTAGTGATGTTGACTGTGACCTGTTGGCCATTTGTATATCTTCTTAGGAAAAAAATGTCTATTCAAGTCCTTTGCCCATTTTTTGGTTGTTATTTTTTTGCTGTTGAGTTGCATGAGTTCCTTGTATACTTTGGATATTAACCTCTTATCAGATATGTGATTTGCAAACATTCTCTCCCATTCCACAGGTTGCCTTTCATTTTGTTGATTGTTTCTTTTGATATGCAGAAGTGTTTTAGTTTGATATAATCCCACTTGTTTATTTTCACTTGTGTTTCTTGTGTTGCTTGTGCTTTTGGTGCCATATCCAAAAAATTGTTCTCAAGACCAATGTCAGGGAGCTTTTCCTCTATGTTTTCTTCTAGGAGTTTTGTAGTTCCAGGTATTACATTTAAGTCTTTAATCCATTTTGGATTAACTTCTCTGAGTGGTGTAAGACAGAGGTCCAATTTCATTCTTTCACATGTGAATATTCAGTTTTCTCACTGAACATTCTTGGTTCCTTTATCAAATATTTGTTGACCATATATATGGGCTTTTATTTCTGAACTCTTGATTCTGTTCCTAGTCTATGTGTCCTTTTTTTTAATGCCAGTGGAATACTGTTTTGATCACTATAGCCTAGTAATATAGTTAGCTTTGTTCTTTCTCGAGATTGCTTTGGCTATTTGGGGTCTTTTGTGGTTCTGTATGAATTTTAGGATTGTTTTCTCTGTTAATTTGAAAAATGTCATTGGAATTTTGATAGACATTACATTGAATATACAGATAGCCTTGAGTAGTATAGAAATTTTAACAATATTCTTCAATTAATGAGTACAAAGTTTCTATTTATTTGTGTCTTCCTCAATTTCTTTCATTAATATCTTACAGTTTTCAGTATGCATTTCTTTCACCTCTTTGGTTACATTTATTCCTAGGTATTTTATATTTTTGGTGCTATTATGAGTGAGATTATTTTCTTAATTTCTTTTTCAGATAGTTTGTTGTTATTGTTATAGAAAGGCAACTGATTTTTGTATGTTGATCTTGTATCCTGCAACTTTATGGATTTGTTTATGAAACAATTTTTTGGTTGAGTCTTAATGTTTTCTATATATAATATATCATTTGCAAACAGTGTTATTTCTTCCTTTATGATTCAGATGTCTTTTATTTCTTTTTCTTGCCTAATTGCTCTGGCTAGGACTTCCAGTACTATGTTGAATAAAAGTGGCAAGAGTTGGTCTTCTTGTCTAGTTTCTGATCTTAGAGGAAAAGTTTTCAACCTTTTACCATTGAGTGTAATGTTACCTGTAGGTTTGTCATATATGGCCTTAATATGTTGAGGTACATTCCTTCTATACACAATTTGTTGAGAATTTTTAATTGTGAAAGGATGGTAAATTTTGTCCAATGCATTTTCTTCATCTATTGAGATGATCATATGATTTTTATCTTTCATTCCATTACTGTGGTGTATCACATATTGATTTGTGTATATTGAATCACCATTGCATCCTAGGGATAAATCTCACTTGATCATGCTGCATGATCCTTTCAATGTGCTGTTAAATTGGGTTTGCTAGCATTTTGTTGAGAATTTCTGTATCTGTATTAATCAGAGATATTGGCTTATAGTTTTCTTTTCTTGCAGTATCCTTATGTGCCTTTGGTATTGGAGTAATGTGGGCCTTGTAAAATGAGTTTGGGAATCTTCCATCTTTTTCAATTTGGGGGAAGAGTTTGAGAACGATTGGCATTAATTCTTCTTTGGAAGTTTGGTAGAATTCACCATCTGGTCCTGGGCTTTTCTTTCATGGAATTTTTTGATTACTGATTCAGTCTTGCTCATTACTGGTCTCTTCAGATTTTCTGTTTCTTCATGATTCAGTCCTATTATATTGTATGTTTCTAGGAATTAATTTATTTCTTCTAGGTTATCCAATATGTTGGTGCACAGTTGTTCATAGTAGTCTATTATGATTGTTTGTATTTCTGTGTAATATTTCAGTTGTAATATTTTCTTATTCCTTTTAAAATTTTATTTATTTGAGTCCTCTCTTGCTCCTGGGAGCAGTAGTGTCTAAGATTTTTTAAAATCATCTTTTACTGAAGTATGATTTATATAAAATGCACCCATTAAGACTTCACTTTAATGAGTTTTGACAAATGTATATATTGTAAATTCACCACCCAAATGAAGGTTAGAACATTTTTGTTACTCCAGAAACTCTCCAAATTCTACTTTCCAATTAATTCCTTCTTATCCCTGCTCCAACTAATGACTGATCTGATTTCTATCACTAGAGATTAATTTGACCAGTTCTAGAAGTTTATATAAATAAAATAATATGGTATGTACTCCTTTTGTGTCAGCTTATTTTACTCAGCATGTTTTTCAACCCATTTTGTTGGGATATAGTGTACATCTAATAAATGGCATCCATTCAAGTATACATTTTGATGAGTTTTGACAAGTGTAAATACCTTTGTATCAGATACACTGTCAAGATATACAGCATTTCCATTATCAAAAAGTATTCCCTGTTTACCCTCTGAGTCAGTTACCTATCTCTACTGCAAGCAAACAGTGATCTCTGTCACTCTAGATTAGATTTGTCTTTTCTAGAGTTTCATGTAAATGGAACTGCGTGATCTGTACTCTTTTGGGTCTGGCTTCCTTGGCACAGCATGACATTTTTGAACATTGTGTGTATCAGTATTACTATATAGCATTATATTGTAGGCATGTATCAAATTTTGTTAGTCCATTCACCGGTTGATATATGTCTGTGTGTTTTCTAGTTTTTGGCTATTATTAACACTGCTATGAATTTTAGTGTACAGTATCTTGGTAGTTGTATATTTTCCTTTCTCTTGGGTAAATATTTAGGAATGGTATTGCTGGGTCACATAGTAATTGTGTATTTAACTTTATAAGAAACTTCCAGACTAGTTTTCAAAGTAATTGTACCCTTGTATACTCCTAGAAATGTATAAAAGTTGCTAACATTTCAAATGGTCAGTCTTTCAAATTTTAGTCAATCTAATGAGTATGTTGTGGTACCTCATTGTGGCATTTTCCTGGTTAATGATGTTAAGCATCTTTACACATGAGTATTTACCATTTATATATCTTCTCTTGTGAGTCTTTACAGATTTTTAAAATTAGTTTTTGTCTTCCTATTACTTAATTGTAGGAGTTCTTGACATATTCTGGATACAAGTCCTTCATCAAATAATTTTTTATAGTTTATCGTTTTTTTCTATTATGATTAGTGCTTTCTTTGTGTACTGAGAAATCTTTCCCTCCTCCAAAATGGTAAAGAATTCTCCTATACTTTTTCCAGAAAATTTATAGTTTCAGCTTTTAGCTTTAGGTCTTTGATCCATTTTGAATTAATTTTTATATATGATATAAAGTAAAGGTCAAGGTTTATTTTTTCTCCAGAATTGGTAACCAGTTTTTACTGAATTTATTGTGAAAATAACCCAGTCTCCTATTGAATTATATTTTTGCCTTTCTCAAAAATTGTGTGGTCGTTTCTGGAATATATCTTGTCCTATTTATTTATATGTTTATTTTTATTCTAATACCAAACTGACTTGATTAATATAATCTTATAGTAAGTCTTGAAACCAAGTAGTGTAAGTCTTCCAACTTTGTTCTTCCCTTTTCAAGATTATTTTGACTGTTCTAAGGCGTTTGAATTTTCATATGAGGTTTAGAATCAGCTTATCAGTTTATGCAAAAAACGTGATGAAATTATAATTTGGATTGTGCTGACTGTTGATCAATTTAGAGGAAAAGGAAGTCTTAACACTTGGGCGTTTTCCAGTTAATGAACATGATATGTCTGTTCTTTGACTTAGATCTTCTTTAATTTCTCTTGGCATTATTTTGTAGTTCTCAGTGTAGAACTTGGATATCTTTTGATAAACTTATTCCTGATTTTTTAATCTTTTTTGACGCTATCGTAAATGGTGTTGTGTTTTAAATAGAATTTTCCAGATGTTGTTGCTAGTCTAGAGACATGCAGTTGATTTGTGTATATTGACCTTGTATCAGGCAGCCTTGCTGAATTAACTTACTAAATTTAAGAGTTTATTTTTACAGATTCCTTAGTGTTATTTATACAGACAATGATGTTATCTGTGAACAGTGACAGTTTAACAACTTCTTTTCCTATCTATGAGCCTTCTATTTCTGTACCTTGCTCTATTGCATTGGTTATAACCTCCAGAGTACAGTATTGAATATTAATGGGGAGAGTAGATATTCTTGCTTTGTTCTTTATTTTAGGGGAAAGCAGTGTTTCATCAAGTAGGATATGAGTTGTTTTCTCTGTCAATTTATCAAGCTAGAGGAAGTTTCTATCTATTCCTAGTGTGCTGAGATATTTTTCATAAATAGACATTGAATTTTGTTACATTTGTTCCTCTGGAACTGTTGAGGCTACTGTTTTGTATTCTGATAATATGGTGAATTATCTTAATTAATTGTAATTACTTTAATTTGTACATTCCTGAGACAAATCTCATTTGGTCATGATGTTTTATCCTTTTTATATGTAGATGAATACTATTTGCTAATTTTTTGGAGAGTTTTTGCATTGATGTTCATGAGAGATACTGGTCTATAAATTTCATGTTTTAAATATCCTTTTCTAGTTTTGGTATGAGGGTTTTCCAACACTCATAAAGTTTGTTGGGATGCATCCCCTTCTCTATTTTCTGGAAGAGTTTATATGAGACTTAAGTATTTGATCAAATTCACAGTGAAATAATCTGGACCTGGAGGTTTTTTTGGGGGAGAGTTCTTTAAAGATGAGTTCAATTTCTTTAGTAGATAGGGCTCTTGATATTTTCTAAGTATTTTGTGTTTTCTCTCTTTTTTGATTAATCTTGCTAGGGTTCATTAATTTTGTTAATATTTTCAAATATTCCACTTTTGTTTTTTTAAGTTCTCCATTGTTTTCCATTTCATTCACTCAATTCAGCTCTTTATTATTTCTTTTCTTCTTATTTTGCTCATACTCTTCTCTTTAAGTTTGCTTGCCAGCTTTTTAAGGTAGAATCTTAAAAATGAACACAGAAATCACTTACTTTAAACTTTCTTTCCTAATACAAGTATAATATTTGAAGCAGCATTTTTTCTATACACTTTTATAGCTATGTCTCATAAGTCTTGATATTTTCCATTTCCATTAAATTTGAAATATTTTCAAGTGTTCCTTGTGAATTCTTCTTTGATCCATGGTAGAAGTTTGTTATTTAATTTCCAGTCATTTGAACATTTTCTAGTTGCCTTATTTTTATTGATTTCTAATTTAATTCTTTTGTGATCAAAGAATGCATTAAGCCTTATTTTAGGATTCAGCGTAGGGTCTACCCTGGTGTACTTTCCTGGGCAAGCCTCATACAGTTTCTCTCTCATGCACAGTCTAGCCCTTGGCTAAGAATTCAAGAGGGAAACTTCCCCTGCCCCCTCCCCCAACATTCGCAGAATTCTGGGCACTTTCTTTGTGCCTCTCTCTTCTCTGGTGTTCTGCTCCGCAGATTCCAGCCAATTCACGTACTTTGAACTGTGATCCATGCCTTCTAATCTCTGCAGGACCACAGTGCTCAGCTGGGACTACAGATCACTGAACTGTAACAGGGAATTGACAAATGCCCCCATACAGAGTCTGGTCAATTCTGGGGCTTACATTGTGAGCCTTTTCTTTCAGGGATTACAGTTTTATGCTGTTTGTATATTAATGTCTGAAAATAGTTTCCTTATATATTTTGTTTTGTTTTATCATTTATGGTGGGAGGATTAATTCATTTATTCCATTATATATAGAAGTAGAAGTCCATTCCATGAGTTCTTGCATGTTGACAATAATTTTTCTGTGTGTGCTCTTTATATTTGGGAAGTCAGTTTTGCTGGATATGAAATCTTTGCCTCACATTTTCTGCCCTTGAATATTTAACTGTGTTACTCCATTTCTGGCATAGTGTGTTGCCCTTGAAAAAGTTTTATGACAATCTAATTTCCTTTCCCATTTAAGTCACTGATTGTTTTTGCTTTGATGCCAAATGGATTTTTTTTTAACTTAAAGTCTGGTAACTTTATTAGGATATGTCTTGGTTTTGGTCATTCTGGAGGTTGATATTCTCCAATATGGGGTATGTTTTATCAATAGGAAGCTTACATATTTTCCTTTAATGTCAGGAACTTCTTTAAACAGTATAGTTTTAGTATTTTTTCCATTCTCTTGTGGTTTTCTTCATGGACTCATTTTATCTGCATTTTAGATTTTCTTTGCCTAACTTTTAATCTTTGTCACTTGCTCTTGAAACCTGTTAATTTCTTCCTTCTTCAATTTTAAAGTTTCCTCCTTTTCACCTTCCATTTGTATCAAGGCATTGTCTTCTATGATCATATGTTTGTGTTCCTCCTAATTTAGTTTCTTTTCTGATATAATTTTTCTTATATTTTTAATTATTTTCTGATGCAGTCATTTCATTTATGAGCTTTTCTAATTCTGATTTATGTTATCCTTTGTGTATTGTATCATCTTCTTAATGTGCTTTAGCCTAGTTAAACAGATAACCTAGTTAGTTAAATAGAATTTTACAGTTTTAAACTGTTCTCTTGTGGATATGTTTTTCAGGCATGTTTTCTTTGTCTGCAGGAGTGTCATTCAGTTCTTTCATCCTTTTTTGTTCCAGTAATTTGCATGGGAGTTGACCTCAGTATTTCTATGTTACTTATTTTTATGTGAAATTTCTTTCCCTGAGCTTTTAGAAGGAGCGTCATGGTAGTTTTTCTGACTTCACAGAGCTCCATCTTGTGTAGTTTTTTATGTGCTATTAAAAATATGGCAAAAGTACAAGTGAAAGACTGGAATTTAAATGAGACATCAAGACTAGTGAAACTGATTTGGGAGTTGTTTACACATAGAGATAATAGCTGAAATGTTTGGGATGGATGAGATCTCCAAAGGAAAACGTGAAGGAAAAGAACAAAGGTCCAAAACCGGGAAATGCTGAAAATCCACACTTTCAGTAAAAGAAGAAAAAATAAGCTTGAGAAAGAAAGAAGGTAGTCTTACAGTCAATAAGAGAAATGGGATGATGCTTTGGGAGTTGAGACGACTGTGACTAAAAATAGATGGCAGTGGGATTTAAGAGGACATAAAACAAGTGAGTAAAACTAGGGCTGAATATCCTTGATTAGAGGAGGTGACAGTAGCGGATGTGAAACACTCATTTGGCAAGTTTAGAGTTGGAGAGAACAAGGGAGGTGTTGACATGAATGGTAGAGTTGCATAAAGTCTTTTATTCCAAGATAATTATAATTTGATTATGTTTGAAAGCCAGGAAGAAAAAAAATTGCAAAGACAGGAAAATTGAAGATGCTAACAAGAGAAGATAAATGAGAAGCAAAGGAAGCATGAGGAAATTAAGGGAAATTTCTTTCTCTGAAGTAGGAAGAAAAGAAGAAAAAAGTACATAAGGGATAGACTTGCAGTTAAGAAGGCCAGGAAACATATTGAAAGATGCTTAATCTAAAACAATAAAAGATGACAGCTTGCTTTCTGAAATTTCCTGACTCTACTTCTCTCCTCCACTTTTTTCTTTACCTTTTCTTCCCTTCATCTTTGTTTCCCTTTCCTTGCTCAATTTTGAGTCCATTCCATTTTAATTTCTTTTCCGTGTGGGGCTCTTTCTTGGAAAGGAGTCCTGGCTGCTTAGTATTGAATGCTTACAGGGGCCAGCCTCTCCTACCTTCTCACGGACCCCTTGTACTAGCCTATTATTAGATTGGTCAAACCCTTCGCAGTTCAGCTTCTGTTCTGAAATGGGCCTGCCATCTTTTACAGTAAATACCTGTTCGATGTTTGGGGATTCTGGGGATTCTTCCCTTCTCTGCTGTTTCATATATCCCGTTTTTTCTCTCTGCTATCTTTCACACAAACGCTAACGCCATGCCACTGTTTTTTGTTTTGTTTTGTTTTGTTTTTTATACTGTTGGTGGCTTGTACTCATCTGCTTGTAGTTGGGGACTCATGGGGATACCTTGTCATGTACTTCTGTTGTACATGATGTCCATGTGGTTTCTTTTCTCCTCCCTCCTTCCATCCATCCATTCATCTAGATGCGTTGTCTTTTTAAGTCTACCATGGTTTCTGCCATCTTTCTAGAATTCCTGTAGAGTCCTTTTATTTAAAAATGAACCCTAACTGAAATCAAATACAGAGGAATGCATTAAATGTGGACTGTGTTTCTTGGAAAGCTTGTTAAACCGCTTGCCCTAGGTAGCACAATCCCATCAAAATATGTGCTGGTTGAGCTACTTCTAAGGGCTCCTAGTCTGGTTCAGTATAGGTCCTGGGAAGAAGGATCACTCTGAACTTGGATGTAAGGGCAGCGGATGGGGGTCTAAGAGATGACAGAGATAAGGCAAGGCAGATAGTTATTATAGGTAGGAGCAAATGCATGCACTATGTTCAAGTAAGAAGGTATAGGTGAAAATCCACCTAATCAATAAAAGAATGGAAGAACTATAGCCCTTAGCTCTTGTGCTGCTATGAAGAGCTCTACGTCGTAACTCTAGGTCAGAGGATGAGGTGCCTTGTCTCACAATGATGTTGATTCTATATAGAAGTTAGAAAGTGGTGATGAGAGGGCAGAAGCACATAAGCAAAACTTACTGTATTTAGTGCAGGGACAGAAATTTCGATTTAACCTCAAAAGATGTGGTAGAATATTTTTATGTTTCTTTTGGAGTTTTCATTGAGTGCCTTTGGGAAAGATGTTACTTAAACTTACTGTTTTTTAAATATATACTAGAGAAACTTCTCAAATTTATGCCATTCTAAATCCTGAAGAATGTAATTTGCTACCTTCCAACTTAAGTTGACCTTTTCACACATAGATTTTTTTTAACATCTTTATTGCAGTATAATTGCTTTACAATGGTGTGTTAGTTTCTCCTTTATTACAAAGTGAATCAGGTATACATATACATATAGCCCCATATCTCCTCCCTCTTGCGTCTGCCTCCCACCCTCCCTATCCCACCCCTCTAGGTGGTCACAGAGCACCAAGGTGACCTCCCTGTGCTCTGCGGCTGCTACCCACTAGCTATCTATTTTACATTTGGTAGTGTATATATGTCCATGCCACTCTCTCACTTCGTCCCAGCTTACCCTTCCCCCTCCCTGTGTCCTCAAGTCCATTCTCTACGTCTGCGTCTTTATTCCTGTCCTGCCCCCAGGTTCTTCAGATCCTTCTTTTTCTTTCTTTTTTTTTAAGATTCCATATATATGTGTTAGCATACGGTATTTGTTTTTCTCTTTCTGACTTACTTCACTCTGTATGACAGACTCTAGGTCCATCCACCTCACTACAAATAACTCAATTTTGTTTCTTTTCATGGTTGAGTAATATTCCATTGTATATATGTGCCACATCTTCATTATCCATTCGTCCGATGATGGGCACTTAGGTTGTTTTCATCTCCAGGCTATTGTAAATAGAGCTGCAATGAACATTTTGGTACATGACTCTTTTTGAATTATGGTTTTCTCAGGGTATATGCCCAGTAGTGGGATTGCTGGGTCATATGGTAGTTCTATTTGTAGTTTTTTAAGGAACCTCCATACTGTTCTCTATAGTGGCTGTATCAATTTACATTCCCACCAACAGTGCAAGAGGGTTCCCTTTTCTCCACACCCTCTCCAGCATTTATTATTTGTAGATTTTTTGATGATGGCTATCCTGACTGCTGTGAGGTGATACCTCATTGTAGCTTTTTTTTTTTTTTTTTGTGATATATGGGTCTCTCACTGTTGTAGCCTCTCCCGTTGTGGAGCACAGGCTCCAGACGCGCAGGCTCAGCGACCATGGCTCAAGGGCCTAGCCGCTCCGTGGACTGTGGGATCTTCCTGGACTGGGGCACAAACCCATGTCCCCTGCATCAGCAGGCAGACTCTCAACCACTGCGCCACCAGGGAAGCCCCACATTGTAGCTTTGATTTGCATTTCTCTAATGATTAGTGACGTTGAGCATCCTTTCATGTGTTTGTTGGCAATCTGTATATATTCTTTGGAGAAATGTCTATTTACATCTTCTGCCCAGTTTTGGATTGAGTTTTTGTTTTTTTTGATATTGAGCTGTTTGAGCTGCTTGTAAATTTGGAGATTAATCCTTTGTTAGTTACTTACCAAGTTCATTGATTAGTCCTAGTAGTTTTCTGGTAGCATCCTTAGGATTCTCTATGTATAATATCATGTCATCTGCAAACACTGACAGCTTTAATTCATCCTTTCCGATTTGGATTCCTTTTATTTCTTTTTCCTCTGATTCCTGTGGCTAAAACTTCCAAAACTATGTTGAATAATAGTGGTAAGAGTGGACAACCTTGTCTTTTTCCTGATCTTAGAGGAAATGGTTTGAGTTTTTCACCATTGAGAATGATGTTGGCTCTGGGTTTGTCATATATGGCCTTTATTATGTTGAGGTAAGTTCCCTCTATGCCTACTTTCTGGAGGGTTTTTATCATAAATGGGTGTTGAATTTTGTTGAAAGCTTTTTCTGCATCTACTGAGATGATCATATGGTTTTTCTCCTTCAGTTTGTTAATATGGTGTATCACATTGATTGACTTGCGTATATTGAAGAATCCTTGCATCCCTGGGTTAAACTCCACTTGATCATGGTGTATGATCCTTTTAATGTGCTGTTGGATTCTGTTTGCTGGTATTCTTTTGAGAATTTTTGCATCTATGTTCATCAGTGATATTGGCCTGTAGTTTTCTTTCTTTGTGACAGCTTTGTCTGGTTTTAATATCAGGGTGACGGTGGCCTTGTAGAATGAGTTTGGGAGTGCTCCTCCCTCTGCTATATTTTGGAAGAGTTTGAGAAGGATAGGTGATAACTCTTCTCTAAATGTTTGATAGAATTCGCCTTTGAAGCCATCTGGTCCTGGGCTTTTGTTTGTTGGGAGATATTTAATCACAGTTTCAATTTCAGTGCTTGGTCTGTTTATATTTTCTATTTCTTCCTGGTTCAGTCTCAGAAGGTTGTGTTTTTCTAAGAATTTGTCCATTTCTTCCAGGTTGTCCATTTTGTTGGCATAGAGCTGCTTGTAGTAATCTCTCATGATCGTTTGTATTTCTGCAGTGTCAGTTGTTACTTCTCCTTTTTCATTTGTAATTCTATTGATTTGAGTCTTGTCCCTTTTTTTCTTGATGAGTCTGGCTAATGGTTTATCAATTTTGTTTATCTTCTCAAAGAACCAGCTTTTACTTTTATTGATCTTTGCTATTGTTTACTCTATTTCTTTTTATTTCTGATCTGATCTCTATGGTTTCTTTCCTTCTGCTAACTTTGGGTTTTTTGTGTTGTTGTTCTTCTTCTTTCTGTAATTGCTTTAGGTGTAAAGTTCGGTTGTTTATTTGAGGTGTTTCTTATTTCTTGAGGTAGGATTGTGTTGCTATAAATTTCCCTCTTAGACTGCTTTTGCTGCATCCCACAGATTTTGTTTCATCGTGTTTTCATTGTCATTTGTTTCTAGGTATTTTTTGATTTCCTCTGATTTCTTCAGTGATTTCTTGGTTATTTAGTAGTGTATTGTTTAACCTCCATGTGTTTGTATTTTTTACAGATTTTTTACTGTAATTGAAATCTAGTCTCATAGCGTTGTGGTCGGAAAAGATAGTTGATACGATTTCAATTTTCTTAAATTTACCAAGACTTAATTTGTGACCCAGGATATGATGTGTCCTGGAGAATGTTGCATGAGCACTTGAGAAGAAAGTGTATTCTGTTGTTTTGGTTGGAATGTCCTATAAATATCAGTTAAGTCCATCTTGTTTAATGTATCATTTAAAGCTTGAGTTTCCTTATTTATTTTCATTTTGGTTGATCTGTCAATTGGTGAAAGTGGGGTGTTAAAGTCCCCTACTATGATTGTGCTACTGTCAATTTCCCCTTTTATGCCTGTTAGCATTTGGCTTATGTATTGAGGTGCTCCTATGTTGGGTGCATAAATATTTACAATTGTGATATCTTCTTCTTGGATTGATCCCTTGATCATTATGTAGTGCCCTTCTTTGTCTCTTTAATAGTCTTTATTTTAAAGTCTATTTTGTCTGATATGAGAATTACTATGCCAGTTTTCTTTTGCTTTCTATTTGCATGGAATATCTTTTTCCATCACCTCACTTTCAGTCTGTGTGTGTCCCTAGGTCTGAAGTGGGCCTCTTGTAGACAGCATATATACAGGTCTTGTTTTTGTAGCCATTCAGAGAGTCTGTGTCTTTCGGTTGGAGGATTTAATCCATTTACATTTAAGGTAGTTATCGATACGTATATTTCTATTACCATTTTCTTAATTGTTTTTTGTTTGTTATTGTAGGTCTTTTCCTTCTCTTGTGTTTCTTGCCTAGAGAAGTTCCTTTAGCATTTGTTGTAAAGCTGGTTTGGTGGTGCTGAATTCTCTTAGCTTTTGCTTGTCTGTAAACGTATTAATTTCTCAGTCAAATCTGAATGAGATCCTGGGTAGAGTAATCTTGGTTGTTGGTTTTTCCCTTTCATTGCTTTAAATATGTCCTGCCTCTCCCTTCTGGCTTGTAGAGTTTCTGCTGAAAGATCAGCTGTTAACCTTATGGGATTCCCTTGTATGTTATTTTTCCCTTGCTGCTTTTAATATTTTTTCTTTGTATTTAATTTTTGATAGTTTGATTAATATGTGTCTTGTTGTGTTTCTCCTTGGATTTATCCTGTATGGGACTGTCTGTGCTTCCTGGACTTGATCGACTATTTCCTTTCTGATATTAGGGAAGTTTTCAACTATAATCTCTTCCAATATTTTCTCAGTCCCTTTCGTTTTCTCTTCTTCTTCTGGGACCCCTATAATTAGAATGTTGATGTGTTTAATGTTTTCCCAGAGGTCTCTGAAACTGTCCTCAATTCTTTTAATTATTTTTTCTTTATTCTGCTCTGTGGTAGTTGTTTCCAATATTTTACCTTCCAGGTCACTTATCTGTTCTTCTGCCTCAGTTATTCTGCTATTGATTCCTTCTAGAGAATTTTTAATTTCATTTATTGTGTTGTTCATCATTGTTTGTTTGCTCTATAGTTCTCCTAGGTCCTTATTAAACGTTTCTTGTATTTTCTCCATTCTATTTCCAACATTTTGGATCATCTTTACTATCATTACTCTGAATTCTTTTTCAGGTAGACTGCCTTTTTCTTCTTCATTTGTTTGGTCTGATGGGTTTTTACCTTTCTTCTTCATCTGCTGTGTGTTTCTCTCTCTTCTCATTTTGCTTAACTTACTGTTTTTGGCATCTCCTTTTCGCAGACTGCTGGTTCGTAGTTCCCGTTGTTTCTGGTGTCTGCCGCCAGTGGCTAAGGTTGGTTCAGTGGGTTGTGTAGTCTTCCTGGTGGAGGGGACTGGTGCCTGTGTTTTGGTGGATGAGGTTGGATGTTGTCTTTCTGGTGGGCAAGACCGCATCCGGAGGTGTGTTTTCGGGTGGCTTTGACCTTATTATGATTTTAGGCAGCCTCTCTGCTAATGGGTGGGGTTGTGTTCCTGTCTCGCTAGTTGTTTGTCATAAGCTGTCCAGCACTGTAGCTTGCTGGTCATTGAGCGGGGCTGGGGCTTAGTGTTGAGACGGAGATCTGGGAGAGCTTTCACCATTTGGTATTATGTGGAGACGGGAGGTCTCTGGTGGACCGATATCCTGAACTCTGCTCTCCCACCTCAGAGGCACAGGCCTGATACCCGGCTGGAGCACCAAGACCCTGTCAGGCACACAGTTCAGTATAAAAGGGAGAAAAAAGAAAGAAAGGAAGAAAGGGAGGAAGGGAGGAAGGGTAGAAGGAAGAAGTATTTACTTTACTGTAAAGTAATAAAATAAAATAAAAAGTTAATAAAATAAAAAATTAAAAAAATTATTAAAAATAAAAAACAATTAAAAAGTAATAAGGAAAGAAAAAAAAAAGAAGGGAAGAAAGAAGAGAGCAGCCAAACCAAAACACAAATCCAACGATTATAACAAGCAGTAAAAACTATACTAGAAAACAAAAACGGATGGACAGAACCGTAGGACAAATGGTAAAAGCAAAGCTATACAGACAAAATCACACAAAGAAAAATGCACATACAGACTGACAAAAAGATAGAAAGGAAAAAAAATATGTATATCTATATATTAAAAAAAGAAAAGGAAGACAGCAACCAAATCAATAAACAAATCTACCAAAGATAATAAACTCTAAATACTAAACTAAGATAAACATAAAACCAGAAACAAATCAATCGCAGACAGCAAACCCAAGTCTACAGTTGCTCCCAAATTCCACTGCCTCAATTTTGGGACGATTCGTTGTCTGTTCAGGTATTCCAGAGATGCAGGGTACATCAAGTTGATTGTGGAGATATAATCCACCGCTCCTGAGGCTGCTGAGAGAGATTTCCCTTCTTTGTTCGCACAGCTCCTGGCGTTCAGCTTTGGGTTTGGACCTGCCTTTGCATGTAGGTCGACTGAGGGGTTCTGTTCTTCCCTCAGACAGGACGGGGTTAAAGGAGCAGCTGATTAGGGGGCTCTCACTCACTGAGGCCAGGGAGTGGGAGGGGTATGGAATGTGGGGCGAGTCTGTGGCAGCAGAGGCCAGCATGACGTTGCAACAGCCTGAGGGGTGCCGTGTGTTCTCCTGGGGAAGTTGTCCCTGGGTCACGGGACCCTGGCAGTGGCGGGCTGCACAGGCTCCCGGGAGGGGATGTGTGGAGAGTGACCTGTGCTTGCACACAGGGCTTTGGTGGCTGCAGCATCACCCTTAGTGTCTCATACCCATCTCTGTTGTCTGCACTGATAGCTGCGGCTTGCGCCCATCTCTGGAGCTTGTTTAGGCAGTGCTCTGAATCCCCCGTCCTTGCGCACCCCAAAACCATGGTCTCTTGCCTCTTAGGCAGGTCCAGACTTTTTCCTGGACTCCCTCCTGGCTAGCTGTGGTGCACTAGCACCCTTCAGGCTGTGTTCAGATAGTCAACCCTAGTCCTCTCCCTGGGGTCTGACCTCCAAATCCTGAGCCTCAGCTCCAGCCCCCACCTGCCCCAGCGGGTGAGTAGACAAGCCTCTCGGGCTGATGAGTGCTGGTCGGCACTGATCTTCTTTGTGGGAATCTCTCTGCTTTGCCCTCTGCACCCCTGTTGCTGCGCTCTCCTCCGTGGCTCCAAAGCTTCCCCCCGCCACCCACTGTCTCTGCCAGTGCAGGGGCTTCCTAGTGTGTGGAAACTTTTCCTCCTTCACGGCTCCCTCCCACTGGTGCAGGTCCCGTCCCTATCCTTTTGTCTCTGTTTATTCTTTTTTCTTTTGCCCTACCCAGGTGCGTGGGAAATTTCTTGCCTTTTGGGAGGTCTGAGGCCTTCTGCCAGCGTTCAGTAGGTGTTCTGTAGGAGTTTTTCCACATGTAGATGTATTTGTGATGCATTTGTTGTTTGGAAGTTGATCTCCACATGTTATTCCTCTACCATCTTGAAGGTCTCAACACACATTGTTTTTTTAAAAGTGTTTGTGCAATCACCTGTCAATGGACATTTAGGTTGGTTCCATGTCCTGGCTATTGTAAATAGTGCTGCAGTGAACATTGTGGTACATGTATCTTTTTGCCGTCTCGTTTTTTTTTTTTTTTAAGAGTGGGATTGTGTTCCTGTCTTACTGGTTGTTTGGCCTGAGGCTTCCAACACTGGGGTTTGTAGATTACTGGGTAGAGCTGGGTCTTGGTGCTGAGATGAGGAGCTCCATGAGACAGGGAGGATGGGAGGGAGGCTCAAGAGGGAGGGGATATGGGGACATGTGTATGCATATGGGTGATTCGCTTTGTTGTGCAACAGAAATTAGCACAGTATCGTGAAGTAATTATACTCCAGTAAAGATTAAAAAAAAGTGTGTATGTACTCTATTTGATATAAAAAATCTTAAAGTTCATTTATTTCTGAAAGTATTATTTACCAAGTATCTGAGATAAAGACATGGTATATATCATGGTCTTTTTCCTACATGTCATATACAATCATGGCAGATAGTAAATACTTCAAAAAAGTGTTCAAGATGGGAAGGGGTTATTGGTTCAGTTAGCTGTCACATTTACATGAAAGAAACAGAATGGTTAATGCAAGACTTAGAAGTGAGCAATGTCTTGGATGATGAATACTATTTTGACCAACATGGTATGGAAGTGGGGAATGAAGAAATAACAGAGTGGACCATTGAGCCAGAAGGCTTTCTTGAACAAAGGTACAAAGGCAAAATCATAGGCTGTACTCGGGCAACACCAAATAGACCAAGTTGGCTGGAATATATGACATGTATAAAGAAGTTGTGAGAATTAGCCTAAAAAGCTTATACATATTATGAAGGGATGAATGGCAGGTAGAGGAATCTTCACTTAATCTTATAGACAAAGGGATCCTTCAGAAGTTTCCAAATAATAGATTTATGTGATCAGAGCTAGAAGATGACTCTCTGGGGAGGATGGGCAGAGAGGAGAGAGTACAGAGGTAAGGGGCCCCCAGTTATAATACCTTTGACTTGATTATAACAAAGCTGGTTGTTTTTGTTTAAATTTGAACTGATGCCCTTGAGTCTTAGTATTCTCTTCTCCTTATACATATATACACATGCTACATTGACGTCTGTTGTCTGCAAAGTAGAGTGTCGAGTGGGAAATGGTTTCTCTATATTCGTGGGCCATTTCATAATAAGCAGAGTTGCCAAAACTTTCCAGGATAAAGAGATCTTTAATGATATGTAACAAATTAGATTGTGAAAGGTCAGGAAAACACATTTTTTTCATTGAAAATTAAAGACACCTGGGCTTTTCATTGTAAATATTTTATATGCTTAGTACTAGGCTAACTGATAATTTTAGGGACAATTTGCAGTAAAATGTAAGATGTTTAAGCTCATATGCTACATATATTTTGAAAATCAGAGTTGGAAATTTATGACTATGTTCTCTCAAGATACGATAGTCTTTTCTGAGGATTTTTATGATGTCAAGAACAGGAATGTATTTTAAGAAATAATCTCCTCAGGCTGGCACTATGAAATTCTGAAAAATAGATACAGGACCATCTTAGATTCCTACGGCAAGTAGGCATCACAGGATTATATTCTCTGCTTGATCGACAGTTTTTAAGTGTGAGAATGTATAGTTTAGGCTTACCGGCTGTAAAGTATCTATCACTACACATTTCTAGTAGCATCTGTGTGCCTGTTATAAAAAGAGCAATGTTGTATGTGATATGGGCATTTTTTTTTGGAAATAAAATTTAGATCCTTCAACCTACATTCCGTGGAATTGTATATGAGAATCTAAGAGCTGGAAGGGGCATTAGATATCTTCTTGGTCAGTGTTCTGAATATATGCTCTGTAGAGCACTAGTCCCATAGATAGCCTGTAAATAAGAATTTCTGAGGGCATTGCTGTGTACTGCACTTCTCACCTTACAGATACACATGACTGTTAGTCTATTGAAGGCTCTGGGGTTTTCCTAGTGATAAGCCAGTTTGACTTTTTATAACCCAGAGTTTCTCAAATTTATTTGATCATGTATATGTGGTTATGAATGTGTGTATGCGCATGTGTGTGAATGTTTATTCAGTAAATGAACATCTTGTGGCACTCACGTTATTTAGAATATGCTTTGGGAAACTAACTATTCCTTCTCTTCATTTTGTGGGCAACTGAAGCCCAGGAAGGTTTCTTTCTCTCTGCAGGTCACACAGCTCTTGATAGAACTGTGAACCCTATTTCTCAGTTCCCATATTGCCACTTCCCTTTTCAATGATCTCACGGATCCACGTGTGATATAGCACTGGTAGTGCTGTAATTATCCTCCTTTTTCCTTAGCTACTAGAAACTTTCCTGCCACTGATAAACTTTGCACTCAAATGGGAGAATGAACTCAGGGCTGAGCAACTCCATCCTAAAGACAAAGACTTTGGCTTGATTCTACAGTACCTAGTGCTGGAAACTGGAGTCTCCATCATCTCCATTTTGAATTTTGCCCTGATCTGCCCTCTTCCAACCACCACATGTGCTTCCTATACCTGCACGTGACCACAGTCGGTGTATTGGACCACCTCTTTAATTGGACCGCCAAAAGTAATCATTCATCCCTTGCAAATTCCACTGTGAATCACTAGTGCCGTATGCTTGCTTTATCCTCCTGTGCCTATTTGTCATTTTATCACTTCCATGATGCCCCAAACTAAGGATGAACAGGGACAAAGTAAGCTAAATCAGACTGAAAAGAGTGAGTTAGGGTTTACTCAGCACCTGTGCCCATAAGAACTTTAGTTTGGGGGAAAGAGGTCAGGGTTGTATCTTAAAAAACATAAATAAATAAAAATAAAGCCTGTAAAAAGAATTCATGGGAGACAGTAGAAAGGGAGACCTAAAGGGTAAGTCAGAAACTCAGTTCTGTTCTAGGCTCTACCCCTTATTAGGTGTGTGAATTTGTTCAAGACACTTAACCTCTCTGACCTCGGTCGTCTCACCTGTAAACCACATAAATTGGACTAAATGCTCTCCGACTTCCCTTCTAGCTCTTTCTGTGAGCCTCTGATCTTGGAGTGTTATTTGTCCATGACCTGATCTCTATGGACAATCAAGATTTGGCTACATCTGTTCACACTGACAGCATCTTGGTGGAATGGCCTGGAAAGAGAAGGAAAAGCAGAATCTCTGTTGTGTTTTGACAGCCTTCCAAGCTACACATTTTATTTCATTTAATATTGTGAAATTAAAATCACCTTACTGTTTGCGTTAGAGTATTTTTAAGCCCTTCTTTTTATAAGACACCATCTTCTTAATTTTTGGAGGGTTCTGGATGAGAGAGAAGAATATGGTATTTGAAAGAATGTCAGTGTACTGGAGAAATCACATAGCAACAAGAAAGCAGAAAGTAAACTGGCCTCCCGGAGAGTTCTTAGCAGACTTCACCCGTAATGCCAAATGCAATAAAGGACATGGGCTGTTTCCATGGAAAAGGTGTTGCAGAAAGATACAACCCGTTAGAATGTATACATAGGCATAGTTCTATTTAAGTTAGTGACACCTTATACGGCATAGTCATTTTTCCTTTTGGGAGAACCATACTGACATATTAGTCAACTAATCCTCCCTGGAGAGTAGAACAAAAAAACACGGGCCCTCTGGACCATGACAGGTTTCTAAAAATTAGGGAAGATCATCAAACAAATTGGCTGCAGGACAGTTTTAGTTAGAGCAGTTGGATGCTCCCTTCTGTAACTGAACATATGCTCAATTCTGCAACATTAGTCAGGAGGTTCTTGATTTATTCTCTGTACAAATATTTCTTTTTTTTAAAATTGAAGTATGGGGCTTCCCTGGTGGCGCAGTGTTTGAGAGTCTGCCTGCCGATGCAGGGGACGCGGGTTCATGCCCCGGTCCAGGAGGATCCTACATGCCGCGGAGCAGCTGGGCCCGTGAGCCATGGCCGCTGGGCCTGCGCGTCCGGAGCCTGTGCTCCACAACGGGAGGGGCCGCAGCGGTGAGAGGCCCGCGTACTACAAAAAAAAAAAAAAAAAGTAAAAAAAAATTGAAGTATAGTTGATTTACAGTGTTTCGGGTATACAGCAAAGTGATTCAGTTATACATACATACATACGTATATATGTTCTTTTTCAGATTCTTTTCCGTTATAGGTCATTACAAGATATGAATATAGTTGCCTATGCTATAGAGTAGGTCCTTGTTTGTTTATTTTATATACAGTCGTGGGTCTCCATTAATCCCAAATTCCCAATTTACCCCTCCCCACCCCCTTTCCCCTTTGGTAACCGTAACTTTTTTTTAGTACAGTACAAGAAGTTTCTTATCTTTGAACTCCTAGGGTGACTCGCAGCACATCATTTCTTCCCTGGGAGCTTCGTGCAGTGCTCATTCTAAGTTCTCCAGTCTGTTGCTAGATGGGCCAGTGATGAGAGGCATGTGCTTGAAGGCTGGCATCTCACTTTAGCCCCCCTTACTTTACATCCTGTTCTCCCAGCTTCTCAATGAAAGCAGCTGACTCGGAGAGAGAGTGAGGCTCCCATGAATAGACATTTGTTTTCACATGCTATGCTAAACTGGGATGGCTGGCCCATGCTGTTTTGCATCAGCCGATGCTTTAAGAATGCAGTGAAAACATCTTATAAAGTGAAAACCTATCATTTGTAAAGCTGTAAAGAGAGAGCTTTGTTTGCCCACACAGCATTTCTCAATGGAACCCCTGAGGCTATGAGTTTTTCAGGACAAGTTTCAACTACGCCTAGCGTACACTTATTGTGCTAAGGAGAAAAGGTCCAAATAAGCAGGGCATACTATTGTGACTCTTGTAAAGACTGCATGAGTTTAGGATCTCTGTCCTTCTGGCTTTGAACTAGAGCCAATTCACAATTACCTGTGATCAAAAAGACAGAGTGTAGACAAATTAAAATGGAATCCACATAATCTCTTCCTGACATTGAAAATGCCACCCTCACCTTTGCGTTTTTAGTTATTTGCGACAGCAGCTTGCAAGTAGCAACAATTGTATGTTTGATCTTTGGGATGAGATTCTAGCCAACAAGAAAAATGGTCTAAGTTTAGATAATAAGAATGAGTCTGATGTCCAATCTAGACATAATCAAATAGACTGTATTTTGTCAGGGCCATTTTTTTTTTTTTTTGGTCAGGGCCATTTTTTAAAGGGAGGAAATTTCAAAAAGATACAGTAATACCCACATCAAAACTTTCTTGACAAATTTACAAGAATAGGCTGTAGACTACATAGGTTTGGGATTTTTTAATGCAACTTCTTCCAGTCGTTTGGGAATAGAATTTGACTTTTTTCGCAATTCTTCTGCTATTCCTTATTCTTCTAATCTCCTATTCTATCTTTTATTAACCCCACATCTAATCTTTCTTGTATACCTGCAGTGCCACGCGTGTCCTAGGGGTGTAGAGAGGCTGGATTAGATACTTAAGATAGATACGTAAATTGCTTTTGTGAGTTGGAGGTAGAATTAATCCACATATAAGGCTATAATAGTTCTCATCCTCCTTCATGATCTGTGAGCTGGATGGCTCCCAGCCTAGCAGTTTTACATTGACTGGGTCCAGGAAGTATATAAATTTTGCAATTTCAAGGATCTTAACACAGATTTTTAATTGTATTAGTGCTAGAATTTACCTCTAACTCCTGTAGTAGAAGTATTTCCTCCCATGCGTGAAGCTGAAACAAAACTTCCTGTGTGGAAATCCACGGTGAGAGAAACTGTTAAACGAGAACGATGTTTTGAAATTGTGCTGAGCATGGCAGTACTTTGGGCTAAAGGCACTGAAGTTCTAGACGATTATGGAAGTAACATGATTTTTACAGCTAAACTCTGGGTCTTAAGAAGAATATAGACTCAAAAAGAAAAAAAAAAGAAATAACACTTTGGAGATTTGAAAATAATTTAAGCAAGAAAAATAAATGAACAAAACAGAAAACAAAGACTCATTTCCTTGAACTTCGGACCAGAAAAATACCTGAGGTTTCATATGCTGCCTTTTTCCCTAAACATTAAATCATCATTGTGAACATGCTGTCAACTGCATACCGGAAGACTTTAACTGTGGAAGGCAGGTACATAACCAGGATGGATTAGAACATTACACCACCAGGTGTTAAATGCTGAGTGTGGAGTAAGTCTTGGATAGACCAGCTGTTCTCACCCACAGTGCCGAGCCTCTAGTGCAGTTTCCTGCCACTGCACCATTGCTGATTTCTGGTGGGCAAATAGAACAAAATGATGCCTGAAAGAACCCTGTCTCTAAAGCATATAGCAAGTGGCTTTACACCTCGTGGTTTTAGAAGGGAGGTTGTTATAGACTAGAGCAAAGAATTTCCAGAGCTAAAGCCTCTTTTGAAGAAAGAATCTGTGGTGTTTACATTCCTCCAAGGCCCAAGAATCTTAAATTTGAGAGAAGTGGGCAAAAAAAAGTATTCATGTTAACTCTTAAAGACAAGAGTTGTGAGAATGGTGATTTTAAAGATTTTGGGAGGCCAGATCATCGAGAATGTTACAATGAAAAGTACTGGTTTGTCATTAGTAAATAGGAGGTTACAGAGCACCTGGAGTTCTATTCTAGTTTCTTGCATTTATTTAAAGAAAACACAACACTGCACCCTCAATATCAAAGACGGTATTTAGAGCTGTTTTTAATTTTACGTTTATAATCTACTTGAACATAGGTAAGTGAAACTCAGTCCCTGGGATGAACCATTTAATATCCCCTGTTATGAACATTGGAGGAGAGGGTTATCTAATTTTTTTTCTTTTTAATTGTATAATTCTTTATATATTGAAGTGAAACTCTTTTCAGTGCTAAAATGAATATTATAGGGATGCATTTGCAGTTTAAATTCACTAGAAGTTCTCCGTGAAAGCGCCGGTGTGTACAAGGGGGAGAGGGGATACATTTTATTGCTTTCCCTGACAGTGGTATACAATTATAAAAAGTTTGGAGCCATAATGAATTGATAGGCCTTAGTCAATCCTAGAGTCTTTTCACAACCCACCATCAATTTCATAAAATGACCTAAGAGAATGTTTCATGAAAGACTCTTTTCAACTGCATGTGTAGATACTAGAAGGTTAGGACTTACTTAATACACATTTTGGGGGACAAATTTCCATCCCTCACCTAATTTGCAGTTTGTTGGAAGAAATAAATTCTCCTGATAATATTCCTCCTTTACATTTGTATCTGTTTGTTCCTATTCTTGTACCCTCTTTGTGTCCCCACTTCCGCTAGAGGGGCCCTGATGTTCTATAACGCACTGCCAGGGATCACTCAGGAACATTCACATGTTTTCTCCTATACAGCAGGTCATTCAGGAAGAGTTTGATTCTGTGCACATTAGCCTGGGGCACAGTTGACTGCAGGCCTTCCTTAGGTCATATCCTTGGCCACTCTGGGGACATTCTGAAGAAGGTAGGTGCCCAGGCAATGAATCACCCTTCAGCTACATACAATCCAACTTCAGCTTAGGACTCATGTGTTCCCTCTTTCCTGAGCATAAATTTAAGGCAGAGCCCTGTGATCTCTTGACCATGT
The DNA here is from genome assembly GCF_949987515.2 of Delphinus delphis. Taxonomy (NCBI): domain Eukaryota; kingdom Metazoa; phylum Chordata; class Mammalia; order Artiodactyla; family Delphinidae; genus Delphinus; species Delphinus delphis. The sequence goes on from NC_082688.1 coordinate 67,023,604, forward strand.
CTTAAAAATTCAAAGGGTATGAATAAAAGGACATCTTTGTCTTAGAACTTGGAGTCCCTGAAACAAACAGATTCATGATGTAACAATAAAACGTAGCCTCTTTAGGAGGTTGGGCTTAATATGTACGCATTACTCTTTATAAAATAGATAACCAGCAAGGACCTACTGTATAGCACAGGGAATGCTACTCAATACTCTGTAATAACCTAAATGGGAAAAGAATCTGAAAAAGAATCTATCTATCTATCTATCTATCTATCTATCTATCTATCTTTGTGTATAAATGAATCACTGTGCTAACAGTGATTAGCTAATGAAACTAACACAATACTGTAAATCAACTATACTTCAATAAAAAATATATATATATATATATAAATTTTTAAAAAAGTGACACAAACTACTAGGTGTAAAATAAATAAGCAACAAGGACATATTGCACAGCACAGGGAAATACAGCCATTATCTTGTAATAACTTGAAATGGAGTATAATCTATAAAATTTTGTATTATTGTACTTTACACCTGAAACTAATGTATTGGCTGGCCAAAAAGTTCATTCACGTCTTTCTGGAAGAGGTCATGGAAAAACTCGAATGAACTTTTTGACCAACCCAATAATATTGTATATCAACTATGCTTCAATAAAACAATAAAGAGTAGTGGAAGAAAAAAAAAGAAAAGAAAAAATATAGCCTAATTCTTCAGCACTGTGAACCCCAGGTCCCTCAGAATTCTTAACTGTTGGCAGCATGGTAATGCTCTTACAGTTGTGCAGTGCCCACAGCCCTTTGAATGTACGTGGGAATGACTTATTGTTACACTGCTGCTGCCTCTTGCCCCTGCCCATAAAACCAAAGCAGAGAGAATGACAGACTGATAACATATTTCCTTTTATTAGCAGTGTCACCTTTTGCTGCTCTGTGTAAATTAATTTATTTCATGAAAGAAAGAGAGGGTGACCTAGATGACAGAAGGAGGGACTTCTCTCCATGCCCAGCCACTCAAGGCAGATGATGTGCTAATATTTGACCTCTTTCCATGAATCTGAATGCTCTTTATGGCATCTAGAATGGTGAATCTTTTCTGGAAGTTTTCAATTTACTTCCAGATGCCTTTTCTTTATTCATCAATGCTTTAACTTTTTTCTTTCCCCAAAGACTACTTTCAGTTACTCAGTTATCCTTGAATTGTGTTCTCTTCACTGGTGCCCAAGGGCTCCATTTCTCTGAATATTTTCCACAGGCATATATTGTTTGTTTCTGACCTGGATCTGAGAGCTGTTGGCTATAGAGTATCTTGTTCTCAGCTCTCAGGCATCGTATGGCTGATCAAGGCTTATCCCTGATCATTCCTTTTTCTCCAGTTGACAGTGATTCCAGGTCGGTCAGTGTATCATTAAGAAGGACATGGTTCTGAGAGCTGTGGCTTAGAGAATGCTTATGAGTAAGGAAGGTATAGGACTAGGGAGATTTAGAGAATCTCTGAGAATTCAGGCCACCAGGGTCTAGGACTAAAATCAAGATTCTCAGTTCAAGGGTTGAAGCCTGAAGATAGATGATTTCCTGGGACTTCCTTCCTTTGCATTGTCCTTTGAAACAGCTACAACTCCCAACCGGGACATCCTAAGCCAGAAGCTTTAATGGGTCCAGAGTTGAGCCTGTCATCCATTGTGTGTCTTCTGCAGGAGAAATACTGGTGGGATGGAATTGTCAGTGGCCATTTTTTTAATGGTGAGCACAGAACTTAAGCTCAGGCGTGAGGACTCCCCAGGCTAAATGGAAGTAGGCCCTTTGTACTTACTAGGAAAAGCTACCAGTTTACACAACAGTCACTTAGCTAGGACCCAGAGCACAATTCGCTTTTGATCTTACTTTGCTATGTCCACTTGTAGGTGGCAGTTAAGGGGCAAACTGAATCTGGCCGCACATGAACAGTATAAGTTAACCCAAACCTTCCGTCACATCATATGCATCAGTTGATATGGGGGGAAATTAAAACTTAGTTTTTGATCAACTTTGTTTGACAAATTTAAGTGAAGCAAATACGCCTCTCATCTACCTCTGAACTATAATCTGGTTTTAGTTGATGTAAAAAAAAAGTAGCAACAATTTCATTCTCTACATTGATGCTCTTTCCATGTGTTTATTCTTCGGCGTCAAATACAGAAATATGTTGCTGTAAGCTTCCCTTGCTAAAAATAACAGCAAGAAAATTGACCTTTTTGCTGCTAAATGAGTGAAGAATTTTCTCCATCTTAGGTCAGGGCTGAGTTCTCATAAATGTTTATCTATACTATCTTCCCAATCATTATATGACAAGCATTATTTTATAAATCAAGAGCTTATACTCAAGCTAGACACATTGAATTGTAATTTGTCTTAATATCCAAAACTGAAAATAATTTTTGCAGTGGGCAAAACCCCAGATGTGTTTTGTCAGTCCCTTTTTTCACTTAATGTCTAAAGCTTTATGTATTTAAGGAAAATTTTATCCATGTGTTTCTCATTTATTTACACTTAACTCATCAGTGTGTTTTGTATGAGTTATTTGATGTCCAAGAAGTCTTTTTAACCATTTTATGTGCTCGCTTTATGTGCCTATGAAATGGGAAGTGATTTTATGCCACAAAAGCAAACTGTGCAAACCTATCATTGTCGACAAATATTTATCTCTGAAAGTTCATGATTGATTTAAAAATCTGAACAAGAAATTTCTGAATAGTTCTAGACTGATCAACATAAAACTTATGTCTCTTTCCTACAGACAGTCTTGTGTGTTCAGGGGCTTTTGTAGTTAAATACAGCCTTGTTTAAAGAAAGAATTTGGGGTCAGGGACTTCCCAGGGGCATGTATATCAAGTCACTGGCTCTTTCCATGCAACTCTTTCCTGATATCATTGGTGAACCCACCTCACCATTACCATTCATGTTTTCCAATGTGGTTGTCTTAGTCTGCTCAGGCTGCCATAACAAAATACCATAGATTGGGTGGCTTCAACAACAGAAATTTATTCCTCATAGTTCTGGAGGCTGGAAAGTCCCAAGATCAAGGTATGGCAAGGTTGGTTTCTGGTGAGGACTTTCCTGGCTTGCAGACAGCTGCCTTCTTACTATGTCCTCACGTGGTGGAGAGAGAGAACAAGGGAGCCATAGAGCACTAAGGACACTAATCCTTTTACATCAGAGCCCCTCATGTTTATGACCTCATTTAACTTTAATTACCTCCATAAAGGCCCTATCTCCAAATACAGTCACATTGGGGGTTGAGGCTTCGACATATCAATCTGGGGCAGTGGGGGACCCAAACAGTCAGTCCATAACAGTGGTCACTGGTTAGAAAGAAAGAAAGAAATCTTTTTAGGCATCTTATCAGTGAATTTCATATCTGGTATTTTACCAAGAAAACTATGCCCCAATAGGTGCCTCTTCCCCTGGGCCCTTTTAGCCTTCAGTGTTGCAGAGCAACAAGAATCTTTGAGAGTATTTATTTTACCATGTTGTGGAGGTTCGTCCATTCGTTTGGCACACAGACTGAGCGGGAACTCTGGTGAGTCCTATGAATAGGAGGATGGGTACTGTACACTTCTTGCAGTGCTCAGGCTGGTAAGGGAACTGGATAGTGTAGGAGATGTTATTGAGGTCCTGCCATTCTTGCCTTGGTTCACCTGAATTGACCCACATGCAAGTACAAGCTGGAAGTACAGTGGAGTTAATGTCCCCAAGGAGTCACGTTTTGTTAGAGATGAGGTGCTCCGGCTCCCATACCATCTGGTGTGATGGTTCTGAGATATATAATTTCTCAGCCAGATTTCAGAGGCATTGAGACCCAGTTGCCCTATGGTCATTAAAACGCCCCTTACTGGGTTTCTTCCCTTGTCTCCCTTTTTCTCATCTGTGCTTCCTGAGATCATTCCCCAAATAAACTACCTGCACCCAGGTTCTTGTCTCATCATTTCTTCTGGAGAAACCTAAGCTAAAGCACAGAGAAAACCAGGAGTTGCAGTATAGCGATATGAGCTGTAATAGGAGTAGATGCAGTAAGAGGAGACAGTGGCAGAACACAGACTAGTTATTTCTTTTGGTAAAGATTTGCGGACAATTTACAAGCTCAAAGTCAATATCCCTCCCTACACTGTAAACCTAATGAAAGCAGAGGTATTATCTATTCAGTGCTGTATTTCTGGAGTCTACCACAGGACTGGCATATAAGATCTTAACACATATTTGTCGAATGGATAATGCTTCTTTGACAGAGGAAACACTGAGGTTTAGAAGGGTACAATCACTTGTAAGGTCCATCGATCAGTAATGATGCTGAATTGCTCATGTTCTAATTCAGAGCTTTCCCTCCAACCAACTCTAAAAGGATAAAGGGTTAGCTAGAAAGTTATGAGGATTAGGAAGTGGGGTAGTATGTACTTAGCCTGAGTTTTCTGAGCAATGATGGTATACTTTGGAAAACAAGTCATTTAGATATGACTGGATTATAGAAGGTGACTGTTGGCTGGAAAAACAGAGATGAAAGGCAATAGAAAGTTCAGGCGGGAAGACGTGATATGCTATGCTAAGCGTTTGGACTCTCTCTGAGTAATGACGGTGGTAGTAGCATTGGTAGGGCATCGTAGAAGGATTTGGGGGGGGGGAGCTCTATCTGATTACCTTGTAGAAAGAAAATTCTAAGTCTTCTAAGTTTTCTCCTCTGCAGTGAGGCGGATAGATGAGATTGGGCAAGGCTGGAGATAGAAGGATGGATTCCAATAAGGTCTAGAAAAGTGGATTAACCAGATGGATGGTGAGATGTGTAGGTTGAGGTGGAAAAGAGAGTCAAGGTCAGTGTCCTGGCATGAGCTGAGCGGTGCCAGTTCTTTAGACAGAGCAGGTAAGCAAATCGTATTTGAGAGTTAAAAGACCTCATGGTACCCATGTGGCCTCCAGGTGAGGATATCTGGGTTCAAGAGAGAGAGAGAGATCCTGGTTGGAAATGCACGTCTGGAAAGTCATTACTACCGGTCATCACACTTGGTGATTTGAAGCTATGGGAGTTAATGAAAGAAAAAATAAATAGTTAAATAGTTCTTACTCTATGCTAATCACTGTTCTGCATGTTTTTAAATATTAATTCTATTTAATTATTAAGTATACTTATTATTAAGAATTTTAGGTATTAATTAGCTCTATTTAATGATCAATCACTATACTTATCAGTTAAGATACTAAATATTAACTCAGTATCTAACACAACAACCTTGGGCAGTAGATACTGTTATTCCATTTTGTCTATGAGGAAACTTAGGTGCAAAGAAGTTAAATAAATTTCTCAAAGTCACACAGCCAGTGAGTGATGGAGCTAGGATCAATCAGTTGAGTGAACAGAGAAACAAAAGACAAGTGTCATAACTACAGGGAATGGAATGGGAGCTTGCAATCCTTTAAGACCAATAATGACCATCAAGAGAAGTGAGAGAGATATCAGGAAAAATGTGGAAACTTAGGAGATCAAAAAAAACGCTTTCCTTGGGTCATATGCCAATGAGAGATCAAGCAACATAAAGACTAAAAGATATTCATTGGGTTGATTTTACATTGGAAATTGTCGGTTTTAATGAAATGATGCAGGTTGGCCATTCAACTCAAATATTATCCCAGTGTCAGAAGAAACAGCTATGGGCAAACTATAAAAGCCAAACAGGTTAACCAAACTAGATGAATCGATTCTAGAGAATTTGTTTGACCTGACAGATTTGTGCTGCATATATTATATGAGGAAATTTTGAATGAGCCATGCTTTCTGGAGGCTGCAGCTACCTATCCTGATACCAAAATGGGCAAGGCTTAAGAAGCAATCATGCTAAAAAAAGAAAGGAAGGAGGGTGGAATGGACACCTGAGTGAAAACCACAGTAAAATTTGAAAATTCAAAAAGTTACCACCATAAAGAATGTTCTCAAAAGTATTTTTGAGACCTAAATTCTTTGCTTTTGATATTGCTCATGTATGAAGAAATAAGTGTTACAAGAGTGTCCGGAGCTCAAAATATCAAGAATAAAAAGAAGATTCATGTTAAATCCCTTGCTGATGGATATTGGCAGCCTACAAGAAACACGTGGGAGAAAGTTCTCAAGCTTGGAGTACAAGGGGAATGACTTTTGCACATGCAGGAAAAAGCATGTCCAAAGACAGCGGTGAAGGCTGGAGGGAATGTGGGAGTTGGAAATCAGTGTAGGCAGGCCTAATGAGGTGGAGACAATTCTTTCCTTGGTCATGTTTTAAGGTGAGTCAAGAGTGTTTGGACATAAGCTGCTGTGGTCAACTTTCTCCATAAGGGACTTTCGCTGATACCTGCAGTGAATTCATTAGATGTCAATGATAATTGAATCAATTTGGGGTGTTTGCCTGGAAAAGACTACTCTCCTTCTGACAAGCCAGGTTTTAAAAACGAAGCTTTAAATCGGTCAGCTGAAATTGGTTTATGAATTGCTGGAAATCCCTAGACGGATTTCCATCAATTCAAAACATCACAGACAATCTCGTATTTGCAGTGGGCTTTGAGTTATTCATGAAATCCTATTGAACATCTTTTTTGCATTAATTTAGTGATATTTCTCACTGACGTCAAGGTGATGAAAAATCACGCTAAACCTTACTTGGCTGACTGGAGAGAACTTGGAAACCCACCAGGCATGTTGCAGGCAATTTCTGGAAGGCAGGCAGAGAGACACGGCATGCCTCAGAAACTATCTCAGAGATGAGCTTTTGAGAAGAACGAGTCTACAATTATGGGAATAAAACTCAAATATATTTAACTGCTGCTATCAGTTTCTGAAAAGTTAGAAAAATATGAAAAACATGCCCCAGTGGCAGAATTAAAGCAGAAGGAGGTATGCTTTAAGAGAAAATCAGGATTTCCTTTACTTACCAAACACTTCTGTAGGTTTTACTGTGTTTCTAGCACTTTTCTAATGGCTTTATAAATAGTAACTCATGTAATGTTCTTGACACCCCTTAGGAGGTGGGTACTGTGATTATTCTCATTTTATACACAGTGGTGGTGCGACACAGAGAGGTTACGTGGCATGCTCATGCCCACAACAGCTGGGATTGAGCTGGGATTTCGAATTAGGGATCCTGGCTCCAGCATCTATGCTTTTAGCCACATGTATGCTCTGTCTCATAAAAGAAAGCAAAGGAAACATTTCCTTTCAAGAGTCTGTACCTATTATCTCTAATAATACTCAGAATGACTTTCCCACATGGTAGCTTCTTCTTGATTCTAGTTTTACCACATTGTGCCTTGTAAAACTGTCCTCTGGTATTGTGGAGCGAAGCAGACACGACATTGGTAACCTTACAGTGTGGTGTGGTGTTGGTTTTCTTTCTTGTTCTGAGGTCTTCAGCATATGTTGAAAGATTATAAATAGGAATGATTCCCATTGTATAAACTGTGAACGCAAACATTAATGAACAATTTATGGACTACGTGGTTCTCACAGACTGTCCTCAGACAATCAGTAGTTTCAAGAAATTGTGAGAAGCCGAAAATGAGAGAGGAAATATGTGTAAATACCTTCTACAAAGGACTTTTCTCTTGAGACATACATTTTTTAAAACAAAATCACTATATTTGCACCAGTTATGCTGGACTATTTTGAACAAGATTTTTGTTTTGCAGTGACTTGAAAAGATATCTGCACCCAGCAGCATTATTTCTAATAGCTAAGACCTGGAAATAACCTAAGTGTCCTTCCTATTGAATTGATAAAGAAGTTGTGGTGTATGTATATACAATAGAATATTATTCAGCCATTAAAAAACAAGGAAATTCTAGAAACCTTATTGTTTGTAACAACATGGATAAACCTTGAGGACATTATGCTGTGTGAAATAAGTCAAACAATGAAAGACGAATACAGTATGATCTCACATGTGGAATCTAAAACAGCAACAACTCATAGAAAAAGAGATCAGACTTGTGGTTATACCAGAAGTGGGGCGTGGGGAAGGTAGCACTGGAGGATGGTTGTCAAAAGCTACAAACTTCCAGCTATGAGATATGTAAGTCCTAGCAACATAATGAACACCAGAGTGATTACAGTTAACACTGCTGGGTGATACATAAACTAAGGGTTCTCATCATAGGAGAATTTATTTTTCCTTTTTTCTTCTTTCTTTTCGTTTTATTGTATTTATTTGAGAAGATGCCTGTTAGCTGAAGCTTTTGTGGTAATCATTTCACAATGCATGTAAGTCAAACCATCGTGCTGTATACCTTACACTTCTATAGTGGTATATGTCAGTTATTTCTGAAAAGTGGAAAAAAACTGTGTCTGTGACATAAAGACTCTTGGTTGCTGGGTTTTTAATTTTTTAAAATAACATTCCTGTCCGTTTGATTGACAAATTACTTGGAAATAGGGTTCTTCATCTGTTATCGTGGAGAGTCCCTATTGATTCTTTATAGCCAATAGTAGTTCTCCCAAAAGTCTTTCGGCTCATTAGGGATGGGTCTTGTGCTTTACATTGTAAATGTCTCCTATAGTAGCCAAAACAATAGGCCATTTTTATTAAAATATCCTATCTCCAGTTCAGACTTCTCTCCTTAGACTCTGGTACTCCACTGTCTATTCAGTATCTCCACTTGGATTTCTAATTGATAATCTCAAGTTTAAGATGTCTAAAACAACCATCCTTTTTACCTGCAGCCTTCTCCATCTTAATTGAAGGGAATTCTGTTCTTCAAATTGCTGAAGCCTAAACTTCAGAGGCATCTTGACTTCTCTCTTTTTCTCCCACCCCTCATCCAGTCTAGCAACAAATCCTGGCTCTACTTTCAGAATATGTCCAACATCCATTCAATCCTTACTTTACCTCATGCTCCCACCTGTTTTGAACCACCATCTTTACTCAGATTACACTAGTCTGCTAATGGTCTCTCTGTTTCTCCTCTTATCCCTCTATGGCAACCAAAGCTATCGAGTAAAAATATGCTGACAAATGTCACTTCTCTGCTAAAAACCCTGTAGTAGGTTCCCTTTCAGAGTGAACAGCACTCATTATCTCTTCTCCAACTACTTCCATTTTGGCTTCTCCACGCCAGTCACCCTGGCTCCCCCGTCAGACCCGCTCCTGCCTTGGACCCTTACTTCGCCTGTTTCCACTGCTAGAAAGCTCTTCTCCCGGATATTCCTTCCGCCTTTTTAAAATCTTACCTGAAATGTCACTTCCTTAATGAGGTTCATCCTGACCGTCTTGTTTAAAATAGGTCTTTCCTTACTTCCAACTCCCTTTCCCCTTTTCTCTTCCCACAGCACTTGTCAACTGACAAATGGTAGAATTTACTTATTACAATTGATCATTTAGTATCTGTGTCTCCCAAGTAGAAAGTATATTCTTCAGGAGCATGAATCTTTGTCTGCTTCATTCACTGAAAAATCCCAAGTGTCTGGAATAACATCTAACACAGAGTAGATACATAATACTTGCTGAATAAACAAACAAAAGGATTAATTTAAAAATGTGTATTGCATTGGACCTCTCTAACGGAACTATCCCGGGCTGCCTTGCTTCTCCACTCCTCCATGGTTAGCCACAAGAGGGTTACAAATTTATACTGTACGTTTTGCTTTAACGCTGGGCTAGTTAAAGCTTCGCATTCTTTAAACTTCCATTGAACATACCTATTTGAAATACAGTCCTAAAAACAGCATCCACCATTTTAATTAAATCCATCGTGAATGCGTCATTATCTAAAACACAAAAATAAACTCCTAGAGAAACATCTGGCAGGTAGGGCTGGATTGGCCATCATGAGTGTCCTCAATTGTCTTTCTATTCTGAGAGGCAAAAAAAGATCACTTGCCTCTTGATTAAAATGAAAAAGAACTATTGCTGCTATTTGAAAATGGAGCTAATGAGCAACAAGTCTGGTTCACTCAATGATTCTTATTAAAGAACAGATTTGCTCCTTGCCTAAGGAGATGTACCCGGGAAACAGTGTGAAATCTTCTTCTCTTTTGATTTAAGATGCTGAACAATAAACAGTCCTTGAAGCTTCCAGTATCCAAGGACACAGATCTAGTGTTTTCCACCTTGTTTGAATGTTCAGTTTAGGCAACACATGGCAGCTGGACTCAATCCTGTTGTTAGAAACATCCCTAAATGAAAGTGCCCGGTCATTACTCATGATCCAATTGGTATGCTTAGAGCAGTGCACCGGCCAGCTTGCAGTCTGAGATGGCCTTTAATGGGGGAGAGGGAGAAAACTTTGGAACAAAGAGGCAGAAAACTAAGATAAACATAGAAACGGCATCGCCAAGTGTTAAAATCGCAAAATGCAGAGGGGACAATTTTGTCTCTCCATACTCAGCAGTTAGGATTAGGTGGGACTTAAAAAGCTGCAGTGTCACCTGGCCTATCGGTTTGACACAGAGTGGAGGCGATTGTTCACAAGCCCGTCTAAGCTAATGAGTCTTCATTGGAAACTGTAGTTTATTTAAAGGTACTACTGTTCCCAAGCTGTCTAGAATCGGTGGATTTCCTTTTTTTTTAGTTTAGCATCTTTATTAGAGTATAATTGCTTTACAATGGTGTGTTAGTTTCTGCTTTGTAACAAAGTGAATCAGCTATACATATACATATATCCCTATATCTCCTCCCACTTGAGTCTCTCTCCTACCCTCCCTATCCCACCCCTCTAGGTGGTCAGAAAGCACCAAGCTGATCTCCCTGTGCTATGCAGCTGCTTCCCACTAGCTATCTATTTTACATTTGGTAGTGTACATATGTCCATGCCACTCTCTCACTTCCTCCCAGCTTACCCTTCATCCTCCCCGCGTCCTCAAGTCCATTCTCTATGTCTGTGTCTTTATTCCTGTCCTGCCCCTAGGTTCTTCAGAACAAATTTTTTTTTAAGATTCCATATATATGTGTTAGCATACAGTATTTGTTTTTCTCTTTCTGACTTACTTCACTCTGTATGACAGACTCTAGGTCCATCCACCTCACTACAAATAACTCAATTTTGTTTCTTTTTATGGCTGAGTAATATTACATTGTATATATGTGCCACATCTTCTTTATCCAATCATCTGTCGATGGACACTTAGGTTGCTTCCATGTCTTGGCTATTGTAAATAGAATTGCAATGAACATTGGGGTACATGACTCTTTTTGAATTATGGTTTTCTCAGGGTATATGCCCAGTAGTGGGATTGCTGAGTCGTAGGGTAATCCTATTTTTAGTTTTTTTAAGGAACCTCCGTACTGTTCTCCATGGTGGCTATACCAATTTACATTCCCACCAACAGTGCAAAAGGGTTCCCTTTTCTCCACACCCTCTCCAGCATTTATTGTTTATAGATTTTTTGATGATGGCCACTCTGACTGGTGTGAGGTGATACCTCATTGTAGTTTTGATTTGCATTTCTCTAATGATTAGTGATGTTGAGCATCCTTTCATGTATTTGTTGGCAATCTGTATATCTTCTTTGGAGAAATGTCTATTTATGTCTTCTGCCCATTTTTGGATTGGGTTGTTTGTTTTTTTATATTGAGCTGCATGAAATGCTTGTAAATTGTGGAGATTAATCCTTTGTCAGTTGCTTCATTTGCAAATATTTTCTCCCATTCAGAGGGTTGTCTTTTCGTCTTGTTTATGGTTTCCTTTGCTATGCAAAAGATTTTTTTCATTAGGTCCCATTTGTTTATTTTTGTTTTTATTTCCATTTCTCTAGGAGGTGGGTCCAAAAGGATCTTGCTGTGATTTATGTCATAGAGTGTTCTGCCTATGTTTTCCTCTAAGTTTTATAGTGTCTGGCCTTACATTTAGGTCTTTAATCCATTTTGAGTTTTTGTGTGTATGTGGTGTTAGGGAGTATTCTAATTACATTCTTTTACATGTAACTGTCCAGTTTTCCCAGCACCACTTATTTAAGAGGCTATCTTTTTTCCATTGTATATACTTGCCTCCTTTATCAAAAATAAGGTGACCATATGTGTGTGGGTTTATCTCTGGGCTTCCTATACTGTTCCAGTGATCTATATTTCTGTTTTTGTGCCAGTACCATACTCTCTTGATTACTGTAGCTTTGCAGTATAGTCTGAACTGGGAGCCTGATTCCTCCATCTCCATTTTTCTTTCTCAAGATTGATTTGGCTATTCAGGGTCTTTTGTGTTTCCATACAATTGCGAAATTTTTTGTTCTAGTTCTGTGAAAAATGCCATTGGAAGTTTGATAGGGATTTCATTGAATCTGTAGATTGCTTTGGGTAGTATAGTCATTTTCACAGTGTTAATTCTAACAATCGAGGAACATGGTATATCTCTCCATCTGTTTGTATCATCATTAATTTCTTTCCTCAGTGTCTTATAGATTTCTGCATACAGGCCATTTGTCTCCTTAGGTAGGTTTATTCCTAGGTATTTTATTCTTTTTGTTGCAATGGTAAATGGGAGTGTTTCCTTAATTTCGCTTTCATATTTTTCATCATTAGTGAACTGGAATGCAAGAGATTTCTATGCATTAATTTTGTATCCTGCTACTTTACCAAATTCATTAATTAGCTCTAGTAGTTTTCCGATGGGTTCTTTAGGATTCTCTATGCATACTGTCATGTTATCTGCAAACAGTGACAGTTTTGCTTCTTCTTATCTGATTTGGATTCCTTTTATTTCTTTTTCTTCTCTGACCGCTGCAGCTAAAACTTCCAAAACTATGTTGAATAATAGTGGTGAGAGTGGAAAATCTTGTCTTGTTCCTGATCTTAGAGGAAATGGTTTCAGTTTTTCACCATTGAGAATGATGTTGGCTGTGGGTTTGCCATACATGGCGTTTATTATGTTGAGTTAAGTTCCCTCTATGCCTACTTTCTGGAGGGTTTTTATCATAAATGAGTGTTGAACTTTGTTGAAATCTTTTTCTGCATCTATTGAGATGATCATATGGTTTTTATCCCTCAGTTTCTTAATATGGTTTATCACATTGATTTGCATGTATTGAAGAATACTTGCATTCCTGGGATAAACTCCACTTGATCATGGTGTATGATCCTCTTAATGTGCTGTTGGATTCTGTTTGCTAGTATTTTGTTGAGGATTTTTGCATCTATGTTCATCAGTGATATTGGCCTGTAGTTTTCTTTCTTTGTGACATCTTTGTCTGGTTTTGGTATCAGGGTGATGGTGGCCTCGTAGAATGAGTTTGGGAGTGTTCCTCCCTCTGCTATATTTTGGAAGAGTTTGAGAAGTATAGGTGTTAGGTCTTTTCTAAATGTTTGATAGAATTCGCCTTTGAAGCCATCTGGTTCTTGGCTTTTGTTTGTTGGAAAGTTTTTAATCACAGTCCCAATTTCAGTGCTTGTGATTGGTCTGTTTGTATTTTCTATTTCTTCCTGGTTCAGTCTTCAGAAAGGTTATACCTTTCTAAGAATTTGTCCATTTCTTCCAGGTTGTCCATTTTATTGGCATATAGTTGATTGTAGTAATCTCTTGATCCTTTGTATTTCTGCAATGTCAGTTGTTACTTCTCCTTTTTCATTTCTAATTCTGTTGATTTGAGTCTTGTCCCTTTTTTTCTTGATGAGTCTGGGTAATGGTTTATCAATTTTATTTATCTTCTCAAAGAACCAGCTTTTAGTTTTATTGGTCTTTGCTATTGTTTCCTTCATTTCTTTTTCATTTATTTCTGATCTGATTTTTATTTCTTTCCTTCTGCTAACTTTGGGTTTTTTTTTGTTCTTGTTTCTGTATTTGCTTTAGGTGTAGGGTTAGGTTGTTTATTTGAGATATTTCTTGTTTCTTGAGGTAGAATTGTATTGCTGTAGACTTCCCTCTTAGAACTGCGTTTGCTGCATCCCAAAGGTTTTGGGTCGTCGTGTTTTCATTGTCATTTGTTTCTAGGTATTTTTTGATTTCACCTTTGATTTGTTCAGTGATCTCTTGGTTATTTAGTAGTGTGTGGTTTATTCTCCATGTGTTTGTAGTTTTTACAAAATTTTTCCCTGTAATTGATATCTAGTCTTATAGCATTGTGGTCAGAAAAGACTCTTGATACAATTTCAGTTTTCTTAAATTTACCAAGGCTTGATTTGTGACCCAAGATATGATCTATCCTGGAGAAGGTTCCGTGAGCACTTGCGAATAAAGTGTATTCCGTTGTTTTTGGATGGAATGTCTTATAAGTATCAATTAAATCCATCTTGTTTAATGTATCATTTAAAGCTTGAGTTTCCTTATTTATTTTCATTTTGGTTGATCTGTCAATTGGTGAAAGTGGGGTGTTAAAATCCCCTACTATGATTGTGCTACTGTCAATTTCCCCTTTTATAGCTGTTAGCATTTGCCTTATGTATTGAGGTGCTTATATGTCGGGTGGATAAATATTTACAATTGTTATATCTTCTTCTTGGATCGATCCCTTGATCATTATGTAGTGTCCTTCTTTGTCTCTTGTAATAGTCTTTATTTTAAAGTATATTTTGTCTGAAATGAGAATTGCTATTCCAGCTCTCTTTTGATTTCCATTTGCATGGAATACCTTTTTCCATCTCCTCACTTTCAGTCTGTGTCCCTAGGTCTGAAGTGGGTCTCTTATAGACAGCATACATACGGGCCTTATTTTTGTATCCATTCAGCCAGTCGATGTCTTTTGGTTGGAGCATTTAATCCATTTACATTTAAGGTAGTTATCGATATGTATGTTCCTATTACCATTTTCTTAATAGTTTTGGGTTTATTATTGTAGGTCTTTTCCTCTTCTTGTGTGTCCTGCCTAGAGAAGTTGTTTTACCATTTGTTGTAAAACTGGTTTGGTGGTGGTGAATTCTCTTAAACTTTTGCTTGTCTGTAAACGTTTTAATTTCTCCATCAAATCTGAATGAGATCCTTGCTGGGTAGAGTAATCTTCATAGTAGGTTTTTCCCTTTCATTACTTTAAATATGTCCTGCCACTTCCTTCTGGCTTGCAGAGTTTCTGCTGAAAGGTCAGCTGTTAACCTTATGGGGATTCCCTTGTATGTTATTTGTTGTTTTTCCCTTGCTGCTTTTAATATTTTTTCTTTGTATTTAATTTTTGATAGTTTGATTAATATGTGTCTTGTTGTGTTTCTCCTTGGGTTTATCCTGTATGGGACTCTCTGTGCTTCCTGGACTTGATTGACTATTTCCTTTTCCATATTAGGGAAGATTTCAACTGCAGTCTCTTCAAATATTTTTTCAGTCCCTTTCTTTTTCTCTTTTTCTTCTGGGACCCCTATACTTTGAATGTTGGTGAATTAATGTTGTCCCACAAGTCTCTGAGACTGTCTTCAATTCTTTTCATTCTTTTTTCTTTATTCTGCTGTGCTGTAGTTAATTCCACTGTTTTATCTTCCAGGTCACTTATCCGTTCTTCTCCCTCACTTATTCTGCTCTTGATTCCTTCTAGAGAAGTTTTAATTTCATTTATTATGTTGTTCATCATTGTTTGTTTGCTCTTTAGTTCTTCTAGGTCCTTGTTAAACGTTTCTTGTATTTTCTCCATTCTTTTCCAAGATTTTGGATGATCTTTACTATCATTACTCTGAATTCTTTTTCAGGTAGACTGATTATTTCTTCTTCATTTGTTTGGTCTGGTGATTTTTTACCTCTTCCTTCATCTGTTGTGTGTTTCTCTGTCTTCTCATTTTGCTTTACTTACTGTGTTTGGGGTCTCCTTTTCGCAGGCTGCAGGTTCATAGTTCCCACTGTTTTTGGTGTCTGCCCCCTGTGCCTAAGGTTGGTTCAGCGGGTTGTGTAGGCTTCCTGGTTCAGGGACTGGTGCCTGTGTTGCAGTGGGTAGGGCTGGATCTTGTCTTTCTGGTGGGCCGGCCATGTCCAATGGTGTGTTTTTGGGTGTTTTTGACTGTATTATGATTTTAGGCAGACTCTCTGCTAATGGGTGGGGTTGTCTTCCTGTCTTGCTAGTTGTTTGGCATAGGGTTTCCAGCACTGTAGCTTGCTGGTTATTGCGTGGAGGCGGGTCTTAGCATTGAGATGGAGATCTCTGGGAAAGCATTCGCCATTTGGTATTACGTGGAGCCGGGAGATCTCTGGTGGATGACTGTCCTGAACTCGGCTCTCCCACTTCAGAGGCACGGGCCTAACACCCCGCCATAGCACGAAGAATCTGTCAGCCACCCAGCTCAGAAGAAAAAGGAGAAAAAAAGAAAATAGAAATAAATAAAATAAAATAGTTATTAAAATAATTTTAAAAATTATTAAAAATAAAACAAAAAGTAATAAAAAAAGGGAATAAAAGAAAGAAAGAAAGAAGAGACCAACCAAACCAAATAACAAATCCACCAATGATAGCAAGTGCTGAAAACTATACTAAAAAATAAAAAACAGACAGACAGAACCCTAGGACAAGTGGTAAAAGCAAAGCTATACAGACAAAATCACACAAAGAAGCATACACATACACACTCACAAAAATAGAAAAAGGAAAAAAATATATATAAAAAAAGAAGAGAGCAACCAAATGAATAAACAAATCTAATATTGATGATAAACTCTAACTACTAAACTAAGATAATCATAAAACCAGAAATAAATTAGATGCAGAAAGCAAACCACAGTGTACAGTTGCTCCCAAAGTCCACCGCCTCAATTTTGGGATGATTCATTGTCTATTCATGTATTCCACAAATGCAGGGTACATCAAGTTGATTGTGGAGATTTAATCCGCTGCTCCTGAGCCTGCTGGGAGAGATTTCCCTTTCTCTTCTTTGTTTGCACAGCTCCTGGTGTTTAGCTTTGGATTTGGCTCCGCCTCTGTGTGTAGGTCACCTGAGGGTGTCTGGTCCCGCCCAGGCAAGATGGGGTTAAAGTAGCAGCTGATTCGGGGACTCTGGCTCACTCAGGCTGGGGGGAGGGAGGGGTGCGGAGTGTGGGGCGAGCCTGCGGCAGCAGAGGCTGGTGTAATGTTGCACTAGCCCAAGGCACACCATGTGTTCTCCTTGGGAAGTTGTCCCTGGACCATGGAACCCTGGCAGTGGTGAGTTGCACAGGCTCCCAGAAGGGGAGGTGTGGAGAGTGACCTGTGCTCGCACACAGGCTTCTTGGTGGCGGCAGCAGCAGCCTTAGCGTCTCATGCCCGTCTCTGGTGTCCACACTGATAGCTGCAGCTCACGCCCGTTTCTGCAGCTCGTTTAGGTGGTGCTCTGAATCTCCTCTCCTCGTGCACCCCAAAGCAATGGTCTCTTGCCTCTTAGGCAGGTCCAGACTTTTTCCTGGACTCCCTCCTGGGTAGCTGTGGCGCACTAGCCCCCTTCAGGCTGTGTTCACACCGCCAACCCCAGTCCTCTCCCTGGGATTTGAAGTCTGAAGCCGGAGCCTCAGCTCCCAGCCCCTGCGTGCCCAGGCGGGTGAGCAGACAAACCTCTCAGGCTGGTGAGTTCTGGTGGGCACTGATCCTCTGTGGGGGAATCTCCCCGCTTTCTCCTCCACACCCCTGTTTCTGCACTGTCCTCTGTGTCTCAGAAGCTTCCCCCCGCCCACACCCTGTCTCCGCCAGTGAAGGGGCTTCCTACTGTGTGGAAACTTTTCCTCCTTCACAGCTCCCTCCCAGAGGTGCAGGTCCCATCC
This sequence comes from Delphinus delphis, assembly GCF_949987515.2. Taxonomy (NCBI): domain Eukaryota; kingdom Metazoa; phylum Chordata; class Mammalia; order Artiodactyla; family Delphinidae; genus Delphinus; species Delphinus delphis. The sequence goes on from NC_082688.1 coordinate 67,041,204, forward strand.
CTATTCTTTTGTCTCTGTTTTTCCTTTTGCCCTACCCAGATACGTGGGGGGTTTCTTGCCTTTTGGGAAATCTGAGGTCTTCTGCCAGCGTTCAGTAGGTGTTCTGTAGGAGTTGTTCCACATGTAGATGTATTTCTGATGTATTTGTGGGGAGGAAGATGAGCGCCACGTCTTATTCCTCTACTGTCTTGAAGGTCTCTGAGTCCATGTAATTCTTAAACGAAAAGTATAAATAGTACAAAGCATGCCACTTTCACTTTGCCAGTTCCTTGGTTTTTGAATTAATAGTATTTTACTATAGTAAACAGATTTGTTATTTATGAGGATCAGTGTAGAGCATGGGCTCTGGAGCCAGAGTGGCCCCATCCCATAACTGGCTGGGTGACCTTGAGCAAGTTACATAGCCTTCAACTTCTTCATTTGTAAGATAAGAATATTTGCTGCACCTCCTTCTTGGATTTGTGAGAATGACATGAGTTAATCTATAAAAACGGGTCAGCACAGTAATGGTAAACATTATGTATACATTTACTATTATTTCAGTGAACAATTTTTGTAATCATGATATTCTTACTTTCGATATAGGCTAGACATTATTATTTATACCTAAGAATGAGTTCTTGCCTCTCCAAATATCTTTAACAAGATTGTAACGTAGCATGCCAAGGGAGGGACACAGATAAGGCAGTGTGCTGCTTTCTGCTACTGTAAGTCACTGTTTGGTTTTTGGAGGAGTCCATGCTAGGCTGCTGAATTGGGGGAATGTAAGATGATAACACCGCTGGGTTTGGAGTTCAGGGCATGCGTGCATGAGGGTGGCTGGCTTCAGTCTCCCCCTCTTCCATCACTGATCTGTGAACAGAGACAGAAAGAGATTGATAAGACATCCTAGACCATTATACTGTGTGTTCTTTTAACTGTGGGAGGTCAAAAAATCCTATTAGAAAAAGTTCATGGGTTCTGTTGAGAAACAGACCAACTTTCTGTGGATTCATTACTACATATATCATTTTTGCCCACGTGTTTGTTATCTGTTGCTATGTATATACTCCTAAACTTGGCAGTTTCAAACAACACACTTTTTTGAAGTCAGTGTTTCTGAGGGTCAAGAACCCAGGACTCGCTTAGCTGGGTGATTCTGGATCCGATTCTCTCTGAGGTTGTAGCCAAGATACATACTGGGGCTGTAGCCATCTGAAAAGTTGACTGGGCTGAAGGATCACCTTCCAAGTTCACTCACATGGCTATTGGCAGGGGTTCTCAGTTCCTCACCATGTGAGCCTTTCCTAGGACAGCTTATACCACGGCAGCTGCTTCCCCCAGAGTGAGTGATCCAGAGAGCATGGAGGAAAGCCCAAGAGGGAAGCCACCGTGTTTGCTATAACCTAATCTCAGAAGGGACATAGCATCAGCTTGGCTCAATTCTACTGATCACACACCAACTCTGGTGTAATATGGGAGGCGACACAGGAGATGCAAGTACCAGAGGTAGGGATCATTGGTAGGCCATCTTGAAGGCTGGCAACCACAGCTGTATTTAACTTTTTAAGAAGAACTTATATTTCCTTTTTATAAATAAGGAATAAGGCTATAGCCTTAGAATAGTCTGAATTGAAAATAAAATGACAAAAGTTATATCTAAAAGCATGATTTCGTCATTGAACATCATAATTTTATCTGTGTATGCATACTATTACTGTTTGTGCACACACACACACACACAAACACACATATCAGAAATGCAGACCATTAGCCCTTCTCAGATTTACTCAATCAGAATTTACATTTTAACCAAACCCTCAGATAATTCTTATGCACATTAAGTTTGAGAAACACCAGTATAGGATATATTTTAAACTTTTTCAATTAATTTGTCTTGAAAATTAATAATGGAATGGGACTAACAAAATTACCTATTAAATTAGTATTTGGTACTAAAGCTCTCTATTCTCTCTGCCCCTCCCCCCAACCCTGACTCCTTTCCTACACACACTCTACACAGAAATACAGTCTGTCTTTCAAGAATATGGAAGTCAACCAAAGCTTTTTTTTATCCCCCCTTACAAGAAAATAGGTGGAGTACTGCAATGACATTTCAAAAAACCATGTTTTGAGATAAGGTTGTTTTTATTGATGGCAGATGGGAATAGACTTGCAATGGATACAGTTGGCTCAAGGAAAAAGAAATAGTTTTGAAAATCATCAACTGGTATTTGCAAAATGTCATCAGGGACTTTCTTTTTCCCTTGCCGAAAACAAATACAGACAATTCTACATAAAGAAAAAGCCTGTGTGTAAAATTCAGCCATGTGTTTGAAATGATTCCATTTTTTATAAGACAGCTTGAAGTACCGTGACAGTTGTGCTTACAAAAAGCTCAAACTAATTTGTTTTTGTGGTATTAATGAATTGGTATTAGTCTTGTTGGCACAGGGATTAATACCTACCCACTATTTCCGTACAAGGTCAGTCCCTAGAGGGGAGACCTTGAAGTAAAAGCAATTATGCAGCCTGTAGCTTATTAAACAAACCATTAAAATGTATTTTTCTCTGATTACAAAAGTAATACAAATTCACTGCAGAACATTTGAGAAATAACAAAAAAACGATAAGGAAATATAAAAGTTATTTAAAATCCCACTGAAAGATAGCTACTTTAAAAAGAGATAACTTCTATTAATATTTTGACCTGTTCCTTGCAGTGCTTTTCTATGGTATGCCTCATATATATGTACAGTATACGGATGACATATACACACACATCACCCAAGAGGGAAATGCGCAAGACTTCTGCTATGAGGAAGAAAATTAAAATGATAGCATAATTTTACCATATAGACACAACTTCCAAAACTGTGGCGAGTTTCTGGGTGACCATTTCTTGCCATCTGTACACTGCCAAACTGACTTTGCACCCAGTGTTTACAACCATCACCCCCTTAGAAGTTTCTAGAACATTTTAGTCACCTCAGAAAGAAACCCCATACCAATTAACAGTTATTCCCCATTGCTTCCTCCCCCAGCCCTAAGTAACCACTAACTACTAACTACTTTTTACCTCAGTGGATTTGCCTATTCTGAACATTTCATATTAGTAGAATCTTATGACATGTAATCTTTTGTGTCAGCTTCCTTTCACTTAGCATAATGTTTTCAAGGTTCATCCATATTATACCATGAATCAATACTTCTTTTTCTTAATGGCTGAATAGCGTACCATTGTGTGGATGGATATTTTGTGTATCCATTCATGAGTTGTTACCATTTTCCGCTACTATGAATCATAATTCTATGAACAGTCATGTGCAAATTTTGGTATGGACATAGGTTTTTATTTCTTTTATGTATATATCTAGAAGTGTAATGACTGTCATATTATCGCCTGCTTTTTAAAAATTTTAGCCATTCTACTGAGTATGAAGTTGTATCTCGTGGTTTTGATTTGCATTTGCATTTCCCTAACGACAAATGTTGTTGAGCATCTTGTCGTGTGCTTATGTGCCATTTGTATTTTTCATTGGAAAAAATGTCTACTCAAATCTTTTGCCCAATTTTATTTGCCTTTTTATTATGAAGTTGTAATAATTTTTTATATAAATTATATGGATCATAGGGATACTAGGCCCTTATAGATATATGATTTGCAAATATTTTCTTTTATTGTGTGGGTTGTGCTTTCACTTTGTTGATAATATCCTCTATACAAACATTTCTAACTTTGATGACGTCCAGTTGAATATGCCTGATGTATGTGATACAGTATATGGATGGCATAGATACACACACATAAACATACATAAAATTAAGGTCATACTTGAACAGGCGTTTAAAAATGGTAATAATTTAAAGAGAATTTCTGAGTGCTTAAGATATGTTATTTCAGAGGAAAAAAAAAGAAAGCATTTTAAGGCAAGGCATACTTGACTCCTTTGCAATACAAAGGGCAATTCAGTAAGTATAAACATTTCCTAGTGGCTTCAGAAAATAGTTTTCTGGTCCTAAATTCTCTCTCTAAATATTCTCTCCTTTGACTATATTAAGGAGAATTCCTAGTGACTAATGCCAGAAGCACTGTTGAACTCAAGGTACAAAATAGAACTTTCTTCTTATGAATAAAACTTTCTTCTTTCTCATGAATCTGTTGGAGGGACTCATTCACCACGTTTGGTATTGGAAAGAAAAATGTTTCACATTCTTAGAGCAGGTTCCTTCTTTTGTTGTTAAAAAAAATATTAATGGAAGTGCAACTTCGCTATTTCTTTGGTTGCTTGTGCTTTTGTTATCATATCTAAGTCATTGCCTGATCCAAGGTCATGAAAATTTACACCTATGTTTTCTTCCAAGAGTTTTATAGTTTAGGTCTTTGATCCATTTTGAGCTAAATTTTCTATATGATACGGCAGGAGTCCAAGTTCATTCTTTTGAATATGGATATCCAGTTGCCCCACCACCATTTGTTGAAAAGCCTGTTCTTACCCCATTTAATTGTCATGGTACCTTTGTTGAAAAGCAATTGTCCACCAACGTAAGGGGCTTTTCTCTATTGAATCTCTTCTCCATACCGTTGCTAGTGGTTATTCTAAACTGTATATTTGATCATGTTTTTCTGCTACTGAAGTATCTTCAGTGGCTCCCAAGGATTATAAGAAAAATGGTAAATCTGGCCATGTGCAGTGTAGAAAGGGCAGGGGCTGTGAATGAGGCACTGTTAGTTTTGAATCTGGCTCTGCCTTTTAAGTGTGACCTGGGACAAATTATTCAGTTACAACTAGATTGTGAACCTCACTCCAGCAGCGACCTTGCCTGATTTGCTCACCACCAAAGCCCAATATATCACCCACATTCAGAAAGTATTTGTTGAATGGTGAATGAATCTGTTTCCTCATCTACAAAATGGAGATTATTATCAATATAACTATTTCATAAGGTTCTGATCATTGTTAAATTACATAAGATACCCCACTGATCTTTTAAAAATGTTCTTCTTAAATTACTTTCAGTAAAGGGCACAAATCGTAACTGTAAGTGTGATGAATTAAGGCAAAGTGAACACGCCCCACTCACATAACCACCACCACCCAGATCAAGCAACCCAGAATCTCCCCACAAACCCCTTTTTATCACTGCTTCTATCACTCTTCCCTCTATATAGCCAGGTCCCTTTTAGATTTAGTTTTAACATTACCTTCTTCCTGGAAATCCCCTTGGAGCTTTCCATATGGGGCTTAATACCCGTCTATGTGCTTCCAAAGCTCCTTTGACACCTTCTTTATCACACTGTACTGTAGCATCTTTTTACTTGCCTGTCTCCCCTGTTTATTGCCGTATCTACCACACACAGCCGAGTACCCACCATTTGTAGCAGCCATTCAATAAACACTTGGGGAATGAAAGCAGCTGATGTTACTTGAGCCTATTTAATTTCAACCTATCATTATAATATTTTAGAAAACTTAAAGTGACAGCAGTTTGGCAGAATAACACAGAAATGGAAGACGATTGGGTGAACTCATGATTTGGGTAAATCTAATAGTAAGCAGCTATCCAAACAACTCTCCATGGGTCTTAATGAGTTATCTGTGAATCTTTGAAAAATGTGTCTATAGTTAGGCCTCTGGATGTAAACACAGTGTGTTGAAAACCCAGATTGCAACAAATAGTTGCAGTGTGGGAAGAGAGAGGGAGCTTCCTATATGAGTTATTTCAGTTTGAGTTCTTTCAGTTTGTTGACAGCAGCCTGCATGATCGCAACCAGAGTGCCTTTGCCAACCTGGGTGGGGAAGGAGGAGTGACAAGGCTGACCTTCTAAGCTGTGTGTCCACCAGAATGCGGGGCAGCCAGCAGGGTGGTAGATACGGGATGTATAGACAACATTTCAGTGGGTAACTAGAACACACTGTTAATAATGTGTGACACATGGCATAGCGGTGAGGGTTTTGTGCCAAGCAGGGTGACCTAGTCGGAAGGCATGTGGAGACAACCAGACTATTTAGACCTGAAGAGAAGCCTATGCTGCTAATAGGAATGATACCGACCAGGGTTCCTGGCCTTCCCCAATCAACAGAGATTGATAAGAGGCCAGAAACTCAGGCATGGTTTATTGGGGCCCCTGCTGCTGCAGGAGGGAGTGAAAACGAGTAACAGGTGCCCTTGCTCGCTCCCTTAGCGGAGGGGAGCTGGTTCCTTATATGGGTTGAGGATAGGGGTATATCCAGGGGTCAGGCCGGAGGTGTGCCTCAAGTGTTTTGCCTACCCCTTTGATGGTGTTGAGGTTCAGGGGGTGTGCGCAGCACCCTGCTTTTGCTCCTGACACCGTGTTTTTTGCTCCCGGCTCTTCAGAAGTGGAAGCTGGGTTTTTTGGTCTTTTTGTGTCTTGTCCATAATTTGCCCCAACTGTGCATGCACACAGTTTTTAGTCCCTTATAGTTTCTTTGTGTTCTGTTGCTCGAGGAGAGGTATGTCCAGTTGCAAGCATTGCAGCACTGCAACAAAGAGTCCCAGGTCCCAGGTCCCAGCCTGTCTCAGGAAGAGCAGGTGATAAAACTGTTTTCCTTCATAGCATAAGGAAATCCCTTTGTGATTCACTATCTAGGCCACCGGATGCATTGTACTGTACTACAGACAGCATTTTCTGATGTAATAGCAATGTAAAATGGGTGTGGGTGTGTGTGAATGGAGTGGGAGAGGGTTGGGAAAAAAATGAAAGGGGGTTTTTAACTAATGGAGTGTGTGAGTGTGTGTGGGGTACGTGCACAAGCGCATGCGTGTACGCACATACACCCACCCCCCCCACACACACACCCCACACCCCCACACACACCCCCACCCCCACCCCCACCCCCACACACGCTTTAATAGAAGGAGAATACATTTTCACCAGAGCCAAAATGTTCCTCTAGCTTGGTGGGCTTGAAAAGTAATACTTTCAGTTTAGGCGTTTGGCATGCTGCACGTGGAAAGTTTTCACATTTTGTCATCCTTCTTTTAAAGAGTCCTTGCTGTCAACGCTGAGAAGGTTAGCGACCTTGGGGCTGGGTGGGGAGAGAGGAGAGGTGCATGTCAGTTTCGCTCAATACAGAGAGTGGAAATGGTCACCAGAAACTCACCACCATCCCGGAAGGGCTGTCTACAGCAAAGCCTCCAAGCCCACAGCATCTGATTTTCCTTTTTTCACTCACACAGCAGGAGTCTTACATCTGTTTCCCTCGTGTTTCTGTGGCAATAGTGTGGCAATGCAGTATATGAAGATTGGACCTTTATTTTTGTTTAGAAGAGGCATGTGCAAATAGCTTAGGGCTTCAGTAGATGACCAATTTTAGATGTTTTTCACGTAGAGATGACAAGTGCCCAATTGTTGCTGAGTTTTACGTACATTTTTGGTCTGTCAGATGACTAGTCACATAAAGTTGTCAAGTAGTTTGTATCATGGGAGAGTTTGAGTTAGGTAGAAAGACATAAGCATATAAAGTCTCAAATACAAGTTAAATTTGGGGAGCATTCTATTAGACTATGATTCTCGTGGGATGTGATCATGGAAAATCAGGATATTGCTTTCTATTTCTTCTTAAGCTATCAATGTCCTCCGAGGGTAATGAGATTTGCATTTATTAACATAGCACCAATGATAGTATTTCTGGATGTCTTCTGTGTTAGTGGAAACAGCCTCCAGTTGTACAATTTGAACTAAAATATTGAATGTGGTACATGAATCACCGTCTTTAATGAAACAGGGCATCACTAAGATTCCACAAATTTAACACTTCAACTGTAAACATAAATTAAAGATCTCTCTCTCACTGTCTTCCCCTCTCCTCCCCCCTCCCCACCCCAATTCCTATTCTCCCTTTTCTATACTGGCCCAGCAAATAAATAAGAAAGTAGTTATTTAGGCTATAGAATAACCCTACCATACAAATAACCATAACAACTAACAGCAGAAGGTAAGCATAGGAGGCTTTTGTGGGTCTTATTAAAAGAACACCAAAGTACAACATTATTTCCTTTTAAAAGGAAGAAGCAATATTTTGCATTCATTATGCATAAAAACATGGAGACAATCTATGAAGTCTTTTATAAGACTGACCACAAATACATTAAGATCATGTCTCCTCTTTGTTTTATCCAAATAATGTGCAGAAATTTCTCATTTTAATAACACATTATTTTACCAATGGTATAATCTGTTTTATATCTATGTCCAGGGAAGAATAAACTCTGGTCAGCCTAGCGTAATGTTATGATGAAAGGAGACAAAAGACCCACCTGCTAAATATATCTTTCCCTCTGAATGCAGTTCTTACTGGTGTTAAATCCTAAAAGCCTCTTGCAAGCAATGCGTTTCCAGGAAGTTCATATTATCCTATTATCACAGAGGTGAGGTGCAGAATCAGAGACTGATAGAGCTGGAGGAGAATTTGTAAGCACCTTTGGACTGCATCCTTTTTAAAGATGAGAACATTGCAGTCCAGAGGGGAACAAGGGCTCATCCTAGGTCACATAGTTTGGTGGGGCAGAGTTGGGACTGGACACAGCGTTCCTGGAAGAAAACAAGACACTCAGAAGAGACTTTCTCTTTTTGCCTCATTTATTTCCTCATTATCTTTTCAGTCTCATTCCTTTTCTGCAGGTGCATATCTTTCTTCTGTATCAGTATGTAGATGAGGGATGGGTCCATAATGAATAAGACATAGGATGGATAAGTTTCTTAAACTTTTATGTGTTTATTTAATCATGTTTATAATAAAATAACAAAATATTAAGCACATCGTAAACAGAAAAGCATCCATTCTTTTGGATGAACATATAACACCAGCTTTTTATGAAAAAGATGGATGACTATTGAATTCCTTTCAACCCTGAGATTCTGTAATTCTGAGTCAGAACTGCAAAATGGCTAAAGTAGGGGATGTTAGCTGGTGTGTGCTTCCCAGGCCACAGGTAGTAGTTTGAGGCCAGGAGAGGAAGGGAATTTTGATCTAGGGAGATGTGTCCAGTAACTGGTTCTTGTCCACATTTCTTACTCTGAATTGCCCATTGTCGGTCCATTTTGGCCTTTTTAGGTCCTGCCCACTGGGGTCTTTGGCAACAAGGTGTGTGCTTGCAGGCACCCCCATCCCACCACAGGGCACTGGATCAGAAAGAGAGGAGTGTAGGGCCCTGCCTCCTGTGGAACTGCCAGCCTCCTGCTAAATTCTCACCATCACAACAACCTCTACAGTTTGTCTCTCTCCTTGTCCCACAGGCCTCCCTCAGCCTACTCAGCTGTATCTTTACCTGGTGTCACCTTTTCTGGGAGGGTAGCAAGCACCATGGCCATCAAGCAGCTTTTGCTTGCTGGATATCTTCTTGAAATGCAGAAAGAAAATATTTCAACCCATTTTGAGTTTATTTGTGTGTATGGTGTTAGAGAATGTTCTAATTTCATTCTTTTACATGTAGATGTCCAGTTTTCCCAGCACCACTCATTGAAGGGAATGTCTTTTCTCTATTGTATATTCTTGCCTCCTTTGTCATAAATTAATTTACCATAGGGGGATAGGTCTACTTCTGGGATTTGTATCCTGTGCTACGTTTGTTTTTGTGCCAGTATCATACTGTTTTGATGATTGTAGCTTTGTAGTATAGTCTGAAGCCAGGGAGCCTGATTCCTCCAGCTCCGTTTTTCTTTCTCAAGATTTGCTTTGGCTTTTCAGGATCTTTTGTGTTTCCATACAGATTGAAAAACTTTTTGTTCTAGTTCTGTGAAAAATGCCATTGGTAATTTGAAAGGGATTGCATTGAATCTGTAGATTGCCTTGGGTAGTATTGTCATTTTCACAATATTGATTCTTCCAATCCAAGAACATGGTATATCTTTCTGTCTGTTTGTATCATCTTCAATTTCTTTCATCAGTGTCCTATAGTTTTTGGAGTACAGGTCTTTTGCCTCCTTAGGTAGGTTTATACCTAGGTATTTTGAAATTAATATAGTATTTTAAGTCAATTATATTTCAATAAAAATGAATATTAAAATATTAAAATAAAAATAAAATATTTCAAGAATAAACATACATTATTTCACAAGTGCTACTACTACATTCTCTTATTTTCCAGCTTTCATTTCCTTAATCCTTATAACCAGTCGTCACGATAACATTTCTTATGAAATCCTGACCAGTTGTATATACATATTCATCATGCCCTCCTGGGTGGAATCAGGCTGGAATAGAATGTTCATTCCATTGTCAGATGAGGGTCAAGACTTTAATCAGCCTGATGGCAAGATTTCCTCTGTTTCACAATTATTGTTACAGAGAGAAGCTATCAAGTTTTTTAGGGACACTGATGAAGTCTTTTAGATGGACAGGAAAATATGTTATTAAGGCGTTTAGTGAAAATTAGGAATAGAGACTACTAAATATGATATAAAACCCAGCATTATCACTGGACACATAAGGAACACTTTTTTTTTTTTTTTCCCAACAGACAGTATTCTGTTCCAGTGCCCTTAGGATCCAATGAATAATCAGTTTTTCTACCACAACCTTAGAACATGAGCAGAAGCAGTGCAAGCAAGGGCAGCCCCCCTGTGGTTTGGCAGTATATGTCTCTATCATCCACTTTTCTGGACTTTCTTGAAAAGTGGTTTCCATTCCTGGCTCCTGATTTTAATCAGTTCCATCAGAAACTAACACCTGGGTGGCCTGAAAGCCTCGAAAGCATGTTAAGAACTGAAAGAAACCAGTGTCCCCAAGATAGTAACCAATCACAGAAATAGAAAATGTCTTAGAAAGGGAGTTTGGCCTGGAGCCTTGCTATCCCTGAGAAAGGGTTTATTTGGCTCCAGATCCTGTGTTCTTTCTGTAACATCACTGCACCTTAAGTCTTGGTGTCACTGGTTATCTTGGGGTCTTAATTATTTTGACTAAGTTATTTAAGGAAATTTTGATAAGTTATTTTAACTGCTCTCCCCACGTTTTATGGTGTAGTAAGTCATTTGGGGATTCTCTGGGAATAACACCCAAAGTTATACAAATATTTCTATGGGAAATTTGTCTCTGAATAATACTGTTTTAAGTAAAGCTGGAGTCTCCAAAGTCATGGCCACAGCATTATTGTAGTAAAGATTATGTGAGTGCTGAGGGGTCCTGTGGCAGAGATGTGGTTACTGTTTATGAAGGATTTTTGGAGAAGGACAATGGTGTGCAATACAGACATCAAGTGACTCCGAGGGTTAATGGAAATGAGGCAGGAGGTTCTTTTCTGAGCTTTCATTTTGAGCTTCCAGGTTCATGTTCTTCTTGCAGTTCTCTCTCCTGTGTCCTAACGATGGACCCTCTAGGGCCTCTCATTTCTTCTTTCTCCCTGGACCTGTTGGTGATGGCCATTCTTTAGAGTAACCATCACCTCGCTCATCCTTTCCCTCAATCATCTTTCTCAAGGAGTTTATGTTTTTACCAAATTTGGGGTGACCACTGCTGGATAAATAAAATGAAGGGGAAAGGGTTGAGGTTCAAAAAGCCTCATTCACCCCTGGGTGACCTTGTCTGAGCCACCCCCCTTCCATAAGGCTTGGTGTTGCCATCTGTAAAAAAGAACAGGTGAGATCAGATGATCACAGTAAGTTCTTCATAAGGAAGAACCCTAGGCTTCTATTTGGTAACTTCGGCGATCATTTCTGAATCTATAGCATCACTGCTGATTGTCACTCAAGTTCTGGGCTGCATTTCCATCTGTTAAAGAACAGTCATTTTTCCTTATGTGGACTTCCAGCCCTAAACTGCAAATTGTCCACCATTGCAATCATGATCTTACCCACCTAACAAGATATGCTACTTCACTCCCCATTTTCCAGAAGTGCTGTCCCCGGGCACCAAGGCCTAAGTCTCCATGGTCTGTTTTTTTAAAATTTTATTTATTTATTTATGCCTACATTGGGTCTTCGTTGCTGCGCACGGGCTTTCTCTAGTTGCGGCGAGTTGGGGCTACTCCTTGTTGCGGTGCGCAGGCTTCTCATTGCGGGGGCTTCTCTTGTTGCGGAGCATGGGCTCCAGGCGCGCAGGCTTCAGTAGTTGTGACTCGCGGGCTCTAGAGCACGGGCTCAGTAGTTGTGGTGCACGGGCTTAGTTGCACCGCAGCATGTGGGATCTTCCCAGACCAGGGATCGAACCTGTGTCCCCTGCATTGGCAGGCAGATTCTTAACCACTGCGCCACCAGGGAAGCCCCTCCGTGGTCTGTTTTGATCTATTTTATTTTCACCTACATCCTTTCAGTCATCCATTCTTCCATATTCTTCTTTTAAAAGACCTTGTGTGTTTGTGTTTATTTCCTCCTGTCTATTCTGTGTGTGTGTTAAAATACACATGACACAGATTTATTACTTTAACCCTTTTACAGTATATGATTCATTGGCATTAAGTATATCCACATTATCTGGAACCATCACCGCTATTCATCTCCACAACTTTTCCATCATCCCCCACTGAAACTGCTTCCATTAAACTCTTTCTTCATGTCTACTCTAAATGGCGTGTCAGAGCATCTTAGGATATCAGAGCTAAATAAATTCTTCGAGATCATCTACCACAACCCTTTGACAGCTCATATAAGGCAAGTAGAGCCCAGATGGGTTAGACCATGTACTCAGCAGGCCTTCATTGCACTACTCCTGGATTACATTATACTTTCCTAGATGGTTTCTTTGCCTCTGGCAACTCCAACTTCTCATCCATCACATACATTACTTCGAACTGAATCTACTTCTTATACTTTTTTTCCTTTCACTCTCTGCTCAGAAACTGTAAGGCTCACAGTCCCATTCCCCACCAAACACCAGTTTCCCACCATTTTTGTTGCATATCATATATGTCAGGTTGGTGGCCTGCCTGCCGCCACGCCCAACACACACACAAATATACATTCTTTTCTATGGTGGTTGTAACCTATTTATTTTATGTCCCTCTGAGATTCAGACCGGTTCAGGAACTTGCACAGGAGTACAGAGCTGGGGTTCAGATTCTCTCGCAGGGGGCCCTGGGTAGCCTGTATCTCCTCTGATGCAGTGAGGTGGTCACTGAGATCAGTGGTAAAGGGCCACCTCAGTCCGCTTTGCTCCAGCTCCAGATAGCCAGGCCAGCTCTCATCACTGCTCTTTCTCTGTCTTCTGCCTTAACAACATTACCCACCAGCATTGTTGAGCTGTGTCGGCATGGGACTGGGCCAACCCTTTTCATAAAGTGTTTCCTACTTACCTGTATTTTACAGATCCAACAACAAAGTATTATACTAGTGATTTTCAATCCTGGTTACACATTAAAATCACTTGGGGTGCTATTAAAAATGACCCATGTTTAGGCTTTATCCCTTGAGCTTTTAATTCCATTGGTCTGGGATGAGAGCCAGAAGCAGTATAACTTGTTCAAAGTCATGCAGCCAAGAAATGGTGGAACCCGCATTCAAACCCAGCTAGGGTTCTCAATCCTAGCTGTGGATCAGAACTACCTGTGAATCTGTAAACATTGTACATAAGGGAGGTTACGCTGGAGCTAGGGTAAGAGATACCTATAATATTAAAAACCATAAACAAATAAATAAGTGATTTCAGTAGTCAACTAGAATTGAGAACATGGACATGGCCGCGATGCAATATTACGTCTCTTTGGATCTGATTCAACAAATGCATAATTTCCTCATCTATTCATAAAAAGGCGTTCGTGGGCAAGGTGGCACATTGGGAAGTGTTGGGAGAAGATGGAGTAACAGTAACAATATTGTATTGTTGAATGAAATGGGAATGAAATGAAAATGGGACATGTAATTCTTTAACCTACCTTTGCAAGCCATTATTTGAAATAAACTCCCATTAAACCAGATCTTTGCAATCCTGATTTGGCACAATGCAATTCTGATCATCTAATAGGAACTCCACATGTGGAAGTAAGTATCCATTGTGAAAGGAAATAGGACTCTGACCTGAAAGGTTTTAGTGTAAAGATTTGTGAGTGCTCTGAATGCAAGAACTGACAGGGACGTCCAGTGTGATGCTACTTATTTGAACTTCTACAGGGGCTCGTGAGTTGTTGCTGCATGGCGTGGGTACCATTTGATTATTAATATCATTAAGCTGATGTCTTGGGAGCACACCCATTATCCTATTTTGGCTTCAGATTCAATTCTGGTTATTGACAAATGGTGGGATGGAGCTGAAATGAACTTTGCTGGTAGAAAGAGGCCCTCAGAGTATAATGTCTCTCAGGGCCCTGTAAAAAGTGCAGTTATATAATTTGTTGAGATGAGTTAAGTGCTAATCATCCTAATGTTTGACATTTACAGATTCTTCCCATAGTACTAAACATTTCACTTGACCACACATTTGACACTGAGGAAGTACCATTCTATGTAATATACTCAAAACTTGCCAGTGGGTGAGGTGGTTTTTTCCTTAAAGTAAACAAACGGCCTGAGATTTACCAAAGTCATTATAGAATACAGGGAAATGAACTCACAGGAGAAATGAAGCCCAAGCGCCTGAGACAATACTTTGATCTTCAAAATAGGAAACAGAATGGCAGGGTTTGCTGGGCAGACAGACAGCTCTTTTAGCAGTGACAGCGAGGCCATCAGCCAACATAGGGAGATTTACTGGGGATAGCTAGGATGACTAAACATCCACAGACACACCTTCAAAAACTGTAGGAAAGGCATTGTCAGTACAGAATCGCAGTGATATTCCATCCGGTTAATTACGCTGGTCTCTTCAATTAGAGAAAAGTCATGGCTGGACAAAGGAAGCAATGCTCTTCCTGCTTTGCCTTCTGTCATCATTAGTAACAACTGGTTTTCACCTGGGCGCACATTCGACCTCTGTTTATTTCCTGGTTAAATGAGATATTTCACTACTGCTGTTTATAAATATTTGACTTAAAGCTGACCTGAATGTGCAACTCCATATATGGAATTTGCTTTGGTTCAGTGAGGAGAGTAAAACAGTACAAGAGGCAAATAGGTCAGAATTGACTTGTAACAGAGCACATCATACAAATTATACATTCAGATCACATTTTCAAGGATAAACTTCAACACAGTGTTTAATAAGATTCATGAGATTATCAGGAAAGCAAGTGTTGCAGAATATAAGACCAGAGACTCACATTTTAAATGTCTTTGAAAGAAATTACTTACTAGGAACTATATTGTATAAAAAGAAGGTGGGCAGTGCTCACCAGTGAGAATCTCATTAAAACAATAAGAGCAATCAGATATTTGAAATTTGCTACCAGTGAGATGGCTGAAATAAACTTAATTTAAAAACAGAATAGTGAATATTTAAATAACGAACTATATTTTAAAGAATGTGTTGCTTATTAACAGCATCTTAATTGTTTTTTTTTTCCACTGAGGGGCAAAGAAAGCACTTAATCATTGCTTACAAAAATTTCGGATGTATTTCAGTTTTATCTAGGCTGTTAAGTTTCAACTTCTCATGTGGATCCTCTGCAGGTTGTTCGTGTGTGTTTACTTGAGCCTTGAGTTTTCTGCAATCTAACAGTATATGAAGGCAGGGGACTCTTGCTGCTGGGACATGGTGACAATACAGTTCTCCTACTTTCTCTTCTTTGGGCCTCTTCTCTGCCTCCTTGCCTCTGCATCCTCCTCTCCTCTCCCACCACTATCATCACTGCCCTTGTCACTTCTAGCTCCTGTATTGTGTAGCCCTTTGTTAGATTTTACAGAAAATGTTACATCATGAGACTATCAGGAGAGCCAACTATTGTGGAATATAAGACCAGACACACACACACACATTATATATATATATATATCACAGGAGCAGCCTCAGACATTCAGTTGGAAAAGGAGCCCTGGTGATACTCACCAAAGGAGAGCAGGCAAGCCTTGTGCAAATTAGCATTTTTAAAAGGTTACCTGCAAAGTATGATGATATAATACATTTGCAAAGGGTCACCATGTTTATCCTTAAAATTTTATGGATATACTGTTTTGTTAGGATTTCCACTCTCCGTCTCTAACTCTGGACACGCAGTGCTGTCTTCCTAATGAGGGCCAATGTCATCATCACAGCTCATATTGAGCCCTTTGTTCACGAGATGCTGTATACTAAGGGCTTTTATAGGATGCCTTTCACAAATAGCCCCCGAGAGGCGTAGCATTTCTCTCATTTAAAATGAGAGATAAAAAATAAATAATAAAATAAAATTAGGAGTTTGGGATTAATATATACACACTACTGTATATGAAACAGGTAAATAACAAGGACTACTGTATAGCACAGGGAACTACACTCAATATCTTGGAATAATATGTAACAGAAAAAACTCTGAAAAGGAATATATATATATATATATATATATAATCGAGTCACTTTTTTGTACATTTGAAACACAACATTGTAAATTAACTCTATTTCAATCAAATAAATTTTAAAAATGAGAAATCCAAGGCACAGATTAGTTCATTTCTTTGCTCACATAGTCTCGTAGTTAGAATGCACAGGGCCAAGATTCAGACTGTCTTGCTCCGTACCCTGTGCCCTACACTGCCTCCCTTTCAGCCGTATAATACTGATGGGGAAGAAGGTAGGGAGAGCGTTTACAAGACTCAGTAAGTCAGGTAAGTGGCACAGCGTTTCCCAAATCTGGCTGCACGTCAGAATCACCCAGGAGCGATTCTGAAAATGACTGCCAAGGCAGACCTCTGACCTCCTTAATCAGACTCTCAAAGGGTATTCCTTGGAAATCTTTATTTTAATTTGTTTCCCAAGTGATTCTGATGTAGGCAGTCAACACAGCATGTCAGAACCGCTGGGTTAGATAATGCACATCAACAAGGGGCGTTTAGGCAAGAGGAAGTGGCATTCTCTAAAAACACTATATTCAAGAGGTATGTCAATCCCATTCTCCCTATTTATCCCTCCCCCCATTCCCCCCTGGTAACCATAAGTTTGTTTTTTACATCTGTAACTCTATTTCTGTTCTGTAAATACGTTCATTTGTACCATTTTTTAAGATTCCACATGCAAGCGGTATCATATGATCTTTGTGTTTCTGACTTACTTCACTCAGTGTGATGGTCTCTGGGTCCATCTGTGTTGCTGCAAATGGCATTATTTCATTCCTTTTTGTGGCTGAGTAATATGACATATGTACACTACTATATATAAAATATTGATAGATAACTAATAAGGACCTACTGTATAGCATAGGGAACTCAGTGCTCTGTAATGACCTACATGGGAAAATAATCTAAAACAGAGTGGATATATATATGTATGTATAACTGATTCACTTTGCTGTACAGCAGAAACTAGCACAGCATTGTAAATCTACTATACTCCAATAAAAAATTAAAAAAAAAACCCAAAAGGTATGTTGGTAATAGGGATATAACATGAACTCTGGAAACAGCCCCTGACATGGTAGTATGTTAGGAGAGACAGCTTGGTCAACCAGAGCGCACAGGTGAAGTGCTTTATTCGAGGTGGACGAGAGAATTGTGCCAACATGGCACAGGGGAGAGAGGGACTACCTCTGTTTGAGGAAGTCAGCAAAGGCTTTGCAGAAGGGCTATCAGTTAAGTGAAACTTTACGTTGTCTCTACAAAAGAAAAAAGGGGGGCTTCCCTGGTGGCGCAGTGGTTGAGAGTCCGCCTGCCGATGCAGGGGATAAGGGTTCGTGCCCCGGTCCGGGAAGATCCCACATGCCGCGGAGCGGCTGGGCCCGTGAGCCATGGCCGCTGAGCCTGCGCGTCCGGAGCCTGTGCTCCGCAACGGGAGAGGCCACAACAGTGAGAGGCCCGCGTACTGCAAAAAAAAAAAAAAAAAAAAGGGAAGGGATGGCATTCCAAGCAGGAGGCTCTGAGATCAAAGGCTGTGAAGCCGGAGAGCAGATATTTGGGCAGCAGCCCCAAGTTGTAGCGTGGTTGGCCTCATACACTGTGGCAAGAAGTGAGAACTGTAGTAACTGGCAGCCATTGGCATATTTAAACAGGCTAGTGAAAGAAAAGGGCTGCATTTGAAAAAGGTCCAGGGGGCTGAAGTGTGGGGGCGTGGCTTAAAGGAGGTGAGGTTGGAGGGAGGGAGATGGAGACGGGTGGGGAAGCTGAGTCATACTGAAGGTGAAATAGGAAGAAGCTCTAATTGAGGCAGAGCGAGTGTGGAGGAAAGGGAAGGGGTTAATGCAACATGTCTGTGAGAACCTCCGAAGAAAAAGAGAACTGATTGGATGGGGTGGGGAGGGGGAGGCCAGTGAGGGATGAGTCAAGGATGAGGCTACAATTTCTACAGACAGTGATGGTATCCCAGACTTCTGGAAGAATATCTGCTGTTGCTGGAGAAGCTCAGTCTAATCCCAGGTCGTCCTTCTATTTTCTTGGCAGAGTCCATCATTTTAAATAGAAAATAAATTAAGTTTGAAGACAAGTGAAAAAGGAATTTTATTATTGAAATAATTATAATATTTACAGAAAGAGAAGTGTGGGTCTTTATACTTTTACTCATGCTAAATTGGGACTGGTCAAAGTCTTGGGCCTTCAACAGTCATCTTTGAAAAAGACGTGGGGATCTTTTAAGATATTTTTGTTTGTTTGTTTGTTTGTTTTTACAGTTTTCTGATAGACTAATATTGAAAGCCCAAGCTCCATTAGTCCCAGTGGTCAATCTTAAATTTCTTGACGTGTAAGTCTTTCTGTAGTTGCATTCTAGTAATAAAGTGCATGATGGAATTTTTAAGAAAACACTTTATGGCTCTGCAATAGATGAATTTTTCCACTGGGATATATATAATGATGTTGGAGAAAGCTAAAACAATGTACAAAATAAAACCCTGTGGAAGAAAAATAATTGTAAAGAATTCCCACCTGAAATGTTGGAATTTCTATAATGGTAGAGTTCTGTATTGTGTTTCACTATCTATTTTATAATTCAGGGGCCCTTTTAGTAACCAGAAGTTGCGTTTTCAAGCACATTATTCTAGGGTTCTAAGAATTCCATTGGTGGAGAGCAATAACTTTTTCCAAATGTGGGGAGTGAAACATTCAAAAGAGAGGTGCCCTTGGCCTAAGATTCCAACAAGTGAATGCAGAAAGGGAGGATTGTTCTGGTTGGGAGGAGGATTTCTCAAGGTAGGGATCATGTACTGGACAGCTGGACCAAGAATTGAGAAGTCCTGACATACACAACCTTTGGCTCTGGGTTTTGAAATCCTGCAGAGTCGAGTGTGGGACCCTATTGTGCCACATGCTGGCTGCGTGTTCTCAGGCAACCAGTTTACATGCTTGAACCTCCTTTTCCTTGTCTATAAGATGAGTTGATAAAACTTGCCTAATGGGAATATTGTCAAAACTATTCGATTAAATGAGGTAATATGTATTCACATTGCTTTGTAAATTGGAAAGACTTGTGTAGTTGTAATTATTATAGTTTTAGAACTTTCTTAAGTTAAAACCAAGTTGTGTTTATGTATATATCTTGCACATGTTTTTTCTGGATAGATATCTCCCTGATCATGTCTTCTTTACCCACATCGCCAGCAGCTAACACTTTTAAGGCTGGGTATGCTAAGTTTAGGGAATAATGAACATGAGAAGGCTCTAGGTTTGTGTTATTTGCATTTCAAGATGAGTTACTTGCAATTTTTAACACAATTAGGGGCCTCCAGTGCTAAAGCTGGTGTGCTACCATGGGGTCTGGCTACTAAGATGAACCATAGCTTCTGCTGTGCTGTTCTACCTATGGGAAACCAACTTTGAAAACAAGTGTTCTTGTATTATAAGTGTTCTCAAAATACCTGGATGAGAGGGGCTTCCCTGGTGGCGCGGTGGTTGAGAGTCCGCCTGCCGATGCAGGGGACGCGGGTTCGTGCCCCAGTCCGGGAAGATCCCACATGCCGCGGAGCAGCTGGGCCCGTGAGCCATGGCCGCTGAACCTGTGCGTCTGGAGCCTGTGCTCTGCAATGGGAGAGGCCACAACAGTGAGAGGCCCGCGTACCACACACACACACAAAAAATACCTGGATGAGAAAGGAGCACTGTAGAGACACAGCAAGCCAGTTCTGGGAGTCCTGGAGAAAAAAGGAGGGTGGAGTTGTGCTTTTTGTAGCATATTTATTAACTCATGCTGGAGCACTAGCATTCCAATGAGATTATTTAGTTTAAAGTAGATCTTATCTGGAGTGGTTAAATTGTCAAGACCTAAATAACATTGCCTTGAATGGATTATACCATAGCCATGAGCCTCTTATATGTCCCCATTGACTATGGGTGTGTGAGTAGCTGAGAGTACATGTGTGTATATGTGCATATCTAGGAAGACTAAGAAGACATTGATGAGAAAACGTCTGGATACATGGATCCTACTCTGATGTCTGTCACTAAAGAGCTATGAGACCTTGGGGGAAATCATCTCACGTGTCTGAATCTCATTTCTTTCCCTTGGAATAAAAAGGGCAGAATACGATGCTCTAACATTTTATGGTCTTGTGACCAACCGACTCACTGATTGATTCAGCAAACCTTGGACTTTATAATATTTTCATTCTAAATGCAATGTTGAAGGGCAAACTTTCATCAGCCTGGTTTACGTGTTCAGTATTGAGGCAGCATATTCTATTCCATAAGTCAGTATTAGATTCTCTCCTTCCCCTCCCAAGGCAGCAGAGGGAGCACTGGGGTGGTGTATACACCTGATTCTACAAGGTCCCCAATACCTTAAAACAGAACAAATGACATCGCTTGTCAGAAGATTTTTTAAAAAATCAAGAGTGGTTTCCTTTGTGGTGCAGGAAAGCTTCCCAAGTAAGTGATAGAGAGCAGAGTTGAAGAAAAAGGAAGCCAACTTTCTTCTGTTATAGTCCATCCTCTTCTAATTTTCCTATTCTGAAAAATCCCTTGCAAATCCACAGAAGAGTTTTCAAATCACTCTAGATGAGAATCCTCCCAAAACAAGTTCCATCCAACTTTAAGGTGGCCAGGAAGTGATGAATTAAGATACTAAATATATGCTACGTTACATAACCCTTGTACAAAATGGTAAAAATGGCCATCCTATGTGATTGCCGTGTGTGTAATACTTTAATCTTATAAACTTCATGAGTCAGTACAAGCTATACACATGAAATCACAGTTTTTCCCACTGATACTGGGCTAGTGAAGTTTGAAATTTGAATTCTTCATTAAGAAATTTCAAAAATATATCCTGCATTTCTTCCCCTAAACTGAAATCTGATTCCTCCTTATTGGTTTCTTATGATAATCGGTCAATCACAAAAGGTCATATCTTTGTCTTCAGAGACTTATGGAAATATTAGAAGCTCTGGGAGTTAGGGGATGCTAATGATCTCACTTCCAAACAGGTCAAATAAAAGTATACAATATTTTGAGCCAAGGATTGTAATTGAGAGAAATAGCTAAGTGACATTCACCCAGTCAAGTACAAACTATTTACTAGGTATATTCTTTGTATAAGGCACTGGACCGGATGATACAAAGCTCAATCAAACCCTGTCCCTCCCTACTTGGCTACTTCAAGTAGCCAGCTACAGGCAACACAGTGGCACCCGGCAACCCAGCTACACAGGTGTGGCTGACCCGTCCTCTAGGTAGCTCTCCATCTCCAGGTTGGTGGCCTTCTCCTGGTGGAGGTACCTCTCACTGGATTGGAGAAGTACTTCTTGACCGCGCGTTGTTGGCAAATTCTTCACGACAGCTGCCCAGCTGCATCTTCACCCGTCAGACATCCCCGTTGACCTCTGTCACTGTCACTTTCTCCAGCAGGTGTTCATGAGCAAGGAGCCACTACTACTTCAAACTTAGGAGATTGGCCAGATGCTACATCCCCACAAATGGCTGTGCAGCTGTAGGCAAGGGTTTTAACCTTTCTGAGTAGCCGTCTTCTACTTAGAAAAGAGGATAATTGTATTTCTCAGGGCTTTGGCCAGGTTTAAATGAAACAATGCATTGATGTCACCCAGCATGACTCCTGAAGAGTAAGCAAACTCAATAAATAGCTCACTTTGTTGTGCAGAGGACACAGAGGACAATTCCTATAGCTATAGGACCAAGGGCTCCAGGCTTTTTCTCCTGCCTGTAATGTCTTCCACAGTTGAGTTATAGAATGAATCTGGAGAGGACTGTTGCTTTTATTCCCTGCTCCACACACACAACTTGCTGGATCCATGAGGACATCGGATGCCAAGCATCGCCCATGTTTCCATTCCCCACTGTGATTTCTTCAGGTTTCTTGCTGTCATTGTCTTTGCTGCCAAAGGACAAAGAAAAAGTGAGCGGTCAGGAAACAGTGAAATTGAGCTAGGCTCTTTCACCCTAATGACATGCTCTGTTTTCTTTAAAACTTAACAAAAAACAAAACCTCTCTTGCCTATAGCTCCCCTTACCCATCTTTGATCTTCATGGACGGTGCATGTTCGAAGTCCCCACTGTAGAAGCTGAAGGGTAGGCTTAAGTGAGGGTTTTGGACCTCTGGTGTCTAAGCTGAAGTGTGTCTGGAAGGATGAGTGTGGTCCTTAGAATAGACCTTTTGTGTTATGTTCTCTCTGGACTGGAACTGCAGTGATCTCCATGGCAAGGGCAAACCCATGGTGAAATGTTGGGATGGCCGCATTATAGAAAGTAACGCTTCTCCCTCTTCTAGACTGCAACTAGAGTTAGGGTGTTGTTTTATGACAGAGTCCAGCCCTCACGCTAGCAGATGGCTAGAGTTGTTTTCTGCCTCACTTGCTGCTGACACAACCATAATCCGGGGTGTTAACAAATGACCCAGCCCTAGTTACACTTCCCTTGCAATGGTTCTTTATATAACCTTGAGAAGCAGGTTGGGTCCTCAAGCGTGGTTCTGAGCAACGGTATTCATCACAGTTTTTGTTTGGTGGGGAGCTGAGCGGGGACGGGGGGAGGAAGTACTAAGTTAGAAACCAAGCTGGTAATGTTTGTGAGGTTGCATGCACATTTATCTTGGCTATGTTAAAAAAAAATAACAAACTGGTGTGACTTGCTTTTGGTTCATCTTGACTCAACAGGTATATTTTTATGTGAAAGGTTTATTTTTTTCCCCCATGATTTGAAGAGTGAATGACTTCCCAAACATAGCCAGGAATGCAGTCACAAGAAAGGCATGACTCGAGAGGAAGAGGAGAGGATTGAGGATTGGGAATTATGGGTTGTGTTTAGTCTCACTATTGATTTAACCTCTGAGCAAGTTACTTAACCTCTTGTTCTCAAGAACTCTTCTCCACCTCTTGTATAATAGTTCTTGATTAACAGATGTTTTAACAACATTAAAAGAAAAATTGGCAAGGCGATCGGCTGACTTCAAATCGATTGGCCCTGTCCACAAGCACAGCTCAGAGCCATCAGACCTTAAAAGTAATGACATGACAGGACTCAGAGCTGATGCTGGTGTTTTCCAACTTTCTCTGTAAAATCTTTGCTGATTTGTAGTACGTTATGTTTCCCTCTCAGCAAATCATGAGCATCAGGAGTGTGTTTCTATGTCTTGCTAGGTGTCCCATCTTCCTCAGACTCCTATGAGGCAAACAATAATAGAGAAGATTTCACGAGTGGCCTTCTACATGCCAAGTGCCCCTCTAATAGTGTTACATTTAGTGATCCCTCCCAGCCTCATAAACAACTTACAAAGTAGGTGTGGCCGAGGAAACTGAGACACAGAGAAGAGAAATGACTTGCCAAAGTTCCTCAGCTAGCGAGAGATAGAGCTAGGGTTTGAAACAAGAAAGTGTGGGATCTCTACACTCATCTACAACACTGTACTGCCTCTCTAAAAAGAGAGTGGCCTTCAACAGGAAACCACAGCAGGGTCACATCACAAAGCCAGCCTCCTAACAAGTGACCAAGGGCATGTGCATGTGTTATAGCTAGCATATAAAAGTGTGAAAACCTACAGACTTCAGCATGAGGTAGGCATGAGTTCAAATCCTACCCCAGCCGGTTTTTATCCTAATCTTTCTGAGCATCAGTCTTCTGATCTATAAAATTGGGTGAGTAATGTTACCTTTTTGGTATGATTTTGAAGATTAAATGAGCTAGGGTGCATGAAGCATTAGTTTGGGTTCTGGAGTCCAGGAGAACTCAGTAAATAGTAGATGGGGTGGGAATGATGGTGGTCTGTAGGGGGCAGTCTCACTTCAACCTTGGCTGGACAGCACTGAGCCTGGATAAAGTAGGACTGATTGGAGTTGGGATCAGAAGTTTTAACCACCACCCCGTCTCCGCTGCCATCGAGGAGAATGGAGCTAGAGCCACAAGGATGCACTCATCATTGTAATACTCACATTTGGCGTGTTCCCTGTAAGCAGTGTGCTCAGAGGGACCCCCTGGGGGCCCCTGAAGCAAGTTTCCTTCTCCTTCACTTAGCAATTACATATGAGCTTGGGTCAGCTGGCTCTAATGGAAGGATTTTAAAGAGCAGGTTTGCAGCTTCTCTCCAACCTGAGTCCATCTTCCTTTCCCACAGTCAGTAACTTTCACTTTATTTTTTATGGCGGTGGAAGGGGGTAAGGCTGGGGAAGGGGGAGGCAATGTTGCTTAGCAGCGAATCTCAGAGCTGCCATGCGCCTTTGTGTTCTTCCAAGCCCGGCTTTTTGTCGCTCGGTCCGATGGAATCATACTGGCGTTCTCCCTTGTCCAAAGCCCATGGGTCAAGTGGAGGCGTGTGCATGCTTCATAAAAGAGTCCCTGTTCCCGCCTGGAGGATGCTTGCCGCTGGGTTTGTTTAACGGACACTTCATGCTGCAAATTCTCCAGTGCAAATCACCTTTTGTTTCTTTTATCCCTGGCAATAACGAAGGGCTGAACTGGAGCTTCAATAATTCTTTCAATGAATCCATGAAGCAGACTCTTTCATTATGGATGTTAGAGGAATGAAAATAATCCGCACAAAGCCACATTTCATTCACAAAGTTTTAAAAGAAGTGAGGGAACTGCCAATGAGGGAACAGTTAATTTTGTTTCTGGAGGAAAATGGGGAAGGGCAGATGAAATATGTTTCAGGACTTTCAAAAAGATTTCTGGTGGGAACATTCAACAACGGAGTAAAACATTCCCTGGGGAAAGACTGTTATTTGGGTGTGTGTTCTTCCTGCCTTTGAGAGCTAGAACTTACGACAGAGACAGATTTTGAGAATGGCATTTCTGTAAAGGCTGTGGAAGCCACTTAGCATGTCATAATATTGTCTGTTTCTTTATGGCTGAACCTATGCAAAGTTGGCTATTTAAACCATCTTTCACCTGTTTCAATGCCCCTTTCATCCTTCCTACTGTTTTCTTACTCCCAGTGTGCTTTCTCATTATTTACTTTTGTTTTTAGTTGAATTAAAAACGAATTTTTGTTGATTATCTATTTTATATATAGTAGTGTGTACAAAATAGATAACCAACAAGGACCTACTGTAGAGCACAGGAAACTATACTCCATATTTTGTAATAACCTATAAGGGAAAAGAATGTGAGAAAAATAGATACATATGTATGTATAACTGAATCATACCTAAAACTAACACAACATTGTAAATCAACTATGCTTCTAGTTTTAAAACTCTAAAAACAAAAACAAAACAACAACAGAAACGAATCCTTGCCAACTTATGAGTTTTTTTTAGAAGCAAGGAATTTGAAAACTTTCTCTTAAATGAAAGACTTAAGACTTACGAGGATGAAATGCCTGGCCTGGATTGGTACCTCAGCATCTTTCATTTAGTCAGTGCTCCTTTCACGATACCAGACTGAGGATGTTCTGTTTGATTAAAAACGATGGGACTTTGGTGGTGTTACAGGGAAATGAACTCTGACTCAGTATCATGATGAAGATATCCCTCCCTGCTAACATCTGGAGCTGTCAGCAGGCTGCCTCAGGAAGTAGCAAACCCATAGGTAGGTAATAGAGTCCCCACAAAGGCTGTGAGAGCTGCTGTTTGAGTTGGGGAGGAGAGGAGCCTCATTCCAGCTGAGGGTCTGCAATGCTATGTATGCTATTTAGGTGTAACCTGGGAATTCTAACTAAAGAAGTGAAATGACTCTCAGTGGTATATGTGTGTGTTAAAAGTGGACTGCTGAAGACAGAAAAGACTTCAGAAGCCAAAAGAAAGAAACCATAAAGGTATAGTAACAACAGGAACTGAACCTTCTTGAATAATACTCCATAGGTACTAAACACCTGTGACCACCATTTGTTCTTAGTTCTCCAAGGACCATGTAGTGGTTGACTTCAGTCAATTACTACATCTACTGAGCCTCAGTTTCTTTGTAAAAGGCTCATGTTGACAGCTCCTAATACTTTACAAACTCAAAGGCATTTTTATCGTCATGTTAGTTTTATTTATTAATCTATCACTAAGCACATATAACCTAAAGATTCCATTCATTCTTCTGACATTAAATTGCACTATTAGGGTGCTAGAACAATTGGATGTCCATATGTAAAAAAAAAAAAACAAAAAATGACCCCAGACACAGACCATACATCTTTCGCAAAAATTAACTCAAAAATGAATCATGGGCCTAAATGTAAAATACAGAAGTATACAACTTCTAGATTAAAACATACAAGAAAATCTATGTGACCTTGTATTTGGTAATGAGTTTTTAGATAAAACACAAAAAGCATAATCCATGAAAGAGAAAGTTGATAAGCTGACCTTTATTAAAGTTAAAAGCTTCAGCTCTGCAAAAGAAACTCCTAAGAAGAAGCAACCTAAATGTCCATCGACAGAGGAATGGGTATAAAGAAGATGTGGTGTGCATATATATATATACACACACATACATAATAGAACATTAGCCATAAAAAAGAATGAAATAGTGCCATTTGCAGCAACATGGATGGGCCTAGAGATTATCATACTAAGTGAAGTACGTCAGACAAAGAGACAAATATCGTATGATATCACTTATATGTGGAATCTAAAAATAAAGATACAAATGAACTTATTTACAAAACAGTCCCACAGTCATAGAAAACAAACTTATGGTTACCAAAGGGGAAAGGGGTAGGGAGGGATAAATTAGGAGGTTGAGATTAACATATACACACTACTATATAGATAACCAACACAGGGAATATAATTCCCTGTGCTACATAGTAATGTGTGCGTGTGTGTGTGTGTGTATATATATATATATATCTGAATCACTGTGCTGTACACCTGAAACTAACACAATATTGTAAATCAGCTATACTTCAATTAAAAAAATGGCCGCAAACAAATGGGCAAAACATTTGCAAAACACATATCTGATAAACGACTTATGGGCAAGAGCTCTGAATAGACAACTCACCAAAGAAGATATGCAGAAGGAAATAAGCATATGAAAAGGTATTCAACATTATCTGTCATTGGAAAAAGATGCGTTAAAACCAGTGCTACCGCTACACACCTGTTAGAATGACTGAAATCCCCAAACCTGACAGTATCAATTGCTGAGGAGGAAGCAAAGCAACAGGAACTCATTCATTCAAGCGGGAATGAGAACTATTACAGCAATTTGAAAGATCGACTATGTGGCAGTTTCTTTCAAAGCTAAATAGAGCCTTACTGTATGACCCAGCAACCATGCTCCTAGGTATTTACCCAATCTATTTGAAAATGTACATCCACATTTGAAAACCCTGCAGGTGAATGTTTAAAGCAGCTTTATCCATGATCATCAAAAGTTGGAAGCCACTAATCTGGTGTACAGAATTAGGTGAATGGAGAACTGTTCAGCAATAAGAAGAAATGAGCTTTCGAGTCATGCAAAAACATTGATGAATCGCAAATGCATGTTGCTAAGAGAAAGAAGCCAACGTGAAAAGACTACATATTGTATGATTCCAATTTCGTGACATTCTCCAAAAGGCAAAACTATAAAGACAGTAGACAGATTAGTGGTTGCCAGGGGTTTAGGAGGACAGAGGAGGGTTTAATGGTGAAGCACAGGGGTATTTTAAGGTGGTGTGTTCTATACGATACTTTAACGATAGGTACATTATATGAAGAACAAATATTTTTTAAGCACACGCCATCTGCAAAGCGTCTGCTCAAAAACTATTTGTTGAATGTTTTGGTCTTCAGTGAGCTTGGTAGTGTGCCCTTATAAAGAAGATATGGGATTCAAGGGTTTAGTAGATTTTCATTTTATAGTCTCCATATGCTTCTATATTATTGAAAACAATTTTTAAGAATGTATTTATATGTTATATATATTAAACACAAAATTTATTATGTAGCTTTTTATGGTGGTAAAGCACATTCATTCTATTCCACGTTTCTAAGTGATTAACACCTCCCTATTCCCCTTTCTCCTTTTAGATTCTCTTTGAGGGTAAGGATCTTATCTTTGAATTATTTACAGCTTTTAGCACAGTGTTCTTCATGTACTTAGGTGCTCAGGAATATTTATTTAAGTAAATATTATGCCTTAATTTCTAAGAAAACATAGTCCTGGTTTCAAATCTCAGCTCTACTCTTGGGCAATGTATGTAACCTCTCTGAAACAGTTTCATCAACTATTGAATAAAAATAATAGTGCTTAATTTGACTTATGAGAATTTGAAAAGATTCTTAGAATGTTTAGACCAATTCCTAATATAAGTTAGGAATCCAATAAATGGTCTTGAAGAAAGTAATGACTACAGATTGGTAAAAAGAGATTGTATTTCAATTAATCAGGAAAAAAAAAGGCTGAGTAACCAGAACAAGAAAGATGGTAGGTGGTATGGTGAGGAGGTGGGATGGCTCATCATTCAGCACCTATTGGCCATGATCTTGCTTTCTAGCATCCCATTGGTTGCTTAGGACCAAGTTTCAGCCGGTCTATCTGCATTATTGTAGAATGGCTGTAATTGTTGGGAAATACCTCTTCTTAGGTGTTGTTGACATTGGCGATAATACCCAAGAAGTAGATGTGCTTGACCTTCTATTCATCTTATTTTCACAGCCACCCAGCAAGTGGAGTAGGACTTTTTATAGACTCTTGCACACAGATTGGAGGCTCAGTGCTATTTGTTGATTGATCCATTCCTGAGATTGTTCCAAAAGACCAAGACAACCTAAGAAATTGTTATTTAGACACTCTTCCATTCATCAGTTGAACTTCAGGGATTCACATTAGCAAGCTCGGAAGTGAACATGAATGGTTTGTAGTCCTCAGAGCACATGTCATTATACTTTGAGAGAACATTCTATTCCACTATTTTCTACAGATCCAAGGCATGGAGCTTGTATCTTCATGTAGCAGATATCACTGTGTTTTGGGCATTTTGACATTTTGTTACTACTACAACTTAAGGAAATAGAAATCAAAACCAATGAAGTACACCTACCTACTATGGTATGTACCTATCATTCTCTTTCTCCTACTAGACTGTAAGATCGTGAAGGCCAGGGACCATATTTATTTTTGTGTCCACCCCCTCCAACACCTAGCGCAGAACTTACAACATAGCAGAAGCTAAATCAATATTTGTTGAAATAAAATAAGGTAATAAAGGTCCAAAAGCTCCTTCACAAATGTAAAGGAGGCTTAAAAACCTTAGAAACGTAATAATGTTTTAACAGTGGAAAACATGACAAACTTTTAGAGTTTAAAAAATATAGTTTTGGAAGTGAACAGAGTGGACTGTTTGAAACCAAAGGGAAAACTCACATTTTTTTTTTCATGTTTACATAGTATAAACAAATGGAACATCCTATTTTCAGTGTGAATTTGAAAAAGAATGTTTATTTAACATTCAGTCACCTACACTTCACTGACAGAAAAAGAAAAGATTAATAGGGTACAGGAATTTATTTGGTATCTGTAAAAGAGAAATGTCTCTTAAAGTCAAGATCACATACTAAAGTTGAGTCAAATGGGAATCTGCAAAAATATAATTAAAATATACAACATTTATAAAGAGTAAGCAAAATATGAAAGCATCCATGAGTTGTGTCTAGGAAAGACAAGAAGGACAAATCATAACACTTTAAGGAATCTTACCTTTAATAATAAATAAATGTTGATTTTATTTTATTTAGTTTTTGCTTTTCCCAGGGTATTGATAACAGTTGATGATTAGGTTTCAGGCAATGAGGCTGTAAAAATTAAATGAGCAGGACCCTCAAATGACTCAGTGGCTAATCCTTCATTATTATCCATTTTGTAATGGGTGATACATTTAACACATTTAGTAATATGCTCGGGAGGCACATTTAAATGCAAGAGTTTGGTGAAGCAATTTGAAAAACATGAAAATATTTTTATTAGTGATAAATTTGCTTAAATTCCAGTTGATCAAGTGGAAGACAGGGTCTAGCTCTACATGCAATATGTGTTTACATTATAGTTTTTTTTTCTCATCTACTCCCACTTTAGTATTTGTTTTGACTTTTAGCACTCCACGAGGAAGTTTTTAAAGAGCAGTGGGAAATTTTAAGTGTCTTCTGCTGTAGACAAATAGATTGTGGACTGATGCAACCAAAGTTTGGAGACTAGCTTCTCTGGGCCAGGATACTCTACTAGGTGAGGACCTTGAAATGAACCAGACTCTTCTCTCAGGGATCTCATCGTCTGGTGTGGAGACAAACTTGTAAAGGTAGAATTGAGTTCAGTAAGAGTGAACCGGTAGACTTCTATAGATGGGCACGCAAAGCAGATGGAACTGAAAGTGTGTAGGCATAGAGGAGAGCAGCTGATGATCATAGTGTATCTGGACAGCCACAAGCCATTCAGTGTTGCTGGAACATTAAAAGCAAAGAAAGAAAGGGTTGGAGAAGAGGGTGCAGGGGCAAGTAGAGGACCAAAAAAAAAAAAAGTTTTGGGGGCCTTTAAAAGGAGATTGGGTGATAATCTGTAGAATCTTGCTACTGGAAATGTGGTTGCCGGACCCCAGCATCAGCATCACCAGGGTAAATGTTTCCACCAACATTTCCAAATGTTCTATGTCTCGTATTATAAAGGAGGTGGGGAATGACAGTGGAAATAATGGAAATAATTTTAGCTAATTAACCCACAGACTCTCAGAGTTAGAAAGACTCTCAGAATTCATCTAAATGCTTTCTTCAGATCCTGAGTGAAAGCTTACAGTGTCAGAGTCTTTATTACCTACTAAGTAGCCAATTTCATTATCAAGACACCGTATTTAATTGTTTGAAAACTCTATTTTATCGGGATAAGTTATGGCTAAATTCCACTTTCTTGAAAGCAGATGTGCCAAATTTATTTTCATTCAATTCAACAAATATTGTGCATTTACTAAGTTTAAGGTGTTGTTCGTGGCCTTCCAGGATGATCAGTAGGTCAGGGTCTCTGACCTTGATATCTTCACAGAGGTAAGACAAGTTCCCAAATGACCACAAGAGAGATGAAAATATGTGCCATTAGAGAAGTAATAATGTGCTGTGCTCTTTTTTGTTTAAAAATGAGGTGCCAGGACTCATATCTCAATAAATTATGACATGTGTCTCCTACACCCCCTCCCCAATGCTGTTTACATTGGAATGTCCACATGTTTTCCCAGCCAAGTGAGTCAGTGAAGATGGAAATACTAATTTATTTGACTGGACACACTCTGCTAGCTTATACTGTCAAAAAACTCCCTGGTTGTTGTAATGATACTACCAAACTCTGTATAGCACTTGAGTTTACAAATCACTTTTAATATGTTAGCTCATGTAATCATTGCAATGACTATGTAAGGTAAGTAGTAATGTTCTCTTCCATTTACATATGAGGGACCTAAGACTCAGTTTAAGCAATTTACCCAAATTATACAGCAGGGAAGTGGTGAGCTAAGACATCCAGGTCCTAAGACTACAGATCTCAATTAGAAGAGCAGAACCTCTGTGGATGCAGTGGGGGAGAAATTATACATGCTTAGAGAGGGAAGATGCAGAGAAGAAGCAGTCTTTAAGGATTGATGCAATTTCAGTACAAGGAGATGGAAGGAAGGCATCCTAGGTAGAGGACGTGGCAAAGTTCAAATTATGGATACAGGAAGTGCAGGATGTGCTCATGTAAGAGCCATGGTTCCATGTATGGGTTTGGGAATCACCTGTCCAGAAGAGGTGGCTGACTCTCTAAGCACTAATAAAAATCCCAGGGCAAGAAAAAAAAGAGAGAAGAAAAGATGCCCATGAACATAGCCCTGGGACCGCCTGTGGTTAGTAGGTGAGAGGTGTAGAAGGAGATACCAAATGAGAAACCAAAGGAATGGCCAAAGAGTTAAGATCATTTGAAAGGATTATAGAAACCAAGGGAGGAAAGACTTTCAAGAGAGAGCATATGGTCATTACGGATGGTGACTGAGGACAGATGTGTGAAAGCCCAACCTTGATGAGCTTGGGGAGAGGAAAGCAGTGACTATAGAATTCAGAATTTAAGGAGCAGGTGGGTGAGAAGGAAATGAAGGTCAGGAATGGGGTGAGGAAGACCAAGGCAAGTAAGTTTCCTCTCTCTTGGAAGGGGCCCTTCAAGACTTAATGACAGTTCTCAAATCTTCTCCTTCCCTTTGTCAGGCAAAATGCCCTTAATTAATTCAACTGATTGTCATAAGCTTTCCAGACAGTCACGATCGTATTTTCCTTCTTTAGGAATTGTTGGTTTATGAGTTGTCCTTCTTAATGTTTGGGATCTAATAACTAACTCTGTACCCCATGTAAATGGTTAGTTGGACATGGAGTAGAAGGCAGCTATCCTATGTTTTGTCTCCTACACTGTGTTTTTAACCACAGCCCCAATTTAAATTAACCACGTTTCACTGTTGATTGATTGAGCTTGCAGTCAGTTACGATTCCATGTCATCCACATCCTGTACTTGCCAGCTGTTGCGGGAGACAACCCAAACGGGAGAGGGACACTGGAGCCGTGGGGTGGAGAGGACACGGGACTGGCGTCCAGAAATCTACATTTTAGCCTGGACTTTGACACATGAAATCTATGTTCTTGGGAAAGTCAGTCGATTTCTCTCTGGGCTCCAGAGGGAGCTAGACGGGATGATTTCTAAGCCTCTTTCAAGCTCTAAAAATTCTGAAATTAGTAAACAAGAACAAAAAAAGATGTTCATTAATTTGCTACTCAGATATTTATAGAACTCAACTCTCTGCCAGACACTGCTGGATTTTAGAATGTAGTGGCACACAGGACAGAGGTGGTTCTCATCCGCGGAGATTATAGTCTCACGGTGACATTTTGAGACTAAAAAGTACTTGGTCAAATGCAGGGAAGAATGAAAGGAGTCACATGAATATCAGTAGCTTCCATGACATACATGGCTTACTCTTGCCCTACCTTTCACTGGAGGCCTTTCAGGTCTTTGCAAGCCCTTCTTCTTCTCCTTTTGGGATGTTTTCATGAGGTGGACCTACAAATAAGTCCTGTTAGTACCTCTCCTGTTCCAGCCCTCATGGTGATGTCCACTGCCAAGGCCTCTGTGCCTGGGATGCTTGGTGGAAGCACCGCATGGCTGCCTGCAGTGTTCACCGCTGATCCATTTCCTGCCACTACCCCCCTTTCCTCCTGGCTATCCCTGCCCCCTCTGCAGGTGCTTTTGTCTCCCCTGGTATAGCCATTGTCCTTGCTGGGCACTCTTGCTGGTCCGTATAACTGATACTCCGAGACTTGAGGGAGCCAGAGCTTCCACCTGGTGAAATGGGAAAGCAGACTTCTATGCTCTATTAGAGGAGTTTTTAGCTCCACGCCTTTTTTTTTTGTTTTTTACTTAAAGACTCCCTCCACTGAGTGAAACCTGAGTCAGTACTCACTATGCTGAGTATAGAATTGTTCTTTATTTCTTTGATATCCAAGGCTCTGGGACTAGACCAAGCTGAGATGAACTCTCTCTCAAAAGGCTTCTCCATCCCTCACTGAGATAGACCCATCGTCTATCAGACATGCCTAGGTCTCACAATTTAGTGTCACGCTGGGATCTCTGCTACTCACACACACACACTTACACACACATATACATTCATGCGTAAATATGCATACATGTGCCTATCAAGTACTTTCATTTCCTTACAAAGAGCATACTTCTTTAAAAGGAGCCAAATATTTTTAATATAAAAGAATGATAAAGTCATAATAGACAACTATATTCAGAATTCCACTTCTCTTTCCCCAAGAAATACATGGACTGAATTTCAGAAATAACTTGGGAGTTGAGAGACAAAAACGTTTTGAGGAACCAGCTGCCATCGGTGTGGAGTACATTGAGAAAGACAAAAATGGGTGAGGAAGAAAGAGTGGACATTTAAGAATGCTTGCTATGCGTTAAGTATAAACCTCCCCATTTCTTGTGTATTTTCTTGAGATACAGAGTAAATATTTGAAATTCTTTCAGTTACGTATACAATATAAATACTGATATAAATTCTCCCGATTTTTTGAGTTTACATTTTTCAGAGACCGGGCCATGGGGTATGTGTTTGCTGTGGTGAGAGGGTATGGTGCACTCAAATATATCTGAGTTACACTAAGGATACCATTAAAGCACTGCGTTGAATATTTTTTTTTAATGGGGAATCAATTTGCATGGGTCCAAGCTATCCTATTTTTTCTTCTCTGTAATATAGCACATGTTGGTGAGACTTCTAGCCAGGGAAAAGAGAAACTTCTCAAGTTTGTGAAACAATAAAAGCTTACTTGCCCACAAAATAATTTAGTTTATTACCTTGATCTTTTTTGTCTGTAATTAAAGTCATGGAACCAACTGTGGGTATCTGCTGTACATCTGCATTTCAGGGTTAGGGTGAAGAATGCTAGAAAAGGAGTGAACTTGGAGCCAGGTAAAGACATTCTGGGTAAGGATCATGGATCAAAATCAGAGCTGTTTCTCATCCACCAGTTCTGATCATTATTTCTGTTTTGTAGAGAATTAACTGAGACTTCAGTGTAAAGAGAGCAGAGAGAAGTGTTCCCAGCATTTCTTTAGCATCATGGAGACTGGATGGCCTTTTTTTATACAGATAGGAGTGGTGAATTGGAAATATTACGTCCAGTCCAGTAGTACTTGGGTAAAAAGAAGAAAAGCCGTTTTTTTTTTTTTTCTTTGCGGTACGCGGGCTCTCACTGTTGCAGCCTCTCCCGTTGCGGAGCACAGGCTCTGGACGCGCAGGCTCAGCGCCCATGGCTCACGGTCCCAGCCGCTCCGCGGCATGTGGGATCTTCCCGGACCGGGGCACGAACCCGCGTCCCCTGCATCGGCAGGCGGACTCTCAACCACTGCGCCACCAGGGAAGCCCAGAAAAGCTGTTTTAGTTTAGGTCCAGAGCAGATACCAACACAGGATGAGGAAGCAAGAGATTTATTGGTGAAAAAGGTGAAGAAGGCAGAGGAGCTCAGAAAAGCCATCAGTCTGTAACTTGGACTCTCCCTAGTGAAGGAGAAACAAGACCCATAGTTTCGATAGGAAGAGTCTCAGACCATAGTGCAATGCTAAGAAAGGTTTGGCCAGACAGTGGGGTGTCTTTGAGCAGAGGTCACCTGTCAGACGGGCTCTGCATCTCTCAGGAGTGGACTTGCTTTGGTATCTCTGCTGTGCTCAGTCACTGGCTGGGAGCACCAGTGGGCAACAAGGATGTGAATTCAGAGGACAGCATCTGGGGTCGTCTGTCCATTAAGCTCTGCAGCAAGGGATCTGAGTGGCACATCTTTATGGCCTCCAAAGAGCTAATGTAAATAGTAAGCAAGGGGGAAGAAAGACACTCCTGCCCTAATTAATATCTTCATCTTGGTTCAGAATACAAATGGTACCCTGACTTCATATTCCTCTTAGCTAAGCAACTCTCTTTAGAAAAACCTGGGTAATAAGGTTGATCTATATAAACATTTGCTAAGTAAACAATGAAAACAGTTGATTTCTACCACTGCATGTGTACACAGTCATCTTCTTCCCTTTTTTTCTTAAAATTCTCCTCTAGCTGCTCAACTCTCTCCCTGAATTCTTGGCGTGAGTGAGGGTTTCATTTTACATGTCAAATTTAATGCATACACACACACAGGTGCACAACTTGAAGACTATGCGTTTCTCTGTGTCATTAGGAGATGTGATAATAAAGTGTCCATTCCCCTAGGAGCAGAGCACAGCACAGAGGATTCCACCTCTTCTGTTTCACGTGTTCTTTCATTATTTAAGTGTAGATCTGAGTCACAGCTCTTATCAGTGTTCTGAAGCCTAGTGTCTTTTGAATTCTGGAAATTGTACTCTGTTCCCCTTTTGATAGGAATGGAGTAGGATGGTCTTAAAATGTTTGAGAAAAATCAGGGAGGAGAGAGTTGGCTTTATATTTCGGGGAAGTTATTTAAGTTTCTTGAGTTACTTGGCTGTTTTTCCATCTTACATATGCCAAAGGAGATGTCTCAAAACCCACATATTTTCTCTTCCCTATACTTATGAACGCGATTTATTTCCTCATCTGAAAAGATAAGAGCTTGGTGAAGATGGTCTTTAAGTTCTTCTTAGCACCTTCATTTCAGCAACCATGTTTCTGACAAGTGATGGAAATGCCGCAGCTTAGCTATAGATCAAGCCCATATTACACACAGTACATACCCTCTGATGGAATTCCTGGTGTTACCTTTTCTTTACTTTTTCTTTACCCACTAGTACTGTGAGGGTAAACTTCTCTACTTGTTCGTTTGTTTTACTTATTTTTTTGTAAAGGAATCCTTGTCTCGTCAAGGTAGATATCCATCTACCTTAAAGATAAAGTAGATTATTTTTTAAGCATAACTTTTTCCCCCCCTCCTGTAAAGGTTTGCTAGGGTAATAGAATTTCTTTTCATTGACATTCTGGGACAGATCTTTAAATTCAACTACATCTGGTCACCTTGTCTCAAACCGTATTATAGCTCTTTCTCTAAATCAGACCTGAACTAAGTAGGAACATCTGTACCAAGAATTATGAGGCCCAGCTGAACATTTTGGACCAGCATGTCCCATCTCACTTCTTTCTGCTTTAACCTTTTAGCAATTATCTTTACAATCCTTAGAAATAATAATTAAAGTTGGTAGAAGAACAAACAGAATCCTAAAATGGATTTCAGCTCCAAACACCAGGTATATATAAATGTCAGTGGCTTAAATATGATTATAAGAATGTTTTTATGAACTCCCCCCACACCGGTCTTCTTGAGATCATGTTTAGCCTTTGCTTCAGGGAGTCTAACGCTGCTAATCAGCTTGCATAGTTGGCAGCCTTTAACTGGGACACCTGAAGGTACTTTAAGACTTGATTTTCCCAGACAAACTGGCTGTAGAAGTAGGTATGAGTATAGGTCTAGGGGCATTGTGAAGTCTCTGTCTACAAAGACTTAGTCACTCCCCAACACAGCCACTGAAAATACTTTCAAAGTTAAGCAGATGGTTTTCTAAGTGGACCCTTGAAAGTGGATTCTTCAGTGACACTGCCTCCTCGCTCTCTGTACAAATCTGTGAATGTGTGCAGACAGAATTGCTGATTCTCAGGCATTATAAGCTGGTTGAGCCTCGTCTGGTGGGTGACTATGAGTTTGGAGACATTTATAAATATTTTGGTGCATATTCTGATATACCTCTGAAATACTTCTCCTTCTGCATTTTAATGAGGAAATGTCTTTCGTGAGATTATATGCTGATAATGTTTTCCTGTCTTTTACAATTGAATTACTCTTCACTTATTTCCCCATCTTACTATATTTGAATATTCCAATCAGGAATGAGGTTATTGGGATTAATGGAAAGGGACCACTGAGAGTAGGTTGGATTTTTTTTTCCATAGCGTTTGAGTCCATTAGAATAGCCAGAGACAGGTTGTCAAGTGATTGATTTCCTTCCAGAAATCAGGGACCCTTGTTCCTTGCCAAATAGAATTTACTCATATCAGGCAAACTCAGTTTGTTACCAAATGTCAGGATCTTTAATCAAGTTGAAAAGATCTATACTTTTATTTCAAATCTACTTCTTAGTTGATTTAATCCCGAAATTTCATCTGGGGCTATTTGCATTTTTGGCCTAAGCTAAATATATCAATATTTTAAGGGCTAGTGATAGGATATTCATCCTTTGGCTCAGTTTCCTTCAAACCAGAAGTTACTTATACTTTCACATTGGGAACAGATTTTCTCTTTCTTCCCTTGGCCACTGGGTAGCTTTGATTTTGGGGATCAGATGGTAATGATATTGGGTGGCAGGGCTACATTGGGGACCTTTGATTGAGTCCATGTAAGGTCTCATTATTTCTCCCTGTTACTTAGCAGCAACTCTCAGAACTGGAGCTGGAGACTTTTTTGGCTCCAAGAAAACTTTCTATTCAATATTCAGTAAACACTGAGTGACCCCCTTGTGCCAGGAACTCATGACCCTGACCCAATCATTTCACTACCCACTGGTATTTAAATATAGGTGTGTATTCAGATAACACAGTGGCCAGTTACTTAAGTTGTTTAAATTATTATTCTAATCCGATCAGAATTTACAGCTTCACTATCTTAATTCTTAGTAAAGTATGAACCAGAATATGGGCATAAATATACTTTGCAAAATCCTTTTGGTAGGAAAAAAAAATGTAACAGTGTGGTTTTCAGTGCTGTACTTTATAAGTAATACTGTAACCTAAATCCTACCCATGGGACAAAAGCTTGGCTGCATTTACGTTTTCACAGAAAAACTAAATGAAGAAAGAAGAACAATAAAATGATAATGTGAGGGCATGTTTGTATGTTTAAACTTCTGTTATTTCTACATCCCTTTCTCTGAGCCTGGAAGGAAATGGCTGCCTCTCCTGGAGTTATAAGAACATTATAGCCGCTTAAAAGCTCTGGTCTTAATCCACTACCATCATCAACATTACAGTTTCTATAGAGATGATGACTCTTCCTTAATGATGTAGAAGTCCAAAATGTGAACCAGTTGCTCTGAATTGTAACTTTCCAAATTGTAGTCACAACTCACAAAGCAAACTTGTAAGAAGTAGGAAATTCTAAGGCGGGGGTGGGGTTATCTTTTCTTACAACAAAATGTGCACGAGTGAACAGGCAAGTCAGAATACTAACCGGTATTCTCTGGATCCACTGAAAGGCAGGTCAAGCCAAGGAGGACGTCTGATGCCAGGTTGTGACGGGTGCAAGCTTGAAGTAGAAGACGAAAGTTATCATAGACATAGTTTCTGACTGTGTCCAAAAGCCAAATGCAAGAACTTTTCTTATTATTCAGTGACTTTTGTTTTAAGCTACCTTTATCTT
This sequence comes from Delphinus delphis, assembly GCF_949987515.2. Lineage (NCBI taxonomy): Eukaryota > Metazoa > Chordata > Mammalia > Artiodactyla > Delphinidae > Delphinus > Delphinus delphis. The sequence continues at coordinate 67,080,406 of NC_082688.1, forward strand.
CTTTTTCCCTCTAATGGGGTAGAGAAGACAGAGTTATTTGAAAACTCCCTTGTTTCCTGTATTTACCTGTGTCCCTCCCTAAAAGCTCTGTAAGGTATATAGAGACAACATACACCACAATAATAAGTTGCTTCCATGCTTTCCTAGATCTAATGAGATTCTCTTTTGGGAGCTGGTATTTCTACATTCCTGGATTCTCCAAGGAGTACTTTGGTGTGCCAACGGGCAGAAAGAGAGTCACTGTTTGAAGCAGGAAATCAGACTGTAATTGGAGAAGCAGTCTTCATCATACGGTACAAATTCTATCTAGCACATGGCAATCTTCATACTTCCTGAGGAGCAGTCCTTACGAGTCTAGAAATCCTATAGAAACAGATAGGTATCTTAGTAATGATGATTTGTTTCTTGCCCTATTCCTCTGGACGAATAACCGGGTTCGAATCTAGCAGAGACTTGAGTTTTTAAGAGACACTGTCTCTGGTCCTTAATCCTAACTTAGCCCCTGGCCACGTACGAAATTCTTCAACTTCTCACATTTCTGTTTTCCCATCTGTGAAACTAACACTGTTGAACCATAAAATGCCATGGGGTGCCAGTTTTGACGCATTTTTATGATATGCTAACTACCTTATAACCGCAAGGGGAGTTTTGACATATCAAATGTAAAGTAACCATATTTTCCAAACCCCAGATCAGGAAACCTCGTCTGACCATCAGAAATAGAATTTTTAAAGTCTTAGTTCTCCTGGAAATTTTCAAATTTCATTCAACGTTTAGTTGAATTCAGGGGCTGGGATTGATAGATCAATGAGCCATGTTCTCTGTTCTCAAGGGACTAAATATTTGTAATAAGTTGGATGTAGTGCTGTCATCAGTGTATTTTCATAGAAAACCAATAAAAGGAAGTCTAAAAATGATGAAAATCTGTTAAAGTTTGAGTTCTCCTTGTTGATATTTTCTGTTGGCATAAATGGACCATTGGAGATGGAACCATGTTCCATGTTAAATATCAGTGCTCCCAGGGTTCTTAGCTCTCATATCTTCTCATTCTCCATACTTTCTCTTGGCACGCTCATCCATGCCAACCATCATCTACTCCCCACATGATGCCAACACTTCCATATCATCTCCAGACAAGTTTCTTTCCTAGGCACAGAACTCTGCTTTCTTTCCCCAAGGCACCTCGTTCTCCGCTTCTCTGGAATCAGATTCCTAATCTAACCCATATACTTGCTTCTCCTCCTCTGTTTTCTATCTTCTTGAAGGTGCTACTCTCCACTCTGCTCTTCTGCTCAAATCCAGACTGAAAATATAGGCAGAGCCTGAGACTTATCCCCTGCACTCAGTTGGCCAAATCTCATGATCATTTCCTTCCCCACCAGCTCCTTGGCTCTTCATAAATTCTCATCTGAACAACTGCAACGATCCGATACTGGTCACCTCATCTCTAGTCTTACCTCCTCAGGGTCACCTGCACACACTTCCAAACTCATAAGTCCAAGCAAGACACAGGCTGCTTAAGTCTATCAGTGGCCATGATTCATGATCTGGCCCCTGCCCACTGTACACGTTCTGTTCCCATCACTTGCTCTCACGTACCTCATGCTCCTGTCATGCTAGATGACTTAAAACATACCAAACAGAATTAGATATCTCAAGCCTCCATGCCTTTTCCCAGACTGTTCCCTCTTCCTGGAACAAGAATCTTCCCTTCCCCACTCCCATTCCCCTTGTTCAGCTAGTAAATTCCCACTCTTCCTCACTTTAAAATCTTTCCAATTCCTTCCCGGGGGAGGTAATTGCCCTTGCTCTATATTCTCATGGCATCCTTTGCTCACCTAGATTTTTCATTTTATTAATTAAGGTAGCTTAACTGCAGTAAGAAATAGTCTCTAAAATGGATAGTGGTTCGAACACGGAAAATTGTTAATTTCTTTTTCTTTTTTTTACACTTTCCATTATTTATTGAATTATAGTTTATTTACAATACTATATTAGTTTTGGGTGTACTACATGGCAATTCAATACTTCCATAGACTATACTCCATTTAAAGTTACTATAAAATAATGGCTATATTTCTCCGAGCTGTACAAGACATCCTTATTGTTTGTTTATTTTACGTGTAGTGGTTTGTATCTCTTAGTCTCCTATCCCTGTTTTTCCCCCTCCTCTTCCCTCTCGTGTTACAGTATTAGGTAAGTGAACAGGTCATGGGGTGGGCTTCTTGCATGCAGTCATTCAGGGAACCAGCTAATGGAGCCTCTGTGACCTTTAACAGTGGACTCCAAGGTTTTCCTGAGGCTCTCTGCATTCCAAACAGACTTGAGGCAAAGGAGCCTGGAGGAGGGAAAGGGGGAGATTTTTATGGGCCAGGCCTGGTGGTATCACCCATCACTTCCACCAGCTAAAACTCAGTCTCAACCACCTTATCTGCAAAGGCGGCTTGGAAATGTACTCTAGGTGTGTGCCAGAGATGATGAGAAGATGGTGGCTTTTGGGAACATCTAGTCATCTCTGCCACATCCACGTACTCATTCGAATGGCTGTGCCCTGAAAGGAAGAAATGTGTGCTGTAGTCAAATATGTGCTATAGTCATGGAGCTCCTGACACATGATAATACTTGAGTAAGTGTGTGTACACATGAATGAATGAAAGAATCAGTAAGATAAAGGACTACTCTGGATTTAAATAATAATTCTAAAATCAGCTTGAAATAGAAGTATAAGATTTATATGTTTATATACCTTTATATATTTATGTATCTCCTTCATTGTAATAGTGTTTGTAAAACACACAAAATATAATTATTATTGTCCATGGTTGATAGATACAGATATTCAAAACTAACTTAAAATTGACCAAATTAATTTGGGTAGTTTAATTTGTCTAATTAGTAATAGCAGTCATGGATAGAAATTAAATTAAAAACAGATATGCACACGATATCTATAGGGGTAAAGTGGTTGTAATTACATTCATCTAACTTATATATATATTATTATCTGTTTCCAGGATTAAATTGAATTTTAGTTTAATGAAGACCTTCTGCCATGGTACATAAATAAAATCAAATACATAAAAGTATTTGATAAGTGGAGCATCTTGGTGAGAATTGTGTGACTTATAAAATGTCAACATTCTTGGGAAAAATAAACAGGCAGAAACTTTCTAAAACAAATACACAGTTAGGATTGAGAATTAAAATATAAATCGAATGCACAAGGTGTTTGCTGATTGCCCTTCATTTTTGTAGTGTTAGTGAATATTCTGTCTTTTTATCTGACAGCTCACTGTCTCTTTTAGAGGATACTTGAGTCATTTTTGTCTATTTCTTTAATCAGTTTAACAAAAAGAAACGTGTTTTCCACAGGCACAAAAGTTCTCACAAAGAAAGTGCACTGAAGTTCATTAGTCTTCTCTTCTGATTGTAGCTTTTAAAAACTATGGCATTGCATGACTAAAGATGACCACCATTTTGAATAATAGAGTTAGATTAAAAATAGCCTACAAGTTTTGGAGAAATAATTTGTAAAATATGAATTCAGTAGTGATCAGCATACATTAGTCTTTTTGAAAACAAGAAAGTAAAAACACATCAATTCTAGGTTAGTTTAAATTTGGGTCTTGATCTTTTCCAGAAGGAGAGTTGCACGAGTGCAGCTAGTCCATATCTAGAACTTGAAGAGCTGTGAGTGGTCCTGAATACCAAGTTCATGAATTTGGAATGTACCCAGCAGGAGGTGGGGAATCCTGCAAGCTTCTGAGCAGGGAAGTTACATAGACAAGATGGGTTGTGATGTATATTTAACTGTAGACTCAAGGAATGGTTGACCCTGATGAGAAAAGAACTAAGAGAAATTAATTTTAAATGTAACAGGCATTAGGTTAGCTGGAAGGATACATTTCCAAGAATTAATCTTGCAATTCTACCTCTACTTGTATCATACTGGTTAATTCTTACAAAGCGGTGTGGGAGAGGAAATAAGATAACCTTTCATTGCACCCTGCCTCTTGATGATTCTATCGTATTTTTCTTACTGCCATAATGAATTACCACAGATTTGATGATTGAGAACAATACAGAAGTATTACCTCACAATTTCTGAAGGTCAGAAGTCTGGCAAGGCATGGCTGGATTCTCTGCTCGTAGTCTCACTGGGCTAAAATCAAGGTGTTGGCCAAAGATGTATTTCTCTAGGGCAGGGGTCATCTTCCAAGCTCCTTCATGGTTGTAGAGCTCATTTTCTTCTCGTGCTTCCCACATGGCCCCCTCCATCTTCTAGCCAGTAATGGCGGGTCAAGTCCTTATCACCCTTGGAATCTCCCTGACTTCCTCTTCTGTCCTCAGTCCAGACCAAGCTCTGTTTTTAAGGCTTCCTATGATTACATTGGACCTGTCTGGAAAATCCAGGATACTAACCCTTTTTTGAAGTTAACAAATAAACTGAATTATATCTGCGAAGTCCCTTTGCCATGTTAAGCAATACATTCACAGAGATGACAGTAGGGAGTGAAGGGCCCAAGATTCTGTCCCCCACAATGATACTGACTGTACTGTATAACAACAGAGGCAGGAATAAAGACACAGACCTACTAGGGCATGGACTTGAGGATATGGGGAGGGGGAAGGGTAAGCTGTGACAAAGCGAGAAAGAGGCATGGACATATATACACTACCAAACGTAAGGTAGATAGCTAGTGGGAAGCAGCCGCATAGCACAGGGAGATCAGCTCGGTGCTTTGTGACCGCCTGGAGGGGTGGGATAGGGAGGGTGGGAGGGAGATGCAAGAGGGAGGAGATATGGGGATATATGTATACATATAGCTGATTCACTTTGTTATACAGCAGAAACTAACACACCATTGTAAAGCAATTATACTCCAATAAAGATGTAAACAAAAAACAAAAACAGAGGCCATTTATATATACATTATAGAAAATTATACTATCCAAAAGACTACGGGTTTAAAATTATTTTAATTTATTATGAACTGTTGCAGACATTCAGGAAAGATATGATGAAATTAATATGATGAACACCCATATATTCCTTACCAATATTACCAATACCATAAAAAGGTATAAAATTCAAAATGTATAAAAGTTGAAAAGTTAAACTAATATGAAGATAATATGGAGATAATATAATACCTATTGTAGTATTCATTATAGATATTATAAATATGGTCAGAGAACTTCATGTGTGTTAAAAGCTTAGGTTTTTATTTGTTCCTTGAGCAGACTGTGCTTATGATGATAGTAATGGCTGTTATTTTTTTAATTTACATTGCTGTGCTTAATTTCTGCTGTACAGCACGGTGACACAGTTGCACATATATTCTTTTTTATATTCTTTACCATTATGGTTTATCACAGGATATTGAATCCAGTTCCCTGTGCTATACAGTAGGACCTTGTTGTTTATCCGTCCTATATATAATAGTTTGCATCTGCTAATCCCAAACTCCCAGTCCTTCCCTCCGTGACCCCCCCTCCCCCTTGGCAACCACGTGTCTGTTCTCTATATCTGTGAGTCTGTTTCTGTTTTGTAGATATGTTCATTTGTGTCACATTTAGATTCTACATATAAGTGATATCATATGATATTTGTCTTTCTCTGTCTGACTTACTTCCCTTGGTATGATAATCTCTAGTCCATCCATCCTGCTGCAAATGGCAATAATGGATGTTATTTATTGAATGCTTATTATATGCAAGTCACTATACGAAGTACTTAAGATGTATTATCTCCTATCTTCTCAGCGATCCAATAGTACTGTTATCTTTCCTGTTTTATGGTGAGTAAACTGAGGCTCAGAGAGGGAGGTGGTAGGAGGCCTGGGTGAAGAGATTATTCTTTGCACTTCTAGGATTTACTTAACAATTTGTTCTTCACCAGAGGAGGTTTGAGTAGCTCAGTGGCAAAATGAGACAGTGAACAGAAAAGGGTTTTAGATTCAGACTGTATTTGAGTGCTGATTTCAACACTTACTAATTCCTGAAACCCTTTCACCTCCAGTTCCTCATTTGTAAAGCGTGGCTAATAACAGACACCTCCTGGGGCTGGTGCAAGATAACACGTGTAAAGAACCTGGTACGTGATAAGCTCTAGATAAAAATTCTCCAGTGCCTCCCTCTAGAGTAGCTCAAGTGCATCTGGTTCTAAAGCCCTGGAATAACTCAGGAAGTCAGAGGCGGGTGCAGACCAGCTCCTCCTTATCTGGTAGATGTGTAGCAGGATGACAGGATCCCCCTAGAGGCTCAGAACCATAGGACCAGAGGCGGATCCCTGTGGGTCCAAGACCCCTATGTGATGCGTACACATGGATATTCCAATGGAATAAGTCTAGGAGCCTGACTACGCTGGACGCGGCCTCGAAGACAACTTATAATCACTGAATTTTGACACCAGTCAATTAAGATGTGCCAACTTAGCAGGAGACTTTCCTGGCATCCATCCAATGAGCCACATGCCAGAATGTTCTAGTGGCTCTCACATTAATATGTATTTCTGTGTGTCATTTTTGATTGCTCTAATCAGACTTGAAATGAATCCAAGAGGTTTCTACAACTCTGAGACGTTACTTCCTCAGTGCCCCCTCCCTCCAGGCTCAGTCTGAAGGCCTAATTCGGCTCTCTTATCTCTCTAGGTATGTGGAGACCAAAGCCAAGGGGCTGTTTTCCTGCGGGAATTTACACTGATTCGAAGAGAGAGCCTTCATGAAGATTTCCTGTCTGACCTCTTGAATAGTCACAAAACTGAAGACCCGGTACAGTGCCTCTTCTATTTATTCTTAGAAACACAGAAGTTCAGTTGCTAATTCTGCCTGTGGTGGTGGTTGGTTTTAGCAAACCTGAAGAGGTTTGGATGGTATTTTCTCGTATCTATTAGCAGGGCAGGGAAGCAGAGTGATAGGGCAGTGGACAGACTGTATGGGGCAACTTTCTAACTTTTCCTGTGTCTGGAGACCTTCAGACATTCTACTCGAGGGTTGAAGTTTGTTTGGGGCAGCATGTGGAGAATTCACATTAAAATAACTGATGTTTTGCCAGCGAGTCTGAATGTGAAATGGTAATGATTTAAATGAGTGAAGAAAAAGGGAGATTTATATGTAAAGCCCAAATTGTTGTATGGGTCAGTGGAAGTGCCACCATCTTCCAATCCTGGCTTCTTTGTGGATATTTTTACTTCAAAGTATTAGTCGTATTTATTTTATGAAAGTTTGTTTCTCTGGTTGTGGTTTTAGAAGAAAAATGAAAGTCTAGAAAATGAGCTCTCAAATGAAAACAAGTGAGTTGGAGATGTCAAGATATAGATCCTGCCCTACTTGCAAATCAAGCTGTGATTTGTAATTTGTACTTGGTGTGAGAATTGGATGGATCATTTCTAAAAGTTCTAAATGTGGCTCTTTGTGGTGATGACCTTGTACTCAGAAGTACCTTGAAATTAGAGGATGCTGTATGCACAAACCAGTGGATTCCTTGTCCAATCGTAAAATGGTAGGATCCCAGAAAATAATGCCTTAGAATACCTCCAAGCAAATACACTTCCTCTACCCTGCCTTCTTACAGCCCTCTCTCAAGAAGGTGTTTTGGCATCTTTATCTCATAAACTTCTCTTCCAGACACTGAGTAAATTAGCTCTCTCAGTAGCCACTCACAGGCTACTTCTTACTGTTTTTGTCATTTCCACCTTCTCTGTGATGGACATTCACATCCTTTTCAGAGCTTGTGCTCCAGCTGTTACCAGCCAGGGTTCTTGGCCTCCTTAATCAATAGAAATTGATCAGAGGTCAGATAAGAAATTTAGGCAAGGCTCTACTGGGGCCCCTGCTGCAGCAGAGGGAAGTGAGAACAAGCAACAGGTTCCCTTGCTAGCTTGCTCGCTGAGGGTGGGGCGAGCTGGTTCCTTATATGACATAGAGGGTAGGGGTGGGGTGTGGCCAGGGGGTTGGGCCAGAGGCGTGGCTTAGGTGGTTTCCCCACCCCTTAGGTGGTGTTGAGTGCAGGGGGCGTGTGCAGTACCTTGCTTTTGTTCCCAACCCCCTGCTTTTGCTCCAGGCTCTTCAGAAGTGGCAGCTGAGATTTTTGGTCTCTTTGTATCTCATAGTCCAGAATTTGCCCCAACTGCACAAGTACGCAGTTATTTTCAGCCCCTTATAGTTTCTTTGTATTTTGTTGCTTGAGGAGGCTTTTGTCCAGGTGCAAGCACTGCAGCAAAGGGTCCCAGGTCGCAGCCTGTCTGACAGCGTCCGTGGGTAGGAGTGGTACTGAAGTTTCCCAAGGGTACTATAATTAATTTTCAAATGCTTCTTATAATATATATTATATATATATATTTAATATATGTAATATATATTAAATATATTTAATGTAATATATATTATATTATATGTAATATATATTAAATATATATTTTATATATATATATTTAATATATGTTATATATATATTTATATATATATAAATATATATATTATATATATATTTAATATATGTTATATAATTATATAGTCGTATATATAGTCGTTATATATATATATTTAATATATGTTATATAATTATATATAATATAATTATATGTAATATATATTAAATATATATTATATATATTTAATATATGTAATATTTAATATATATATATATAAAATATATATTTTTTAAGCTCTGAAAATGCAGAGACTGCCTTTTAAACTTTCATTGTTTGCTCAAGGCAGTTTTGGTGATCTACTGTGGGACACATGCATTGCCACTGAAGTTTTATTACTTCTGAAATGAACGGTATCTTGTAATTATATTTTTATTTTCTTCCATTTGATGTTATTCAGTATCTGAAGTAGGTTAGCTCATTTTGGATTTGGTTTATGCAAAGTCCTGGAAAGTGCTGCTATGAGATACTGTATGCAAACTTCATGAGCAAGTCTAATTATTACATAATTTATACCATAAAGGAAATTGAATAATATGAACTAATTATGAACATAATAGAATTATCAAAGTGGTGCCACTAAAAATAATTTTTGTCACTTGGCAAAAGCATTGAAGGGTGTTCCGAACATTATTATTACAAAGTATTACATTGATTTACATCATAATAAAAATTGCATGCTGGGCTTCCTGGTAGTGCAGTGGTTAAGCATCCGCCTGCCAATGCAGGGGACATGGGTTCAAGCCCTGGTCTGGGGAGATCCCACATGTTGCGGAGCAACTAAGCCCATGCACCACAACTACTGAGCCTGTGCTCTAGAGCCCGCAAGCTGCAACTACTGAGCCTGCGTGCTGCAACTACTGAAGCCCACACACCTAGAGCCCATGCTCCGCAACAAGAGAAGCCACCACAGTGAGGAGTCTGCGCAACGAAGGGTAGCCCCTGCTCGCCGCAACTAGAGAAAGCCTGTGCGCAGCAACAAAGACCCAATGCAGCCAAAAATAATAAATAAATAAACTTATTTAAAAAGAAAACAAAAATCTTTCATGCTGCAGAATTTTCTCAAACCTACTGAGGTCGCAAGTAATTGAGTGGGTGGAAGCATTTAAGCCGAAAGAGAAATTACCGACCAACACAGAGAGTCAGACCTGGAGCTGTACAAGAAAATGTGAGGGAAAAGGAAAGAGCAAAGCTTCCTGAATACCAGAGGTAGTTCAGCCTTCTAATAAGTTTATGACATTCTAACAGTTTCTTTGGAGGGTGTGTCTCTCTATCTGAGAACTTCATTTGGCCCACAGGCTATAAAACTTTTGAAGTGTCACTTTATTTTCCAAATAGACATGAAAAGATGAATCACCATAATCTCTGTGTTTGTCTAAAGGAAAGAGTTCAAACATGAGTTGTTACTTGTATTCATAGCCAGAAAAGTGAAATTCCTTTTGTGCCTCTTTTGTATGTTTCTGCTACATTGGGAGGAAGCAGAATGGTAGAGTCATGAATAAGAAAATTTCCTGGTATGGGTCACAAAAAACACTTCTCAAAGGCAGGTGGGTGAGAGAGGAAAAATGGTTGCGCAATATTATCTGTACACTTGTACCTGCTTTCACGTAGATCCTCCCTAGTAGCCCAATGACATTTATGCACATATTTTACCTCCCTTACCGGATTAGTAGCTCTGTTCCTTGAGGCCAGGATCCATGTAGACTCTCACCTCCGTAGCATCTTCCCCTGCTCTTGCATATGATAAATGCTTAGTTGTGTTAAGTGTCTGTTGATGGAAGAAGCCCACCACGACTATTCTCTATTGCCCTATGGTTAACATTTTTATATTGAAAACATTTACAGGATTCTATCACAGACTATGCATGAAAAGAGTCTTATAAATGAAAATCCTTCTAAATACAAAGTGATTATTGCTAAAATGGTATGAAAGACTTCAGTTTTTAATGAGGTGTTAAACTGTTGGGGATTATTTTACATATGGTCCTTTCAAGCCAGGGTATGTGAATTTGGGGATGTTTGCCTACTAGAAATTTATAGCTGTGGAAGTAACAAATTTATCCCCAATATGTCTAACATTTTGGACAGAGGTAGCATTAACTGTGGGAAACACCTTGTCATACTTCTGGGTAAAATTATTGCCTTCCTCTTTTTAGGTGTTTAATTTTTCTTTGCTTATATTCTTTCTTTATCCTTTCAAATAACTTTTGAAAACCAGAACAGCCTTACTTACAACTTGTTTGTGGAACTGTTTCACCTAAAAGCTTAATTTGGGGGGGTCATTTTTGAACTTTAAATGTCACTTCCTCAACTCCTCCTCAGCTAGGGTTTTCTGGCATGAATTGACTTTGACATTGCATTTGAAAAACTTTTTAGTTTTCAGCTTTTCTGCAGGGCAGAAATAGAGACACAGATTTAGAGAACAAAAGTATGGAGCCCAAGGGGAGAAAATGGTGGGTGTGTGTGTGATGAATTGGGAGATTAGGATTGACGTATATACACTAATATGCATAAAATGGATAACCAATAAGAATCTGTTCTATAAAAAAATAAATAAAATAAAATTCAAAAATTAAAAAAAAAGAGAAGAATTTCTTTATGACCTCACAGTTGGGAAGATTCTCTTAAGATGTAAAGAGCCCAACCTGTAAAGGAAAATATTGATGCTTTAAATTACATTAAAATTTAATATATCATTAAACATTTAATGTCTAAAAACTTCAAAAAGTAAAAAGATAAGCTACAAGCTGGAAGACATTTTTTGCAATGTATATAACTGGCAAAAAATAATATCTATAATATATAAAGAACTCCTAGAAATTATGTTTAAAAAGACAGACAGTCCAGTGGGGGGGGAAAAAAGGTCATCAGAAAGAGACATGGATAGCTAATACTCATTAAAGATATGTTCAATCTTACGAATCTTCAGGGATTTACAATGTAAAATAACAAGGACATGGTATTTGATGCCCATCAGATTGGCAAAAAATTAAAAGAACTGACAAAGGCAGTGTCAGTGAGGAATACATAATTAGAAATACTCCTATTTTGCTGTTGGGGTGTAAATTGGTCTTACTACTTTAAAGAATAACTTTCCAATGTCTCTAAAGTTGAATATGAGCATGTGCTCCATCTCACCAATTTCCCTTTAGGAATCTACTCTGGAGAAACACTTACATATATGTTTAATGCAGTATTGAATGTTATAGCGTAAAGTTGATAGAAAATCTTAAATATCCAACTGAAGGTAAATGGATAAATAACTTGTGATTTATTCTTATAATAAAATTCTATCAAAGCAATTCAAATGGATAACTAGATTGACATGCATTAGTATAAATATCAAAAATATAATGTTGAGGGGGAAGATGATACCATTGTGTAATATGATACCATTCATATCAATTTCAATATCACATAACTATTTATTAGATATTATTTAGAGAAAATGTTTATATATAAAAGCAGAGGTGGGAAAAATATGCTGCAACCTTGTAAGGTTGGTTGCCCTCTGGACAGAGAGAAAAGAAGGGAAATTGGATTGGGACGGTGTGCATTGTTCACTTTAAGTTTATAATGTCTATAATATTTTATTTAAAAATATATGGTAAATGGTAATATATGTTTAAATGGCTATTGGTTTACAGAACAGTTTACTTTATTATTCATTGCAGTTTTTATGGTTCGAGTGTCTTTAAATACATGCATAATAAAACTTTCAGGATAATATTTGGCAAGTAATCAGCACAAAATAAATGCTGTTTTTATTAGCAGTGGTTGAACTGACAAATCTTTGAGGCATAAAATGACAAACCTCAGTGCCCAAGATTTAATATATACACTATTCACATTTTTGCCTCACAATATAATTAAGGAGTAGTCAAATGTAGGACAACAGACCATAAGATCATGGGACCTCCTATCAGTTCATGAACTGCAACTCTGGTAAATAATGTCAAGATGATGAATCTCAGTATTTAAGGAGAGGGACTACTTTTTCACACTTGACCTTTGGAATTAACTGAAAAAACCATTATCACTTAAGAAAAAAAATTTTTTTTCTATATCCAGTTCTAATTTACGTACAGCTTATACAGTTCCTAGCTGCTGAGATGTCCTCCATTTGCTAGGATTCTGTCGTTAACTCCAAACAACAAATAGATAACAAGATTAATTATCTAAAAGGCACCGAAAGTAATAAAATGTGAAACACTAAAAATCCTAACTCCCATGCCAGCAGATTTTTAAGATCAAACAACCTCTCAAATAAAAAACATAATTCTCTTTAAAAATTTTAACATCAGTTAGAAATACATAAATAACACATGTGAATTTTAGGACTCTTTTTGAGCACATTTTCAGGTTTCATACTGTAAGGCCCTTCTCCAAAAAACTTTGCCAGAATGGTGAAATTTCAATATTTAATAAACTATTCTAGGCATGAATTCAACTTTATTCCTCTAAGCTAGTATTCAAATTCCTGAGGTAGTCTCCACTTATAGTTATCCTAAAGTAAACTAGCACACTTTGAAATAAATATCTCTAGTAAAAGTTATAAATGTGAGGAGCTGACTATTTGCTGCTCAACTTTGGAACTTTCCTAATAAGCTTAAACTAACTCTATGGGCTGTGATTTAAATTACAACTCAGAATATCACTTGGGGCACCAAAGAATAATTTATTGCTTCCTTAATATAAAGAGCTGATTTATCTCATGGAAAGACAAATCACTTTCGAAGGAGTTCCTTAGTTGTTTATAAGGTAGTGCTCAAACTATCAGCCCATGTGATGAGTTTAAATGCCTATCTTTAATATGCCATTTATGACTTAGTTCTGCATGGAGGTCCATCAGTAGTTGAAGGCAACTAGAGAGGAATGGTTACTGACTCCTCTGGCAGCTGGACAAGGTCATTTGGCCAGATAGCTGCATAGAGAGGTGCTGAGAACTTTCTGAGAGGTTAGAGGACAGCCTAATGGAATCATATGATTAAGAGTCCAAATTCTTTCACCCGAATTTAAGAAAATATGAGAGGATACTGTGGGTTGTGGGTAGGGGCAAGATGTCCCTTTGATGTAGCACATCCTCTTAGAGGTTATTTTTAAATTTTTCTAATATGGAGAGATGTGGGATTTTTTTAGAGTAGATTCTATTTCAGGGTAGGTAGAAATGTAGGCTTTTAAACAGATTTTAATTAGGTTGGACGATTGAAGCAAAACATTAAAACAACATTATTTACTAGCATGATATTATTGATTAGATGTAATCTCTAAATGTTGATTTTAAAATTCCATATACCATTTTGCCTTTGTTAATAGTAATTGCTAGGTAAGAAGAATAATGTCATATTTTTGTTTAAAAAGCTTAAAAGAGAACTATATAGAACTACTATATGACCCAGCAATTCCACTCCTGGGTATATATTCGAAAAAACAAAATCACTAATTTGAAAAGATACATGCACCCCAATGTTCATTGCAGCACTATTTACAATAGCCAGGACATGGAAGCAACCTAAATGTCCATCAACAGATGAATGGATAAAGAAGATGTGGTATATATATATACAATGGCATAATACTCAGCCATAAAAAAGAATGAAATTTTGCCATTGGCAGCAATGTAGACAGACTTGAAGGGCATTATGCTAAGTGAAATAAGTCAGACAGAGAAAGACAAATACTGTGTGATATCACTAATATGTGGAATCTAAAAAATACAACAAACTACTGAACATAAAAAAGAAGCAGACTCACAGATATAAACAACAAAGTAGTGGTTACCAATGGGGAGAGGGAAGGTGGGGGGACAATATAGGGGTAGGGAATTAAGAGGTACAAACTATTAGGTATAAAATAAGCTATAAGGATATATTGTACAACATGTGGGATATAGCCAATATTTTACAATAACTATAAATGGAGTAAAACTTTTAAAAATTGTGAATCCCTATATTGTACACCTATGGCTTATATAATATTGTACAGCAACTATACTTCAGTTAAAAAGCAGCATAATTACTCAGTGAAAAGTTTTGAAAAGGAGAACATTTTAGTTTTCCTTTGTGCTGTCTTATTTGATTTTAACTTCATGTTTACAAACAGGAGAATGACTACTAAAAGAAAGAATAAAGGTCTGTATTACTTAAGTATATATATGTAACTTTTGCTAAAAGAAAATATCATTATCTACAATTAAATTGTTTTACCAAAACTAAAAATGTGGAATTTGATGTATAAGTGTCGCTTATAGAGACAAAACTTGAGGAGTGGTTGTTTTGTTGGGTTGAGGTTTTATTTCCAACTGGCTGTGAGACCTCAGGCAAGTCATGTACTTTCTGAACCTTGTTTTCCTGACATTTATTTTATTTACTTATTTTTTACTGAAGTATAGTTGATTACAATGTTGTGTTAAATACTGCTGTATGGCAAACTGATTCAGCTATTATACATATTCTTTTTTTATATTCTTTTCCGTTATGGTTTATCAGAGGATACTGAATATAGTTCTCTGTGCCATACAGTAGAACCTTGTTGTTTATCCATTCTGTATATAGAAGCTTACATCTGCTAACCCCAACCTCCCACTCCATCCCACCCTTAATTCCCTCCTCCTTGGCAACCACCAGTCTGTTCTCTATGTCCATGATTATGTTTCCGTTTCATAGATAGATTCATTTGTGTCATATTTTAGATTCCACATATAAGTGATATCATATGGTATTTGTCTTTCTCTTTCTGACTTACTTCACTCAGTATGATAATCTCTGGTTGTATTCATGTTGCTGCAAATGGCATTATTTAGTTCTTCGTGACCTTTAAAATAAACATGTTCTGAATGATTCTGCAGCCTTGGATACTGTGTTTCAAATTAGATATTTAATGGAAACTTCAAATTCCTTACAGTTGCTGTTTGATGAACCTCTTTTGATCTCTACTCAAGTCATTTTTTATGCCAAAACCAATTATGTGTTTCTGGAGTCTGGTCTTCCCACCTACAGTAGACTCGCTTTCCTTCCAATTCTCTACAAACAACTGGCTGCCATTCATTCTCCATGTACCTTTAACAACATAATATTCCTAAAGCTCCACTTTGCCCTTCACACAATGTGTACTTGTATGTCAAAGCTAATTATCTCTTTGGGGAAAGTCAAGGTCCTCAAACACAGTTTAATGTCAAAACCCCTCCGTGTGGCCCCTGCTTAACTCTAACCTTGTTTCTGATGACATCCACCTGGATTTTCTTCACTCCAGCTTGTTCAGACCACACTTTGTTCCTGTATCAAATGATCAGTTCAGTGTTTTGCTCACAGGACATCTTTTGCCTAGAATGTCCTCCTCCCCTTTTCACTAGACCTTCCTTTATTAACCCAACCCTACTCTCCCCTTCTCCAGGAAGCATTCCCTCTGAACTCTCCTATAGCACTCACTGTCCTAGCTCATGGAACCAGCCAGTGCCCTGCCTTCTCAGCTGCCCAAAGGACTCTATACAGATGTGGAGAGTCCTTGGCTCAAGCTTCAGGGCAGTCCATTACTAGACTCTTAATCTGCAGGGATGATCTGCCAAGAGGGGAGTCTGAGTGCAAGTCTGGGAAAAGAAGCAGGAAATCGTGAAATCTCAGAGATTAGCTTATGGTGGAGGAACTAAGAAGGGACGAGGGGAAAAAGGGAAGTGAGGGTTTGGCCAGAAGTGCAGTGGGGCACAAGGGAGTCAAAAAATCAGACTAGGAATGAATTCTGGGATCCTGTTCCAGGAACGTTGTCCATTTGTTGTAGCATCTCTCCTACTTTGCGTCCTCATTTATCTTTTCATACATACAGACCATCTGCCCTGGAAATCTTTCAAGCAAGGACTATGTTTTACATTACTTTGTCCAGCACACAGAATAGAATTTTAAGCAGAGTAATAATGATATAATAACAATGAAAATATCAATAACTGCAGTAATGGGAATACCAGCTATCATTTATTGTCTACCTCTTCTGCACCAGGTGCTGCCTAAGGCACTTTGCATACATATCTCATTAATCCTAGGAAGAGGCTGATCCCTACCCACCCCCAACAGATGAAGAAATGAAAAAGAAAAGGAATTTAGCCAAGGTCTCAAAACTGATCTGTTACTTAAATGATCATAAAACAATGTACACATGAAGAATACTGATTCATCTCAGCACCTGCTATATTCAACACACTAGTCTAGGTGCTACCAGGGAATATAGAGATAAGTTGAACTGTCCTGGCTCTCTAGGAGTTTGGAATAGTGACATTTTAATTCTGTTGAAATGTTTTGTTTTTAGGTAAGCTCACCAGAGTAATGGCAGAATGCTTAGATTATAGGTATCACTTTAGGATACCTCATCCTTTTAATAAGAAAGTCTTCAGAAATAGCACTTGATTTATGTTTTTTAAACGTTGAACCTGATTATACATATATGAAGCAGATTCAAAGGAGCTGCTGAAAATACAGCATTTCAGGCGGACCTTATTTTATTGTAGTTTTCAGTTAGATTCCCACATAGAGTGGTGGCTTTGCATTCTCCATTGCCCTTCAATGGGTTCAAGTGTGGATTATGTATGTTCAAATGTCTGCTTGCCTCCAGTTTGAAAGTACAATTTAGTAGACCACTTAACCATTGTTGGTTAGTATTCCAAGTGTCTATGGGGACTGTTGGTCTTCATGTATTACACAGGCCCCAAAGTATGAATTAGTGAGTATATGGAGAATATATACAGGAGGCTAAGCTAAATAAGTTGCTGAAAACTATGGTGTCCTGTGCTGAACTCCAATTTGGTATAATTCTTATAAAGAGCAAAAACGCTTGGCTTTAGCTTTTTAAGTACTCTACCTTCTTGGCACCTCAAAGTGTATGACCCTGATGGGAATATGGCTAAAAGGTTGTGTCATTTAGTAGCAAATTTACTGTATGTGACTGAAAGCTCCCCAAATAGAGATATTTGCTTCTCTCTTATATAAGAGAAGTTTTCTAGAGAGAGAAATTTCAGATCCATTATGATCAAAGGTACTAGGGACCCAGGCTCATTCTATTTTTCTCCTAAATCCTTCTAGCCTCTGACTCCCCTTGTGTTGGGTACGTTGTGATGCTAAATGGCTACCAGAGCTCTTGCCATTACGCTCATTCTAGGCAATGAGAGGGAGGAAGGGACAAACAATAAGGTGCTAATGAAGAAAAAGGCATAAACCAGCAGGCTCACAAGGGCTTTCCCAGAAGCTGCCACTTAGTATTTCCTTCAATAGCTCACTGGTAAGGGCTTAGTTACCGAGCCATGCCTAGGTGCAGGGGAATCTGAGCCATGCAGTCTTTACACGGTGCAGCCATGTTTTAAGGAAGTTTAAGGAAGAAGGGACAATAAATTTGAAGTGAGCAGCTAAGATTTTCACCCACAGTGAGATACTAGGTGAAACAATAATTGTAATAAATTACCACAGTTTGCATACTGAATGCGAAATTCATTTCCCAGTGGCTTTTGTATTTTGGAGGGTGATTAAATTGTTTTGGCATTAGTGGTGATGGTTGCACAAAATACTAAGAACCACTGAACTGTATACTTTAAAATGGTGAATTTTATAGTACATGCGTTACAACTCAGTTACAAAAATCTGTAGTCTATAAGTTTCAATCTAAGAGGAGAGGACACAGATGTAAAAATCTGTATTTCCCAGAATGTAAGGAGGGTAGCTCAAAAGAGACAGCAAAGGCTATCACAGCATGTCTCAGTGGTTCTCTTTTCTGTGAGGACAGCTGCCCCCCACACCAGGAGTCTCTGCCTGGTGCTGTAGTGGAAGGAAAATGCAGGATAACTGGCTGAACTGTGGAGCATTTGGTGCTGATGGTGATGGCTATGAGTATAGCGACGGCAAACATTTATCATCTCTCAGATACTGGCTCTATTTGTTATGTATATGAGAATCATAATAGCAAACATTTTAGATAATACCAAGATAATCTTATGAGAAAACTGAGGCCCCTGTTGGTTAACTAACTTGCCAAGGTCACACCCTTTGTATGGAGTAGAGCCTTGTTTCAGATCCAGTCGTCTGGGTCCATGCTCCATCCTCTGAACTACTACACTACATTGAAAGGCTTTCTCTTGCTGTCAAAAGTGAGCTCTCTGGTTTGGAGGAAGGAGTCATCATCTTTTACGGATTTTGTGATTTTTATAATATAAAATTATATGTGATGATAGTTATTCAAGTGATTTTATGAAGCAGGACTGGACGGCATCTGTCTCAGGATTGCCTTATTCATTTTCATACTAAAATGCTCTCCTGGAGTAATTAGGAACATGAGATCAATTATCAAGCCACATGCACATGTGCGTGCGCACGCGCGCGCGCACACACACACACACACACACACACAGCTGAGGAAGGTGACCTGCTATGCCAGCCTTGCTTTTAATTAGATATTTAAAGCACATACTTCCTTTATCAAACCTCACCTGATACAATAAGACAAATTTCTTTCCCTTTTTTCTTCCAGATGATCCGTTATGGTCCTGGTAAGTGCGTGGTTTGCTTTTGACAGGCATAGCATCTTCTTTTAAAATTGAAATTGTTTGCAGTTCTCTGACCATTTAGGGTACAGATGTTTATTGCACTCTTATTGCTATAATTAAACAATACATGTGAATCTGAAGATTTATTTTTTCAGGTTTATTTTTTAAGGCACTTTAAAGCTTGGGCAGTCCTACCTTGGAGCAGAAATATTCTCTTTCAAAATGTGTGTACATGGAGCTCTTTTGTATGTAATCAGGGTACATGGATGGGCTGAACACATCAAAACTTGGGGAAATTTACATATTCGTAGAAGTATAACTTTGACTGAGTGTTTTCTTTAGATGGGTGCTCCTTATACTATGAAAAGTGGATGTTTTTGTATTTATGGCATATCTGATTCCATACCATCATTTGACTTATTCTGTGACTATCTTAGGGCAAACATTAGGACAAAAATTGTTCAGATATCTTAATTTCATATAGGGACACATGATCTCAACAGAGATATAATAAAAGGATGGTTTTAATGGAAAGACAGTAAGACTCTTTACCTGGCTTCTTTAAGGAATATCCATTATCTCCAAAGAAATAGAATGGTTCTGGCACATTTTTAAAAGTATTTCAGAATTTATAATTGTGCCTACAGGTGTGGTGGGTATAAATGTGAGTCCCACACTCAGGTGTGCAAAAGAGTAACTTCGGTTCTTTTTGTAATCAAATTTAGTTTTTCTCACACCACTCTGTTTGGTCTGATGCAGGAAGTTAATTCAGTCCCTTGCAGGTAAATTTAGTCTGAGTTAGTAATTTGGGTGCACAATTGTTTGTCTGTTGTATGCGCACCCATCCCCATTATCTGAGAAGCATGTATAAATAACGCCACAGAGAAGAGGCGAAAGGTGCATGGTATACGATTCTAACCTGGCCTCTCACTCAAGATGTTACTCATCCCACTGGTTCTTGGCATAGATGAGGTTTATGGCCGCTCAAAAGAAAACTTGTGGTGGAGGGAAAGGCAGCCTGGACCTCCTGCCAGTGCTGACTGAGCTCTGGATCCTTGCTACTACCTCCCTGCCCAGGAGCAGCCTCACCCATCACATTCCTGGTGGGAACTGTCCAGGTCTTGTCCATCTGACTAAGCATTATCAACGATAAACATTCTGGCAGACAGGCCACCATTTTCTTTCTCTGATAATCCCTGAGTCCCTCTGGAATCCATAGGATATTTTAGATGCTACTCTAGAGCCAAATGAAACCAGAGTTGAGGGTGTGGACATGTGAGTTGCCTCTTTCATTCCTCGATTTGTACGTCATACCACCATATCTACTCTGGCCACCAGGGTGACGTGAGGACTTTTCTCGGATGCCTGACATCCCCTTCCTCTGAGACAAAGTTGGCAACGTCTTTTCTTCTGTAAGATCCCCACACTTAAAGTAGGGGTACTTGCTGCCCTTTTTGCCAAGCAAGACTCTTTCTGGTGGGTGAGAAGGGCATCCAATTTCCAGACTTGTCTCACTGTCTTGAATTCTCTCCATACTCTACCTCCTCAGCTTCCATAGAAGGGTCTCATCATGTGGAGGTAGTTAGGAGAAGGATGCATGGGGAAAACATGGTATACTAGATCACATCTACTATCAAATATTGGATTTTTAACCTGAACTTCAGCATTTGAATTTAGAACTCAGGAATTCAACATCTTTGTTCTGTCGTGGTCTGATACTCTTTTACATGGGTTTAATGGCGACCCCCATATCTTGTGGAGCAAATGAAAAAAATCAGTTAATATCTCAAATGATTATTCCACTGCACTAACTTATGTGCAAAATTCTGTAAATTATATAAAAATGAATTAGCCAGGTTTTATTTACAGATTGGGTAACTTTGGACATAATTTCGTTGTTCCAGTTGAGTTTTGAAGATTCTTGTACTGCTAAAGTCTCTACTATTTTGAATTTGCACTGTGGAATTAAATTTTATAGTTCTAATGAGCACAAAGTAATTAAATACCACGACTAGGGAAAAAACCATTTTAACTGTGATTTAAAATAAGAGATATTGTTTTACAGATAGGATTTGGAATTAGAATAAACTTGCCCTGTTGCCTTGTTCCCCAGTGTTGTCTAAAAGAGGGAGAGATTATTTCATCATCCAACAAATAATTCCTAAATGTAAAAAATGCTGACAGAAGTGACAAGCATTTGATTTTCTTTGAATGAAATCCAAAGTTCATTCCACTGCATACATTTCTTGTTCTCCAAATAACTGCTCAGAAAAAAAAAAAATTAAAGTCTGATAGCAACTTTGGTCTAAAAGAGTTATGCACATTAAATTTGATGCCTGTGAGCTCTACCCATGGTACCAAAGAAGGCATAGGGATCTGACCTTTTAATTCCTGGAAGAAGAAACTAATTTAAACAAGTTACAGACTGGTGGGTATGGTGAAGGAGATGTCAATTTTGTTCATTTATGTAGGATTTTGCGAGGATTTCCTACACAGAACCTTTACAAGGACTTTTTAATCCTTACCTACCAATATCAAAATATTTCATTGGTAGTCAAACAGCACAGAGCCTAAGAGCATAATCTTCCTATTTTTCAGGAGTCAGAGAAGGAAGATTCCTACTTCTACTTTGCCTAGTATCTTGGGAATTTCATAACAGCAAACGCCTGGTCCTGACCAAGTATGGTGCTCAGTCTTTAGTAACTGAGCAGTCACCAGAGAGAGACTCAACCTACTTAATAACAAGCTGTTTTAATGTAGGAATGCCAGTGAATTGGCCAGCATTTCCACGACCTATCTAGAGAAGAAAGAAAATAGGAGGCAACACTGTTATTCTTTGAAAGTTATTCCTTGAAAAAGTGTCCATATATGTGAAAATCACATACTGAATAGCCTGGACTATCCAGAACATGGTCAAAAATCAGAAGATAAGTAAAATGATGTCCTAAAAATAGTTATAGTTGACTCACAAAGGCCCCTTGGTCTCTTGTTTTGAGTGTATTATTCTAACTTTGTGCTTGATCTTAAGTGGATTAATTGGTGTGGTTGTCAGATTTTAAAGTAACCTCCATGTTCCCTAACTCCTGGTGTTTATGGCCTTGTATAATTCCTTTCCCTTGAATTTGGGCAGGACCAGTGACTTGCTTCTAGCTAGTAGAACATGGCAAAAGTGATAGGATGTTATTCCTGTGATTATGTTACATAAGATTCCATCTTGCTAGAAGACTTACTTGAGAGTCTTGCTCTCCTTCTTGCTGGCTTTGAAGAAACAAGCCATCATGAGTCCTGTAGACAGAGGAAATGAATTCTGCTAACAACCTATAAGCCCAGAATTGGACCCTTCCCCAGATGAGCCACCAGATGAGAAGCCAACCCTGACTGGTACTTTGCAGCCTTGCAGAGGACCCAGCTAAGCCATACCCAGACCTCTGACCCACAGAAACTGTGAGATAATGAATGTGTATTGTTTTCAGCCTTTAAGTTTGTGGTAGTTGTTACACAGCATAGTAAGCTAACACAATTTGTTCCTTAAGCTATAAAAGAGAGGTATTGCTACATGAAACAGGTTTTGATTGCAACAAGAGAAGAGACAACTGACAGGTAAGAAAACAAAAGATATGAAAACGTAAAAGATACGAGATACAAGAACAAAAGATATGAGCTCAAAAATATCACATAACTGTCTGAACCAAGTTATCTCAGAAACCAGTAGCCTTATACACAGAATATCTCTGAAGGCATAACTGAACAGTAAATGGTATTCATAGTTATCACTCTGAATCCTCAAGAAGAGGGTATATCATGTAAAATATATTCTGTGCAAGAAGATAGCGGTCTATGTAATAACAGTCATGAAAAAAATTTCATAATCATTGATGTAGCGTTGGATATGTTTGACCACAGATCTTGGAATTATTTGAGAATTTGATATTTATTCTAGGATTAATTCAAAGAGATCATAAAATGTTTATTATCAGAGTTACATATGCCTTTCTCACAATGTAATATGTCAGAATGCTTATAGAATCTGAAGTGAGAATTTTAAGTTATGAATAAATACTTGAGCTAAAAATTCAAGTATCACTTGTCCGTGTAACCTGGGGACAGTTTGGCCTCTGTCTCTGGGCAGAAAAAGTACCTGGAATTGGAAGCAATGAAGAATGGATGATATGGTGGTGGACTGTAGGTTGTTTTTTCCTTTGGCTTACAGGGTACAGGAGGGAGAGAGTTGTCTTGGTCTATGGAAGAGCTAGTAAGAGAAACAACAACCACCATCTGTTTCTTATTAAAAAGACCCAAAGTTCAAGCATATTTTTATAACCATGCCATAAATCTGCTTGAGGTGATTTTTTCATAGTCTTCTCTGCATCCCATGAGATTTGGAGTAGGAAGGGGTCATGTGAGTAAATATTGGAAATGCTCTGGATTCTGTAGATACTGAAGCCCTGTAATCTAGTTCCAGCTCAAACACCTACTAGTCATGTCACCTGAGATTTAGTTTTAGCAGTTGTAAAATGGCGGTAATATTCTCTACCATAGAAGTAGACTATACACCATCAACCACTTTGACAGACTGTAGGACAATTTTGTTGCAATATTTTTTGTGAATGGTGCTGTTAAAAAAAAACAGCTGCAAACATGTTTATAAAGTCCGTAAGATGAGGATTTTGAGAAGGATCCCTTTATATAGTTTGGATGTGGGATCCCATTTCAGTTTACAAAGCACTTTTCATTGCAGCCAGTCCTTTGATCTTCTTGGTCATCCTAGGAAATAGGTATTATCCTCACATCATGTCAGCAGTGTCTCCTATTGCTATATAGTACACACATACAAAGACACCACACACACACACACACACACACACACACACACACACACAATTATGGATTATTGAAGGATGGAGTTGCCCCGTGTCCCATAACTGATGAATGGTGAAATCAGGACTGAGAGCAAAGACTTTTGACTAGATCCCACATCTAACTCTGGAATATTTCGATGGAAATCACTTAATTATAAGCAGCAGTAGTCATCTCTTGAGAGCAAAGATGCTTCTGAGCCACCATGCTGCCTTTTCATCAGCAACTGTTATGTCATGTTCCGAGTTACTGACTCACGTTGGAGTGATGAGCAACTCTACCTCAGGCCTAACTGCTTTCTGTCCATGCAGAGTTCTAGGTAAACAGGAAGCCCTTGTCATCAGCCTGTTTCTAGTATCTCCTCTTAGTGGAGTCCATTCCTCACAGAAGATGGTAAAAACATGGCTTTTCTCCTCATCCCTGGAACCCTGAAGTTAATTAAAGTATTTATACTTTAAATACATTTAAAATATTGATACTCTGTGAAAAACTATATTAGATCTAATCAAAGAACTAAAGTTTAACTACAACCTGCCCATGCATTCATGTTGGGGATTATTTATTCTTTAAGTTATTTATTTAGTGATGTAAAGGGTTTAAATATCTAAATATAATAATAATAAATAAAAGAATAAGCTTGCCCAAAAATGTATATAACATGGTCTCTGTTTTGGATCAAAAGTAAAGGAAAAGAAAAAGAAATTTAAATATATGTATTCATTTATAGGAGCATAGAGAAACATGAAAGGAGCAGCTAGATTATTTGGTTTCTCAAGTGTATGAGAAAAGTTAGAATTTATTAACTTTTAAAAACGTATCTGGGGTTTTTTCACTTGTAGCAAGGATCAAATAATAATTTTGTAATTTACAATTATCCAGTAAGTATAGCAATAGGAAAGAAGGAAGGAAGGATAATGAACAATCATGCTCACAGCTGAGAGGGACCTCATTTGCTAACTCATAGATACAATTTATCTTGTTTGTCATTATGAAAGAAATAAGAATATATTGTGTATAATTAGGCAGTGTATTTATCCTATGCTTCAATAAATATTTTAAAATGTCATTTATACATTTTCTGTGATATCTATTGCTTATGTTACAGAAATTTAAGAATTTGAGATTATGGTGGATACTGTAGAGTGTATAAAATATATGATAAAAAAAATCATTCATCGTGGCAGCTAGGTGCAGGGGAGCACGGGATGAACAAACTGTGATCCGAACTTGAAAAATAAAAAAGACCTAGGAGAGCTCACAGCCTGTTTAATAGTGATGATAAATAGTTGGCATTCCTACTACCTTCTCTGGCTCCCCTACCCCCATCGCATGTAAAGTCTCTAATATGTTAACTTGGCTACTGAAGTCAGAGCATCCTTCAGGTGTCCTCTTAACCGTAGGTGCCAGCATCATTAGGAATTGGTTGGCATTGGTACTTAACACTTCTTAGGAAATTGAAGCCTATGGAGTCTTTCCATTTGGCTTGCCAGTTTTGTTTTCTCATTGGTCCATGAAAATATGAACTACACTAGTGACCTTAGATGAGAAGTTGTTGTCTGGGAACATGGTAACTATCTTCCAAATAGCTGTCATGTAGAAGATGAATTTGACTTTTACTGGATAAGAAAGGGGACAAATGGGTAAAAATCAATGGAGGACAACTTTTAGAGATTTTGTTTTTGCTTTTATTTATTAATTTTAAATTGAAGTATAGTTGGTTTACAGTGCTGTGTGCTTTTATTTTATTTTTTATCATAGAGACTTTTTTTTTTTCCTGCGGTACGCGGGCCTCTCACCGTTGTGACCTCTCCCGTTGCAGAGCACAGTCTCCAGACGCGCAGGCTCAGTAGTTGTGGTTCACGGGCCTAGCCGCTCCGCGGCATGCGGGATCTTCCCGGACCGGGGCACGAACCCACGTCCCCTGCATCGGCAGGCGGACTCTCAACCACTGCGCCACCAGGGAAGCCCAATCATAGAGACTTTTAAGCCTTATTTTCAAGGGAAAATAGTGCAGGAATTAGAGCTGTCCCATGAGGTAGTGAATACTTTGTTGCCAAAGCTATTCTGACGGATTCAGGGATATTGTAGAGGTGATTCATGGGTTAACCCTCCTTGGTGCTTTCACTGTGTCTTATACATACCTTTTATGATTTCTTTATTTCATTGTTTTGTAGTTATTTGTTTATATGTTTACTCACCTGTTTACATGATGATGATTAATTCATTGGACACTGTTATGAGCCAGGCAGCCCTAAATCTTGTTAGCATGTTTTTTTTCATTCAATATTCACGCTAAGAATTTGAAGCAGAAATGAACATTGTTTGACAGGTGAGGAAACTGAGGTGTAGGAAGATTAAGTAACTTGCTTAGCTCACTATGTTAGCAAGTTTGGGCTCTTTACCACTGCACAGTACAGCTTCCCAAGGCAATTAGTGGCTGAGTGATGCTTGGATGAGAATGATAATAGGCTTGAGTAAGTGGGAAAAGCTGTATCTTAAGTAAATCATTTCTGTTTCTCACCAGCTAATTGGAGACAGGCGTTAAGAGGAAGGAATTAGTTCCACTCCGGACTTGCCAGGCTCAACTGTGTATTACCTCTACCAGAGGTGGGAGAGTGGGCGGCAGAAGAGCATTGTTCTGAGGGAGATCATAGAGGAAATTGCTCTTCAAATGGCTGTGAATAGCTATTTTGAAATTTTATGTGCTATAATTTCATTAGCTTTCAAAGCATATTTAGTAGGTAAATTTTGCCATTGTAATTTGCAAAGCAGCAAAGTTCCCAGTTGATCTAAGCTTGCTCTATAGGAGGCTAGGAGATGTCTATATAAAATTTTCTCAAGATAACCGCCAACAAAATATAAATCTTTATATCGAGCCAGATCCTGTGAACCTAAGGATTCTTTATACTACTCCAGAGGGCAAGATTGAATGCCTTTTCCCCCCCCATTTTATTTTAAAAAATTAATTTAAAAGTTAGGGATATGATATAGTTTGAAATATGTATGCCCTTCTCATTCTCTGTGCCCATAGGTTCCTCAACTGTACAGAGTAAAAGCCTCATAGGAAATATTTTCTCTTAGGAATTAACTCTTTAAGTTCCCAGAATTATACATGGCTTCTACTCTATTACAGAACTGTTTGGAAGGTACGGAATTTTTTTTATACTTCTCAAATTCCTTCTTTTATGCAGCCCAGTTTTGTGGACTTTTCAACTCTGGGAGAACTGCCCTTTGAAAAGTTTTGTACTCTCTATCAACTATTATTCAATAAATCATTTTCAACAAGTAAGTCAAATAAGCATATTAGTCTATGTGTTGCATTTAAACAGCCCTGTTAAACTGGCTGCATTTTGGCAGGGTGCCCAATTAAAGGTTGTCATAATGAATCTATCTAGAACAGGAATGCGCTGGGTCAGGTTTAGAATGAAGTGTATGTTTTTGTAGAAGTAACCTCTGAGGGGATCCAGCCCTGCAAATTGCATAGTGTGATACAATAGTCACAGAAGCTCAGAAATTTACGGGAATGAATAGACTTCGAACTATGTCATATATTAATCAAAGGTTTAGTGTCCGCTCTTGCTTTTAAATTCCAGTGAATAAGAAGACAGCTTATTTTCGTAAGGATATCATGATGTGTGTGTGTATTTTAAGTGCGATGTTATGTGAATGAGTTACGCTTGTCTAACCAACTCCTTTTAATCCTTGACCATTTAAATGGAAAATCCGTCTAAGCTGACTTTATTCCATGGAAGTCACTTTTCAGTGGGGGAGATTAGGAGCTGTCATTGTGACCAGCACACTCTAGTACTTTAAACAGAGGGCTGTTATTATGCTTGTCTGAATTTTATCCTTTATTTTGTTAATTAGAGTGACTATTTCAGCCAGATTTCAAGCCAGGCTTTTATTGATTGTCCTTGAACAAGGAGAAAATTCAGCTATTTGCATAAGAATTAATTTCTGGCCCTGAGTCTAAGCGACAGCCTTCTCTGGATTTGAACCCATTAAATAATTCATGGGGGTCCTGCTGAAGAATTACAATTGTTCTTTGAAATTTCACCAAAAGAATTTTTATTGCGTATTAATTTTTTGAAAGAAATTTATTTTATTCGGTTTAAAACCCATCTCTTTGGTTGAACACACTGTGCCTTCTCATCGGTGTTCATGGCAAGACCGCAAAGAACAGTTCTGACCACCCACCACCAGGTGGCGCTATGTCTTTGCCATTCCAGAGTACTGGTGGGTTTTGCTCTGACACACCCCTAGGGCAAATGAGCCTACTCATTTTTCTTATTAACCTGCCTGCAGGTGTCAAAACAATCCAAATTTCCACATGAAATCTGGGATGATGTTACAAATAAGCAGATGAAAATTATCCTCTTATAATCGTTTTTACAGTGGTAAAGGGAACAGGAGAGGACTCCAAAAGAAATATTTTGGTCATATATTTCTGCTGGAAGATGCCAGTTGGGGAGTGGGTTCCGTGAGGAATGCTTATGAACAGGCCTTGAGATTTTGCCTCGGTGGCTGCCTGCCAGACAGTCATCTGGCCTGACAGATGGGGGTGAGGGGAAAAAGAAGTTAGCTTGTGTGCTTGTCCCTCCTTCCCATGCACTCTCAGAAGATGACTCGTAGGAGCTTCCGTTGAGTATGCCTCAGGTCTCCAGAGGCCCTGCTCTTATCAGGCCGCCCCGCCCAAGGGGCTGAGGAGGACAGGCCTGCTTTTGCTAGGAGGCCCAGACACCATGACTTGGAGATTGGTGGTCTCTCTGGCAACAGAGAACACACCCATACTAGGCCTTGGTTTTCCTCAATCCCTGGAGGCACAAACCTCAGTCAGGGAGCCTAGCAGATTGAGCCCACAGTCTGGAGAAAGTGGCCTGTTACCTGGGACCAGAGAGAGGCCTCTTAGCTGAGCATCAGAACCCTGAATTCAAAAAAATACTTAAGGGCTCCAACCTTGGCAGGAAGCCTTCTTCCCTGAATCTAATTATCAGCTTAAAATGCAGTTCCCAGCACTGAGACCCAGCTTCTATGAATCTACAGGCCTGCTTATGAAGATGTCACTTAAGGACTGCAAATAATTGTGGCAACTGGCATCAATTCTTGGAGGGCCTTGGGAAGCTTATTATTCCAGAGACTTGTCTTTATTTCTTGAAATATTTTATTCAGCTCACAGTGCCTCTCTACATTTCTTGACGTTATAATGCAACATTCGAAAGAAGAGAGTTATCAAAGGAAATCGTAGGATCTTGCAATGGAAACTTTATTGTTATTTTAGTCATAATTGTATAACTGGCCCCATGGTAAATGCAGTTAATATCTATTTGTGGTGAAGGAAACTGTACTGGAATCATGATATTTGATATTGATGGTTTAGTCTTTCCTGAAAGTGGTATATTTTTAATGGTCATTTTATTTTCTCATCTTACTGTCTTTGTGCTTAAAAGTAATTGTTTAACTTTTCTAACAGGAATACATGGATTCTTGGTTGCTGCCCTCTCTATTCTTACAATGACTTATTCTGCTTCTTTCTTCTATATTTTAATAAATCAATAATGGTGTTCCTGAAAGACCTGTTTCCTCAAACTTTGTTATTGAAAATGCTGTTAATTGGAACATCTCAAGAAGGCACAATTTTAAATTAAGCTGTTCTCTGATCTGGGCAAAAACTTTATATTTCAGTTTCTTCAAATGTACTGAAGAAATGTTATCAAGTTAACTGTGGGAATTGTGATTATGAACAGATCAAATGTAATATAAAGTAAACATTTCATGGGAGGTGGTGCCCAGAAATTCATCCTGCCATGTGTGTCCAGTGTTGAGGAGAACATTAAACTTGCAGAACCCTCTTGTGATTTAATTTTCACAATGATTTTTGGAGAAAAGAAGTAAGATTTTGGAAGCTATAATATTCTCCAGTGGTAAATGAGAGTGACCTTTGGTTCTTGGAGAAGACGCTTCTAGATTCCTCTCACTATAATTTATGAACCCCTTCACAGATGTTCAGTGCTACATTTTTACCAGACTGAGGAAATATTTAGAGTATGTTCTGAAGAAGAATTGATACAGAAGAAAATGTAAAAACATAGAAACACTCAATGCATGGCTTCAAAGAAAGGAGGAAATGCCTGACCAACTTAGAACATTTATATAACCCTACTCCTAGAAGGTTTTATTATTCAACATGTATTTATTACGTACCTCTTACCTCGAGTACTGCACTAAACACAGACTTTAAAAGTAGATTATTCCTGCTTTATATACTTCCTATTTTAATTTTATGTGTAATATACACAAGAATTATCTAACCACAGACATGAAGGGTATAATGAATATTTAGATAAAAAGTGCTGAAGAAATTAAAGGGACCAGGGACCACTGAGTCATTGTACCATATCTGTATCGCCTTCTCCAAGGTTTCTTTTTTAATGATTTTAAAAATAAATTTTATTTATTTATTTTTCATTGCATTGGGCCTTCGCTGAGGTGTGCGGGCTTCTCATTGTAGTGGCTTCTCTTGTTGCAGAGTACGGGCTCTAGGTGCGCGGGCTTCACTAGTTGTGGCACGCAGGCTCAGTAGTTGTGGCTCGCAGGCTTCAGTAGTTGTGGCACGTGGGCTCAGTAGTTGTGGCCCGCAGGCTTCAGTAGTTGTGGCACGTGGGCTCAGTAGTTGTATCTCGCAGGCTCTAGAGCGTAGGCTCAGTAGTTGTGGCACACGGGCTTAGTTGCTCCGCGGCATGTGAGATCTTCCCAGACCAGGGCTCTAACCTGTGTCCCCTGCATTGGCAGGCAGATTCTTAACCACTGCACCACCAGGGAAGTCCTCCAAGGTTTTTTCGTTGGGCAAAATCAATAAAGCTACTATTGTTCAGGTTTTCTATTCCTTTCAGAACATATTCCCAACAGATTCAAACTATTTTCCAGGTCGTATTTGAACCTCAGGAGTCACTGTATATTTGTTAAGTCACTGTAAGATGAGAATGATTTTAAATGGTTTAAAAGGATGGCTTTTAAAGGATGATCTGATCAGTTGTGAGATTAAGAAAGATAACTAGGAATTTGTAGCAACCTAATCTCAAGGGGTTTAGGAAACTGGGAAAGAATCATATAGAAACAATGTTATGGCAGACAAAGCAAGGGGACCCAGTGACACAGAATATGCAGGATGAAAGGAGTATTATGAAGGGTTCCAGTTTGCTGAGAAACAAGGGGGTTGATGGTGCCTTCACCAGTGATGTCACTGCAAGGAAAGCCTTCTTTGCCTTGGATAAAGGCCTTCTCGCCTCTCCTATGCCCACTCCTTTTCCTTTTTTTTTTTTCACCTGTTAGGTTTCAGGTATTGCTATAATGTCCAAATGTAAATTTGAGGAACTAAAAGGAAGAGGGGCCAACAAAATAGAAGAGTTAATGGAGAAATGGAAGGAGAAAGAAAATCGCAGTTTGCCACGCATATCAAGAGAGAAGGAACAGGCCTGTCTCTTTGGCCAGCCCTCTTGCGTGGCAACTCACACAATTTTCCTACAGTTGACTGAGCCCCCCATCATGGGATTTCTTGGCGGAGGACTAAATGTACCTTTCCTTTTCCTCCCAGCCCAGTACTCTTTCAATCCCTGTATTAAAATTGTTTGCACTCACTTAGCTTTTATCACATTTTTTCCATGAGGGTGAAGTATCTGCTTAATAATTCCTCATGTTGTCCTTCTCACTCAGTACACTGCATTGAATTGTATTCAGTGGCGACTCATTACTATGGAACCTAACGGCTGCCAGAATGACAGCAGAGAAGAGCTATTGGATTTGGCTAGAAATTTTTCATCGATAAACCTGGTAAAGAGGACAATTGGAGCAAGAGTTTAATTGTAGTTGGGAAAAAAATAAGGTGCTAAGAGGTGAGGGATGTGGGAAGAAAAAAGAGCATTCTTTTGAACTTAGGTACTGAAGTAGTGACCTTAGATTTCTCCTTAGTCCGGGGAAAAAAGCAGAATAAACCGTGATAGAAAAGGAGTGGCAGAGTCAGATGATTTTTCATTAAATAAGAAATATGAACATATTTAAA
The DNA here is from genome assembly GCF_949987515.2 of Delphinus delphis. Lineage (NCBI taxonomy): Eukaryota > Metazoa > Chordata > Mammalia > Artiodactyla > Delphinidae > Delphinus > Delphinus delphis. The sequence goes on from NC_082688.1 coordinate 67,112,266, forward strand.
GGTAGAAAAGAAGGTCCACTAGAGAAGAGATTCCCAATGTTGGCTGGGGAACAAGTGGTTATCATAGAAGGAGGTGAACAGAATAAAAAATTAACAGAAGTCACAAGTGCCGCCTCAAAGGTGCTTTTCTCTCCCTCTGACCCCATGCATCTTATGGTCCCTTCCACCGGTCCCCCTACTTGGCCTGATAATAATGTTGAGATGTCTTGCTTTCTCACCCCACCTATCCTCGTACCGTGAGTGGATGGTGCCTGACGAAGGAATGGACAGCATCAGTTCAAGGGAATCAGAGAGTCCTGAGGAGGAATAATCTCACTTCTCCTGCTGCAGAGGCCACTGTCCCCATCTTCTTTCTGCTCCATGCTTTTCCATCAGCCCTGGCAGTGTACATAACTCATGGCCCAAGTGTCAAGGATTGTGCAAAAGTGATGTTGGCAGAACCCCAGCACCTGAGCCAAAAGGGCCAAGGAAGGGCAGCACCTCCCGTGTGCTGCTTCTTCTCTCTCCCCTCCTCTACCCCCCATTCCATGCTGCCCACTCATACTTCCCTTACCCTCAAGTTCTCCAGTTTGGACTCCATTTACTTCCTGCCAAGTCCTCATTTCTTACGATTCACTTAATAGGGGAGTCGGATGATTCAAGTACTTAATACTAAGGAATGAGGGAACCATGAGCTTAATCTTCTCAGGAATTATTGGCTTAGCAAAAAATGACATTGCTACCTCTTCATAATGTCCAAGTTAAGAACTCACAGAAGACTAGTAACCAGTTAGTCCTTTTAAAATAATAGTACCTATAAATTATGAGGGTTAAATTAAATAATACATACAAATACTTAATACTGTGCCTGCCATATATTATGTGCTTGTTATTATTTATATTATTTTATGTTATTAATTTTGGAGGTATGGGAGATTTAGCCACCAATGTCCAGCAGGAGTAAAATATATAGCCAGCACACTTGAATTTACCAGTTCTTAACCAGTGAAGTGGTTCTACCCTCCAGTAGGCTGTATCTAGTCCTTTCTGTTAGAACAGACAGCGTTCTGTCTGTTCCAGCATTCGAGTGTCCACGGGGTGACGTCTCCAGCTCTGTCCTTCTGTATAGCCTTGTCTTTGGTGGTAAGGATCAAAACTGCCTTTGAGAAGACCTTCTATGTGCCATGCTGTGTGCTAGGTGCTTTCATGATTTCATTTCATCCTCCTGGCAACCTTAAAATCGGGTCCGCATAGCCTCTTTTTATGGATGAGGAACTAGGGCCAAGGGGCTGAGTGACATGCTAGTGAGTGACATGCTAGTAAGTGGCAGGACTGGAAACAAACATAAGTTATCTGATTCCAAGTCTCATGCTACTTGTAAGGACATGGCTGAAAGTTTAGTAAACGGTTCTGAAGAAGTAATGATGAATTCGCATGGAGACATTGCTCTTATTGGTGTTTTCTTTGGCCTTGTAATATCAAAAGAACTGGTACTTGTTAATCTTTGTTTGATAGTTGAATCCATCGCTGTAAGACAATTTATGTACAAGTAAATGCCATGAGCCATAAGCCGTATTTGTAATGGGCATCAGGCGTTAGCTTCACACTTGAAAACTTGTTTATTTCAATGCCATTTTAAGTTATTTCTATTTCCTTTGCTAAAATGGAAGTCATGTGTTCATTTGGTAAGATGTTTAATAAATTGTTAATTAGATGTCCAGATAAAGTGATTTTCTCCATACCTTTCTCTTTTTATTCTTGGAAACTATTTTAGCTGATTGGCATTGCCCCATGAAAAATTAAAACCATATTTTTAAACCTTAGAAGAAAAACAATTCATATATCACTTTCCATTTTCTGTTTAGGACCAGTTAAATACATTTGTGTATTTGAGGACATTGAATGTAACGTGCTCTGGGCGGAAGTTTTGTAATAAAACTCAAATCCCAGGGACTTTTTCACTCATCTACGGCATAGAGCTTTAGTTCAGGCACATCGTGCATGAAGTTAGAGTTCTCTAGATTTGCATTCCTTTTCCACACACCCCCTCTCAGGCCAGTTTCTCTAAACTAAATCCAGTTGGCTGGGAAGTAGATGAGCTACTGATGTGAATAATTTAAGAAATAACGTGAGTTTTCTTGCATTCGAAGGTTTGTATATGTATGTGCATGTGTGTTATTTTACTCTCTGCCTCGTCGTAGAAGAAGAGTTCCTTTAAATTGGAGTCTGGGGAACTAAGCTCAGAGATGTCAATGGAATAGATGAATTTAAGCTCAGTTTTAGAAACCTGGCTACTGCAGCCAACCAAGCTGAGTAGATGGGCCTCCTTGGAGATTCCTTGATAAAATTTTAGGAAAAGCAACCTAGCAGGACAGGGACGCAGAAATCTGAGAGTATGGAAAATAATCTGCATGAGTGTTTCAGAGACGGTTTTACTAAATCTAACTGCAAAAACATTAGTGTATGTTTAGCCTCAGTTTCTTCAATGGTCAAAATCTCTTTAATTCCTCCCCCTAAAGAGTCTATAGATGTCCTTGAAATATTGGTTAGTATTTACATATGTTATAATAACTATTAATTTTATCCTGGGAAAGTATCCTGAGCAATAATGATCAGAAACCCCTAAAAGTTATACCAAGGATAATAAGCCCATATATAATACCTTTCTTGCTCTGTACTATCATTGAAGTTAGCAGCAGCAAACATGGGTTTTGCACACATCACCTGACTTTGGCTGCTATACTACAGTAATTGTTCACTCAGATAGCATACCTCTCATGATTTTGATTTTCAGGGAAACAATGCAACATATACATGAATGTAAATTCATAGAGTACTACTTCAGGGCATACTTTCTAAATGAATTATCTTTATGTTGAAAACTTAGTCTAATGCATATAAAAAAGTTCATATCTCTTTTTCCTCTTATCTATGTGATCCTAGCAATTGAATAAGAAGGTAAATAAAATAGAATACTAATAAGGATGAACAGTTATGATGTCTTCTTTAAATGTACTTTTCTTATTCTCCAGAGATAAACACAGTGGCCCTCAGACCCACATAATTTACATGAATTAAAAACACAATTATGCTGCCTTTGATGCTGGAGCTCTAGTCTTCATCTCTGCTGATCTTTTTCAACACTGAGAAATGTTATCAAGCTATGAAATATTCAATCTGGAAAAATTCCTGATTGTATCCCTCTGAAAATTAATTTATGTCGCTTGACGTCCTATAACTTAAGATGATGTGTTTTTTTTTAAAAAACTGAAAGCATAGACAGTTTATCAAACAGTGTTTCAGAGTTTGAGGAAAGAAGTTGTTTTCCCACAGAGAGAGAAATTTGGTCCAGAAATGAATTCAGCCCATTGGCTTTATTAAGGAAATGCTTGGCTGTATCTATTTGGGAATCTCCTTGAGCAATAAATTTGATGACTTAGGCATGAACCTTCCAATATGTCTACTGTGTCAGATGATGTTATCTCTGATTAGGGGGAGCATGGTTTGTTATGCTAAGTTGCTTTCATCAATTTTTCATTTTTTAGCCATTTTCATGTATTCTCTTGATATTTTCTCATTAATATTCAAAGTCAACTTGGATTTTGCCAAACATTTTGAAAGGTTCCTAAGAATATTCTTTCACTTTTTCTCTGCCCCCATCATCCCTACTATAGACTATACAATATCCTGTCCTTAGAAGGAGCATGGACTCAAAAACTTTTCATCTTGTTTTGTTGAGATCAGAGCAGGAATTTAAGGGAACAGGTCAGGAATTTGAATATGTAAAAACTAATTAAATAGTAGAAAAAGTTCCATTACCTGTAGTCTTGTTCTTATAATATATAAGAGCATGGGGTTTGAAATCTTAATGACCTAAATTTGGATCCTGGATTTGTAACTTACTGCCTTTATGCCTTTGGATATATTATCAAACTTATTAACCTTTAGTTTTTCTATCTGCAAAATAAGAATAATAATATCCATATCTTTCTTTTGCTTTGAGAATTTATTGTGAAAAATATAGATGAGGTACTCAGTAATACATGACATGTATATATTTAACAAAAGGGGATTTTTGCCTTTTGTAAAAATCTTATATATTAAATTAATATACTTCCTAAACAAAGTATTTTGTAAGAAAATCACTCATGATTTGCTGTTACCATTTTACTCAGGATTGTGATTGTGGTCGTTGGGTAGTTTACAGTGATTGTTATGATAGATGAAATAAAGTGGGTTATAAATAAATAGATAAAATCCATGTGTTTCCCAGACAAACATGAAGTTATAGAGGGAAAACATGAATGTAGATTCATATAGAGTTAGGTTTTTTTTAATAAATTTATTTATTTAGTTTTGGCCGCATTGGGTCTTCGTTGCTGCACACGGGCTTTCTGTAGTCGCAGCACGCGGGCTCAGTAGTTGTGGCTCACAGGCTCTAGAGCGCAGGTTCAGCAGTTGTGGTGCACAGGCTTAGCTGCTCTGTGGCACGTGGGATCTTCCTGAACCATGGCTCGAACCCATGTCCCCTGCATTGGCAGGCAGATTCCTAACCACTGCGCCACCAGGGAAGCCCAGTTAGAGTTAGTTTAAGATTCTGTTTCTAACATAAGCTGTGTGACCAAGAGAAATTTAATTAAACAGGTTTATTTGGTCTTTAATTTGAAAGAACAAAAAAGATAAATTCTTTATATAGAATTGTTTTGAAGATAATATATGTTAATACTTAAATTAGTGTTTGGGACTTAATATAAAACTCAGCTAATGTCCTTTCAATGAATCCACTCAGTCTTGAGCTGAGCTGGTATACAGTCCTACAAATGGTGATCCCTGATATATCCTAATTATCTTTCAAGTTGGTCCCATCATTGGACTTCATCTTTTGCTCTAAGCCCATCTGCCCACTGGAATGTTATTCTGTCTCCCAAACCTCCCTTCATGCCCAACCTGCAGGTACACCCTCATCTGTCAAGAGCCAGACGAAGGCTTTCCTGACTCCTGGTAGAATGGATGACTCTTCTTCTATGCCTCCACCACACCCTGAACACACCCCTACCTTTTCACTGGGAACACTTTTGTCCCCTTATTCATTTGTGTATACACTTCCCTCTTTAAGACTCAATCCACTCCTTGGAGGCCAGGATCATGTCTTGTCTGTTTTTTGTCTCCAGTACTGTCACAGAGTAGATATTCAGTCTTTTGCTGAGTGGGTTGGTGGATGGATGGATGAGAGAAATAAGCAGATTGGCAGAAAAATGATCCCAAGAGCTCTTTCTAGAATGCCTAGAAATTAGCCAAATGGAACTAGGGATGCTTCCTCCCAACAGGAGTGGTTATATGCAAACTCAGTTATTATGGGACACAAGGTTCTGGGGCTGCCAGGGTCTGTAGGTGTCAGGTGGCCACCTTTCCCAGCTCTCCCCTTATCAGGTTATATCCAAGCTTAGACTTTGGTTCCAAAGCCGTCCATGAATCCCACAAGGCCATACCATGCTCGCTTTATAAAAAGAGGACGGTGAACACTTCTGGAGGCCCCCTGCTGAAATCCAGCACCACAGTGCATACAGCTGCATCTCAGCCCTAGGATACCTCCAGTGGGATGCTGAGAGAATGGGGGAGGGGCTGCCTGCACCCACTGACACTTCTGTGTAGACATGGGTTCCAGGTTGCACAAAGAGATGCTGTTGGTGCTTTCGCCAAGTTCCTTTAAGGATAGACAAGGTGACTTCACAAAGGCATACATATTAAATCTATTAAATGATAATGAAAGAATGCAGGGTCTATGTAATGAAGGAGTTTGGGTGATAGAGAAAGGCAAGCCGATAACTGTACCAAAAAGCCTAGGCTCAGGATGGATACTGGATTGGAAGTGAAATTTGATCACCAAAATTCCCAAAACGTAAGAGCTAAGCCCTCAAGAGAATAAAACATATTTGCTCATTTAGCTGTGCATATACATATTTACTCAAAAAGGATTTGAGGTAGATTACAAGTTCACATATAATAAGATAGAAAAATAGAAAATAATAGAAAATCAAAGACAGGGGAAAATACAGACTGTCCGGAAAGGTAAGTTTGGAGGAAATGAGAATGAAGTTATGTAGGCCACAGGATCCAAAGTGGTTAATGCAAGTGTGTCTCAGATTCAGTCCAAACTTCACAAACAAACACTGTCAGTGAAAGAATCTGGTCAAAAGGAGTCTTTGCCCTATATTTATGTGTTAGAAACAGAGGTGAAAAGGAAATAACACCTCCTCCATGTCCTCCGTGATTGACACATTAACAAAAGAAACACTGAGGAAAAGTTAGGGGGTGCTTTCAAGATGGCAGAGGGGTAAGACGTGGAGATCACTGTCCTCCCCACAGATACATCAGAAATACATCTACACGTGGAACAACTCCTACAGAACACCTACTGAACGCTGGCAGAAGACCTCAGACTTCCCAAAAGGCAATAAACTCCCCACGTACCTGGGTAGGGCAAAAGAAAAAAGGAAAAACAGAGACAAAAGAATAGGGATGGGACCTGCACCTCTGGGAGGGAGCTGTGAAGGAGGAAAGGTTTCCACACACTAGGAAGCCCCTTCACTGGCAGAGATGGGGGATGGGTGGGGGGAAGCTTTAGAGCCACGGAGGAGAGCACAGCAACAGGGGTGTGGAGGGAAAAGGGGAGAGATTCCTGCACAGAGGATCGGCCAGCACTCACTAGCCTGAGAGGCTTGGCTGCTCACCCGCCGGGGTGGGCGGGGCTGGGAGTTGAGGCTCGGGCTTCGGTCGGAGCGCCGGGAGAGGACTGGGGTTGGCTGCGTGAACACAGCCTGAAGGGGGCGACAGCTAGCTGGGAGGGAGTCCAGGAAAAACTCAGGACCTGCCTAAAAGGCAAGAGACCATTGTTTCGGGCTGTGCGAGGAGAGGGGATCCAGAACACTGCCTAAATGAGCTCCATGGATGGGCGTGAGCCACGGCTATCAGTGCAGACACCACAGACGGGCATGAGACGCTAAGGCTGCTGCTGCCGCCACCAAGAAGCCTGTGTGCAAGCACAGGTCACTATCCACACCCCCCTTCCGGGGAGCCTGTGCAGCCCGCCACTGCCAGGGTCCTGTGATCCAGGGATGACTTCCCCGGGAGAACACACAGTGTGCCTCAGGCTGTTGCAACGTCATGCTGGCCTCTGCCGCCGCAGGCTCACCCCGCACTCTGTACCCCTCCCTCGCCCTTGGCCTGAGTGAGCCAGAGCCCCCTAATCAGCTGCTCCTTTTACTCTGTCCTGTCTGGGTGGGGAACAGATGCCTCAGGCGACCTACATGCAGAGGCGGGTCCAAATCCAAAGCTGAACCCCAGGATCTGTGCAAACAAAGAAGAGAAAGGGAAATCTCTCCCAGCAGCCTCAGGAGCAGTGGATTAAATATCCACAATCAACTTGATGTATGCTGTATCTCTGGAATACCTGAATAGACAACGAATCATCCCAAAATTGAGGTGGTGGACTTTGGGAGGAACTGTGTACTTGGGATTTACTTTCTGCATCTAATTTGTTTCTGGTTTTATGTTTATCTTAGTTTAGTATTTAGAGCTTATTATCATTGGTAGAGTTGTTTATTGATTTAGGTGCTCTCTTAATTTTTAAATTTTATATATATATATATATTTTTTTCCTATTTCTCTCTTTGTGAGTGTGTATGTATATGCTTCTTTGTGTGACTTTGTCTGTATAGCTTTGCTTTTGCCATTTGTCCTAGGGTTCTGTTTTGTTGTTTTTGTTTGTTTGCATTTTAGTATAGTTTTTAGCGCTTGTTATCATTGGAGGATATGATTTTTGGTTTGGTTGTTCTCTTCTTCCTTTCTTTTTTTTTTCTTTTTTTAATTTTTTATTTTTAATATTTTTTTAATTTAATAGCTTTGTTTTATTTATTTATTTTTCCTTTCTTTTTTATCTCACTTTTCTTCTGAGCCATGTGGTTGACAGGGTCTTGGTGCTCTGGCTGGGTGTCACGCCTGAGCCTCTGAGGTGGGAGAGCCGAGTTCAGGACATTGGTCCACCAGCGACCTCCTGGCCCCATGTAATATCAAATGGCGAAAACTCTCCCAGAGATCTCCTTCTCAAGGCTAAGACCCAGCTCCACTCAAGGACCAGCAAGCTACAGTGCTGGACACCCTATGACAAACAACTAGCAAGACAGGAACACAACCCCACCCATTAGCAGAGAGGCTGCCTAAAATCATAATGAGTTCACAGACACCCCAAAACACACCACTGGTTGTGGTCCTGCCCACCAGAAAGACAAGATCCAGCCTTATCCACCAGAACACAGGCACCAGTCCCCTCCAACAGGAAGCTGACACAACCCACTAAACCAACCTTACCCACTGGGAGCAGACACCAAAACCAACAGGAACTACGAACCAGCAGCCTGTGCAATGGAGACCCCAAACACAGTAAGTTAAGCCAAATGAGAAGACAGAGAAACACACAGCAGATGAAGGAGCAAGGCAAAACCCAACCAGACTAAACAAATGAAGAGGAAATAGTCAGTCTACCTGAAAAAGAATTCAGAGTAATGATAGTAAAGATGATCCGAAATCTAAGAAATAGAATGGAGAAGATACAAGAAACGTTTAACAAGGACCTAGAAGAACTAAAGAGCAAACAAACAATGATGAACAACACAATAAATGAAATGAAAAATTCTCTAGAAGGAATCAATAGCAGAATAACTGAGGCAGAAGAACAGATAAGTGACCTGGAGGATAAAATAGTGGAAATAAATACCACAGAGCAGAATAAAGAAAAAAGAATGAAAAGAATTGAGAACTATCTCAGAGACCTCTGGAACAACATCGAATGCACCAACATTCGAATTATAGGGGTCCCAGAAGTAGAAGAGAAAAAGAAAGGGGACTGAGAAAATATTTGAAGAGATTATAGTTGAAAACTGCCCTAATATCAGAAAGGAAATAGTTAATCAAGTCCAGGAAGTACAGAGAGTCCCATAGAGGATAAATCCAAGGAGAAACACGCCAAGCCACATGTTAATCACTATCAAAAATTAAATACAAAGATAAAATGTTAATAGCAGCAACAGAAAAGCAACAATTAACATACAAGGGAATCCCGTAAGGTTAACAGCTGATCTTTCTGCAGAAACTCTGCAAGCCAGAAGGGAGTGGCAGGACATACTTAAAATAATGAAAGGGAAAAACCTACAACAGGAATACTCTACCCAGCAAGGATCTCATTCAGATTCGACGGAGAAATTAAAACCTTTACAGAGAAGCAAAAGCTAAGAGAATTCAGCACCACCAAACCAGCTTTATGACAAATGCTAAAGGAAATTCTCTAGGCAGGAAACACAAGAGAAGGAGAAGACCTGCAATAACAACCAAAACAATTAAGAAAATGGTAATAGGAAAATACATATCGATAACTACCTTAAATGTAAATGGATTAAATGCTCCAACCAAAAGAAATAGACTCTCTGAATGGATACACAAACAAGACCTATACATATGCTGTCTACAAGAGACCCACTTCAGACCTAGGGACACATCCAGACTGAAAGTGAAGGGATGGAAAAAGATATTCCATGCAAACGGAAATCAAAAGAAAGCTGGCATAGAAATTCTCATATCTGACAAAGTAGCTTTTAAAATAAAGGCTATTACAAGAGATAAAGAAGGACACTACATAATGATCAAGGGATCACTCCAAGAAGAAGATATAACAATTGTAAATATGTATGCACCCAACATAAGAGCATCTCAATACATAAGGCAAATGCTAACAGCCATAAAAGGGGAAATCGACAGTAATACAGTCATAGTAGGGAACTTTGACACCACACTTTCACCAATGGACAGATCAACCAAAATGAAAATAAATAAGGAAACACAAGCTTTAAATGATACATTAAACAAGATGGACTTAATTAATATCTATAGGACACTCCATCCAAAAACAACAGAATACAGTTTCTTCTCAAGTGCTAATGGAACATTTTCCAGGATAGATCATATCTTGGTTAACAAAACAAACTTTGGTAAATTTGAGAAAATTGAAGTCGTATCAAGTATCTTTTCCAACCACAACACCATGAGATTAGATTTCAATTACAGGAAAAAATCTGCAAAAAATACAAACACATGGAGGCTAAACAATATAGTAGTAAATAACCAAGAGATCACTGAAGAAATCAAAGAGGAAATCAAAAAATACCTAGAAACAAAGGACAATGAAAACACGATGACCTAATACCTATGGGATGCAGCAAAAGCAGTTCTAAGAGTGAAGTTTATAGCAATACAGTCCTACCTCAAGTAACAAGAAACATCTCAAATAAACAACCTAACCTTACACCTAAAGCAATTAGTGAAAGAAGAACAAAAAAACCCCAAAGTTAGCAGAAGGGAAGAAATCATAAAGCTCAGATCAGAAATAAATGAAAAAGAAATGAAGGAAATAATAGCAAAGATCAATAAAACTAAAAGCTGGTTCTTTGAGAAGATATAGAACATTGATAAACCATTAGCCAGACTCATCAAGAAAAAAAGGGAGAAGACTCAATTCAGCAGAATTAGAAATGAAAAAGGGGAAGTAACAACTGACACTGCAGAAATACAAAGGATCATGAGAGATTACTATAAGCAACTATATGCCAATAAATTGGACAACTTGGAAGAAATGGACAAATTCTTAGAAAAGCACAATCTTCTGAGACTGAACCAGGAAGAAATAGGAAATATATAGACCAATCACAAGCACTGAAATTGAAACTGTGATTAAAAATCTTCCAAAAAACGAAAGCCCAGAAGAGATGGCCTCACAGGCAAATTCTACCAAACATTTAGAGAAGAGCTAACACCTATCCTTCTCAAACTCTTCCAAACTATAGCAGAGGGAGGAACACTCCCAAACTCATTCTATGAGGCCACCATCACCCTGATACCAAAACCAGACAAAGATGCCCCAAAAAAGAAAACTACAGGCCAATATTACTGATGAACATAGAGGCAAAAATCCTCAACAATATGCTAGCAAACAGAATCCAACAGCACATTAAAAGGATCATACACCATGATCAAGTGGGGTTTAATGACAGAAATGCAAGGATTCCTCAATACTCAAATCAATCAATGTGATAAACCATATTAACAAATTGAAGGAGAAAAACCATGTGATCATCTCAATAGCTGCCGAAAAAGCTTTTGACAAAATTCAACACCATTTATGATAAAAAACCCTCTAGAAAGTAGGCACAGAGGGAACTTTCCTCAACATAATAAAGGCCATATATGACAAACCCACAGCCAACATCGTTCTCAATGGTGAAAAACTGAAACCATTTCCACTAAGATCAGGAACGAGACAAGGTTGCCCACTCTCACCACTATTATTCAACATAGTTTTGAAAGTTTTAGGCGCAGCAATCAGAGAAGAAAATGAAATAAAAGGAATCCAAATTGTAAAAGTGGAAGTAAAACTGTCACTGTTTGCAGATGACATGATGCTATATGTAGAGAATCCTAAAGATGCTACCAGGAAACTACTAGAGCTAATCAATGAATTTGGTAGAGTAGCAGGATACAAAATTAATGCACAGAAATCTCTTGCATTCCTAAACACTAATGATGAAGAATCTGAAAGAGAAATTAAGGAAACACTCCCATTTACCATTGCAACAAAAAGAATAATATACCTCAGAATAAACCTACCTAAGGAGACAAAAGACCTGTATGCAGAAAACTATAAGACACTGAGGAAAGAAATTAAAGATGATACAAACAGATGGAGAGATATACCATGTTCTTGGATTCGAAGAATCAACATTGTGAAAATGACTATACTACCCAAAGCAATCTACAGATTCAGTGCAATCCCTATCAAACTACCAAAGGCATTTTTCACAGAACTAGAACAAAAAATTTTACAATTATATGGAAACACAACAGACCCTGAATAGCCAAAGCAATCTTGAGAAAGAAAAGTGGAGTTGGGGGAATCAGCCTCCTTGCCTTCAGACTATACTACAAAGCTACAGTAATCATGACAATATGGTACTAGCACAAAAAGAGATATATAAATCAATGGAACAGGATAGAAAGCCCAGAGATAAACCCACGCACATATGGTCACCTTATCTTTGATAAAGAAGGTAAGAATATATAATGGAGAAAAGACAGTCTCTTCAATAAGTGGTGCCAGGAAAACTGGATAGCTACATGTAAAAGAATGAGATTAGAACACTCTCTAACACCATACATAAAAATAATCTCAAAGTGTATTAAAGACCTAAATGTAAGGCCAGACACTATCAAACTCTTAGAGGAAAACATAGGCAGAACACTCTATGACATAAATCACAGCAAGATCCTTTTTGACCCACCTCCTAGAGAAATGGAAATAGACACAAAAATAAACAAATGGGACCTAATGAAACTTAAAAGCTTTTGCACAGGAAAGGAAACCATAAACAAGACCAAAAGACAACCCTCAGAATGGGAGAACATATTTGTAATTGAAGCAACTGACAGAGGATTAATCTCCAAAATTTACAAGCAGCTCATGCAGCTCAATATCAGAAAACCAAACAGCCCAATCCAAAAATGGGCAGAAGACCTAAATAGACATTTCTGCAAGAAGATATACAGATTGCCAACAAACACATGAAAGGATGCTCAACATCACTAATCATTAGAGAAATGCAAATCAAAACTACAATGAGGTATCACCTCACACCAGTCAGAATGGCCATCATCAAGAAATCTACAAACAATAAATACTGGAGAGGGTGTGGAGAAAAGGGAACCCTCTTGCACTGTTGGTGGGAATGTAAATTGATACAGCCACTATGGTGGGAATGTAAATTGATACAGCCACTATGGAGAACAGTATGCAGGTTTCTCAAAAAACTAAGAATAGAACTACCATATGACCCAGCAATCCCACTACTGGGCATATACCCTCAGAAAACCATAATTCAAAAAGAGCCATGTACCACAGTTTTCATTGCAGCTCTATTTACAATACCCAGGACATGGAAACAACCTAAGTGTCCATCGACAGGTGAGTTGATAGAGAAGATGTGGCACATATGTACAGTGGAATATTACTCAGCCCTAAAAAGAAACGAAACTGAGTTATTTGTAGCGAGGTGGATGGACCTAGAGACTGTCATACAGAGTGAAATAAGTCAGAAAGAGAAAAACAAATACCGTATGCTAACACATATATATGGAATCTAAAAAAAAAGAAAAACCAATAATGGTTCTGTAGAACCTAGGTGCAGGACAGGAATAAAGATGCAGACATAGAGAATTGAATTGAGGACACGGGGAGGGGGAAGGGTAAGCTGGGATGAAGTGAAAGAGTGGCATGGACATATATACACTACCAAATGTAAAATTGTTAGCTAGTGGGAAGCAGCTGCATAGCACAGGGAGATCAGGTCAGTGCTTTGTGACCACCTAGAGGGGTGGGATAGGGAGGGTGGGAGGGAGATGCAAGAGGGAGGATATATGGGGATGTATGTATATGTATAGCTGATTCACTTTGTTATACAGCAGAAACTAACATACCATTGTAAAGCAATAATACTCCAATAAAGATGTGAAAAAACAAAACAAAACAGTGAGAACTGATTTTTTTTGGGGGGGTCAGGGAGGAGCGGAGGCCAGAGAGAGAGAGAGAGGAAGCAGCAGTGTAACTTACTGAATTATTTCATAGATGTTAGCAGGAGCATCTGAGATTCTGTCATCTTGAGCTGGGTACTAAGTATTATCTCTGATTCTTTTCATAAGAACCTGTAACAATATTAATAACACTCTTTAGTGTCCACTGCAGGTTAACTTCTCTTTGGAATTTTCTCGGGCATTCATTAAATAACCCTGTGCCACAGATACAATATGCACTTGAGAAAACTGAGAAATCTAGTGACTTCCATGCTGAACAAGTAGATGTACACAGACTCCTAACCCACCATCATACCGTAATGCTTCCAGATAGACCCCTCTGAACCTCTGAAGATTGATTTGCCAGAAACCTTCTATTGTTCAGCCTGATGTATTTGGGTTCAACCAGAAATTTACAAGGGAGGAAACTCTACTGGCTGTGGTACAGCAAATCATTTCCAAAGCCAGCAATCCGATTGCCCTGGATGATAACTTCAATGTAAGATTTGAGAGGCTCTCTCTGTTCAGTCTTGTGTGTTTGTTCTAGAATAAGCTTGCAAGAGCATCTATGTTCATTTTAATGCACTGTCTATTGTGGCCCTGGTGAGGAGGAATGAGTATGATTGGGTTGATGTTAGCATTGGGCATTCCAACAGGCAGAGTGCCACAAGGCACAGTTTTACCAAACTCATCTTTTGTAAGGTTCCCACAGACTGCAGAGGGTGGAACCCAATCCACAGTGGAGCCACCGACATGAGTTAGGAGTTGTGGCCACACCTTGCATCTTGTTGCAGGGTTCGCTTCCAAGGAGGGATCAAGCTCAGCGCTGTTTTAAGGGGATCTGACAGAATTATTGCTTGGGGTGGCATGTAAACACTGACTTTACCCTTTTAAAACAATTAAAAAGCCATCAAAAGATTTTAAGCATCTGTAATAATTATATGTATATATAGTATAATGCTCTTAGAAATACGACTTACCAGTTTAATTGATCTCCGAACTAAGCAAGGTAAAAATGAAAGTGCACAGTAACTTCTTAGGATATGATTTTACAGTTCTCAGAAGTTGTATTTCCAAAACAAACATCTTTTATTGTTATTATTTTCAATAATGGAGTTATGATCTCCCTTTCTGTTTGAGTTAGCTACAAAAAAATGTTCTAGTGTCTCTTATATTTCATCTCTTTTAGATGACTTACAGTTACTGGGCTTAATTCTCATGTCAACCTTGAGAAATCTGAGGCACAAAGAGGCCAGGAGCCACGGTCACGGTCCCACAGGGGAAAAGCAGACCCAGGTCTCTCTGGTTCCAAAGCCGGTGCTTCCCCCATAATCCAGGCTCTTCATCCCTGTGAATTCATTCACATACTCTGGAGCAAATAAATACTAGAATTCTCTTCTGAAATCTTAGTCTTGTGACATTTGGAATCAAGAGGGTTCTTCACAAAAGCCAACTTCTCAAAGTTTTACATGGAAACTTCCCAGCATTAGTTGTGATATCTTGTTCAGTAAGGATCATCTTTTCATTGCAGAAGCCAAAAGTTGGAACCTCTGGCCGGGAAAGGGTCCATTAGAAGCTGATATACTTTTACTCCTTGACCCCTGCCATCTTCTTTGATGTGAAGCATTTGCCAGTGTAAAGTGTATAGCATGTATTTGATTTACTTTCTCAGTGCACTGTAGGTGCTTGTTATGGAGTCCAGGGAGTTGGGGGTCCTGGAGTGTGTTTGCTGCACACGATCCTGGATTGCCCTTTCCTCCTACCTCTTTCCTCCTATCTTCCCTTCTTTCTCCAGCTACTTCTCTTTAATGAAGCTCTCAGTAAAAACAAACAAACAAAAACCCCTTTTTGTTCTCTTTTAAGTGTGTTATTATAATTTTTTATTATTGTATGTGGTCCCTCTCATCTACATGCTCCTGAAATATCCTCTGCAGATTTCTAGCCCTTCCTTCACCATATCATGTCCCAAATGATCTATTTACCAGTGCCTATTTCCTTAAGCTTCTTTATCCACTCTCATATCCTCAGCTGGTAGGCAGTAAAATATATATATTTGTCCATTCTTTGTGAAGAATATGAATTCCTTATACCAGAAGCCATATTTACTTATTTCACATCCTTGCTTTTCCTTAGCTAGTACTTGGCTATCTTAGATAGCGCTTTAGAGCTGATCCCCAAAGTACTAAGAAATCTCTAGACCTGGATGGAATTGAAATAAATTCTCTAGGTGACCAGCCAGAAAAGGAAGGGAAGTAAAAGGAAGGGGAAGGAAGAAGGTGGGAGGGAGAGAGAGAAAAAAGGAGAAGAGGAGAAAAGGAGGAAAAGATTACAAGAATGTTGTCCTAATAGCTACCTATCAATTATTGAATTCTTATTATTATTTGTCAGACAGTATCCCTTACAGTACAGTCACTCATTCAGTGCTCTGAATCACCTTGTGAGATAAATACTATTTTACAGGTGAAAAACTAGCTTAAAATCACCCAGATAGTTAATGGTCAAATTGAAATTAGAAGTCAGGTTTGCTTGGCTAATTAATGATGGTTTTCGAATGGTTCAACACCGCTTTATTCAACAGTGCCTAATGTGTGCTTAGACATACCCTCCGCTGGGGCCCTACATAATCTTAATGTTTCATGCTCCTCCCTCAGTAGAGGGAAAGGAGTTAACACTTCAGTGCTGATGGCAAGTTGAATCACGGTCCAGTACTAGCCATTTTCACCCACCTTTATCTCATGAGTTTCATAGGCTAACTTTTTATCTGGTTTCCACTCTGTTTTCTCTTTTCTGTTTTTCATCCTCTCAGAAAATTGTTATTTAGTTCATATGTTTATGTAAGGAATTTCAGGTCCTTGTGAAACAATGCAGAGCATAAAACAATATAGGATCAATTTGGTTTTATTCTAATATAAAACAAGATAGGACACATGAATATTGCTTGATTTGGCCCTTGGAGGAAACACTGTATGATGTCAAGGGCAGAGCTTTTGGAGTCAGACAGCACCTGTGAGCCAGCCAAATGTGGGTTTTACAACTTGCTGGGTCTTTGGGTAAACTAACTCCTTAGAGTCTCACTTTTTATTTATTTATATTTATTTTAAAATTTTATTTTATTTATTTTTTGGCTGTGTTGGGTCTTCATTGCTGCGCACGGGCTTTCTCTAGTTGCGGCGAGCAGGGCTACTCTTTGTTTGTGGTGCACAGGCTTCTTATTGCAGTGGCTTCTCTTGTTGTGGAGCACGGGCTCTAGGCGCACAGGCTTCAGTAGTTGTGGTATGTGGGCTCAGTAGTTGTGGCTCGCGGGCTCTGGAGTGCAGGCTCAGTGGTTGTGGCGCATGGGCTTAGTTGCTCTGTGGCATGTGGGATCTTCCCAGACCAGGGCTCGAACCCATGTCCCCTGCATTGGCAGGTGGATTCTTAACCACTGTGCCACCAGGGAAGCCCGAGTCTCACTTTTTAAATGGAGGTAATGGTGCATACTTTGTAAGGAGTACAAAATGGCTGAAAGCACCTAACACAGTGTTTTACATCTAGTAGTTGCTCAATAAGAGGCAGTGGTTATCGTCTGCAACAAATTAAACTAGAAAAGAGCATAACTGCTCGAAATATACTGTATAATTATTACCCAAGGCTAGAAAGAGGCTCTGAGTCCCAAGTGGCAGAATTCCTCCATGTCTTTGGATAGGACACTATGAAATTGCTCAGTAAATGTGGAGAAGGGAGCTTCCCAACCTCTCAGGGAAGGATTCCTGGGGAGAATGTGGGCATCAATGCTGGAAGCTCCACCTTACTGCACCTTCAGCCCATGGACCGTCAGATACATGACAGTCAGCAGGTGTCCAGGCAGTGAACCAGGCACTCAGGGTCCATGTGTTAACTTTGATTTGCTGAAATTTGAAGAACTGTATTTTATTTTCTAGGTGCCAGGCACTATTTTAAGTGCTTCATAAATATTTTAATTCTTGTTACAGTGCTTAAGACAGGTGATACTGTTATCCCAAGTTTAGAGCTGGTGAAATAGGCACAGAGAGGTTAAGTAACTTGGCTAGAAACACATAGCTAATAAGTGATGGAGCTGGGACTTCAATCCAGGCAGTATGAATTGTTTTCATTGCAGCAGTGAACAGCATGCCATAATGATTTTTGTTTTACCTGGATGAGTTATGTTTAGAGGATGAGACATGAAAATTGGAAACAGAAGACCTTGATTAGTATCTGACCTTACCTCTTTTCAGTTGTGTGGCCACAAACCAGACTTCTAACCTTGATTTCTTCATCTGTAAAATGGGGATGATAACAGTGAATGACCTTACAAAAGTGTGAGGAAGATGATGTACTCAGATATTTTGTGAATAGTGAAATGCTATCTAAAGGGAAGCATTGCTTATTGCTTGTAATTTAGGTTTATATTATGCCAGGATGTATGCACGTGTGTCTCTGCCTGTTGCAGATTCAAGTCTGTGTTGTATGAACTTGTAGGAACATTGTACAAGTTGCTTTTTTTTTTTGCCTTTTGAAACGTTGTTATGTCTGCTTACAGTTGAAAAAAACCTTTGCAAT
This sequence comes from Delphinus delphis, assembly GCF_949987515.2. Lineage (NCBI taxonomy): Eukaryota > Metazoa > Chordata > Mammalia > Artiodactyla > Delphinidae > Delphinus > Delphinus delphis. The sequence goes on from NC_082688.1 coordinate 67,130,473, forward strand.
GAAAATGCATATAAAATTCGTGCCAGACAGTCTTGATTGTGATGACTGCAAGAAACCACTTGGGTTTGTTATGATGCGTTATATCATGGGTAGGACCTTCACAATTGTTCTGCTGAATATGGCACATTTATGCATTTTATGTTACTGCTGGAATGTGTAGCATAATGCCTTTTTGTTGTAGAATCAGTACCTATTACTCAGAGTTATGTGAACACTCATTTGAGACCTATTATAAATATTTAGACCATGGAACCCAAACCAAATTCTGCTCAGACTCTGTGTCCAGATTTAGTAAATGGAATTTAATTTTATAAAGCTATAGGGAAGCTCTGATTAACTTAATTTTTGAATTGAAATAAACCACCTGAATTCAATTTAAGGATCTTAGCCATTCTAATTAATAGGTTGGTGATGTTGAAGATAAGCAAGTTTTAGCTTTACTGATGCCATTTTTTTCTTAGTGAAAGATACCCTTGCTCATTTAGATACATTTCCAATTGCTTTTTGCTAGGTAATACTGACTTTTCGCTGTAAGACTTCCTCTGTGCTCTATTTAAGTGACATATCATAATGGTTAATTAGTTCATTTTGTTAGTAGGTGACTTTGATGAGAACTACATAGGACGTATGCCAGCTTGCAGGTGAACAATGGAAAAAAAATAGAGCTTTCTTCTGAATCGTCTCTGAAGCTGTGTCAGGTCCTCTAGGCTGTAGATTCTAAAAATGGAAAGCCTCGCCAGTATAGAATATATGGAAGGAACAGGTATTGGCTTTCACGTGTTATATTTAGGTTTATGTCTCTGTTTAAATAAAATAAACTCTCCTTTCTAAGAGTGCTACATTGCTGTCTCTGGTTAAGCTTATCAAATGAGCCTTCTTTCTGATGCCTTCCTTCTCTTTGTTTCATCAGACTCTTTCTCTTAATATAACCACAACTGGGTCACACCAGTCCTCAGCCATGGCCACATGTTCTTTCCTGCTAGCCAAGGCTCCATTTTCTTTCTTTCTTCCTTTTCCCCCTCCTATTAGGATATAATTTTTTAAAGATAAAATCATGGCTCTCATACAAATAAAATGAACACATATCAAAGATTTTATATAACTTATTAGTTAATGAGAGGAATGTGAACATTTTACAACTGGTTTGAAAAGAAAACTCAAAGAATACACCTATATAGGCAATTAGCAATGCTGAGGTGAACTTGTTACTAATGCAAAACTAGTCAGTATCCATGGGTATTAATCAATTGCATATTCACCAAAACCCCTTGCGTTTCCATGGATGAGAATCATTTGCATTACTATCAGTTTTCTACAAAATACAGAATAAAAAATACAGGCAGTGAACTTCTCAGAAAACACAGAAGGGTGAGCTAGACAGGACACCCCATAGTCTTTTTGCCCATCTAACATCTTTCACAATTTCTCCTGCCCCTCTGGTCCTTAAATGAGAATTGAATGCCTTGCAGGCATTATGTAGCAATCAACACCAGAAGTAAAACCTGACCTCTGAGTTTAAAGTTCATTTAGAAACCAAGAGAGAAACATTAGATAAACACAAATGAGTATATAATTGTGATAAGTGCTATAAAGGAAAGGTGAGAAGCAGAATGAGAGATTGTAACAAGAGGAGCAGCAAGGAAGATCTGAGGGAGCGATGTTTAAGCCGTTTGTAGGATGTGCCAGAGTTAGCTGGGCAGACAGAGGAAGACATCCCAGTTTCACAAATGGATGCTAGTTGAATCAATACTATAGGCTGAAACCCTGGAATACTATTTGATGGTCCCAGATCTTTAAATCCTTTTTAGTTCATCTTCTATCTCTTTTTCTCCAAAGCACTGAAATTTTCATGTCACCAGTATCTCTGCATTCGTAAAATGTCTTCAGCTTTCTAATTCAGTAGCTTTTTTGGTTAACTTCTATTCTATGTCAGCATTTTTTTCAAAAATTTTGTGACCATGACCACCCAAATAGTAAGAAATAACGTTGCTCCCCTGCTTCCCACATACACAAAATGAAATAGATATTTCACGAAATAACATTCTCAATATGTGGGATATTCTCAGATATTTTCTTTCTGTTTTGGTTTTTTCCTATTACATTTTATTCTAAAAATGCTAGTCTCAAGACCCACAAAATGCATTTCATAAGCCAAAGGGGTAGCCATTTCAAATGTGAAAACCACTGTTCTCAAACAGATGTTTTATTTATTTAGCTTCATTATCTCTGTCATAGGATGTCTTATTTAAAACACAGCAAACAAAACAAAAAGAAACCCTCTGGTTTCGGGACTGAGAATCTCCTGATCATTTTTTTGTGAATGTCCAGCCTGGATTTCCAAACTGAACATTCAGGTACATAGCAACAGTTCTGGACTTGAGACCAAAAATCTAACCTTGATGCTGAAAAGACCTTCCTTTAACGTTTTTGCAGGGGGAATCATTAACATCTCTATTTATATCAAGTATTCAAATCTATAAAGTACATGGTTTTTCCTTTCCTTTATTTATATCTTCTTTTATGTTTTTTAGCCATTTAAAAAATTGAAGTATAGTTAATTTACAATGCTGTGTTAGTTTCAGGTGTACAGCAAAAGTTATACATATACACGTGTGTGTGTATGTATATATATAGATATACTTTCCTTTTTCAGGACCCTCCTTTAACTTTAACTTCAGTTCCCAAGTATTCCATGTTTATTCAAATGCCTGTGCGTTTGGGAATGCCCTTGGAGCCTCCTGGACCCTCTCTACGTGTCATTATCATTCCACTGGATAACTCATATCCCATCCTTCAAGTTTCAGTTCAGAAGACTCTCCCAGCAAGACTGGGCTCCCTCTCTGATGCTTGTTCTGCCCTATTGTAATAATTATGGCCCTCAGAGCCCCCTCAGTCCTGTACCCTAAATGCCTTTGGGAAAGTTGTCTCCCTGCTAAGAATTCAAGATTTGTGAGGACAAGAATCAAAGCTATTTCCCACTATCGTGGGAGAGTGGGGTGGGATGAAGGCCCCTTGGTCCAGCCCTCACATGCTCAAAAGGCTTCAAATAATATCATCATCAACTATGAACTTCTATACACACAGATACACTAAGAGAACTGAAAGATATTCATTATATAACTGTAGATCTGTGTCCTTTTACTACATCATATAGCCGGTAGGGTACTATAAACTAACTGTTTCATATACTATTCTGTAATTATCCTACAAATAGCATAGTTGTACTGTGACTTTATGGTTTTAATTTATGAGATGTAAAGACTTAAAGTGTACCACAGTTTTGGCATTATTCTTTTTCCATTTTTTCATTTTTGAAAATAGGTGTGGGAGCTTAAAAATATAGAAGTGAACTGAGCCACTGTCCACCTCTTAACAGGGTAACTGCAAATATTGTTGGTGAATGAATGAATGATTCAAAAATCATATCAGTCTGATATTGGGCAGGAAGTAAGGTTCAGGCAATAATAAGGAAACATTATTAGTAATAATTTTCACCCTTTACCTTTAGGACAGCATTTCTGTGTATATTGAGACCATGTTTTTTTTGAACTCCTGAACCAGTGTTCCTTATGTGATGTGACTAAATTCCAAGTGTGCCCAAGATTTTAAACTTTGTATAGGTCATGTTTGGCAAAGGTATTTGTAACTAGCTTGTGTTGACTGACCAAACAAAAAAAACTTCATAGAAATATTTTACCCATCAGTTTGGTCAAACACCAGGTTCAATCTGCTGGTCTTGAAGGAGACTGGATTGATCAGGCTCAAGTATAATTTAAAAAGTTGTTATTGTAATCACCCGGTACAATCTTCCCTTTGTAGTTTTATATGCAATTGCAAATCACTATGTAAATTAACATTAGTCCTTTTAAAAAACGTGTACATATCAAAAGTATAAGAAGCTACTAAATTATACATTTCCTCTAATATGTAGTTTGTCTTCCAGCCAAAGGCAAGACAACTTCTGGTTCTAAAGCAAGTCTTACCTTTGTGGTGTGAACAATGGCCCTTAGGCAGTCAGGCAATGAATGACACCAGGTGAGACATTTTTCAACTTAAAAAAAAAGGTTTTTACATCAGTCATAACACTAAAAAGATTTGGGACAGAATATCTGAAAGTCATATTTCCATTTTGCCTTTTTTTTTTAAAAAATAAAATCTGCAGCTCATGGTCCTAAATGCAGATTACTTGCCCTTAGGGATGTTATTATAATGGAATCTTCTATATTTATGTTAACAGTATTATGGAAGTTCAACTCAGTCTGGGTTAAAATAATGCAGTACATGACCATTTGTACATGTTTTTAAAGGTAAATGTTTGATATTTTGGCAGAAATTCTCATACACACTCATACACACTTTTACACGCACCAAAAATTTACTAATCTGCACGACTTGACCGAAAGAAACTGTGTTACTAGCTCTGCTCTTGCCCCTTTGCTCTCTTTGGAATCTGTTTAATATCTTTTTCACCTGCTTGTATGATAGACTGTAGACTATCTGCTAGAGCCAACGAGATTCTTGTTTTCTCTTCGAGTTCAAGCAAAACACACTTATAGGTTCGTAATCTTGTTTCGTTGGAGCCCTGATGGTTAAGGGTCTTTTTCAGGGACTGAATTACAATTGATGTCTGTCAGGTACAACGCTGGGTGTTGCTGGCGGAGCAGCCTTTAAGTTGCAAACTCCTACCGCCCTCTAGTGTTACTTTCCCTCAGAGTTCCGCAAGAGCTGAAGCTTTTACTCTAGTGAAAAGACGCTGAAAAGGAGATTGAGGTTGGAACTCTTGGATCCAGTGATTTGACAATAAAGCATAAGGGTCTTTTTTATTTTCTGCTACTCCGTAGCTGTAACTAGGAAATTAGGGTATTCTCTGCCCACTTTAAAAAAATTCTAATGAGTAAAACAGTCTTATGTCTCTGCAGGAACTTAAAGGTTTTCAGGGTAGTATTTACATATGGGGACACCAAGGTTAGAGGATGTTGTACCTGGGATACCTAAAAAATAGAATCTGTTTCCCAAGAATTTTGTAATTTAAAATTTTACATTTATTTACTGTTTGTAGGTAATATTACAAGATACATGGTTAGCTCTTAATGTGACTGTAAGCTAGTTTTTCATGGTCAAATTATCACCTCACATTTCCTTCTCTTTCTAACAACCATATTTCTCTATTATGTACATCATTCTACCCAGAATCATATTCACAGAGTAGATTTTCATTTTTCTTTTTTATATGAAAAGTAACGAGGAGTGCAATTATACTATGAGTTATCATAAAAGATGCTCCAAAGTCAGATACAATTTATTTCCAAGTAGCTTGTATGAAATTATTTAGGGTATTTGTTATTAGAAAGTGTAGCTTCTAATGCACTCATAGCAATGACACCCTTTGGAACAATACACCATGAGATTATACACCATGCTTTTTGGATCTGTTCAAATACGAAATATCTTGATGAAACAAATACCAAAACTGACCTTCTAACCACTGTGCCGGATGGCTGATAATGCCGACTCAATGTTATTAAAATACTTAGATTAAATTTTTAAAAGATACACCGAACAGTTATGGGACATCACAAAAGATACATAAATGAAGAGTTAATCATGGCCTTTTGCAGAAACGAATTCTGAATTTTTGGTACCCATAATTATTTAGTGTGAACTCTTGCTCGCTATTCATAACATTTGCAGAAGTTTTATTTTGTAAAAACCCAGAAATATAAACGTTTGTTTACTCCGTTTGTAAAGGACTTAAAAATATTTTATTTAGGAAATGATTTTACTGAATAAAAATAAACTGGGAAGCAGCTTAACAAAAGTGGCACTCCAAGAAATGTGATGAACAGTGCAAAGGGAAGGATTTATGAATGAATAGTCCTGAAACTAATTTGTATCACAGTTATTTTCTGGCTACCATGAATCAAAAAGGATAGTCTTAACTGCAAGAAGATTTTAACAAATTGATAAACCTCCTGCTGGCTTTGGTTTTCTTTATAATAGCATTGAAAAATTTGAAAGAAGAGAACCTAAATGCTTTATGGATCTAGATATTGCTTTAAGAGATAATGGAGGTTGAAAATGCGATGGTTTGAATGATGAGATTAAAATATTGTTATATTTTCCACAAAAATTAAAAATTATCATATGTGATTTTATTACAGTGTTTGAACATTAAAGCAATTATAAAACTAATGGGGCATTTAAAAATTTGATTTACGTTAAGAATTTTATTGACAATTCCAAGTTATCGTCCCAACAGAAATAAATTTATCTAAATTAAAATTAACAAAACAAATATAAGAGCTACCATGACTCAAGAAAGATGATCTAATTTAACGTTACTGTCAATATAAGAAAATCTATGTGAAAATCTTAACTATGATAACATATTTATTTTACAAAAATGGAAGCCAGGAAAATGAAATTTTATGGAATAAAAAGTATCTCTGAGTTATGTATGTGTTTATGAGTCATCTAAACATTGTTGGCCCATCAACAGAAACCTAAGACATACACAATACTAATGAACATTAGTCATCTTTGATGTCCCACTGACTAGCGTTCATTAAAAAAAAAACACACGTAGTTTTACACTTGTTCAATTATGTTGTCATGGAGGTTTATTTATCATGGTGGGGAGGTAGAATATTTTACTGGTTTATTAGCTTGACTTAGAACCTTTGAACCAGTTAGGTTCATGGTGTGAGAGCCCCCATGTGTTCCCTTGGTCCTGTTGTTGTAAATGCTAGAGCTGACCTGCAGAGAGAGCTTCTGAGCATGACCCCAAGGCAGGGCCACCCATGCCTGCTGTCCCCACAGAGCATTCTGATTCACAGATAAAACAGTGGCCACAAGAGCAAGACAGACACCACAGGCAAGTTTTGTCAGTTCACCGGAAGTTCAGGGTTGTGAATTCCCTTCTTCCTGATTAAGAGAGAGACTCCATCATGAGAACAGTGGTAAGTCCTGTGATAGTGCCTCTTAGGACACCACAGTTCCTGGTAAAACATCTTAATTTATACTTGTTCCATTGATGACTTGAATCAACGTGTGTCTCTAATAAAAGGATCCTCAATGCAGCTACATCAAAAAAAAAATACTAGGCTTGTGCTAAGTGAGAAAATGAGATCCAACTTCTGTTGTTCCTTTTTAGGACTCATTACACACCCTCAGGCATGTCCTGTTTTGGAGGAAAAGGTTGGCTTTAATCTGAGATTGGAACACAGCATGAAGTGTAGTCATATAGTATTTCATTTTAAGTAATTTGCAGATAGGACTGGAAGTAAAAACTCTGCCACGTTGTTAAAGCTGTTGATTGGGTGGCTTTCATCACAACTAATTCTTTTACACTTGCACGAATGTCTCCAAAAGAAAAACATATAACAGTATTAGCAGGAGAAGAATTTAGCATAAGCACGAGGGAAACAAACACCAGGGCATTTGGAAGGTTGGCGGCGACATCATACTCATTTTGACAGGTGAGTCCCTGAGCCAAAGCAGGGAAGCCAGGACAAGCCAGCACTTCCCCAGGCTGATTTGGGCACGCAGCAACAACACTTACTTACTTACACCCTCAGATGATAATCCTGCATGCCCTCCTTTAAAAATTTTTTTTGGTTTTATTCCAAGAAGACAACCATTTCATAATTCCTTTCCTTTTTCCTTTAGTCTTTTTCTACTCCCTTCTTGGGTTTTAAACTCCCTTCTTGTTTAAAACCCATCCTCTTGGTGAATGATGAAGCCAGGTAATAATATTTTTGTTTTGTTTTGTCAATTTCCATTTTTTATTCAAATTCTAAATCAGGGAATATAGCATGGGAGTTAAAAGCAAGGACACTGGAGCCACACTGGCTGGGTTCAAATCCTGGCTTTATTCCGTACTTGCTGTGTGGCCTAAACTTTTCTTGGACTCAGCTTTCTCATCTGTAAAAGGGGAGTATTGATAGCACCACCTCATTAGATTGTTGAGCACTGCGATAGGGCTATGAGGAAAACAATTACTAAAAGTCCAGGTAGAGAATAACAAGACACTTACTCTAGGTAGGTGATCAGAGAAGACTCTCCAGGGAAATGCCGCTTAATCTCAGCCTTAAAGGAAGAGAGAAGGGGCCAGTTATTACCATCCTGAGAGGCATTTTTGTCACGTTGTCTGTTCTTTCAATTAGAAAAATTAGTGCTTTCACATGTATCTTTATACCATTTATTTTTCATAACAACCCTGTGAAGTTTTGATGAGGAAACTGAGGCTCAGAGAAGTTCATTGTTTTGCTCATGTGTTGTTTCTAAGATCACCGTGGTTCCTCATCGTGTGCGCTCTCATGCAAATGCTTCCTGAAGCTCTAGGGAAGTAGCAGTACCCTCACTCTCCTCCCTGCCCGCCTCACACTTCACAAATCTTGGGATCTTGTATTTTCTTTCCTGCTTTCTGGAACCAGTGGAGGATCCTATGGCTTTCTTCTTTCCAAAGACCTAGTCAGTTGATCTCATCTCCTTATTTCTTAACATCACATATCTCTGAGGAGTTGGGTGGATCATCGTGGACATGACTCATGACATCTAAAATGTACTTTGGGTTCATATGCATTCAACTCTTTTTCTTTTGACAAATCATCTCTTGTGTTATTTCCAAGGGCCATGTGTACCTGACCCTTTGGTCATTGTGCCTCTTGATCTTAGCCAGGCTGGATGCCAGCTTCACCAGAAAAGTGAGGTTTTCCAGAAAATGGCTGATGGCTGAATTCTTCACCACAAAAGATTTCCTTTTGATTTAGACTCAGGGAAGTTTTTTTCCCCTGTACCCTAAGCACATGCAATGTTGAGAAGCATGTGGAGACCTTCAACTTCAGGGGGGCATAACTGCTAATGGCTCAAATTTGAAGTTCTTTTTAGCAACCAACAAGTTAAATCATAATGAACTGTTAATATCAAAGTGGGAGAAGGAATCTATTTTAAAGAGAGATGAAAAATTAAAAAGTTTAACTTGACTCTTTCCTGACATTTTCAAAATGCTTGCTTAGTATCAGTGGAAAACAAATGCTTTTTAAAAATCCCCCCAGCTACAGCTGTCTTACAATTAGTCATGATCATAAACTGAATCATAGGCTGAAGATACAAATCTTATACTAGATATTTGCTCTCATTTTTTCTGACATGTCCAACTCTACAGAAAATACAAGTCCTACCAAATATCAGTACCCTTTTATGATCGCATACATGATTTTTTCTGGTGTCACCACTGAAAAAGGCACTGCATTTAAGTTAATTTTGGATATTAAATCCATACTATTTGGCTGCTAATTTAACGTAAAGCTTTTTCTGTCACAAATAGATTGACTATTTGTTAATCTTTATGATAAAATTAATCATTCCTTCAATTTTTAAAAAAGGTTCAAATGTTACCGAATGACATGAAATAAAAAGTACAGCTATAAAGACTCTCTTTGATTAAAAATGATGTTGGGAATCACTATATATGTTTATTGACCATTTCTGGGGTTTTTTGTTGTTGACTGCACATTGAATCTTTCGCTTGTTTTTTTTAATTAGGTTGATTGTCTTTATCTTACTGATTTGCATGCACTCTCTATATTCTGGACACTAATCATTTGTCCGTATATGAAGGTATCTTCTTGTAAGCTGTGGCTTATTTTTTATTTTTGTCTTTGTAGAATTTGGCTATACAAATGTTTTTAATGTTAATGGATTCAGTTTGTCAATCTTTTTCCATTATGATTTGTGCTTTTCTGTCTTGTTTAAAACCTTTCTCTATTTTGGTTCATAAAGATATGCTCCTTTATTTTCTTCCAAAACTTTAGAGTAGTGATTTTTACATTTAGAAGTTCAATTAATTTATTTAATGAATAATTTGATATAGAGATTTAATTTTATCTTTTGTAATGTGAATTACCAACTTTCCCATCTTCTTATCCATGTAAATTTGTAACGCTACATCTGTCAAAAATCAGAGTATATTTCTCTATTTAGTTCCGTTACTCTGTTGGTTTATATTTGTGCCAGTATTTTACATTGTTGTAATTGCTACAGGTTTATTGAGTCCTGCTATATTACCCTTCTCAAACTTGTCTTATCTCTAACTGTTCAATGTGTATTACACTTGGCTTTTCAAGTTCCGTTAAAACAAAACAAAACAAAACAAAACAAAACAAAACCAAAAAAAAACCCTTTTGGAATTAGTATAGCATGAGATTTATAGATTAATATATGGATAATTGATACTTCATGATATTTTATCCTCCTATCAACCTATCATATATGTGCAGCTAAAGTAATTTTACATCTTTTATTAAAGTTTCCTATAATGACTTTGAATACTTTGTTAAATTTATGCCAATGTTATTTATACTTTGTAGTGTCATTATACAAAAATTTTTTTAATTAAATATTTTGTTTGCTGGTGAATAGGAACACAATTGATATTGGTTATACTGATCTTGTATCTAGCAATCTTGTTAAACTCTATTAGTTTTTCTTCTATACAGTTGCCTGGATTTTCTGTGTATATAAGCATGATGTCCGAAAGTCTGGACAGTTTTGTATCATCCTTTTTGATCTTTCTTTTTGTAATTTAATTCATCCATTTTTATTTCATCGATTAGGGCCACCAGTCATATTGGTCTTATTTTAATGGAAATCCTTTTAATATTTTACCATTAAATGACTATTTTATGAGCATTTGTTAGGGTAAAATGTTTCATATCACTCTTAATTTGTCAAGATCAAATCTTCTATATCTTTACTAATTTTTCACCTGCTTGGTCAATCCATTTTTGGTGAAATATGATAAGATTTTCCTTTATGACAATGGATTTATTGATTTCTTTTCATGAGACTCTTTTGTTCTTTATATTTAGGATCTATTTTTAAGTGTAGAGAGGCTCAGAAGTTTTTAGCTTCATGGTGAATTGTTCTTTTCCACCACTGTGTAGTGACCTTCATTATCCTGATAACTCTTTTCCTTAAATTCTATATGTTGTGATATTAATATATCTAGAATAGCTTTTTAATTAGTAAGATTCATCTCTTAGGTAATCTTCAATACTTTACTTTCATAATTTAATGTCCTTATGTGTATTTTTTCTAGACATCATGTTGGATTTTTTTTTTTTTAACTGTTTTTAAATCAGGTATGGAGAATCTCTTATTCTTTAGCTGGTGAAATTAGTTGGATCATGTCTGTTAATACTAACATATTTTGATTTATTTCTTTCCATCTTACTTTGTACTATTTTTTATGCATTTTCTCCTCTCTTATCTTCTATTGCATGGATGAGCTTTTCCTTATCCTCTTTTCTGTTAATTGTTTTTTATCTATACACTCTACTTCAATCTTAAATTTTAAACATGCATACTCCTTTAAAGAAAATCTAAGTGAATATGATGCTTTCCTCTTAATTTCAATTGTCTCACTATTTAGTCGTTCAGTTTTGCATTGTTTTTGAATGTCCCTAGTTGGACAAAATGATTTCTGTTGCCAAATACAACAACTTGACCAGGTATAAATTCATTTTTATTTAATCTGTTTGGGATTCATTGTGTATGAATGAGGATTCCATAATTTTCTTCAAATCTGGGGAAATCTCAGCCATTATGTGTTAAAATATTGTCTTCCCCATTCTTTTTATTCTCTTATTCTAGGACTCTGTTAGATGGGTGTTGATATGTCTTATTTATCTTTCACATATTTTAACCTACTTTTTCCATTTTCTTTTTAAAAAATATCTCACTATACCACAGTAGGTTGAGTGCTTAGTGCATTTGTTTTTAGGTTTATCTGTTTTTTAATATAAGAGTTAAGTGTATACATATATATGGAATTAAAGAAAAAAAAATGTCATGAAGAACCTAGGGGTAAGACAGGAATAAAGACACAGACCTACTAGAGAATGGACTTGAGGATATGGGGAAGGGGGAAGGGTAAGGTGTGACAAAGCGAGAGAGAGGCATGGACATATATACACTACCAAACGTAAGGTAGATAGCTAGTGGGAAGCAGCCGTATAGCACAGGGATATCAGCTCGGTGCTTTGTGATCGCCTAGAGGGGTGGGATAGGGAGGGTGGGAGGGAGGGAGACACGAGGGAAGAGATATGGGAACATATGTATATGTATAACTGATTCACTTTGTTATACAGCAGAAACTAACACACCATTGTAAAGCAATTATACTCCAATAAAGATGTAAAAAAAAAAAAAGAGTTAAGTGTATAGATTTCCCTTTAATACTTTTATGCTACATTCCACACGTTTATTATCATTTAATTCTAAGTATTCTCTAATTTCCATCACAACTTCTCATTTAGAAGTGTGTTTATAAATTTCCAAACATATGTAAGTTATCCTTTTGTTTTTGGCCTAGCACATGGTCAGTTATGTTCTATATATGTCCTTCAGATTGTTATTTTATTGTTGGTACTGTTTTCTTATCTATATCCTTGTTGTTTTATTTTTGTCTACTTTATCAGTTTTTCAGGTGTGTTAGAATCTCACCATGATGAAAATTTTATAATTTTCTTCATGATTTGTTCAATGTTTGCCTTTTATATTTCGGGCTATAATATTAAATGCATGGAAGTTTAAAATTGTATCTTAAAACTTATATAAATATCCTCTACTCTCTTTACTTGCAGTAATGATGTTGCCTTGAAGTCTGTTTTAGTTGCCTTTAAAATAGCTACCTATGTTTTATTTTAGCAGTATTTTCCTGTTAAATTATGCTATCCTTTAACTTGCAGCATTTTGTTTCCTGTATTTTAGATGTGTCTCATATATAGCATATAGTTAATTTTAGTTTTGCTTTTTCTTTTATTCAGTCTGATCAACCTTTTTTTAAGTTTAATTAGTCTACTTATATTATTGTTATTGTCATTTTGATTCATTTATAATTTCTATTTTTTCTGTTGCTTTATGTTATCTTTTTTCATACTTTATCTTCTCATTTGCCTAATTCTGTGTCTTCCTTCAATAGTTTGGAACTTAAAGTCTCTATTCAGTTTTTAGATATCTTGGAAATTATGCAAAATTAAGTTCACAAGGTCTAAAGTTAATATCTTTAATCATCTCAGAAACAAGGCTATTTGGAATGCTTTCCCTCCAGTCACCGTCTCCCACTTTGTTTGCTGCTTTTGTCTGGTATCTTGGTTCTATTTTGATTTTATTTTTACTCCATGAATTAGTTATTAGTAGTATTATATAATACAGTCAGTGTTTCAGTTTACTCATGTACCAATTTTTTTCTTGCCATTCCTTCTTTCCTCTTGACTCTTAATTCTGGGATCATTTTCCTTTTTCATGAAATAGTTCAGGATTTCATGTATTGAAAATATGTAGGAAATAAATACTTTCCTTATTTATTTGCCTGCAAAGATTCTTGTTTCACCCTGACTCTTAAAAAGTAGTTTTCCTTGGTAGAGAATGTACGTTGCCAGTTTATTTTCTCTCTGTCCTCTCCAGAATTTACTACAGTGTGCTTTATCTCCCATAGTGGTTATTGGGAATACAGCTGCTGGTTTAATTGTAGTTCCCTTAAAAATAATCTGCCTTTTCCCTCTGTTTTTAAGTCTTTTCTTTATTGTGGTTGCTTTGTAATCTCTGTGCTATATCTCAGTATAGATTTCATTTTCATTCATTCTTTGTGGGATTTTTTTGAACTTCCAAAATTTGAAGATTGGTGTTTTTTTTTTAATCAGTTTTGGAAAATTTTCAGTCAATATAGTTTCAAAATCTGCCTATTCCCCAATATCTCTATAGTTTCCTTTAAGAACTGTGAGTTTATAGGTCAGAACTTTTCATTTTATTTTCCAAGGTTTTTTTTACTGTATTTTTGTTTCTTTTTGAGCCTTTGACTTAATATCTCTATTTCAGTTCATTAATTCTGTCCTCAACAGTGTATAATTTGCTCTTTAATCTGTAATCTGAGTTTTAAATTTAAATAGTTACACTTTTTACACTTTTCTCGGTAGAAGTTCTATTTGGTTATTTTTCAAATATGCTTGGTCGGTTCTGAAAGTATCTTGCTACTTAATACATTCAAGAATTTTATCAATATTTCATTCCTTTAAATATATTAAACATGCCTGTTTTATACTTTGTACCTGAAAATTCTAATATATGCAGTGTATCTAATTGTATACATGTTGCTTCTGCTGACTCTTACTCATGGTGGCTTGTTTCCTCATAAATTCAGTGATTTTTTTTTTCCATTGTGAGTTCATTTTCTTTTGAATTTATCTGTGGGAATGTTTTGAAACCTAGGTTTAAAGTGCATTCCTCCACAGAGGTTTTATGTTTGCTTCTACTAGGCATCTGGGAGCATTGCCAACCCAGGACTCTTTTGTATTCATTTTTTTGTTACCACAGAGGTATTATTAATCCAGGTTCTAAACCAATATGACTAAAAACTGTGTCCTTTCTTTTTTTCTTTTCCCACTCTTCCAGAGACAAGGCTGAGACTGAAACATACCCCACCCACTCCTCCAAGAAGTCAGGGTTTTTTCCTGGTTCATCTGCTGAGCAAACTCCAGAGAACCAGAGATATGTGAGGTTCTCCAGTTCTTCAGTTTATTTCCCTTGGGCCTCTGGCTTGGCCTTCTGTTACCAGAATGAATAGCTCAAAAAACAAACAATAACAACAACAACACACACACAAGCTCAAGGCTGTTAGCAGTTACCTGCATAGTAAATACCAGCTTCAGAACTCACTTACTCCTCTTAATTTGTGCTGTCAGAAGTTTCTGGTTATGTTTGCTGTACTAGGAGGATATCTCTGAACATCGAGGATATCTCTGAACATCATGTCCACCAAATTGTTGGGGAGGGAAATCCCTACCCTCTTAAATAGAATTACTAAATATTGTTCGGTCTTTTTTTGTTAATACTTGGTTATCAATGTAAATAACAGTTATTGTATTGCATCAAATACAGTGAGGCACGTAGCATATGGTAGTAGCACAATAAATGACAGTTGGATAAAGGGTATTCTCAAGGTTGATTTATTTATGTAAACTACATTATATTGTCCCAGATTTCTATGAGTTTTGATCTAAATAAAATGCTCTTGGTGCTTGTGGGTGTACCTACCTATAGGAATTCCCCACTTACTCTCTGACTCTAAAATTTACCAAATTTTCCCCATGTATGTGTTAAAGATAGATTTGTATTCTATTTATAACACATTTTGAAAAGAAGAAAAGAGGTAGCCCTTGAAATTCCATCACCATTTATACTCGGATGATTTCCTGTACCCTTTTTGTCTATGTGTGCCCCGTGTACCTATGATTGACCTCTTGGGCCATCAAAAGGGAAAGGAGAGTACTTTACCCAGCAGGCTGAAGAGATTACTCAGAGCTCCCATCAAGTGACAAAGGGCACCAGCAGATGGAGCTTCTTCCCTTCCTGAAACCATGGTTCTTCCCAGAAAGTAATACTGATAAAAAAACAGGTAGAACGACTCAGTTAAACAACTGCATTATTTATTATTGTCATAGAATTTATCAGTCAGTGGGGAAAAAAAAAATTAAATCAAGAGTAGACCCTCATGCTGGCAGACTTGAAAGTATTTTTACGTTTAATTCAAATTCTCCAGCTTTATTAAATCATTCTTTGCAGTGTATGTGAACTTCTCAGATCTTGCCCTAAATAGGCTACCTAGGACACAGGGGCCATTTCTCCAAGTATTGCCTCATTTGCATATGTTTTTTCTTATTATAGTACTATTATTATAGGTGAGAGTAAAGTACATGCATAGTTAACATTCCTACTGTTAGACACTGGATATAGTTGATGTTTTACCATACTGACAGTCTTATAACCTACTGTTTTCATTTAACAACATGTGATGTAAGACTGCTACAATATAATTATTTTAACAAATGTATAGCATTCTGTCATATTGGTGTTCTGCAATTTATTTTCCTTTTTGGGAAGGGGTTGATTTTTTTCCCCAATTTTTTACTGTTGCAAATACCTTATTATGAACATCTTCATACATAAAGTTTTTTCTAAGTTTATTATCTTCTTAAAGTACATAAAACTGTTGCTATAAACTATTCATTTGCTGCTTCTAACTGCTCTGGGATAGGAAACCTGTTAAGTAAGATTGTTAGAAGTAAACCTAAGTTAAAAGTTAATAGGATCTGAGGGAAGTTTAAATCCATGGACTTTGTGACATTCTGATGTCACAAAAGCCTTTCGTGGTTTTTTTCCCCCTGCTTTCAGGCTGGTCCAGATGGTGAGTGTGGCCTAATAAATGCCTTCCCCAAAAACGAGGCACTGAATTTGTAGACCTGGTTGAAAAGCAAAGGACACTTTGTTGTACAGGTTGTTAATTTAGTTTAGAAGCAGAGACATAAAATAAAACCTCATTTGTGGAGATCCCATTAGGTCATTATATGTGTGTGTGTGTGTGTGTGTGTGTGTGTGTGTGTGTGTGTGTGTGTGTGTGTGTGTGTATTTATATATATAAAATTATTCTAGGCAAAAATTTACCTTGTCCTGACAATTATCTCCATAATGGAAATAATGTGAGCATTTTAAAAACTTAGTATTTGCAAAAAGTATATATTTATCCATTAGATGTAGCTTTGCTAAAAATCATCTACTGGGCAATTCCTTATTAGCACAGTTTGAATTATTCTTTGTATTTGAAAGCAATAAAAACATTTAAAAAATATTAAAAAATGCTGAACTATGACCCATTCAGATGATCCTCAATTATTCTAATTACTGCATTTTTACAATATTAGCTTGGTAGAAATATTGCTTCAGTTGGAAACACTTTTAATAATGCTGAGGATAATTAATGCAGAAAAGAAAAAATGAGTTTGGCTCCTAGGCAGTTTAAATTAAATATGATCATTTATAGAATAATTATTATTTTGCATAGTTTAATGAAAATCTCTAGATACTTATCTTGCTTTATTCTTGCCTGAAGAATACATTAAAGTAACAAAAATCTTTTTGAACTGGAGGCATCTATTTTGGTTCTGTTTGTGTCTGATTAATCTTCTTTCTCTCTTTTTCTAATTATTTGCTACACCAGATATGTGGGTGCTGACTTTATAGTAAAATTTACGTTTTTGAGAGTAAATGTTTGTGGGAGGCACATAGCTGTTTTCTTTAGTTGCACCTGCCATTTATAAAAGAGTGGTGGAGAGGTCAAAGTAGTAGTAGAGAGCTAAAGAGGGTATCATTTTTAAGGCAACCTTATGTTTAATGTGTTTAATAGTTTTTCTGATCGTGGAAATATATTTGTACCGTTCATCCTAGCAGACCATTTCCATCACATACATTCATCCTCTTGCCTTCCCTGTCCTGGGCTTGCCATTCTTCTGGTCACCCTGATTTGAAACGACAATTATTTCCAGAGCTTCCACCCTTCCTCTTCCCACTCAATCTGGCTTCAATTCTTGCAGGTTCTATTTCCTTTATAACTCTTCTGTTCATCCTCTTCATACTCTCTTCCAGCTAAGGGTCTTTTACATTTTTCCTGGATGATTGCAATCATATTCTAGTTAGTCCTTTTGTTTCCAGAACTTTCCATGTTATTCTAGATATTTTCATCTCTATCCTTTCTTCCCATGGCTCTAATCATGTCACTCACCTACTTATGTCTTTACTTGCCTTCTTTTGACCTTAGCATGGCATTTGAGGCTCTCCTCATTCAGCTTTTTTTTTTTTTTTTTTTTTTTTTTTTTTTTTTTTTTTTTGCGGTACACGGGCCTCTCGCTGTTGTGGCCTCTCCCGTTGCGGAGCACAGGCTCCGGACGGGCAGGCTCAGCGGCCATGGCTCACGGGCCCAGCCGCTCCGGGGCATGTGGGATCTTCCCGGACCGGGGCACGAACCCGTATCCCCTGCATCGGCAGGTGGACTCTCAACCACTGCGCCACCAGGGAAGCCCCTCATTCAGCTTTGATCTGTCTTTCTAGATTTATCTCCTTCTTCTCCATTTATCCATAAGGCCAACTTACACTGCTTACTGCCTGAGCTACTTTTAGGGGTTCATGAAAATGTTTTAATTTTAATGTATTTTAAAATCAAAAGAGAAAAATGAATATGATGATAGTAATGAATAATAATCATGATTCTAGCCTGAATATATTTAGCTTTATACTGACACAGTTATAAAATATAATTTTTAATGTGTTTTAGTGGAGAAAGGGGTTGACAAATGCAATGCCTAGGGCCCATGAAAGTTACAGTGCATCCTTGTTTGCGTACATTAAATTCCAACCTGATTAGATTTGTCACTGTCCCTTACATACCTTTCCTGCTTCTTTGATTTCGTCACTGTTGTTCTCTTTATCTACAAGATGTATCCAGAATTAACCACTCCAGTTTTTTGTAATAAAACCGTACCCATACTTCAAAGCACAAATGGCTGTTTATCCCTCATCTTTTCTAATCTCTCATCTGTTTTACATTCTTCCTAAATCAATTATGTTCTGCATTGTTACCCATTTTTAACTCAGTAATTATTTATTGAGTAGTACTGTGTGTCAGGCTCTATACAAGACTGTGGAGTGCAAGAAAAATCAGACACCCAACCCTCAATGGATTCTCATCTTAATGGGAGCAGAAAGATAGGAAAACATAATTATTAGACTATCATGTGATAATGCTGTAGTAGAGGTACATTCAGGGTGTTCCTCTTATGTTGTCTGCAGATTGTAGACTCACTGGAGGCAAGCCCATCATATATATTAGTGTGCAGACAGTTATTACCCTAGAAATAAGTCGTGTTCCAAAGTATTTTTAAGCACACACCTCACTTGCATACTAGGCCCAACCCTATGTAAGGTGGCCATCTATTCCCTGACTGGACAGCAAAAAAATGTCCAGACCTCAAACCTCTGTCTTTTTCATGCAGGAATGTGTGAATACTCTTAGGTCCTTTGCTGCCTATTGAAGATTTAGCTTGAAAATCTCCTTGAAATCTTCCCTAACACCCCAGGTAACACTGATCATTTCATCTCCTTGTTTCCTGTAGTGTTCTATGTGGATGTATTATAATGCAATATATCATAATTGTTTCAGAATGGAGAAGAAAAATGTGTGGTTGGTACTCTGTGGATATTCTTCCTTTCTCCCTTCCCTCCTCCCTTTTTTCCTCCCTCCCTCCCTTTCCTCCCTTCCTTTCCTCCCTCCCTCCCTCCCTCCCTTTCTCCCTTCCTTCTTTCCTTCCTTTCTCCATAGAGTCTGGTCTGTACAAGGTACTCAAGTCATATTTCTTAAGTAAGTTCCTCAAAGCATAATAAGGTCAGTTGTTTGGAATTCAGAATATATTTTTCCATTTTAACAGAGAACTGTATTACGTAAGGAGTTAGCTCCTCCAGCCCAGGTTACAAGTAACTCTGTAACCAATAACACAACTGAAAATCCAATAGTCAAACTCCACCTAAATACTGTGGATTGAGTAAGAGTGTTTCTAGGCAGAAGTTACTCAAAATGTCAGTGGAGGACACCGTAACTTTTCTTCCTTAGAGAGAGGATATTGGCTTTAGCACTTGTTGGCCGGTTGAAGTAAGAGAAAAGTCTTCCAGATCTTAAAGTTTGATGATGATTCCTGTGTATCCTGGACCCCAAACTTTATAATGGTTGGCTGTGGACACATCGGTATAGAAGGATCAGAACTCTAGACTGTTGAGAAGGTGGAAATGGTGGGACTGAAGACCCCCATTATTTACCAAAAGTCTCATCCCACCCACCCACATCACCACCTCTGACCAAGGCAAAACCCAAGTTTTCTTGTCCTGTTGAAAATGTGTTCTCATACAAAGCTTAATCCTACTTCTTCCATTCTTATACCTCTCTCAGGAAACAGCTCTATGATTGGCATTTAGTAGTTCCACTTTTTTTTTTCCTCTGCTTCCCTTAAGATTAAATCATCTGCTTAAAACAGCAACCTTTTGCCCCTTCACTGAGTTACTTTTTAATCTCAGCATAAGAAATAAAAACTTTTGAGTGTTCTTAGCACATTTGTGCAAGTCTTAACAATTCTTCTGTGTTTATGGATTGATGTCTGTTTTATATATTCATCCTTGATTATGTATCCCTCCTTACATCTTTGTAATGTGCCTTTTGTGTTTAAATTCACCACTGCCGGGCTTCCCTGGTGGCGCAGTGGTTGAGAGTCCGCCTGCCAATGCAGGGGACGCGGGTTCGTGCCCCGGTCCGGGAAGATCCCACGTGCCGCGGAGCGGCTGGGCCCGTGAGCCATGGCCGCTGAGCCTGCGCGTCCGGAGCCTGTGCTCCGCAACGGGAGAGGCCACAGCAGTGAGAGGCCCCGCGTACCGCAAAAAAAAAAAAAAAAAAAAAATCACCACTGCCTCCCAAGCCAGTTTGCAGTGGTTACCATCATCATCACCACCATTAGAGCTATCATTTGTGACATACCTATTAGATGCCAGTGCTTAGCAAAGTGTCCCGAAGTTATCATCTCATTTAATCCTCACTTAAAAGCACAATTGTCAATTTCCCAGACAAACGTCAGTTTCCCCGCAAGGCTTCTTGAATCCCTTATCTTCTTTCTTTATTTTTATTGAGATGTAATTGACAAATATATTAGTTTCAGGCGTAACGATTCATTACTTGTATATATTTTGCATTGATCACCACAATAAGTCCAGTTAACATCCGTTACAAAATAATTTTGCTTGTGATGAGAACTTTTAAGATCTACTCTCTTAGCAACTTTTAAATATACAATACAGTATTATTAACTACAGTCATCATGCTGACATTATATCCCCAGGACTTATTTATTTTATAACTGAAAGTTTGTACCTTTTGACCTCCTTGTCTGCTCTATATTCATCCTAAAGCACTTATAATATTCTTCATTGTTATCCATCTTTGGAAGGTCTTCCAGATCTTAAGGCTTAACATGCTCTGGATCTTAAACTCTAGAAAGGTTGCTTATGGGCACACAAAGATAGAAGGACCAGAACTAACTCCAGGGCCTTGGGAAGGAGTAAATGATGGAGACCAGAGCCCCTTGTTGCCTTGCGTGACACTCCCCTTCTCCATGACAAGGACAAGTTCTGTCACCCCAAGTAAAACTTTCCAGAGATGGTGATGTCTCCATAGAGTCCACAGTGACAGTTGGAAGCTGACTGGGAGAAGAGTAGAGAAAGGGCCTCCTAGACTGAGGAATAATGTGAATAAGATCTGCAAGCCAGAGAGAGAACCTCATACTTGGAGAACTGCCCTTATGTGACTGGAACATAGAATCCAATGGGAAAAGGAGATGGGTAGGGTCCTGGCACACAGTGGGTGCTCAGTAAATATTATGGAACATATGAATGATACTGAAGACAGAGGAGAGATGTACCATGAAATCCACCTTCCTAAAACCTAGGGAGGAATTATTGCAAGAGGGATCCTTGGAGTCACATGCATACCAAATGTTATCTGGAAAGATAATGCAGAGTGTCTCAAACGTATGTGCTCTACTTTTTTTCAAATAGTATTATGATTAATAAAATACAAACTTGAAATAAAAGGATTACTGAGCTCATGATAGCTTTTTGTCATAATTTTTTAGACTAGAAGCTAAAATTACATCCTTCCAGTGACAGGGAATATATTTTGTAGTAAATAAGATTTGAAAGGCTGAAATTTACTAATCTGTTGAGGTGATCTCCTTCTGTTCCTAATTTGTTGAGAATTTTTAATCATGAAAAAGTGCTGAATTTTGTCAAGTGCTTTTCCTGCATCGATTGAGATGATCATACAGTTTTCATCCTTCATTTCGTCACATGCATTGATTTTCTTTGTTGATGAAATTCACCAATCTGTTAGACACATTTGTGTCTAACACTCTCCCTTTGGGACATTTTTGTATTGTCAAACAAGATGCCATTTATCACTTTCTCACTTCTTTTCTCATGCCTCCTCATCAGACTGGGCGGTGCTTTCTTGCACTGAGCTTCCCAGCATTCCAGACCAGATCTACCTTGATGTCCTTTTTGTAATTCCCAGGAAATTTTACTTCTTCTCTTTTAGGGGAACTACTTGGAAACTTCCATTGCCGCCCCCCCCCGCCCCACCTGCTGTTTACTTCTCTGTACTCCTTGATACCAGACCTTTCAAACATGTTCTATACTCGCTGTTTCCATTTCTACTCCTCTCTTTCTTAATCTCATTTTAGTCAGGCTTTCACCCCAACCATTCCACCAAAACTATCCTTGTTAAGGTCACCAGTGATTTTCACATTGTTAAACCCAATGGCCGGTTTTGGGTCCACATGTTCTATGACCTAGAAACCTAACTGGTTTCCATACTTCCACCCTACCCTTGCCTAGTGGTAGCACTTGACCCAGTTGACCAATAATCCTTCTTCCTTGGAATCCTTTTGCACTTGGCTTCCAGTCACACATTCTTTTGCTTTTCCTCCTACATCTCTGGTTGTTTCTTCTGAATTTTCTCTGCTTGTTCCTCCTTATCTTCAGGGCTCAGAACTTGGATTTTTTTCTTTGTCTACATTCATGCACTTGGGATCTTAGTCAGTCTCATGGCTTTAAGTATAATTACTGCACTGAGACTCCTAAAATTTCACTCTGCTCTGAATCCCTCCCCTGATCTCCAGACTGGTATATCTACTGCCTACCTGATAGCCGCATTTGGATATCTGTTAGGGATCTCCAACTAAACTGAACTAAACTCCTAATCTCACCATGCCAGTGTGTGGCTACTCTATCCTTCCAGTTACTTAGGCCAAAAATCTTCCAGTTATCGTTGACTCTTCTTGGCCAGGCCTATGGCACATCCTATTGTTTTACCTTTAAAATATATCCTAAATCTTGCCGTCATAACCGGAACCACTACCACTTTGGTCTCAGCCATTATCACCTCTGCCAGGAGGCAAGAGCCTCTTAACTGGTTTCCATACTTCCACCCTCACCCTTACCCCTAAAGCTTGTTCTCAATGCAGGAGCCAGAGTGTAACAGTAATGTTATCAAAACACAAGTCGGTTCATGTCACCCTTGGCTCTCCATTTGAGTCAAAGTAAAAGCTGAAGTTGAAACAGGGGCTATGAGGCCCTGGAGGAGCCAATCTCTTATTTCCTCCCTAACCTTTTCTCTCCTTCTGTTCTTCCCCACCTCACTCTGCTCAAGCCACTCTGGTTTCTTTGTTATTCCCTAAAATATCCTCCCGGCTCCTTTATACTTGCTGCAAAGTTCCTTCTACTTGGACTATTCTTCCCCAGATATCTGCATAGTTTGCTCCCTTGCCCAATTCAAATCTTCTTTGGTGAGTCCTCTTTTTGGTGAGACTCTCTCTGGCCACCGTATTCCTTTTTTTATTTTATTTTTTAATTTTTATTATTTTATTTATTTATTTTTTTTTTTGCGGTACGCGGGCCTCTCACTGCTGTGGCCTCTCCCATTGCCGAGCACAGGCTCTGGACGCGCAGGCTCAGCGGCCATGGCTCACGGGCCCAGCCGCTCTGCGGCAGGCGGGATCCTCCTGGACCGGGGCACGAACCCGTGTCCCCTGCATCGGCAGGCGGACTCTCAACCACTGTGCCACCAGGGAAGCCCTGGCCACCGTATTTAAATTGCAACTTCCTACCCTGGACTGCAACTTGTTTTATATTTCTCCATTTATCACTTCCATGTAATCTACTCAGTTATCTTGTTGATTCCACGAAGGTATTATGTTTGTCTGTTCTTTTTTTACTGGTGTATATGCAGGATCCAGAAAAGTGCCTACTGCATAGCTGAATCTCAATATTTGTTCTTTGAATGATTTGGGTGAAATAGATACTTGTAGTCAGACCTCTGGGGTTTGATCCATTCGCATTCCTCCTATCTCCACTCTGAATCATCCTACCAAAGAGAATGTTTGGGTCACCAAACCTCTTTCTTTCTGAATTTACTTGACAGCAGTGTCATTATTAACCTATTTGGGGGAGGGGCATCTTTACTTAGAGAAGTAGCATCTTGCTCAAGTGTACATAGGAACTGATAGAAAAGCCATGCTGGTTGTGGAGAAAAGCTGCTTTTATATTTCAGTGTATTAATATATTTATAAGCAGAATATTTTCATCTCTTCTGAAGTGTTTTGGTAGCATACAGGCTAGACTAGAGGAGAATTAAAACAACTACATTTTTTTGGTACCCTATAGTTCACCAAAGACCAAGGTAGGGCGGGCATTATTATCATCGTCTCTGTTTCTCATCCAAGGAACCTCTTCAAGGTTTCTGTTTGTCAAACACAGAGTGAGTCAGTGCTGAAATTAAAGCAAGAACTTCAGACTGCAGAAACCATGTATTTTACAGAATAAAATAAGAATCTCCTTAGATTTCAGTACAAAAAAAGACTGACTTACCCAGAAAGCACCTTATACTTCTTATCACGAGTTCATTATTCTATAGTTTAACATAAAATAAAATTTCTTTCCTAGCGTGTAGGTAATACTCATTAATGCTGGAGATATTGTAAAGTACAAAAATATGAGAAACAAAATTAAAATAAACTTTAACTCCATCAGTAAAAGGTAATAACCATAAATATTTTGGTAAATTTTGTCTTTTTTATTTACATGTATTTCTCATATATTTTATTTACATAAAATAGGGATCATACTATAAGTCTACATTTTTTGTGGTGCTTTTTAGTAGAATTGAAAGATACCTTACTTACCGATTCATTCATTCATTCATTCATTCAGTCAATAAATTGGGCACCTGCTGTATGCCAGGCAGTTTTCTAGGCACTGGGCTTATATCAGTGAATAAAAAGTCTCCTTCTCTTCCCTCTAGAAGCTTGCAAAATTGTGTGGTGAAACAAACAGCAAACAAACAAAGAGATGAAGCATTATAAAACGTGAAAACTGCTGTGAAGAAAATGAACCAGGAACAATGAGAGAGGGGTAGACAACCCTTAAAAAATCTTATTGGAACAGATGATGAGAGAAGCTGTCAATTTCTAGAGGCTAAGAAGCAGCCAGTTATGGGGGGTGCCTGGGGAAGAATAGCATTCCCAACAGAGGGGAGAGCACAGGAGGTTGAGAACGGTCCAAGTGGCACTGGGTGGCCATTGGGAAGAGTGAGGTGCCGTGGTGCAGGGATTTCACTTTATTCTGAAAATTACGAAAAGTCCTTGAAATCTGTTAAGAATGGGGCTGACATGCCCTGATGAATGTTTTTCAAACCACCCTCTGGCCAGTATGTGGAAAATTGCTTGCGAGGAACAGAGGTGATTGAAGAGACCTGTAAAGGCGTTAATTACCTGAAACAGAGGTGGAGGCAAGGCAGATGGAGAGAAGTGGTCAGATTTGAGAAATAGCTCGCAGATGGAAAGGAGAGGACTTGCTGAAGGATTGGATGTGGAGGGTGAGAGTGAGAAAAAGGAAGGAATCAAGGACGACTCCTACACTTCTGGCTTGAGAAACTGGGTGTCAGGTGGGCTGGTTGTGCCACTTACAGAATTGGTAAAGTCTCGGAGAAAAACATGTTGGCGGGGGAAGGAGTGTGTGAGGGGGTGTAGGATGAGTCGGGAGTTTAGTTTGAAACCTGTTAAGTTTGAGATATATGGGAGATATCCAGGCAGAGATGTCAGAGAGGCAGTCAGATGGTAGCCGCTGAAAATAGAAATGGAAGGGGAGGAAATGGATATTTCTTGAGCATCTGTAATGCTAGATACTGTACATATGTTGCTTAATACTGCCCAGAACATTGAGAGGTGAGTAAACCTGTTTAATAGACACAGAAACTGAAAATCAGGGTGGTGGACCTGACTTTTCCTAAATGGTAATAGTGTAAGTGTCAGGGCCTGGACTTGAATCCCCGTTTGCCTGGCTCCAAAATCCACTCCGTTTCCACCCCACCAAGATTGACAGTTGTTCTCGTTGGATTGACACTTAAGTGAGCTAGAATTATCTAGATGGGCATTCCACTAGGATGAGTATTTAAGAACATAGCAGTATATTTATTCATTTAATACAGCAGATTACAAAATAGCTTCCTGTGGATGGTTTAGAAACAGATTTGTTCTCAGGCAATCTCATCATTGCACTTCCCAGCCTTTTATTAAGAGTTCAGATATATACCACAGTAGGTCAAGTACCAAATTTTCTATGGAGCGTATTTTTAAATAAATATTTTGTTTTAGAACAGTTTTAGATTTATGAAAACATCGCAGAGTTAGTAGAGAGAGGTCCCATATACCCCACACAGATTCCTCTGTGGTTAACATCTTACATTGCTATGGTACGTGTGTCACAAATAAGGAACCAGCATTGGTCCATTATTATTGTTAATTAAATTCTAAGTTCTATTCAGGTTTCACTAGTTTTTCCCCGGTATCTTTTTTCTGGTCCGGAATCCCATCCAGAATCCCACATGATATATAGTCATCATGCCTCCTTAGCTCCTGTTGACTGTGACAGAGTCTCAGACGTCCCTTGTTTTTCATGACCTTGACAGTGTTGAGGAGTACCGGACGGGCATTTTGTAGAATTTCTGCAATTTGGGCTTGTCTGGTGTTTTTGTCCTGATTAGACTGGCGTTAGGGCTCTTGGGAGGGAAGCACCCTCCTCAGCACATCATATCAAGGGTACCTACTGTCAACAAGACTCATCACTGATGACGGTTACCTTAATCCCTTGGCTGCAGTGGTGTTTGCCAAGTTTCTCCACTGTAAAGTTACTCATCCTTCTCGCGAGGCATATTTTCATTGTCTTGGATTTCCTTCATGTGCTTCTGGGGCTGACATGTTATACCTACAAAGGTATTAGATCTGGTAATTAACAGAATATTGAGTACTTGCCAAGTACCCGGCATTGGGCTAAGTGATTACCTTGAAATAATCCCATATGGAGTATTAAGATTTCTGTTTTCTATGTGAGGAGAGATTGTGTAACATGCCCACAGTTACGCAGTTGTCAGCTCCAGGCAGTGGGACTCTGTCCATTTTTCAGGGGTGGCGCTGACCCCTCACTCTGCCTTCTGTTTCCCGCTTTGCAGAGCCCAGGACAGAATAGAAAGGCCAAGCAGAAGGCCCAGAGGACTTGCCATCCTCCTGCTGGGAATTTCTCCCTGCCTTTGGTGAAGTCTTCAGCTTTGAGTTCTCTCTTCCTTTCTTTTTAGCATTTGTTGTTCCTTTAGCATTTGTTGTACATTCATGGGGGAGATGGTACATTTGGCAGGTTTCTACTCTTAGAAGCCCAGGATCTCTCACTTTGATGTTTTCAGATTCTAGCGGAAGTGATGTTTTGGGGAAGCTCCCATAGTGATTGATGCCTTTCTATTTAAATTCCAAATAATCAGTACCCTCTCCCCAAATTGATCAGTGGTGTTTTAACTATGCCACTCACACTCTTGTGTCTTAACTACATCTGTACACGTCAGATTCCAGGACCCAGCTAAATATCTCTGAATGAAAAGGCTCATACTGTTCACATCAAATGCTATTTCATCCTTAGCAGACCTACTTCCCTTTCCTGTGATAATGACGGAAAATGTCCATTTGCACTTTTCATCAAAGTTGGGTAGAAATTCCATCCAGTTGTTATTTTTAGGTTGCTAGGAAAAGATAAGCTACAGGTCTGTCTACTAAATCTAATACCTATTCATACAGCCAAGATTAGATCTCTTTGGTTAATTTATCTCAGAAGCACAGGAATTAAATTAAAGCTTTGATATATTTCCAGAAGACTCTAAAGAAAAAGATACATCTCATTCACATATATTCTTTTGGAAAATGCAAAATGCAATACAATGCAGACAGTGGGTATTCTTGACATTCCAGTGCTATTCAGTTTCCCATCATGTAATACATCTTTTACCTTCAAGAGTCATAAAGGATATGGTTCAGAAAACTCTGAGTTATGTGCCTTTAGAATTTCAGAAGTAATCAGATGTTGTTCCATTTGTCATATTTTATTCCAGTGTGAGGGGCTGAATCTTCACACAGATTATCCCTCTTTCAGAGACTGAATCTTGTCCTATGTATTTTTAAAAGTTATTTTTAAGATTTTTTATTGAAATAGAGTTGATTTACAAAGTTGTGTTTCAAGTGTACAGCAAAGTGATTCAGTTCTACATACATATATATATTATATATATATTCTTTTTTTACGTTCTCTTCCATTATAGGTTATTACAATATATTGAGTAGAGTTCCCTGTGCTGTACAGTAGGTCTTTGTCGGTTATCTATTTTATATATAGTTGTCCTATGTATTTTTAAACTGCCTAATATTTATTAACACTTTTGTATCTCCAAGTGAAAGCAGATCCAGTTAACAAAAAAAATCACTTTTTGATAACCTTTGACCCTATACCCCCAAGATATCCAGAAAGATGCCATGTGTCAGGAGGTGTGTCTTGCTTGGCAGATCATGAACCCTCCAACGTGGGGGAGGGGCCGCCTGCCCACTAGCATCCCTGGAATTAGCACTGTTTGCCCTGTACCACCACATCCCCAGGTGGAGTGATCTGGTTTGGCATATCTGTTTACTAGCTCAGGAGTGACAACATGACAGTGGTGTTTACAGACGTAGGGCACCGTGTGCAGAAAGGATTGATTTACTCCACGTTGGCATTTTTAGATCTATTTGCATCTACACGTCTGCTCTTATTTTCTCACTGTTCTCATGGTTCATGCTCTACTGTTTACCTGAGTTGCTTTTGGCATTTTGAGAAGCATTTGGTATTCTTTATATAAGTGTTTTGGATGAGGCACTTTGAGCTCTGCAGAGGAAAATCACTGTATAAATCTAATAAGTCTAAAACGTCCTCTTGTACAGAAACCTAATACAGACTGCCTCTGAGATACATACATTTGATTGACTTCTATGTGAGAGAAATGAAAAGTGGGTATTTACAAAAACCTGAGGAAACACTGAATCAGTTTTGTAGCACCCTGCTGCATTGAAAAGATTCTGTCACCCTGATAAATTGTTCTATTCCATTTTGCACAGAGCATCACTCCTTAACATTCTTTCTTCCCTTGTTAAATTTTTTTATTTTAAACTCTGTATTTGATGCATCCTTTGGTTAATACAAAGGAAAATTAAATGTAATTGTTCTGCTAAAAGTCTTTTTTTTTTTTCATTTATTCTTCAAATCTTTCATGTACTAGCCCATGAGCCAGTCACACTGGAACATATGTGGGAAGGAGGTAGAATCCCCCAGTTTGGCCGTTACTCACACTGTATCGGCCTCTAGAGGCTTCCCTGAAGAACTCTGCACTTTTTATCTGGGTTCTAAATATTTCTCTGAAGAAAGCCACTTTTCATCTACAATTCTGATTTAGAGTCAGAGGCCTAGGAGATGTTGACTACAGCCCTCCGCAGAAATAATTTCCGCACTGTTTTCTTTAAGAGATTTTAAATGAATGAATATTGGGATTGTGTGGAAATTCCCTGAGATGTTCAAGGTGGTCGCATATAATTTTGAAATTGCAAAAGAGAGGAAAATGAATTAGGACCCTGTCATTACACTTCCATCTTCTATTGTCTGCGGTGAGTGAGCGAGTGGCTCGTTCATCCCACAGCACCTTTGGGAGCAGGAAAATATGCAGTTTGAACCACCCTACTTTTCAGGCAGCTGAGTACAGGTAGAAGGACAGGGCGTTAGGGCTAGACCTGGGTGCAGATCTTGCCTCTACCCTCTAGCTGTTAATCTGAGTGTGTTTCTCCATCTGTAAAATGGGGTTAGAATAGGATTGTTAGGAATGTTAGATGAGATTAATCAAAACAGTGCGTGATTTGTAACAGGTACCCCAAAATGGATACTTCTCCTTCCCAGCCCTTCTCTAGTATTACAGAAAGAAGGAAGGAGTCAAAGAAGAACAATGATTTAACTCTAGTGAAGAGAAACAAGGAAAGAAGGCCAAAACCCCCTTAAAAATTGTCTAAAGATGATCAGGGCTAGAAGTTTCCAGTGAGAAGCCAGTATTTGGAGAAAAGTTGTGATTCCCTCAAGGGAATGGAAAACATTTGTTCCAGATAAATTTGCTGTATCAAGATTGTTTCCTGATAGCTTGTTTGTGTTCCAGAACTGGTCAGATAATATGAGATAAATAAGGAACACTTTGGGTTTATTTTTTTAATTTACTGGAACTTTAACACAATTGACTTTTAAAATCTCGATAGAGATAACTTTACATAGGCATAAACCTCAGTATTCTAACGTAAAGGGGACATAGCGGAATCTTCTGATTGAATTTAGGGGAACGTTTAGAACATTGATCATGAATTGGTAATAATGCTAGTGTTTTTTAAATGAGTAGGTTCTCCAGAGAAGCCAAGCAGTGATAATAAAGTTGGCTAAGGCTGCCTTAAGCTCTAATGGAGCAAGTGGTAATCCCAGGAGTAAGATTTTAAGAGGACCAGATATGGCCTCTTTTTTCTATTATATCCTCAACTTAGGTATAAGAGTTATTTCCATTAGAGAGAGTCATTCCCAGCATTTGTCTCCTTTTAGCAGATGTTAAAAATGCAACAATACTAGTGGGTATCATTAAACTGATTTACAGTAAAGTGCTAGTGTTGGTAAGGCTTTTTCCAACTCACTGTCTTGTACAAAGTGAGATTCAGATTGGGAGCAGTACGGAAGAGAAACAGGTCAAGAGAGAGAAAGACATCAAGATATCAAAGTCAGACTGAGTTGTAGAGCAACAGAATGGGTTCCATGTACACTTGTCTGTTCTTACCTGTAAAAGTGTTGCAAATGATTTTTATTCCTTATGCTTAATGCAGTAACTACTAAGGAATTTTTTTTACTGGCAGTGAATTTTGTTGTTTTTATTGTGAGTGAAATAAATGTTTGATTTCAATATGTTTTTGTAAACAAAATATTTGGGAGGAGAATCGAAGAGAAGCCTTTTTTTCTCTGGTTTTCATGAAGCAGTGTTTAAAACAGTTTTTAAGTCATATATTTGCATTTTCACCACTCCTCCCTTTGAGAGCTGTATAACAGTATTGTTGGCATGAAAATGTGGGTGGTTACTGATACTGAAATAAGTGGCAAAATAACATACAGTGGCGAAGGATAGATGGTAGACGTGTTGAATGACTGTTGAACCTTTTTTCACTCTAAGTTGTTACTTAGTATTGCAGACAATAGTTTAATATCAGGTGCATTCTAAAAAAGTGCAATGAACTTGTCTGCATTCCTCCCCACTTTGGAGCCTGTGTCATACCTGCTTGTGCTTGCCAGTGTCTTGACTCCACTGGGTTCGGGGGTTCATGGTTGACCAAAGGATGTGTGTCCACTCGGGCTTTTCCACCTGGCAGCCTGAATTGGATGGAGCCTTGAACCGGTCTGAAGGGCCAGCATTGTGTGTTGCTGGAATGAGAGAACATTAGAGAATGATATTTTCAGTGATGAATAAACATGTTGCCCATGGTCTTATAACTTCTACATCTAAGGTACAGTAATAATTGATAGTCACGATGATTTGGTCATTCATTAATTCGTATGTTCAGCAAACATTCAGCCCCTTTCTGTGTGCCAGGCTCTGTGATGGAGGATACAGTTTAACCCTCTAAGGACTCAGGGTACTGGCCACCAGCCTGAGCTTTGGAGCCAGGTGGGCCTGGACTAGAATCACGGTTCCCCAACTTATGTAGTGAATAATGATGAGTTATTTACCTTTCCTGAGTTGCTAAATATTCCTGTGTCTTTATTTTCTCTCTCTTTCTTCACTATTGGCTCAGAAGGTCAGGCCTCTCCTACTTTCACCCGACCTGTGCCCTTGATCACATTTCCTTAAGCTTCCTGGGTTTTGTTCCATCCATGATACCTTTTCCAGGTTATATTAATCTTGCCCTTTGCATCAGAGCCTTCCTTTCATCCTATGAGTATACCCATTTCAAGTCTTATATAGCCTACGGAAGTCAAAATGCATTCCTTCTCTCTTGGAATTTTTTCAAAATAGTGTTCCTTCTACTCTCTTTTGCTGTGCTCAATGCTTTTATGCCCTTAATCATCAGCTCACTCCATTGTAGACTTGCTTCCATCTTCACCATCTCTAACACTGAGGACCCTCTCAAAGATGATCAGTGGGGCTTCCCTGGTGGCGCAGTGGTTGAGAGTCCGCCTGCCGATGCAGGGGACACAGGTTCATGCCCCAGTCCAGGAGGATCCCACATGCCGCGGAGCGGCTGGGCCCGTGAGCCATGGTCTCTGAGCCTGCGCGTCCGGAGCCTGTGCTCCGCAACGGGAGAGGCCACAACAGTGAGAGGCCTGCGTATCGCATAAAAAAAAAAAAAATGATCAGTGATCCCCCAGTGAACAAATGTGATTGTCATTTTGCCACCTCTACTTATTCTGACCTTTAAAACAAAGAATCTCCTTAAAATTCTCTTTCCTTCCTCATTCTCTAGGGAACTCCATTAGTTTTGTACTCTCTGGGCCTCTCTGATCACATGTGCACTATACGCATCCCTTCATCCTGCACGCAAACGTAGGCACGCTCTGAAATTCTCTTCTCACACTTTCCCAGGTAAGCCCGTGTTTTCATCTCTGACTTCTGGGTAGAAGACTCTCCAATCAAGACCTTCTGACCCATCCTCTGTCCATAGCCCCAGGCCTGCACATCCCAGAACTTCCTGGGCTTTTCTTTCTAAATGATCTAACACTGCTTCACATGCAACATGCCGACAATGAAACTCATCATCTTTGATGGGAAGACCACAGCCTTTAGGGGCGTCTCTGTTTCTATCTGCGGCACAAATATTATCTTAGTTAAGAAGGCGAGAATGCTCAGTGCCATCATGTTCCCTCCCTCCAATGAGATGCCAGAGGTATATATTCAACATCTGAGATGATTTTGTATTTTTCCTCTTCTGCCAACATTGCTACCACCCTAATTAAGGGTCCTAACACGTTTGCTAAATAAAGCATAGGGAATCAGTTTTCTTCCATATGTCAATGTATAGCTTCCCACAACATTGTTGAGAAGAATCCAGAAGTTGCATCTGGGAAAGAATGCCATGATCAGCTGGCAGTATGTACCAGGAGTATGGGAGGGAGAATGACAGATCCCTGGCATAGATTATTTCAAGCCTTTTGTAATTGGTCTCTTCACTTCTAGCCTCTCCCTCATTCCACTTCAGCTGTACAACATTATGATAGTTCTTCCTGAAGCATAGCTGTGGTGGCTCTCATTGTCCACCAGGGTAAGAATCCAGCCCAGAATCCAGCGTTTCCACATTCTCAGTCCCAACCTTCGCTACGTCTCCAACCTTTTGGCGCCTCTGTTGCAGCCAAACTCAATGACTCATTCTTCCCCAAACATTCTCTACACCTCCCTGCCCTCTTCCTCTTTACCGAAAATACTTGATCCTTCACTCTTCCACCCCAGCCTTCAAGCATGAGCTCATTTGTTATTCCTGTCATGAGACTTTTCCTGATTTCCCCACCTATCCGGGTTTTCTCTCATTTCTAAATCCCTGTGGTGCATTGTAACTTTCTGATGCAAACAAGCAGTGGTGATGAATGGGATGGTGCGTAAGAACCACATCAGCCTGGGAACTCATCTCCCTATTGAATCATGCCCTTCCCCTTCCACTTGCCTGGAAGCTCATTGCTGATGGGAACTGCACCTAAGCCCTACCTGGCTTCTTTGTAGTCTACGCAGTGCCTCGCATAGTTTCTAGCATGATGGCATTGGACTGAACTGTCACGAACAATTATTACAAAATAATGCTGCATATTACTTTTCATTTGCATTTCATTTAGAAGTTCTGAAATGGAGTCCTTGTGTCTGGCAAAGAGCCTGACCATCAGGGTGGGGGTGAAAAGTGGAGATCAGGTGAATTCCTGCTTCCTGCAAGGGAAGCAGACAGCCTCAAATGATATGGAAAGCTGAAATCCAAAACATCATTAAAGGAGCCTAGCATAGTACTGTCCAATGGAAATATAATACAAGCCACATATGTAATTTAAAATTTTCTAGTTGATATGTTTTTAAAAAGAAACAAATGAAATGAATTTGAATAGATTTTCATTTAACCTAGTATATTAAAAATATTATTTTGACATTTAATCAATATTTTAAAAGTATTAATGAGATATTTTATAATCTTTTTGTCAAAGTCTTAGACTTCCAGTGTATATTTTGTATTTATAACACATCTGCATTTAGACTAGTCACATTTCCAATGCTCTGAAGCCACATGTGGCTTATGGCTGCCTTACTGGGCAATGCAGGTCTAGAGCAGCAGTAAAGGCACTGTAGGTTAATATAGAATCTGGAGTTCACAACTAGGAAGCCAGGAATTATGGGGATGAGAAAAAATGTGTCAGGATATAACTGCTGCCCCAGTTGGGAAGTCCAGGTGGGAGAAGTGAGTAAGGTCCCACAGGCTCAGCCTTAAGTTATCTGTGTAACAGTTTGTTCCAGAATTGGTATAGTGCCCACATAAGCAGCTCATTCAAACTTTGAGAGCCAAGAAACAAAATTGACCCCAAGCACTGATTGCAAAGTCTCAGGCTCATGAGGTCTGCAGTATCTACCTTTCGCTAGAAGGTTAAAGAAATTCAGTAAGTGATCAGTTCAGTAAGCGATCATTTAAATGGTTTGGAGGAACTTATACAACCAAGGATATTTACAAAGGAACTTGGCCCAATGTTTGCTTGGTTGGTTGAATTGTAAAGGAAGAATTTATCTGCTTATTTAAATCACTTATTTTGTTGCAGTTGTATATATATGCATGACTGCAAGTCAGATTAAAGGGAAAGAAATCTCATTAAAGGAAATGAAAAGCAAAACCTTCATTTTTCCTCACTAATCCCTTTCTCCCTCCCACTCCCTCCTCTGCAGGGGAATGAACACTGTAATCCCATGAGGGCAGCCCATGTCTATTTTGTTCTCCATTGAGTCCCCAGGACCTAGAACAGTACCTGGCACAAGTAAGAGCACAACCTTCTTTAAACAAGTATTATTTACTTTAATTTTTAACTTTTTTCACTGAAGGAGTAAAATAAAAGGCCTGAAGTTTTTACTCAGACGGTATTTTGAGTATCAGCACAATATAGCACTCTGAGTTTTTAAATTGAGCATCTACAAGCAAAATCTCATTTCTTTCTTGTCCTTTGACATCAACTAGCCCTCACCTTAGAAACCCGAGTGTCACCCTTTTTTTGTCTACTTTGAAATCTTCAAATCTTTTTAGACAAATTAGCAGAGACTGTAGTTCTGAAAAGAATGCTGAATTGTTGCTATTACCATCAATTAAAATACATTTCACTCTTGTATCCCTCTGTTGGTTGCTGTGGGTAAGCTACAGACACAGATTAGACACAGATTTTGCCCTTGGGGAATCTATAAACAATCAAGACTCTTACTCTTTTAATAACCATGTCACCCTAGAGCCATCTGGTGTATATTTAGAGTAATGTAATTTCTACTCTTGCTTGATGATACTGATGGTATGCAGCAAATATATTGCCATTTTGAAGAATAATTGGGTTAATGTCTCCTTATAATCCAACAGTGATTTAATCTTTCATTCTGGGTGAACTGCAATAAATTCTGAACTAGTTCTATTTTTGGAAAAGTCGTCAAAAGGCCAATGTGTATTACTGTGTGGAAAATCAAAATGATTTTTAAAATATGTTCATCTAGTACATTGGTCTAAGGGTACCCAAGTAAGAGGGAGATGAGAACATCAGACAAAAAAATGGTATCTGAGCAGGATTCTAATAGTTATTTGTCGTGTGCTTACCTATGTCAGGTACACGGTACCAAAGAGACTTCACCTATGTCTTCTTACTGAGTTTTTATAACAGTGCTCTAAGGTATATCCTATTTCCCTCCTTTTAAAGATAAGGAAAATGAATCCGAGAAATTAAATTACATGCCTGCAGTCAAACAGCTGCAGAGCGACATAACTGATACGCAAACCAAGTTCTCCCTACTACTTTTTAATATGAGTCCTATGGAAACACACACACTCACATACACACATATATACACACGAACCACTACCAACACCACTGGTGCCACCATCAACCCACTTTAAAATTAAATAAGTATCTCCAGAAAATGAATTGAGTCATTCAGTAGGACCAGTTTAATGAATACACTGTTGTGGAGAAAAGACACGCTAATTGGTAACTCTGCAAGACATTGCATACCTAGCTTTTTCTAAAGCTCAATAACAGAAACATTTTACCTTTGCTTTGGTTACACTTAGGAGGGTTCATGAACCCGTCAATTTTCTGGAGAATTTAGGCTTGTATGCATTTTTCTGGGTATAGGATCCAGTAGATTTAATCGGATTGGATCAGATTCCCAAAGAGATACAAGACAACAGAAAGGTTAAGAACGGCTGTATTAACAAATGTAAAGAATGCTGGAGGCATGAGATGAATTGTAGAGCGTTTTATTCACAAGTAATGAAATGTAATATGGATAATCATCCCGAGTTCTAATATTAATAGATAGTAACTAGTAATAGCAACAGTAGTTGTTTTTTTTAATTTAATTTTTTTTTTTTTTTTTTGGCTACGTCAGGTCTTAGTTGCGGCACATGGGAGTCGTTGAGGCATGCGGGATCTTTCATTGAGGCGCACGGGCTCTTCATGGTGGCGCGTGGACTTCTCTCTAGTTGTGATGTGCATTTCTAGTTGTGGCACGCAGGCTCCAGAGTGCATGGGCTCTGTGGTTTGCAGCACGTGGGCTCTAGTTGAGGCGCACGAGCTCAGTAGTTACGACCCGCAGGCTTAGTTGCCCCGTGGTATGTGGGATCTTAGTTTCCTGACCAGGGATCAAACCTGTGTCCCCTGCACTGTGAGGCGGATTCTCTACCACTGGACCACCAGGGAAGTCCCGCAACAGTAGTATTGACAGCTAGTTACTAAATGTGACACTATTATATCCCGCTTCTCATATGACTGCTGAGAAGCGGGATGTAATCATAATGTTGTTTGCTTTAGTTTTGAAGAAGCAGGAAGAAAGTGTCATTTATTCATTTCTTTCAACAATATTTCATTCATGTCTTTAACAAATGCATGTCGAGCGCGGATGTTCTAGGTGTTGGGGATACAGCAGAACTCTCTGAATCCTCTCTCCTGTAGAGTTTACATTGACAGAGAGCACAGGTAAGAGAAGGAAACCCCCGAAGCTCTTTTGGTGGGAAGTGCTCAACTGGAAACTGAGCAAGTGAAGTTCAGAGCGTGATGGCAGAGGACGGTCTTGATTCGGTGGTCTGGGAAGGTCTCCCTGGTAAGGTGATGACTGAGCAGAGGCCTGAAGAAGGAGGGAAGGAACCATGAGGATGGACAGCACAGGCGCTGAGGAAACCTAGGACATGGTAGGGAGGATAGGAGGGGCCGGGCAGCATAAAAGATGAAACAGGCACGTGTGAGAAGGGTGACCCTATAGGGCCTTGCTGGCTTGGTAAGAAATTCAGATTTTATGCTAAAAAAAGGAAGGGGATGGCGAATTTTGTCCAGAGGGTAACTTGACCTGTCAGACCAAGGAGTAATTTTATTTTCCTTCTCCATGGACTGGGAATGATATTCCAAAGCTGATTGTCTTGTAATTTGAGGGCTGCAACTTTGAAAATCTCTAGGTACTCTAATTTCAATATTTTCAAAAGTAGTGAATCTGTGCACTCACACTGCCCACTGTGGATGGTAGTGTAATACGGAAGCTATAATTCTAACAGATGGGAGGGCAGAGGCTAGCATGTACCCCATCCCTTCTTTCTGAAAGCAGTGTCAGGCAGAATCAACGATGCTGGACCGTGGATTGTGTAGTATGTAAAAAGCTTGGCTTCCCACACTGGTGTTCCAGCCTGATGCATAGGAACCAGTAAGCCAAGGTGTATCCGACCAGTCCAGGGGCCTCAGGGCAGTTTCCAAAACACTATTCTGTCATATATTCAGAAATGCTAAATCTGAACATTATGTAATGCCTTGAGTCCCTGACAATGATGACCTTCAGTATAAAAAAAAGGAATTAGTGGCAATTCAACTCATCACTCAAATAAAAGGAAAGGAAAGAAAATGAAGTGATAGTATGTAAATAGTATATATATAATAGTATGTAAATATCACAGTCAGAAGATTTCAGAGCTACTACAGGGCTTGGATTCTTTGAAAATTCTGTTAGATTCCTGAGCTGCAGCAAAAACATCCTCCATTAGGGGGTCTCATAACCCTGCTTTGGTCAGTGTGCCTTGTCAGTAAAGAGATTCATACTCATTCTTGCTCTCTCCCCTGCAGTTTCTCTCTCTCTCTTTTTGAATATCTCCCTGTCTCTCATTGAAAAATAGGCTAACAGTGTGTTATGTGTCTGTATTTGTTCCTAAATTGTTGTATAAGTCTCAACATTTGAACAAAGAAAATACAGTACAGTGTGACACAGCAAGGAAAAATCATGAACGTGTCACCTTGATGTACATAGTCTGGGCATTGACATCGTCGGGTTTTGCATAGTTTCAATAGGGATTGAGAGATAATGGACTATTAAAAAGAAGCTTGGCTATGGTAAGGAATGGAGAGGTCTGTTGTGGTAAAGGGCCTTACATTACCTCCTTCACCTTCAGCCAGGGAACAAGGAACCCAGCTACGTGGTTGTTTCCTCAATCCTGAGGTCAGAATAGCAAGTCCTCAGCAAAAAATAAAAATGATGGAGTATAGGTAGGACACTGTAAAAAACACTCCCATTTGCTCACATCACAAACTCACATTCTAGAATCACCAAGTGGAAATTAACAGCTGATCAATGCATATTTCACTGTTTAATTCTCAGCTTGTTACCTGAATCTCCCGAAAATTGTCACTTCTGTCAATAAGAGTCGTTTGAATTTAATACAAAAGACTTTGAACCTACAGAATAGTATAGAGAGAGACATCACAAACACCAGTGTGACAACCCTAAATTTAACCAATCTCATCATTTTGCTATATTTGCTTTAGATTCTTTTTTAACACAACAAGGTTAAAAAAAAATTGAGGCTACTCTGGCCTTCTGCTAATGCTTCATGCCTGGTTAGAAGATTTCATATTTAATGGAAATTCTTATGTGGTATTGCTAAGGCACTGTGAATCAAGAATAATCAAACATGATATTTTTGAAAACCCTAAGGATACGTAGGTCTCCAGGCTCCTCATGTTACCTTCACCAAAAGCCAAAACCAAAAGGCATGACTCAGAAACTATTAGACTGAAATATTCTCTGGAAGGAATACTTCAGGCCAGAGAGGTTGGCCTGGACTCGGTGATTGACAAAGATGTGAGTCACGGTCAGAAAGGGTTTCTCTCAGAGGAAGTTGCTGAGCTGTTTGGAATCCCTGATATATTCCCTGATGGAATCATATACCGTGAGGCTTCTGAAAGATATATACTTCCTACCAGTAATAATGGCATACCCATATTTATCTATGCTAAATACTTACTATCCAATCTCCTGTGCCTCTGTTCAGAAGTGTGAAATAGTGACGAAGTAGAAAAATGTCCCCAACTTAGCCCATATAAAATAGCCTGATTCTCTGTGATTGGAAGATAACTGTCTGACAGTAGCACAGATGTCTACTGTTGGCTCTCTCCAGATCTAATCATGGATCATGGGAGGAAACGATGGAACATCTATTCCTGCTTCCTTTTTCAGGAGGGGCTGGAGGGCACCTATGAGGCTGTGGTTCTCTTGGGATCCCCAGAGACTAAGCAGGAAGAGAATGATTGTTTCCGGTGGCCAGTGAGAGCCCCTGAGGAAGAAGAAAAGATTGTCTTTTTCCAAGGCAAAGACCCACCCTTAGAAACTACCTTCTGAACCCTAGGGATCCCCTCCCCTCAAGCAGGAGTCTCACCTACCCAGTTGCTCCACGTGACCTGGTTGTTAATACCAGTGGTGACTTCCCCCTGGAAAGCAGAAGTGTTCCCAGGCCTTGCGAATGGAAAAGGGGGTGCCTGCCCTGGGGAGAGGAGTGGCAATTCTACACGTGCCCCCCCAGACCCCCCAGAATACTAACAGTTTGTGAACTGATTTACTGGTAGATAGTAGGGGGGAGAAGCTCTCGTCTGCCACTCCTGGCTGGTTTGTCACTTCTCAAAAGACTTTAAAAACCTGAGCTCTGTGAGTCCTAAAGAAGCACAAAATCCTGGTCAGGAGAGAATCATGACAACTCATTAAAGAGAAATGTGATCTTGAGAGCATGTGACGATCTTAGGAGAGCAGGTCTCGAGGAAGTCCAACTAATGGGAGAAACAGGAGAGAGCCTTAATCAAAATGGCAGGGAAGCAGCAGGAAGATGTAATTCGGGCACCAAATTAAATTCTAAAACTAAAAAAATTAATAAATAACCTGATTAGGAGAATGATTAATGCAGAGAACTGAATTTGTGACGTAGAGGATCAAAAAGCAGAAATACCCCAACACGGAGTGAAGGCCCAGAGAAATTAAAGTCGTGAGAAAACAGGAGACTTGGAGAACATATTTAGAGACATAACATGCAATCATAGAAAAAATTCTGTATCAAGAAACGAGGATAGAAGTTGGAGAAATAATTAATAATAGAAAAAAAAGTTTTCCTGAGCTAAAGAACATTTTGAATCTCTAGAGAGGTTTATTGAGTCCTGAAAGAGGATGTGTATTTCAACCTTTCCTAGTAACTTTCTAAACTCCAAAGAGTGTGAGAAAAACAGTCTTCCGGACAGAAATCACAGTTACTAACAATGGACATTCCTATATGGCAGGACATTTTTATAAGTGCTTACCCTTTTAAAATTATTGCGTAATTTGAATTCATTTTCTAGTAGACCATCAGTGGGCTTTTGTTTTGTTTGACTGTGTAAAGGGACTGCATAAAATAATTTCAAGGCTCACATATAAGAAAAAGGGTGTGAGGAGAGCCAAGAAATTGATGGGAGAAGAACAGTGTGAGGAAACTTATCTTACTGGCCGTCAAATATTTCTATAAAACTACTGAAAACCAAGCAGAATAGAACTGGCAAAGGCATAGACAGAGACGTTAGTGCTGCATAGTAAATGTCCAGAAATAGATGCAAAGATACCTGAGAAATTACATTTGACAAAGATGGCATTTCAGTCCAGTGAGAAAAGTTTGGTTCAGCTAAACAGAAAATTGGATAGCATTGCTGACATACTTGAACATCCAACATAGGAAAAAACAAACACTGAATACCAATCCATTTTACAAAATGAATTCCAGATCAATTAAAGGTATAAATATAAAATATGAAATAATGAAAATGTTAGAAACACTTTCCTAGGAAGACAGGAAACCATGAAGCCCAAAGAAAAAAAATACATTAAACTGTGTAACTTTTTAAATTGGATGGTAAAAGATATTATAGAAAGAAAAATGAGAGACTGGGAGAAAAGTTTCAGTGCATATGAAAAGCAAAGGGCTAATATCCCTAATATTAAAAGAATGTTCAGCATTTTTTAAAAAGACATATAACCCAATAGAAAAACAGGCAAAGAATATGGATGTGGAATTCAAATAGCCTATAGACAAGAATATGCTCAATCTCATTTACCTGTCATAGAAGAAGTGCAAATTAAATACAAAATGAGATATTTTAAAATTCACCACATTCGGAAAACTTAAAGAGTGAAAGTATGCATTCCTGGTAAGAATATTAGGAATCGGGCAGTCTTACACATTACCAGTTGGATAGTCAGTTGTTATCATTTTTGAAAGATCTTGCAATATCAAATAAAATGTAAACTACACATATGCATATGTTTTGACTAAGCTGTCCAACTCTGGAGAGTCTCTTGAAAGCAAGCACCAGGGGGTAAAGATGTATGTTACAGGTCAGTTGCCTCAGTGTCTCCCAGCACTCTAAACTGGAAAGAAAATCAATTTTCACCAACACGGAAATATTAGAATTAATTATGGCATATCCATACTAGGAAATATTGTGCAGCTATTTTAAAAGAATCTTTTGTTGATATCGGTCAGCTTGGAGAAGTGTCCATGATATAACGATGAGTGAGAAAACCAAGTTGCAGAACAATATGTATAGGACATTTTATTTATAAAACATGAGATCTTGCATATGTCTGTATATGAGTGTGTCTGTCTGGGTATAGAGAAAGTAGTGGAAGGATGGACATCGAATGTTAACATGGGTTACCTCAGGGAATAAAGGGAATAAATAATAGATGGACATAACTCACTTTTCCTTTGTACATCTTTTGATGATTTTACTGGTAACAATGACCATGTATTACTTTAGTAATAACAAGAAAGTAAAAGAAAATAAATAAAACTAGTCATCTAATTTTATCAAAGATAATATTAAAAGCTAAGCTTTTATTTCTTGTCTAAAGTTAGAGCTAAAACTCTCACTTTCTCCATTATGCTAGGAACTGTCATTAATTACTATCTAAATCCCAAGCACAGAAGAGGCTTACTAAGAAAAATCAAGTGTATTCCCAATGATCTGGGCCATCATCTCTGGTTGCTCTGCAGGAAATTGAGAGAAAACGCCTATTTTCAGAGGCTGTCAAGCCTCTCTGGAGTCAGGGCTCCAGTATTCTCAGCATGGATTTAGCTGGCCCCTTGTTTCTAGCCAGAACTACTGTTCAAGATTTTCATTTTACCCTGATTTTATGCTTTAAGAAATGCTAAGTGGTAGGAGCAGCCCCTAAATTTCCACAGAGATCTCCCCTTAAATAACTTCACCTTAAATCTCACATTAAGTAACCTCAGGAGAGAATCTCATCTCAAAAGAGCATTGTAGGGGGTCACAGCTGTAGTTCAGAGGTGGTAGAATGAGGCAAACACCAGTAGTGCATAATGATACCCGATTTTCAAGGTCACTGTTTGTACACAAATTCTCAAACATGTCACCATTCCCACCTTGGGTCCTTGGCAACAAAATTACATGCCGATTCATGTGCCCACCCATCTGTATCACCTTCCCCTGTAGAATAGAGTCTGCATGTGGGGGACAGAATATTCCAGAGTGATTCAGAGCTTGAGCGATGGAGTCAGATTTTCTGGGTTTGAATCTTTCCTCAACCACCCCCTTGAGCTGTGTGGCCTTAGACTTGGTTTCCTTCCTCCGCTATAAAACATGGGAGCGTATGCCCACCTCACTGGTTTGTTATGAGATCATTTCTAAAACTCTTAATAACTAGTATGTTAGTTATCATCATCATTATTATTATTGGGACATGAACATTCTTTAAGAGATAGTCAGCTTTTCTTTTACTAATATCTTAAACAGCCATAACTATGGACCTACATTTGACACTCTGATTAATAGACTTATGATAAGGAGAAAGTATAAGAAGAAGGGAAATGTGAGAGGAGCATTTTAAAATCTGCCAAGATGCCTCATTATTTAAAATAA
This sequence comes from Delphinus delphis, assembly GCF_949987515.2. Classification (NCBI taxonomy): domain Eukaryota; kingdom Metazoa; phylum Chordata; class Mammalia; order Artiodactyla; family Delphinidae; genus Delphinus; species Delphinus delphis. The sequence continues at coordinate 67,173,787 of NC_082688.1, forward strand.
AAAAAAAACACTTGGAAGATATAATGTTAGCTAGCTATGTGACAAGAAGGGGAAAGCTTGATCTTCTCTACGGATTTACTCTTTTTTTTAAAAAAAAATAACTTTAAATCTGATATAAAGGAGCTAAATGTATCACATTACCTAGAGCAAAAATCAGAGTAGTCAGGTCCCCTTATCCTGGCACCAGGGACCCAGTTTTTGAAAGCCAACTCACCTTCACGTGATAACCCATAGGTGTACATTGCTCCTGTATTCCAAGTGTTGCTTACTGGATGTGCAAGTAACATTGCGTTCATCTGCATTGCAATTGTAAAAATTGCTAATAAAAATGTTTGACTGAAAGTTCCTATTTCTGATTTGTATTAATTTTTCCTTTGAACATAACTTCATATTGCTTGAAGTTGGGTTAGGAATTATAATGTTAGCAAATCCAAGCTTTTGGGTTTGGGTGTTCTGTCTGTCTAGGGATAAGAATCGGAGGGTCCCATACTTTATACCTTCCTGGACTGCAACTGGACTCAGCGAGCACTAGGGGGCGCTGCTACATTCTCTACCCTGTGCCGGGCATGTCAGCGTTCCTGAGCATCTTTAAGCATGATGTGTGCATGCACATACTTAGACAAAAAGAATGAGGCTTTCAGAGTAAAAACAGATGAAACTCTCAGCAGGTTTCACATGTCGGTACTTAATTTCTGCAGAGTCAGAAAGAAGGCTTTGTTTTTTAGGCTGTACTCCTGTGACCAACTACTTATGTGAACTTCTCCTAGGAAAGCTTTGAGCTTTTCTGTGAATCCCCAGTGCATTTAGCATTTCCTATGTAATAAGAAATAGACCTTTTACATTACAGGATATGTATGAATACAGGTGTGAAATATGAACCAATCATAAATACTGTGGTTTCCTCTCTAAAGGAAATATCTAGTGTGCAAATCCAGGGACAGGTGAAAATGAGGACTTTGTCTTTTCATACCCTGTTATTAAATCTTATTTATTTGGATGCAATTCATCGTCCTGTCAAAATGCTACCGTCTCCCTGCCCACTTGCTCCCACCTCCCTGCCTCTTTCCTGATCTCCAGCAGGCCCTTCATGAGCTTTACCATTTACTCTATTTGCCAGAAGACCTGTGGAGTCTTTTTGACAACAAAACTGAGGAGAGATTGTAATCTGTTTCTAAATCCGCTTGCGGTCTTGTTTGTCAGATGCCACTGGCTTTGACTTCATTAAAGGGCCCTGTGTTTGATTTTTCATGTCTGGATGACTAACATTTTCTTTGCCAGTCTTTTTTGTTCTCTATCCTAAAATACTCTTCCAACCCCAAAGTATGATTTCTCACGCTCTTATCATGTGATTATGTTTCTTAAAACTTCCCTGGCGACCCTATATTTCTCTGAGCATTGTCTGCATTCTGTACCTCTGTACTGAAGGTGCTGTCCCTTCCAGCCTTCCTCAGCTTCCATGGTACCTCAAACTTGGCCTTGAGCTGGGACAAGGTTTTTGTTGAGTTGGGACAAAGCCAAAGGGCATCACGCAGGCTGAGAGGTTTAGCTGAACGTGAGGAACCTGATGAAGATGGAAGATGCTAGGCAGGTGATAGATTGGTTATAACACGGAGGAACAACTTGGACCCTTGAGATCTTGACAGGATTTCCAAGAGTTCCTCAGAGGTGGGATGTGAATACAGGAAAAGAAGCCAAGTGCAAGGTCTGATGGGCCCTAAAGTTAGAGTATGTTGGTGCTTGAAGGGTTTCCAGAAGTTCAGTGTAGACCTTCTCTGTCTAAAACACTATTCTAGGTGGTGGGTGGTGTAATAAAAAAAGAGATGGATATAGAAATGGATAGAACATGGTACCTGACTTTCAAGGAGTTAACAAGCCAGTGGGGAAGACCAGAAAGTCATTTCAGTGGGAGTAGAGGGAGGCTTAGAGCTAATTCTGGAAGCTACTAGCCTCAGGCACTTTTATTTCTAGCCCCAGGATTCATTGCTTACACATGCACCAGATGAGCCAGCAGTGTTTCCCAGCAACCATAGTAATATACAGCCCGGGTGCTATGATGGTGACATCCCCCTGTCAGCACTGCCTATTCCCTGGGAATATTTTCTTTGATTCATTTTCCCAAGAAATCTCATTAAGGCATGTTCAAAGTAAAGGAGCTAACCCCCCACTGACTTTTAACCCTCTTCTGTTCTTATACTTTATCTTCCAGAGAAGTCCCAGAGACAGCTGTATCCCTGCCTCAACCTTGCTTATACATTTTATGAGACTGCATTTTTTATTCATTAAAAAATTATTTCTTGATATCTATAACTTATTTTTGAAATGTACCCACAGAATAAGCTTGACTGATAGACAGGTAGAAGGTTGGATAGATGATAGATAGGTATGAGGTAAGTCAAATATAATAAAATGTTAAGTGGGAAGAATTACACCTCATTAGGTATAGGGATGTTCACAGTGTAATTCTTTCCATTTTTCTGAATATTTGAAAGGTTTCATATCATCTCGGAAAAAGAGCATTTTTTAATTCATTCGTTTATCAAGAGTACCTTACTGTGGACCAAAGGGAATCTGAAAAGATAATACAAAAGGCAAAGAGTTCCACAAATAAAACCAAAACACTCAATTCAAAAATGAGCAATGGACTTTAATAGACCGTCATCCAAAGAAGATATACCAATGGCCAAGAAGCATGTGAAAAGATGCTCAACATCTTTAGTCATTAAGGAAATGCAAATCAAAACCACAACGAAATACACCTTCACATTTATTATAGTGGCTATTATCCAAAATAATAATAAAAAATAATAACCGAAAATAAGTTTTGGTGAGGATATGGAGAAATTGGAACCTTCAGTCATTGCTGGTAGGAATATAAAGTGGTACAGCTACTATGGAAAATAATTTAGTAGTTTCTCAAAAAGTTAAACATAAAATTAGCATAGGATCTAGCTGTTCCTCCCCTAGATATATACCCAAAAGAACTGGAAGCAGGCATTCAAACAGATAGCTGTACATCCATGCTATGGCAGCATCATTTACAATAACCAAAAGGTGGAAACAAGCCAGTGTCCATCAACAGATATATAAATATACAAAATGTGGTATATCCGTACAATGAACTATTATTTGGCCATAAAAAGAAATGAAATTCTGATACATGCTACAGTATGGATAAATTTTGAAAACATGCTAAATAAAATAAACCGTATAAGAAAGGACAAATATTGTATGATGGCACTTGTATGAGCTACCTACATTAGCCAAATTCAGAGAGACAGAAAGTAGATGCTGGTTACCAGGGCTGGTGGGGCGGGGGAGGGCAAGTTACTGTTTAATGGGTACAGTTTCTGTTTGGGGTGATGAAAATTTCTGAAAATAAATAGTGGGGATGGTTACACAGCACTGTGAATGAGTGTACTTAATGTCATTGAATTGTACGCTTGAAAATGGCTAAAATTGCAAATTTTATATTATGTGTATATTTTACCACAATATTTTAAAATGCAAGAAGAAGTTCCTTTCCCAAATTGTATACCTAAGAAAAAATTACGGTATGCTGTTATGCCAAGTGAGGTAAATGAGTATTCATCTGAAAGAATTGAGAGAAAGTAAGCTGGAGGCAACAAAAGAACCAAAGAACACCACGGGGGATGTGGCTTCTGCTCCAGGTATCCAAGCGAAGGAACAGGGCTGGGAAATGCAGGGAGAGATTTGCCAAAAGAGCTTTTCATCTGCAGCTCTGGTAGGGTTCTCTGTTCTTCCCTTCATCTGCCCATCCTCACCTCTTGCCATCCGAAGCAGAGGTCCCACCTGGCAAAGGCAAAAACGCTTGTGTGGAGCCTGGACCTCCACACCTTCTTTAGGACCTGGACCCCGAGTGATCCTCTCCCAACATCAGTCCCTTCCTGGCTTTTGGATTCTTCCAACAGCACTTAAGTCTGCTCAGATCGCTCTCCAAATAAACAGACCAGCAAAGCCTGGAAATCTTTCCTGTGGCTCCACCCACTTGCTTGTTTCCCATCTTTTTCCCCCCCTTCACGACCAGGCTTCTTCACTTGCCATCTATATACTTCCTTCATTTTTATGGAGCCTTTAACTCTTCTAATCTGGTTTCTCTCCTGATCATCCAGTGGAGTTACCATGGCCCAGGTCAGCAATGACCTTCATCTCACTCAATCCAGTGACCACGGCTCAGTCCTTGTCTCATCAAAACTGCCAAGAAGGGTCAACACAAGGGGTGATTCCCTTCTTGAAATATTCTCCGTCCTTGGCTTCCAGTAAAGTTGCCTGTTTTTCACTCTGTCTTCCTTGCTAGCTTCTGTTTCTGCACATTTCTCCTGGTTCAATGTTATGCAGTCTTCTCTTTACATTTACTTCAGGGGCAATTTCATCCCCTCACCATGGCTTAAAATACCATCCGTATGCTTACTGAAGTCATAGTCTCAGCCCAAACTTCGAGAAGAAAATGAGTCCCAGTAGCCAAACTACCTACTCCCCACCTCTATTTAAGTTGCTCAACTAGCATCACAAACTCAGCGTGTTCCTGTAATGCAGGTTGCAAAGCTGAGTGAGCACAGCCCTACCTCTTTTCCCTACTCCTTCTCCATCACTGGGTTTCTGCCACCATGTCCTTTCTGATTCCCAAATGTGGCAAAGTCTGGTTTTCTTTGTGAATGGGGGTCTAATAATACCTAACCTGTATGGTTTTATAAGGTGAAAAAAATATCTGAGGTGCTTAGAGTAGGAAGCGTTACAAGTGTTACTATCATTTTTTTATCCATGCTGGTCTACTCAGGTTAAAAAAAAAAAGAAAAGCAGAACAGTTAGCAAAACAAGTTCATAATTATGATCACTTTCTAGTCACTGAGAGAACGGGTATCTTTGGTAACTGCTTGACATTTTTAACTCATTAAAAGAGTTGGGAATCATTTGTTGATTCTCCCTCCCCCCCTAGAAATCTTGGAAATTCGTTTTTATCTATATCTTAAAATTGAGAAGTTAGGCCATCAAAGGAATCAACCAGTTCTGGGCAAATAGTCACACTATTATGTATGATTTAGCCTAGGGAAAAGCTTTAATTCCATTTCAGTTTTCCAGCTAGCAATGCTGGTATTGTGTAGACATCAGCATAGATGCTAAAAATGGTGACTGGCCAATTAAAGCCCCCTGCTGAGTCTTCCACCCACTGAACTAGATTCCTTTACTCTTTCATGCAGCTCAAAGCAAGAATGTTTCAAGTACCAAATCATTTGGCAGTCTTCAATGGCATGAAAAACAACTGTTTGTATCGCAAAATATTTTCCAGAACTAGAAGCCCATAAAGATTATTGCCTTCTTTTTAGTACACAGAAATATTTCACAAACACGACTCTCTCAGCTTTTTGCAATATGGTACGCAGAAGGGGGAAGATCCTCTTCTCCTCCTCTGTGGCATTCTCTGCTTTGTCATCAGCTCTGGGGCTACCTGGGTCCAGGACCTTCCATGGTACCTGATCAGTTACTGCCCATCCTCCCACCAATTGGGCTGATTGTCCTCCAACCCAGCCTAATGAGAGAGAAAATCCAACTTGGCGAGGTCGGCCCCTCCCTGCTGACGTCGGGGCCTTGGCATTGCTTTTGCTGCCAGTCGGCTTGCTTCCTTGTTGCCTTTGGAAGCCTGCACTTTCTCTGTGGCTTTTGTGGTCGTTTCCATCCGCCAGTGTGGTCCCTCTTAGAGGCGCTAGCGTGCCAGACCAGCCTATTTGAATTGGTGCCAGGCCACTTACTGGGGAGGTGAAGCCAAATCCCATATATTTAAAACTGTAATGCTTTGCTTGTCCACCTAGCTCCTGTCTCCTGAAGTCATTAGTTGTGGTTTTACTTTACTGTTAAAACACTCTTCTTTTTTTCCCCTTTCTCTCAGCTCTGGCTGTTTTCTGCTCTATATATTTAGCAAGTTGTATGTAGGTAGAGATTCTGCTGTTCTACTTAAATGTATTTTTTTCTTTCTTTCTTTTTTTTGGGGGGAGGGTGTGTGTCCTAAGGAAAGAGAATGTGTTTCTTATTAAATGGGGGCGGCTGGGAGGAGAAGATAGAAAGACCCGATATTTGACTAGAATGGAAAGTGAGAGAACAGTGGCAGCCTGTCCAGCAACACAGGAGTAGGAAGAAGCCCATTTACATGGCCACAGGACAGATGTCATCCCTGATCTTGAATTTCTCCAGGAAAATAGACCTTTGGTTTCTGGAGAGAACCTTATTGTGCTCCATTTTGCTTGGCATATTTGAAGATCCTTAGACTGTCATGGGATTCCCTTTGCACGATGCCACATCCAAGGCTTTGCAAAGATCGAGCATGACTGTACAATGTACGGCAGATAAATAATAACATTTCCACTCTACACCTGAATTTAGGGAAGTTAAGTGATTTTCCTGAAATCCCACAGGAAGCTAGAGACACATCTCAGGACACAACATGTGCGTTCTGAGTTTCAGACCTTTCACCTGTGGCCACATCACCCTCTCTCTATTTATTCTAGAATTCGGCACATATGTTTTTCAAGTAAATATTTGGTTCTGGGGAGATTTATGGTGGAACAGTCTTCTAACCTTTGCCAGTTCAAGGTGCTGGATTCACAGTGCTGTAGACCAAAGTCTGCCATTTGTCAATAGGTAGCTACAGTCTGAATAGCAGCTGTCTCAGCCCTCCTAGAGGGCTACACTGCAGTAAAAACAGAACACACATTTACCAAAAGCAAAAAGAAAACTGCTTTCACTGGCATTCATATACTATGTATTTTTTGGAAGCAGCCTAAATAACATCAAGAATGGAACTCAGAGCATGGAAAAAGTAGCCTTCAACAGGTGATAATAAAAGTTTGCTGATGATCAGTAAATGAGAGTGCTCCATGAGAGAAGCAGGGGTTAGTGAGTCTCCAACATAAAACCTCTAAAACTCATCCTCAGCAAAAGATGTGAATTTCTCACCTGGCTTGAAAGATACAATTATAATATAGATGGTCAGTTTAGACATGCCAGAATTTATAAAAAGTGAGATTTCAACTAAAGAGTTGCATGATAGGTATAGTTGAGCGAACCCTACAGGTTCCTTGTAGATGTGTCCTTCCAGAGGGAGGGTCATAAATCCAAATATTTGAAGAGCCAATAGGAAATGAAATGGGAGCAGTGACCTGTGGAGTACAAAGGAGCTGGGGGTTGCGTGTTAGGAGCGGCGGAGACTGTGGCACACCAGAACACCTGTGATCCTGATAAAGGCTGCAGGACCCACGGCACTGACCAGTGCTTGGCAGGCAGGGTTGTGGTCAGATTGTCTGATTTTTCAAGAGAACTTCGAAATCCAGATTTTTTTTTTAATGTAAAAAAAATCCTGATTTTTATTTTATTTTATTTCATTTTGCGGTACGTGGGCCTCTCACTGTTGTGGCCTCTCCCGTTGCGGAGCACAGGCTCCGGATGCGCAGCCTCAGCGGCCATGGCTCACGGGCCCAGCCGCTCCGCGGCATGTGGGATCTTCCCAGACCGGGGCACGAACCCGCGTCCCCTGCATTGGCAGGCGGACTCTTAACCACTGCGCCACCAGGGAAGCCCCTAATTTTTAAATGTGAGAAACTAGTTGTTTTAAATTTACAACACTGTGTTGGCCAAAGAAAGCATATTCTACAAGACCCGTTCAATGGATAGACTGCCAGTGAGTTTCTCTTACTCTTGAAGGTGACGATTTATGTGATGAAATACGGAAGCTTCTGGGCGAGTGAGGAGAGAATCTGAGAACCGGGGGAGGGATGGGATGATTTGGTACAAGCCAGAGATTCTCATATGACACCAACAAGAGCTGGATACTGACGTACAAATATCAAGTCCACCAGGAATATTTCAAACAGGATAAAGGAAACCCAAGAGGGATCATTGGGGTAGGTGGGCTCAAAAGATAAACTGGTTCTGGTCAAGTTCTGCAAGTAGGGGAGCAAGAGACCATATGGATTATTCACGTGACTATAGAGAGAGTGCTTTCAACCTGGGTACACCTGGGATCCACACTGAAAGGATATCTGAGCAGGTTAAGAGCAAAATTTGGGACTAGGAAGTGAAAATATACATAACAGCCTGTTACACATTTGATTAATGAATTAGGCTGGGCCAGAATAGTTAGACCAAGGACACTGGGTACAAGCACTGTACCTGTGTGCCCAGGACTTGTAGCTCAGAGCTTTCTGACAGCAGTAAAGTAAGTGTTTCACTATTTAGACCCTGGAAGGCATATGTTATTTATCTTTTTCATCACTGCCCCTGGCATGGTGGTTGGCACATGAGGAGCTCAGTAAATGATTGCTCAATAAAGAAACCATAGCCGTGTGATAGCACATGTTGTGTTGAAGGGATGCAGGTTACTAATAACACATTTGGTACTAGATTTAATGGGTATTTCTCACTGCACATACTACTCAGAGAAGGGGTTTTAACATTATTCAATCTCCAGTCATCCTCTCCTTGAATGTCTTAGTATTCCTCCTGCCTGATCGTACCTTTACCTTTCTGTTTGTTTGCTTCCTTAATTTCCGGGCTCCTGCTGCTTCCTGCATGTGCTTCCTCAAGGTTGGCATCACCTGGAGTTGTAGAACCCGTCAGCGCTACTCTTTCTGCAGTGTTCTTCAGTAATCTCATCAACAGTGATTGGTTCAGTTCTCATTTATAGGTTGACAGTCTCACATTCCAGCCTGAACTCAAGTTCCAAAACCAAAATCCCAGATACTGTTATGGACTGAATGGTTATGCCCCCAAACCCCATCCCCTCATATGGTGAAGCCCTAACCCCTGTGTGGTTGTATTTGGAGATGGGGTCTCTAAGAAATTTATTAAGGTTAAATGAGGTCATAAGAGTAAGTCCCTGCTCTGATAGGATTAGTGTCCTTATAGGAAGAGACATCAGAGAGAGTGCTTTCTCCCCTCCCTTCTTTCCCATCCCCCACCCCAGGCACACATGGAAGAAAGACCATGTGAGCACACAGTGAGATGGTGGCCACCTGAAAGGCAGGAAGAGAGCTCCCACCAAAAACCAAATTTGCTGGGCTTCCCTGGTGGCGCAGTGGTTGAGAGTCCGCCTGCCGATGCGGGGGACACAGGTTCGTGCCCCATTCCGGGAGGATCCCACATGCCACGGAGCGGCTGGGCCCGTGAGCCATGGCCACTGAGCCTGCGCATCCGGAGCCTGTGCTCCGCAGCGGGAGAGGCCGCAACAGTGAGAGGCCCACGTACCACAAAATAAAAAAAAAAAACTAAATTTGCTGGCACCTTGATCATGGACTTCTGGCCTCTAGAACTGCGAGGAAATAAATGTCTGTTGTTTAAGCCACCCAGTCTGTGGTATTTTGTTATGGCAGCCCAAGCCTCCCCCCATCTGTATTTCAGGATCTCATCATTTCTTGCCTGAGATTTCTCTAAATTTATCTCTAAGCTCCATTCTCTCCAGACTTGAATTCATCTTCCACCTTGCCTCCAGGGTTACTATTCTAAAACATCTGATCATCTATCAGTCCTCATTAAAACACTGTCGTTCCTACCAAGTCTAAATTCCCTTGTGCAGTATAGGAGAGCTCGCAGCTGAAGAGGTGTGTCATCCAAAACAAGAGCCTGTAGGGCTGGGAAGTGATGTCCACAGACAAGAGGTGGAGGCATTCGGAAGCCAGGAGCGTGGTCTAAGAAACCCCCTCCCAAGGCCCCAGAGGGAGCCGAATGACTCCTCATTTCCTTAGCCAGCAGGAGTGAAGTGAAGGACATTAGAAAGTATGGTGCCTGAGTGACATGGTGAATTTCTACTTAAAATTTAAGGACAATGTGTTTGAGGATATTTTTAATGTTAATAATTTTTAAAATTTTCAAATAAATAAAATTATTTATTAACATTTAAAAAATGTTTTATTGTGGTAAGAACACTTAACGTGACATCTTCTCTCTTAAATTTTTAAGTGTATAACACAGTATCGTTGACCACAGGCACAAGGTTGTGGAGCAGATCTCTGCAGTTTATTCATCTTATTTAACTGAAACGTTATGCCCATTGATTAGTAATTCCCCATTTCCCTTCCCCATAGGCCTTGGCAACCAGCAATCCACTCTTTGATTCTATGAATTTGACTATTTTAGTTACTTCAGCGTAAGTGGAGTCATGGAGTATTTGTCCTTCTGTGACTTGCTTATTTCACTTAACATAATGCCCTCAAAGTTCATCCATGTTGTCGCATACTGCAAAATTTCCTGACTGAATAATATTCCATTGTATGTATAGTCCACATTTTTTTATATCTATTCACCCATTGATGGGCATTTGACTTAACGTTCATTATATGTTATTTCCTGATGATTAGTGAACAGACATATCAAAGTTAGTTTTGGCATACAAATGGTAGAGAAGTAGGCAAATTTTTGAAATCTCTCTCTTTTACACACACACACACACACACACACACACACTCTCTGAAGTACAGGATATTGATTTGTATTGGAGGCACTAGATTGAGATTCAAACCGCCGAGATTTAAATTCTGACTGTATCACCCATGGTGTAGCCTTGGACAAATGACTTTATTTTGCCAAGCCTTTCCTCTCTCTGTTAAATGGTTATAATAACAGTATATTTTAATAATAGTAACTTGCTTTACAAAGTTGCTGTAAGGGTTAAGTAAGGCAAAGTGCTTAGCATACTGCCTGGCTTGTAAGTACTCAGTCCCTGTTTAGCTGGTATCAGAGGTAGCCACTATTGTAGTATTTTTCTCATAATCTTTGAGTAAAAATGCTAACAAAAGACACTTTAGAATTCTAGGGATCAAGGAACCCAGTTTGAGAAACACTGACCTAGGCTCTAGATACACTGACCTCCTCCTATTTCTTGACTTCGCCAGGCATGTCCTACCCTGGGGCCTTTCTACAGATGCTCTTCTTTTTTTTTTGAGTTTCACATTTGAATTTATTTTTTTATTGGAGTACAGTTGCTTTACAATATTGTGTTAGTTTCTGCTGTACAGCAAAGTGAATCAGGTATATGTATACATATATCCTCTCTTTTTTGGATTTCCTTCTCATTTAGGTCACCACAGAGCATTGAGTAGAGTTCCCTGTGCTATAGAGTAGGTTCTCATTAGTTATCTATTTCATACACAGTATCAATAATGTATATATCTTAATCTCCCAATTCATCCCACCCCCCCTTCCCCCTTGGTATCCATACATTTGTTCTCTACGTCTGTGTCTCTATTTCTCCTTTTTAAATAAGGTCATCTATACCATTTTTCTCTAGATTACACGTATAAGTGATATTATATGATACTTATTTTTCTCTTTCTGACTTACTTCACTCTGTATCACAGTCTCTAGGTCTATCCATGTCTGCAAAGGTTGCTTCCATGTCCTGGCTATTGCAGATAGTGCTGCAATGAACATTGGGGTGCATGTGTCTTTTTTTTTTGCGGTACGTGGGCCTCTCCCTGTTGTGGCCTCTCCCATTGTGGAGCACAGGCTCCGGACGCGCAGGCTCAGCGGCCATGGCTCACGGGCGCAGCCGCTCCTCCGCGGCATGTGGGATCTTCCCGGACCGGGGCACGAACCCCCATCCCCTGCATCGGCAGGCGGACTGCTGCGCCACCAGGGAAGCCCCATGTGTCTTTTTAAATTATGGTTTTCTCTGGTTATATGCCCAGGAGTGGGATTGCTGGGTCATATGGTAGTTCTATTTTTAGTTATTTAAGGAATCTCCATACTGTTCTCCATAGTAGCTGTATCAATTTACATTCCCACCAACAGTGCAAGAGGGTTCCCTTTTCTCCACATCCCGTCCAGCATTTATTGTTTGTGGATTTTTTGATGATAGCCATTCTGACTGCTATGAGGTGATACCTCACTGTAGTTTTGATTTGCATTTCTCTAATAATTAGTGATGTTGAGCATCTTTTCATGTGTTTGTTAGCCATCTGTATGTCTTTTTGGAGAAATACCTATTTAGGTCTTCCGCCCATTTTTGGATTGGGTTTCCAGATGCTCTTCTGCCAGGTATCTGCACAATTCATCTTAATCCTCAACTTATTCAGGTCTTTACTCAAGACTTAGCTTCCTGATGAGGCCTGCCCTGATCAGCTCATCTGAATGTCAATACTGCCCCCATCCCAGCACCAAAGCTTTATATCCATCTTCCTGCTTCATTTCTTCCCTTGAGTACTTATTCCTAGCATACTTTTTATTTTACTTACTCATCCTTTATTTTCTCTTTCTCCCACTACACAAAGTCGGGAACTTTTTGCCTGTTTTGTTCCCTCTCACTAATAGGTTCTTGGAAAATATCTATTGAATGACTGAATAAATAAGCTACAGTAAAATATTCAGCATGTTGTCCACCCTGTGAACACACTATGTTCATTTGACAGTCTGAAAAGATAAGAATTTTTTACTATTCATTTTTAAAACAGACTATGATAGCTATTGTCTTTACATGAGCATTGAGAAATTTTTGCAAAACTGCCTTTTAAAATCATCTAAAATAGAATATTTTCACACACATGGTATACAATTCTAAAAGGAAGGAGGATGCTTAAATGTTTAAGAAAATGAAATTATGGGAAAACTGGGCTGAACTGCAACTTATTATAAATTTGTAGATATGGCATAGGACAGATGATGTTACCTGAACCATACCCATCATCCAGAATGAAAACCCAGACTGTGAAGGTTAGACCTGCCAATAAGGACACTAGAGAGCTCACTGTTTTTTTTTTTTCTTCCAGTTTTATTGAGATATAATTGACATATAGCACTGTATAAATTTAAGGTGTACAGTGTGAGCTCACTATTTTTAGAGTGATATTTTTGACATTAAAATGAAATATTTTAAATTTAAAATAAAATAACTAAAATTTAAAGCAAAAATATACAAATTTAAATTTTTTTTTTTTTTTTTGCCGTACGCGGGCCTCTCACTGTTGTGGCCTCTCCCATTGTGGAGCACAGGCTCCGGACACGCAGGCTCAGCGGCCATGGCTCACAGGCCCAGCCCCTCTGCGGCATGTGGGATCTTCCCGGACTGGGGCACAAACCCGTGTCCCCTACATCGGCAGGAGGACTCTCAACCACTGTGCCACCAGGGAAGCCCTTAATAATTTTTAAAATGTTAAAATTTTAAAATGTTAAAATTTTAAAAAGTACATCCTGGTTTGTAGCATTATTTTTATTACATATTGATATCCCTTATAATATTAATATCCCTTATATTTAGCAGGACGGCAGTAACCACTGCTTTCTCTGATTGTGTGCTTCTAATTGCCTTGCCTTTGCCTAGAAAACATTGATCATTTTCTCATTTGTGTTTCTTTTCTAGCATAACTTTTCTACCTGGGTGAATTGTGGTTTGCTAGGAAGGATGTTGTAGCAAAGGGGATGGGTCTCATCTAGGAGGCCATTACCTGAGCGAAGTCACTGTGGACCAGGGTCTAGTCCTCAGTTTAAAAATAACTGTGTTGGGTAATCCAGAGTCAATCATCCAAGAGAACTGAATGAGACTAACTAATCAAACTGATTTAAGTAGACAGAGATGAATATGGATATCCATTCATAATCAAAGATGACACTTCATGATTTCCTGGTGTCATATAAACTGTCAAGTAAGGATCAGGCACTCTCTCCCTGTGGATGAGCTCTGGGAAAGCTGAAACTAGAATAAGAAGTTTTATGTGTTTATTGAGCTTTTATAGATATAAAGCCAGAACAGAGGAATCCAGATGTCTCTAAGGGGTCACCCTCAGGGAGATTGACTTGCATCCATCTTCTTCACTAAGATGATCGTTTCACTTCAGGGGCTGTAATGATTAACCTTGTTGGCCATGATTGAGTAAACATGACCAACCTCTGACTCTTTGGAATTTTTCCATTTCTGTGCCTTGCATCATTGGTTCATTTTTTCCCTTAAACCTTTCTCTGGACAAGTGAAATACAGTTGATGAGGCTTGGGCTTGCCAAATTGCGATCACGCTCCAGGCCCAGTGTCCTTGAGATGAATACTCCTGGGTCCTCGCCTCTGGAATTGGATTGCCTCTAACCTCTTCAGTTCCTCCCCTGCAGACACTGTGCACAGCAAGGAGGAGCTTGCTCAGGTACAGGATGGATTACAGGTCGCAGTATCTTGCTACCGCTTCATTTGATCTGACTTCTGTGTGCTTTGCCTGAAGAATTGCAGTGACATCTCACAGGCCTACCGTGCAGGACTTTACAGACATCACTTTATAATACTCTTCTCCCAGGTGCACTGGAGCTATTTTGAATCATGTCTGGGTTCCCAAGGCCAAGTTAGGTGCAGTGTCATTTGGGGACTATTTTTGGAGGCAGTATAGTCAGTCATGCGGTGATTTCTTACCTCATAGTATGGGTATCAGCCAAGCTCAGTTCCAGATGGTATTTAAAGGGTAACGTTTTGAGCTTTTATCTTTTATAGTTCTCACAGGTGAGAGAGCTGGTAAACACAAGATCTGAGTCTTGCAAATGACCAAATTGAATTCAGATTTGTTCATACTCAGACATTTATCAGAAACACGTTTTTCTTGCCACCAGAAGAGAGGACAAATGGCAGGAAATGTAAAATTTGTGCATTACCCATGCTTCAGTGCATGGCTTACAGAAATGAACCTGTCATTGTATTCAACCCACAGAAGTTCTTAGTTAAGGGGTAAGCACTCTATGAAAAGTAAAGAAAGAATAGACAAAATTCAATCTATTCAATCTGTAAATGTTCTAGATATAAAGAACCAGATTCCTAAACTATCTTTATAAGTATACTTTAAAATTTTAATTTCAGAAAAGTAGTAGGAAATTAACTTATGCATTATAAGCACTTAAGCTTTTCTCCGCTTAATCAAGGGCTATCTGTCTACCCCTTAAAAAAATTCTTAATCTTAGAAAAGTAGGACACTGATTCCAGAAGCCAAGCTATGTTCTTGCGGAGTCTTTGAGGCATACGTTCCTTTTTGAATGAAAGTTTCCTTAGAAGTCTTCTTACCCTGGGTTCTAGTTTTTCATAATCTCACACATCTCTTTTGAAGTAAGCTCTGGAATCAGTTTTAAACATTTTGATCTAGCAATTTCTAAGTTGTATTTTACAAAATAAACGGTCAGATTTTAAAAATGCAAGTATTGTACTGAGAACTAAAATTCATTTAAATAGGAAATACGTATTGTTCTATTAAATTTTTTAAAAGCCAGGAAGATGTGAACCTTCTATTGGTTTAATTTGCCACGTTAAATTATGTGCCTTTTATCAGAAACTTTGGAAGCTTATACTCAGCATTTGGAATGCTTTGTACTAGATGCTTTTGGTCATTGTATTTATTTTGATATCTCTTTTCCTGTCAGCTATATTCAAGAGTCTGGGTTTGGGGGTCACTGGTACCTGTATTTATTGGAACAGCATATAACTCATGAACACAATAACCTCCTTTTGGTATTAGTCCCAAGATCAGTGACTTATTTTCCCTTCTTGCTAGTTTCTTTCTACTTTGATTTAATTACTCAGTTTTAAATTACAAATCACAGTAGCTCCACAAAAATACGCTTGATAAGATTTCAGAATCGTTCTTTTATGTCATTTGGTCAGTAGTCATTTAAAAATATTTGGGGGAAGAGAGAGGAGTGGACATTGACGAGAAGATGATGATCAATGTGTGAAGCATTCCTGTCCTCTCTGGACTGACAATGCCTCCATTCATTTCTCTAGGCCCTGAGGAGTATGCTTTTCCTTTCTTCCAGGAGTGTGGGTTGGCCAGAGACAAAGCGGAAGAGAGAAGGGCAGTGGAGTCCTCTCTAAATCACCAGATACCTTTTCAGCTGACAGACTGGCTCATTGTCAGTGTGTACTTTCAAAAGAAGGAAAGCTGCAATAGGTTCTTTCTATACAGCACATGGTGATTCCCTTGCTAGTAAGATCTTTTGTCTATTCATAACATTAGAAAATAAGGCTATTTGGTGATACCTCATGGGGTTTTTTTATGTTCTTTTTCTCCTATGGCATATAAAATTGAATATCAAACTCCTTCAGAAATGAACATATATCCCTCAATACGCTAAACTTTCAGTAACATTAAAACTTCAAAGGATCCTATAGAAAGAAGATGGTTGCCCACAGAATAGTATTTCTTAGAGTTCTGAGAGTCTATATAAAGTGTTGGGTATATCCTAGTCGATATATACCGTTACATAGCTATACAAGAAGAAAATTAGATATGTGTTAAAATGTTTTTGGTAAACATTTGTAGAACACAGAATAATAATCCTTCTTGGATTCATATTGGAAAGTAGTCTATGGAGCTAGGCGATGCGATGTGATATCATGCCCAATACAATGTGTAGACTCTTGCTTTATAGTTATATAAATATCACCTCTCTCCAGCTATATTGTAAACGCCTTGGGGGGGTCAATTTACTTTTATATCCTTTAAAGAATTTAGCCTGGTGTTTCTATGTCGTAAGTGCTCAATGAACATGTACCAAATGAAGGAATAACACTGTAGGATCCCTATGCGTGGATTTCTTGCGACCTTCTCTATAGGTCTTTCTAATAAACTTGAAACTTGGAGATCTATGAAAGTACATAAAACATCAAATAAAAATACCTGATAATTGATTTCCAGTAAAAAAACACCCAAAGGGGAATATATAATAGTTTTCTAAGAACGGATCAGTGTTGTTGTCTCATTATTGATAAATTTGGCAATGGATTTCCTTTAAAATATAGAAACAATTAGAGCATAATCATCTTGGCCACTAATTGGTTTTGCAAAGTGTCTCTTTTCATTTTATAACTGACCTACTTGAAAAACATGGTGAACCCTAAAGGGTCATTGCCTTGGAAAAGAGTATGGACAAGCCCCTTGTAGTTTTGTTTGGGTGCCGTTCAAAGCCATACTGTAAACTTTCGCCAGAACTAGAAACGAATGTGTTACCACAAACCAATGTGGGAAACTCCATGGAGAGATTGTTTCCTCTCCATCTTTTATTATTTTGTTTGTGTGTCCTAACCGCTTATTTAGATTTATCCTCCTTTCTGATGGATAAGCAACTAGCTCTGTACGGTGACATCTCAGGGACCAAGATTTAGGAAAAGCAGCTTTGGGGAGATTTATTATTAGGTGCTGTCTGTACAAGACTACTTTCCGTAAGAGGCCAGAGGGACTTCTAATGAGACAATTCAGCTAGAATACCAAAGTCTACAAAGACAGAATTATCTTACTATCCTTCCCTAGAGCCAGAAAGACTTTGCTGAGGAGCTGAATTTCTGATAAGTTCTTTTTAGGGTGATAATTGAATGGAATGAATACCAGCTGAGAAATATGGGTAGTAATCTAAGAATGATTCCTAGGTAAGCCTTATTAATATTTCTATCATAATCCAGTTGACCTATTGCTTTACTGGAAATTTTTCCAAAAATACAAGATCATTTAGACATAATGACCTAATTTTATATATGTATATATACATATATATATATATATATATATATATATATATATATATATATATACACACACACACACACACGTTTCTAGAGGTGTGGCAGGAACAGGTAGCTGACTATCAGAGTTTCATGTTTCCCTTCCACAATGTTGAGTTGTCATGGGGTAGTAGTCCCTGTGCAGCTAGGGACTACATTTTCCAGCCTCCTTGCATCTAATTAGGACACCGTGACTGGTTGTAGCCAAAGGACATAGGACATGAGAGTGGAAGTGACGCATGTCATGCTGGGAAGTGCTGAAGAGGCAGATATATCTTCTCCATGGTCTCTTTCTGAATGAAGAGGAGTCTAAGACCCTAGAAGGGGGTGGGACTGCAAGATGGAAGGAGTCCTGAGTTTCAGAATGATCAGGTGGTTGGTGGGTAGAAGGCCACCCAACTTGTAGCATCTACATTGGTCTGTATTGTGAGCAAGAGAGAAATGTTTATTGTGTTAAGTTAATGAAATTTTGATGGTTTATCTGTCATGATCTCACCTCACTTTAACAAATATAGGAGGTAAATAAAAATGTCCCATACAAAGGTCATTGTAAAATGGCAGATTTGTTCCCATTTTCTATTAATGCTAAAAGTTTAGGATCTGTGCAGTTGAAGGTATCCTTTAAGAGTCGTTTTAAAACTGTAGGACTTATACATGGAGAAGGCACACATGTTCCCTGAGTGTTGAGCCCCCCATCCACTCCTCCCCAGAAAATGGTTTTCCTAGACATTACTAACATCATCCTAGACCCTTATCTCTCATTGATCTACCTGCCCCTTTTCTATCCGTTTCACACTCAAGTCCCATCTCCTCCATTATGCTTTCTCTTAGCACTAAAGATATCATTCCTTTCTTTGAGCTCATAGCATTTAAAATCTGTACCAGTCTTTGTACTGTCTCATATGCTGCCTAGTGAGAGAAGTCACATTGTTACATTAGTTTTGTTTTGTTTTATTTTTGGCTGCATTGGGTCTTCGTTGCTGTGCGCGGGCTTTCTCTAGTTGCGGTGAGCAGGAGATACTCTTCCTTGTGGTGCGCAGGCTTCTCACTGCAGCGGCATCTCTTGTTGCAGAGCACAGGCTCTAGGCACGCGGGCTCAGTAGTTGTGGCACACGGGCTTAGTTGCTTCACGGCATGTGGGATCTTCCTGGACCAGGGCTCGAACCCGTATCCCCTGCATTGGCAGGTGGATTCTTAACCTCTGCACCACCAAGGAAGCCCCCGTTACATTATTTTTAATGAGTGAAGGCATCATTTGTCTAAATTATAATGTAAAGGAGGGAGAGAAGAATAAAATTTTAAAAATAATAAGTAGAATTAGGATACCAGAAATAGACACACTTATCCTTTTGCCTATAGGAAGATGATTACAGGGAGAAGAAGGGTTCAGGACATACAATTCACTGTAACATCGACCTTCATAGTAGAACACTTTTAATGTTATATCCCAGAAGTGATATAGTAGTCACTGAGCCTTTTACTTTCCTACAAAAATTAAGACATTTATTTATGAGCAAAGAAGTAGAAAATTAGTCAAGAGCAGTGCAGGCATCTCTAGTAATTTTGGCTATACAGGCCCCCTGACTACAGTCATCTTCCAAATTTGAGAGAAAAATTTTCAGCTAATTTCGTTCTTGGCATCATTCTTATTCTACCAGTGAGAATGTCAATTGTGTACCATTAAGAGAGCAAGTTTTATGTGTTGATCCCACCTGAAAGTTGAAACCAGATTCATTCCACCCACAGTGCCAGCCATGTGGTAAACCCCATCCAGTTCCTTGGATGGGACCTACATTTCAATGGACAAAATGTCATCTGAAGGCTCCACATCCTGTTACCCAATTGTGAGTGATCAGTCCTCCACGGTTGAGTATCAAATGTCTACATTTATCGTACCAGATCTTAATCATTGTCAACTGTGCAGAAAGACCCTTAGAGATTTTTATATGCTCTAAATTCAGGAAATTCTCACGTATGCTTCTCACAACAATGTAAGTCATGCCCCTTGTGTGCACACATGCAAATCATAATTTGAAAGACCTATTTAACATTTAGGCTTAAATAATTCGGAGGATGAATCCCAGATGAAGCCATGGAAAAGAAACTTTAAATGAAAGGTTTAAATATCTCACACATGCATTGCTAAAGTAAGAACTGTGAATTTTCTTCCATGCAGTTTAGTCCAATTATTTCAAGTATGTTATGGAAAGGCTTGAATCATTAACGATCTCTCTAGACATGGTTTATTTGAGGCATTTTTAAAAATATACTTGCTATCTAGTGCTCTTTCCTTCTACGCATTAAGTTTCAGATTAACATATGGTAATAATGCAGCATTGTTTAGCTGTGTGATTCTTCATATAGCAGGAAATATAGAGTACAAAAGCACACATGTGAAAACTGAGCTAATATTTCTTTCACCCAAATAAGTAACAATTATTAATCTAGATTCTTTTCAGTTACAGAAATTGATGATATCTTCATGGAAGGAACTAGTAGTTTAAACAGAATCCCACAGTGTTTGAGTTATTTAATAAGACAACAGGAATGGGTGAAATGAAAAGAAAGTTTGTACTTGATGCAAACAAAATACATAAAAGATCTTATTATACCAATGTAGGGAGAAAAAAGTCTGAAAATCTTCCGCACCAAGGTTAATTTTTATATAATGAGTGCAGAGAAACAGTGTGGAAAAGACGTGATCTTCAGTCGCTTTTCTCACATAATTCTACAGTAACAACAGAAGCTAAAATGAGTTGAATTGTTGCAAAGGAAGGAGACTATCATAAAAGATAGTAAGTAGATTTAACCACCATTTATTATATCATCCTGTTCGCAGCGCTACATTTGAGATTGTGTCAGCACTTCCATTATAAGCCTGTACTTTGAGGAATTTGGAATGTAGCCAATGAAAGATCATTCTGAACTAAAAGTTGGCACAGCAAATTTCCTCCCATGAGCAAAAGTTGTTTTCATTATTTCTTCTTCATCGTTGTCTTCTTTTTCCCCCTCTCTTTACAAAATTCCATAAAACTTCATCTGGTTGCTTTTAAACTTGGATATCTGAAGTAAAAGTTAAGTATAAGAAAGCCAGCCGAGTGGTTTGAAGACAATACATCTTTTGTCCATCTGGGCAGAATTTGTATTTGGTATTTTAGATGAAGGAACCACTACTATTCAGTTGGGAGTATTTAGAGAAAGAGTAAAAACTAATTTCAAAAGCCCTCTTAGTCGTTGCCTCTAGTAATGAAGTTTAAAAGCGATGAAATGAGGGTGAGAGAGAGCTTGTTCACTTATTCCCATTATTGTACATACTGCTTTATAGCTGTTTACAAAAACCGTTGTTCACAGCACTCCTGCATAGTTTCATACCCTTTACTTAACAGTTTTATTGATGCATAATTTACATACAATAAAATTAATTCAATTTAAGTGTAAGTTCTATTAATTTGGGTAAATACATGTAGTTATCCAACTACCACCAACCACAATCAAGTTTCAGAATGATTCCATCACCATAAAAAGTTATCTTGTTTTATTGGCAATTGTTTCCCACCCCCGCCTCAGGCAACTACTGATCTTTCTGTCACTATAGATTTGCCTTTTGTAGAATTTTAAATAAAATCAGATGCTGTATAATTTCTGTTATTTCATTATTTCTATATCTGACTTCTTTCACATAGCATGATATTTTTGAAGGTCATCCATATTCTTTCATATATCAATACTCCATTCTTTTTGTTTTCTTTATTATTATTGTTATTCCTGAGTAGTATTCCATTGCATGGTTGTATCAGTATTTGTTAATCCATTCATGAGTTACGGACGTTTGCTGCTGTTTCCAGTTTGGGACTATTATTAATGGAACTGTTGTATATATTTGTGTACAGGTCTTTATGTAGGCATGTTTTGATTTCTCTTGGATAAATACCTCAGAGTACGATTACTAGGTTTTATGATAAGTTTATGTTTAACTTTATGTTGAGCTGCTAAACTGCTTTCCAGGGGGCATGCCTATTTTTCATTTCCATCTACAATGTATGAGAGTTCCAACTTGATCACATGCTCAGTAAGTCTTTTTCTTTGAGCTTTTCTGGTGGGTATGTACTGATATCTCACTGTGCTTATTGGCCATTTGTGTTTTTTCTTTGGTGAGTTGTTTTTTCAGATCTATCCTCTGACTCCTTTCTTATTGGGTATTTGTGTTTTTATTATTGAGTTATAAAACTTCTATATATTTTAGAAAATAATTCTTTGTCAGATAGATATTTAGCAGATGTTTTTTCCAATATATGGTTTGCCTTTTCATTTTATTAATGATAGTTTTTGATGAGCAAAATTTTCTGTTTGAAGTCCAATATATAAATATTTTTTCTTTCATGATTCATTTATTTTTGTGTCCTAAGAAATCTTTGCCTAACTCACAGTCTCTAAGATTTTTTCTGTCTTTTCTTTTAGAAGTTTTGTGATTTTTAGCAGTTGGGTTTGGGCCTCTTATCCATTTCAAGTTAATGTTTATGGTATGTGGTAAAGATAGAAGTTTACTTTTTTTCCCATATAAAAATACAGTTATGCTGGCAGCATTAATTAAAAAGACTATCCTGTCAACATTAAATTACTTGGTACCTTTCTCAATAAATATTTCACATATCAAATCAAATATGAGTCTATTTCTTGACCTTAATTTTTGTTCCCTTGATCTATGTGTAAATTCTTATTCTAAAACCACACTGACTTGATTATAGTAGCTTAATAGTAAATCTTTTTTTTAATTTTTGTTTTTTTGCCGTATGCGGGCCTCTCACTGCTGTGGCCTCTCCCACTGCAGAGCACAGGCTCCGGACGCGCAGGCTCAGCCGCCATGGCTCAGCGGCCATGGCTCACAGGCCCAGCCGCTCCGCGGCATGTGGGGTCTTCCCAGACCGGGGCACGCACCCGTGTCCCCCGCATCGGCAGGCGGACTCTCAACCACTGCGCCACCAGGGAAGCCCTATAGTAAATCTTTAATTCAGGTAGTGTAAGTCCCCTGACTCAGTTCTTCTTTTTTGTAATCATTTTGGCTGTTTTAGTCTTCTGAATTTCCATATTAATTTTATAGCCAGCTTGTCCGTTTCTACACACACACAAAAACCTATTGGATTCATACTGGGATTGCATTATATCTGTAGAACACTGTGGCAAAAATTGCCGTCTGAACAATATTGTCTTCCCATCTATGAACCTAGTATATCTTTGTATTTGTTTAAGTCTTCTTTAATTTATCTCATCAATGATTAGTAGATTTTAGTGTTTGGGTCTTGTATATCATTTATTAAATTTATTTCTAAGTGTTTTGTTTGATGGTATTATTCATGTATTTTTAAATGTTATTATCAGATTGATCTTTGCTACTCACTAGAAATATGATGACCTTGCTAAATTCATTGTGTAATTCTAGTAGG